>NW_022631003.1:33263037-33880537 GCF_010015895.1 Lontra canadensis | reverse complement strand
TGGATTTGGCATTTGCTGTAAAATGAGATCTACTCACCAAATAAAGTTTGCTGTTGAGTTTTATGCAAGCCTTACAAGAAATGTTTTCATCCATATAATTCATTTAATGACTCAATATAGTCATCTGATTGAAATAACAAAGAGAAATGTTTTATACTATTACATGATTATGTAAGGTATAGGGACAAAAATCCTTGGCTTCAAGTCATTATCTGACTTCCTGTAGACTCTGTTTTCATCTCTTTAAATTGTCAATGACTGTGTTCATATTTAAGATTGTTTGAGTAGTTAATAATCAATGCACCAAGGCATATCAATTCTGCTTTATTCCTGCACAGCCCTACCCCAGGATTTCCCATGTTGAATGAACTCCACAATCTCCTTTTCTGAAGCTCATCTACCTTGGGGCAGTGGATCACCTCTGGAGAAAATTAGGCAACACCTCCTTTCTCACCTCCTTTCACTTCCCTAAGCAATGGTCCCCAACCTTGACCCCCTCTTTAAAACACCACCCCAATCGCTTTCTAATGACCTGACTTCCCGTAAGTGTGCTCCACTTGCCTCACCTACACACACGTCACTTTCTTAACCCACCAAGTCGTATTCCCTGCAAGGTCAGATGACAAAGCATTTCCTCCTCTGTTTGAAGTTCACTCCCAAATAATGGTTGGGATCCACCCCGCTCACATCACAAATTGACTTTGCTACATCAATTTCCCCAATCTTTTGTCTATCTTCTATTGACCTGTTCTTCTTAACCTATACACTCAAATCATTCTCATCTACATAAATCCTTCTTTCACGTCCCATTTCCCTTTAACCACCACCTTATCACGTTTTTCATGGATTCTTCTTTTCAGCCCAACCTCACAGGTAACTTTCACAGTCTGTTATCCTAAAAGTAAAAATTAGATTTTAAAATGCAGACGATGAAACATTTTCCCTTAAGTTTGTTGCTGTTTTTATCATTTGCTTAGAGATGTTGCCCTATATTTTTGATACATCTATCACTAAAGAGCTGAAAATATTCTAGAAGGAAAAACACAATATTCAACACATTTGATTGATCAGTCTCAAAGTCTCCTAATTTTACCTGGATGGGAAATGAGACTAAGCACTTACGGTCATACAGCAAGTTAAGAGCAGAACTGTAACTTGACTTAGGATTCCCTGACTCCCAGTTCAGTGCTGTTTCCCCCTACAAATCGAATGCTGTTCTCTAAATATTCCTCCTCACATTAATTCTTATTCAAATGTTAGTAAACCCAATATAACATTGAGTACAACCATAAGAGGAGGCCAATTTGAAATACAGTACTGCATTTAAATTAAAAATGTTTTCCACCCTTTAATCCTATGAAAAGTATATGGACACCTCTACTTTATGGAATCTTACTACTTTCCATAGACAAAGACAAAACAAAGATTAGAGAAATAAATGTCCATATCTGGGATTTGAAATGGCATAATTAAATGTAGAATTATAGTTTAAAAGATGAAAGGAACCATATAGATTGTCTGACCCAACTTCCTGTTGTTTATCTGTTTATTCTACAACCTGAGTCTCAAGAAGAAAAAGATCACACACCAAATGAGTCTGTGTTGATTCCACTGTACGTCTTCATCCAAGCCAGAGCTCTATGTTAATAGTTAATCTCTTCTGGGTTGGTCAGCCACTAGGAGGGAGGAATAAGTTACCTGCAGAGTTGTACAAAGATCCTAACAAGTTCATTGCAACAGTGGTTAATTAAATATGCCCAGTGTCAAAGAGCTGATTTTTCATTATAAGGAATCATTTTCATCCAAGGAGAGGCATAGTAATTAGGTAAATTGTGGAGTTTGGTTTTACTTAACATCATCTGATCTATACCTGGATATGATATTTCCCTTCTAAAATACGAAAGCCATTGGAGGAATGGAGGCAACTGATAACTTTCACCAAAGGGGATGAAAGTTATTACTAACTTCCCACATGATCCATCCCAGGTTCCACAGTGTGGCACAGCCTGTGAAGCTGAACTATAATTAGGTCCTTCTAGTAATTAAATCCTTTTGACAAGGTAGAAGACAGAACCATGTGGTACTGAATTCTAGAATAACATAAGTCACATTAGAGAAATCTTCCAATCTATTAACTCTTACAAAGTTTTGACTAAGTAATGCTAAGAAATGTTAAAGTCTCAAAGGAGCCAAACCCTACACAATATTTAGGTAACGAAGTGTCAAAGTTCTTCGATATGGGGGGGGGGCACCATTAACCAACCTCCCATTCCTCGTGAAGTTATGTGGTTCGGTTTGAATCAACAACTAAAATTTTGACTTGGGTAATCCCTTTGGTCATTACACCTGAGGGTACTCTCCACCCTATCCCAAAGTCAGGATAAGCAACACACACAAAAAGAGCTCTCCCAGTCCAGAATTAACAATGTTCAGTCAGTGCTCTTTACTTAAAGGAAGAAAACAATTAAGTGAAACCTTGAAGTAATCTCATTCTGCTTGTTCGTCTTCTTCATCCCTCAATGTGTGGTTAGCAAGTGTGGCAATCAGGGCTAAGGCCTGCTATCATTCGGCCTTAATTAAAAAAGACACAAGCAGTGGAGCTGTGAATTAGAAATGTAGCTACGCACTACCCCTGATTAATTTGAGGCTCATGTTGGATTAATAACTCCAAACAAAGAACAAAAGGAAATTGTTATGCGAATTGCAGCCCTCCCAGGCCAGACAAAGGTCAAATCACAGGATTTCAATTTCATCCGGAGTCGCTTAATCAAATCCCTCGGAAGGAAGACCATATGTAGTTCTGAAAGCTACCCATTGTAGTCCTCTTGTCGCTGGACCTGAGGGACGGCACAGTCATCCTCTCAAACTATTCTCAATCGCTTCTCTTCTTTCCCCTTTAATATGACAAAAACTTCATTATTACCAGTGATTAAAGAAGACGAGGTCTGCCCTGCAGAAAACATCTCAACAACTGCTGGCTTAGGGAGGAAGCTGGACACTTGGCACCGAGCCTACAGAGCCTGCTCCCTTTCCCGAGAAAGGTCTTCACCAGCTGCAACAGAGTCATAACCATCAGAGGCGTGTGACATCACTGGCACAGCTCTGGGAAGGTGGCAGTGAGACACTGTATTTATCAAGAGAGGATGAGGAAAGGAGACAGTGTCTGCCTATTAAACAAAAGGCAAAAGAATGAGAGGTATGATCCCTGAGATTTCAGAGGGTATCAGAAGACAGAGCACTCTCCTGTGGCTAGCTCAGGAGCTCTGGGTGAGATGAGGCCAGGGGTCTGCAGGCCTCGGGAGACCTGAGAGACACAGCCAGGCATCCCCAGCCCTTCCTCAGCAGCTCTAAAGTTCATCCACATTTGGGGTTTCCTCGTCTTAGAGACTGCACGAAGGACGGGTGTAGGCTGAGAATAGTAGACTCTCATTAGCAAGATGGGCTTAAGTGGTTTGAAGACATGCTGACTACACTGCAGCCTTAACACTTTGCACCCTGTCAACACCAAAGAGCTACTAACGGTAACCTCTCAGGACCATTACGACATTGGCCTGTATAATCAAGGCCCAGGGCTCCTCAAATGAAATTCTAGCAAATTGGGTAGTTTTTCTAAATGACAGAAGTATGATCTTTGGGGGATTTTAATAAGAATCCCTAAGGTAGCCCTTTGGCCCACCAGAGTCAGCACCAGTATCTCACGGCAATGATGGCAAATAGAATTCTGATGTGCGTGAGCCCCTGGAATGCTTAATAAAGTGCCCTAGACATGACAGGTGCTTAGCAACTCTGGACTTGGGATTTGTATCATTCAATCTACTGTGGCAAGATTTTGAGCCTCTATTCTTCAACGGAAGGCAATAGTAGTTGGTACCTTCATGTATTCTAGATTAAGTCATTTGAGAAATTCATTTGTTCCCCTGAACTCCCATAGTCTTTTGTCAGGGCATCTTTTATTGGATATAAGCACATTCTGGCGTATCTTGTGTCGTTCATTTTCATCTATCCCTTTGTCCATTGAGCAAATATTTTTTTGAGTGTGCTTAGTATATGTCAGGCATTGTGCTAGGCAGTGGAGATAAAAAGATGATGAAAAGCAGATAATATCCTTGTTCTCATGGTTTTTACAATGTAGTCAATGATAGATAATAAACAAATGCAATAATAAATGCAAATTAAAATGTGATGTAGGGACGCCTGGGTGGCTCAGTGGGTTAAACCTCTGCCTTCGGCTCAGGTCATGATCCCAGGGTCCTGGGATGGAGTCCCACATCAGGCTCCTTGCTCAGCAGGGAGCCTGCCTCTCTCTCCGCCTCTGCCTGCCTCTATGCCTGGTTGTGTGCTTTCTCTCTCTCTCTTTCTGACAAATAAATAAATAAAATCTTTTTTAAAAATGTGATGTGCATCACAAAAGAGAGGTACATGATAACATGAAGTTTTAACCTATTAAGGGAGGCTGGGGGATCTTTCCCTGAAGAACTGACACTTTTTTCTCAAGTGTGAACTTGGTAGAAAGAGTAAAGACAGAAGCAGAGTCTCTATTGTCTGAAACAGTGTGACAAGGGGATTGGTCTGAAAAGGGCATGGGCCTAGATCTCAGGTGGCAAGGCAAAGAGCAGTGTGAGCTGATTTTGGAGAGACAGGTGGACCTTGGACCATAAAAAGAACCCTCGTAAGCCATGTTAAGGATTTTGGTGTCATCCTAAAAACATTAGGAAACCTCTGAAATTCTGTAAGAGGAGGTGATTAAGATTCAATGAGAGTTGTGTAGCCGTTGTAATTTGCTTACCATTCTACAAGATCTCTATAGCCATTCACTGTTGTCCCTTCCCAGCACCTAGCACAAAACTTGGCACAGTAGAGTAGGATCTCCTTCTAAAGGATTTGCAGGGTTCATTCTATTGATACCATTGCTCCATAGGTGCCCCCTACCTAAGCTGTGAGCCTTGTTGAGCCTCTGTTTATTTGTTGTTTGTTTGGGGGATCTGCCTGTCTGCAGAGGCCGGAAAGGATGCTCTTCTCAGAAAGATGAGAACCACTTATTGATGAAAGGTAATTTCAACTAAATTAAGTTCAAAAGCATTTTTAGCTTCATTTTTAAAATTTTAATCCAATATAGTTGGCATACAGTGTTATATTAGTTTCAGGTCTATAAGGCAGTGATTCAACAATTCTATACAATACTTGGTGCACATTATGGTAAGTATACTCTTAATCTCCTTCACTTATTTCACCCATACCCACACCTACCGCCCCTCTGGTAACCATTAATTGTCTATAATTAGAGTCTGTTTTTTTGGTTTGTCTCTTTTTTCCTTTTTTCATTTGTTCTATTTCTTAAACTCCACATATGAGTGAAATCACACGGTATTTGTCTTTCCCTGATTTATTTCACTTAGTATTACACTCTCTAGCTCCCTCCATGGTGTTGCAAATAGCAAGATTTCATTTTCAATGGCTGAGTAATATTCCATTTTACGTATATTTGTGTATATATGTATGTATATAATATATCCATATCCATAATATATATACTCCATGCATGTATGTATGTATATGTCTGCGTGTTTGTATATATATATGTGTGTGTGTGTGTGTGTGTGTGTATACACACACATCATGTATCATATATGTCCCACAACTTTTTTCTCCATTCATCTGTCAGTGGACACTGTGTGGCTTCTTCCATAATTTGGCTATTGTAAATAATCAACAAACACAGGGGTGTGTGTGTGTGTGTATATATATATATATATATATATATATATATATAATGTTTTCAAAAGCATTTTAATATACTGTTTGTTCACTATCATTGAATGAATGAACGGCTTTTCTCTTAGCTGCACCATTGGAAGATAGCAGTGCCCTCAACAAAACTTCTGATCATGAGTAAAGAAATGGCATGCATACCTCCTTGAAATTTATTGCCATTGTTTGGGTTGGGTGACTTCTCAAGGGAAAATTATGATTTCAATTCTGAGATATTCAAAGGTGTAATGTCATCGCTTTTGGCAAATTAACCCCCATATCTGAAACCTAAAGTTTTATATTCCGATTTAATGGGTATCAAAAAATCTGTAAATGTATCCAGGAATTATAATTCCCAGGAAGCCCTCATGCAAGCTATGTTCCTTATGTGACACGTAACTATCACATAATAAGTACATTCAGGAAGCATATTCAGATGTTTGTTACACATGATAGAATAGCTGTATCAAGAGCTTTTTAAGGATTATTCAAGTTTCTCTTAAAGCCACTGCATTTCCTTTCCAAAAAGCACTATTACTTGATCTGCATAGTTAAGACAAACCTCAGAAATTGGATGAATGTTAAATTTTTCATATTAGTCTGAAACTCAGAGAAGCTGTCCAAATCCCAGATATAAAATGTACCATTATCTTGTAGACATTTTAAGTCTATGGTGTTTGATTTGGAGAAATAAATTTTATCTCACCACAGAACATGTTGACTGCTTCAGATAGTTTCTAAACATTACTTCAAATTATACTCACCAAAATAAGCATCCAAATTAATTGCTAAACTTGATTTCTCCTTTTACTGAATTTTGATGCTGCCATACACAGTGCTAAATTTGGGGTCATTTAAATATTTATCCTTAGAGTAGACATGGAAGAATCATAAAAATTACTCCCACTAATTGAACACGTAAATGTGTTTTATATATATATATACATATATATATTTTATATATATATTATAAAATATAATATATATAAATATATATACATATATATTTATATATATTATAAAATATAATATATATAAATATATATATTATAAAATATGGTATATATATAAAATATATATATATATAATTTATTTTTTAACTGAAGTCTTTATAAAAGCCATGAGGTGCCTGTATCCATTTGTTAACTCCTTCAATATTTATTGAGTGCTTGCTAAGTGTTAAGTACTGGGAATAGAGCAGCAACTAAAACAGTCTTAATCCTGGCCCTCAGAGTACTTTATCTTTTTCATGTGTAAGGAACATATGACTTAATGGTAGACCCATGCTTCTGAAACTCAGAGTGTTAGGTTTTTACCACTCTGGTATGCTTTTCTTAAAATATTATGGCTTTCGTAAGCATTTCGTCTACATTTTAGACATTTCTAAATATGTGTAATAATTTTCGAGCCTTAATTCCAAATGATCACACTGACAGATGCTGCCAAGGTAACAAGTGGAAGGGGTGAATAATCCTTAGGGTTGGACAGAATATATGAAAAAGAACTATGACCCTTAATATCCATAACATACCTAATCTGTAACTCGGAGTATTCAGAATTTTATTTGACCTAATTATGAAAAGATTATAAAACCTGAGTTTAAGCACTTAGATTTTTCACTGAGCAAAGTAGAGCAAGATTGGTAATCCACACTAAATTTATCCCATAGGAAATTCCAGAAATGGTTTCTCTTATGATAATCTCTATGTATATAAAAACTGTGATTATTAAAAAAGAAGATAAAGTATCACCTGCAATGTATAATTAAACATTTATCAAAATCCTTCCATTCACTAAAAGTTAAATTTTTAGTTACCTAAAAAAATTCTTTTTTTTTTTTTTAAAGATTTTATTTATTTATTTGACAGAGAGATCACAAGCAGGCAGAGAGGCAGGTAGAGAGAGAGGAGGAAGCAGGCTCCCTGCTGAGCAGAGAGCCCGATGCGGGGCTCGATCCCAGGACCCTGGGACCATGACCTGAGCCAAAGGCAGCGGCTTAACCCACTGAGCCACCCAGGCGCCCCACCTAAAAAAATTCTTTATTAAAATCATTCTTTTTACTAAATTTTAAATGTGCAGTTACTTTAAAAAATTCTTTAATAATTATGTAAAGACATCTGTGGAACATACTCTTAAAATATTAACTATCCTCTTTTTAAGGCATAAAATGGAAAAGAGAAAGAAAAGGGTAAAAAAATGAAAGGTAACAAAATAGAAAGCTCTTGAATAGAGGGGATCTGAGCAAAGTTGGAGAGGACAGGCATTCATTTTTAAGAAAAGATAACGCTAGAGTGAGAAAGGGAAAGAGAGGAACATACAGATTGTGATCCAAAGAGCGTGACAGCCAGGAATCTGAGACCAGGGTAATCCCAGTGTGTGTCTAAAGGAAAGAAACATTTTTCTAAACTCATACAAAAGGTCTGAAGGTTACATAAACAAGGAAAAGAATCTAGTCTAGAGAGAAAGAAATGAAAGTTACCAGTTCAACTCTAGTTCTCCTGCCTAAACATCTCCATTTCTACTTTTTAACATAATAAATTTGTGAGCAGTTTTCCCAAGGAAAATATTATGTTAGATATAAAGTACAGTGACTCTCTGTCTGGACCTTCAATAGTCATAGAAGGATGAGTTTACTTCTTCCTATGGAGAGATACTCTGCCCCTATCTAGTGATATCTAGTGCTTATTATAGGGAAGAGTAAAATATTCCTGTTGAATTCTCAAATCAGCTGACAGCTGACAAACAAATAGGCATTGATAAAACACCAATAAAATTTATAAAGTTATTCACAAAGTAAAGTACCATACATTAAAAAAAAAATCAATGACTACAATAAGTGAATTAAAGTATTCTAGGGAATAAATAACAATACTCATTTGTGGCTACTGATTTTCTTCTCAAATGAATCAGAAAATTGTGCTGGCTCTCACTAATGTAAAGAATATTAAGATTAGCAAAAACAAAATAATAAACCTAGGAACTCTATATACTTAACAGTTAGCTCCTGAAGACCAGATTCACTTTCTAATCCACATTTCTATAATAGATTGGATTACTATATTTAAATAAAATCTTAGAATCTGAACATGCCCGACATGGCTTAACCTCATTTTGAAAGGCCAGATTCAACACAGCTACACTCTTAAGTAGTCGGAAGAAAGCAAAATATCTCATGATATTTAGGGTAAACATAGTAAAAAAGGAAGCAAAGAAAAACTAAATTTGGCATCGGCAGTTTGGCTCTTTTGCTTCCTAGAGGAAATGATTTTGACAGAGTAACCATGGGAGTAAAGATTTCAGTGATACTCACTTATTTCCTGGACTGCAAAAGACAACATAATCTTTACATGTAAAGAGCTTATTCACTCTGCTTTAGACACTCTGCATATAAAAGATTTCTTATCTCAACAGCCAGAAATCTATGGCATAACATATAGAGAAGTTGAATCGCTATTTGTACACCTGAAACGAATGTAACAGGTGGGTCAACTATAGTAAAATTTAAGAGGAAAAAAAAAATTAAAGGGAAAGGGAAATCTGAAAAAAATTTTTTAAAAATCATTGATTGTAATTAGTGGCTAGAAAAAATCCCATGTCTACACTGATAGAACTGATAAGGCTGATATACAGAGGAGCTGCTGACTCTGGCTATGGATGTGAAACTGTATGCAAAGATTTCTGTAAAGTTCTCCACTGCACATCTACCAAAGAGTTAACATAATCTCATCCACTCAGGAGAAGAGGAAGCCACTGGGGGAATAGTGTATCACCATCACAAATTCACACCAGACTCTAAGGGCTTTGCAACAATTGTGAATATAAAACCCCAGGCCACAGCAGCAGTGAAGCATTTAAGAAAGATTTATACATAGATAAACTTTTAAAAGTTAATTTGAAAGCCAAGCGAACCCACGAAAATTCATATCATATTGATAGAGTTACAGTGCCTTTGCTTAACATGAATTCTTCACAGCAAAACATGTCAAGATTTCCTCTGCTTCATCATTCAGTCCTTTTGAAACTACTAAATCTCTTCATTCACATTAATAAAACTAGCAGACACTGATTCACGTGTCCCTTCTCTTGCTTAAGTCCATGACACGTCTCTCCCTACTAAATACTCCTATATCCTCAAAATACCTTCTCCCTCAGCTTCTGAGAGTCCAGCCAACGCCAACAGACTCTTTGAGAGAGAGAGCGAGAGAGAGCAAGAGTGGGGAGAAGGAGAAGCAGGCTCCCTGCTGAGCAAGAAGCCTTTACATGGAACTTGATCCCAGGACTCTGGGATCATGACCAGAGCTAAAAGCAGACGCTTAACTAACTGCACCACGCAGGAACCCTGCCTACGCCAACAGACTCTTAAAACTTGAAATTCTTCATGATCGACAGTAGGCAGTTTTCTTTGTTTGTTCTGTGTGTTATTTACTGCCATGACTCCAAGTACCATCTATATGAAAACAGTCACTCAAATCTGCTCTTGACTTCCGACTACTGTATTCTATTGCTTTCTGCCTCTTCATCTGAATATCTTGCAGTTACCTAAAATTCAGCATGTTTAAAATTAAATTCTTATCTCCCCCTGCTCCTCCTCAATGTTTTTGAAGTGGCACAGTTATTCCCTGAAACTCCAAAGTTCAAAAATTAGGCTTGATCCCCACCATCCAGTAAATGATTAGGTCCCATCAATCCATTCTCTTAAATCTCTCTCAACTTTGACATCATTCATTGTCACATTACTCAACTTTAGGCAGAGGCATAGCAAGATGAAATGTCAATCAGTGGATGGCAAGTCTTCCCAGCATCACTTACAAAAGCGAAGTCCCTTCTGTTAAAATGGTTATTTACATTACTATTTGAAGGCAATACCACATAGTATTTTTTAAGACCAGAATGAAAAGTCATAAGGAGGGCAGCGTGAATGTCAGTCTGGGACACGTACAGAGACCGTTCTAAGGAAGCCTCTCATTCACGTGTCCACTTTTCCATCAGTCGAAGTCACTTTCCTGTCCTCAAATCCCCCAATATTAGAACTTGGCTCTGCTTTTAACTTTAGGTTACCATGATCTCTCCCTGGACCACTAAGGCAGACTACTTATCCTATCTCCCTACCTCCAATCGTGTTTCCTCCAGTACATCCTTCACCTCACATTTAACACATCTCTAAATAACGCAGATTGAATCACATCATGCATTTCCATTGCCACCGCAATTCTAAGAAAAGTCCAGCATTTTTAGCAAACTTCCAGGGCCCATCCCAATCTAGTTCCTGTTGACTATGTACTCAATATTCTCTCTGCTATCCCAAATTTCTTGCCTGCCAGGTCCCTAATTTCATCATGCTTTCACATCTAGGCCTTAAAAACTGCTACTGCGTGGCTTCCAGGTTTTGGGTGTGGGGGTAGGATGGAGTTCTCTGGCGGTCTTGATTATGACGTTTTCCTCCTCTGCACCTCGTATAGTCAAAACCTTTGTGGTGATCAACACTTTCACACTAACATACTTTTTAAATGACTCTATTCTCTTCTAGTCTGTAAGATCCCTGGGGGCAGGAGATCAGAATTGTCCTATTCAGTGCAAAACACCTCACACTTAGCACAGTGCCTATCACACAGCAGGGACTTACTAAAGATTGTTGGACAAATGGAGTTGGCAGTTTCTTTATAATTTAGATTAATAGGAGCCACGGATAAGAGTTTTAAAGTGGTAATATATTAAATAGCTGAAACGAAGGTTCATTTAAAGTTAAACTAAAATGTTAAACTGAAATTTGGACAGTAGGAAAATATATGCTGATTGTCTCGCAGTGAATGTGGCATCTTCTAACCTCTTGAATTTATATGCTGCTACGCCGGTACGATACACAGACTAATTTAAAAATCAAATAACAGACTCTAAGAAGTTGTAACAATCCCTGGATTAGTATAGGATGATAACTAAGGGATCTGCTATATTAAATCATGACAATAAAAGTAAAATCCCTCCATCTTTTCCTGGATTACATTCAGAGCTCAAATCAGAGAGCACTAAATGAATAATAATGAATGGATGCCTCTGTGAATGATTGAAGATTGAATCACATTTTAACTAGACTGTATTTATAAGTCCCTTTGGATGACATAATTATAATTCAAACCATACACTAATTAGCAGCAAACATCTATTTAATATTATTTAGTGGGTTTAAAATACATTTTTTACATGTTTCTGAAAACAAATAAGAGAAAGGACACTTTACCTCAACACAAGAAAAGAATGTTAAGGCCCCAAGTCAACAAATAAGTTGGTGCTAGCTAGAAGCAAACCCAATCATATTTAAAAATAAATAGTCATATTATATTTTTCTGAGAAATAATAATGACTAAATATACTCATCTATAAGAGACACAGTGAGAAGGCTTAAAATATACTTTTTCTCATACAATAACTTTTTTAAAAAGATTGTATTTATTTATTTGAGAGAGAGAACACAAGCAGAAAGGAGGGGCAAAGAGTGTGGGAAAAGCAGACCCCTCAGCTAAGCAGGGAGCTCAACGTGGGGCTCGATTCCAGGACCCTCAGCTCATGAGCTGAGCTAAAGGCAGCCGCTTAACAGACTGAGCCACCCAGGTGCCCCAAGTAACATTTTAATAGCAAATTTACATTGTTTTCTATTTCCTATATTGCTTAGCAACTGTTTACAATTACTTTAAAATTGAGATAATTCTTCATCAATTTTATACCACAGTTAAATGTACCTTAATGGGATAATTTACCAAGAGCCAAAACTTTCTCAACATTTTATTTTTAGATAGAATTCCATTTTGCCCCAGCTTTGCCTGGCCAGTGAATACTGCTTTCATTGGGCTAAGCTCCTAATTGCATTTATGTCTTTTAAAAATGTTGACCACTATCTTCTAATATTGTTTCCTTTAAGTTCCTATGCTTTTTAAATTTCCTGAGTGATGAAGAAATTAGGAAGAAAGCCCTAGAATATTCAGAATACAGTAGTTTGAAGATAAAATTATTATTTTTTTTAAATAGGGGGACAATCAACTTTTAATATTTAATATTATATTTTTGGATAGCGCTAGTTAATTAAGCAATTGAGAAATATTGGTCGCTCCAATTTATCATACCAGTGAACCACTTCATATGTGCTACACTTGGTTCCAACTGCTTTATATATATACTAATATATTAATTCTCATAACAACCCTGGGAGTTCAATTTATGTTCACCCTTGTTTTACTGATGGGGTAAAGTTACATGCTGGGTCACAAGCTGAGGAACAGAAGAAGTGTGGATTTGAATGGAGTTGATCTGGTTCTAGAGTCCATGCTCTAAGGGGCTGTGTTGTGCCAACTCTGTGAAACACAAATAGAAGTAGTAATTTTTTTTGCATAGTTTGCTAACAAAAATAGTTTTTTCAGGTTTTGATGTTCTTCTGTATTCCAGTTTCTAAATTCCAAATTACTAGTCTTTGTGAAAGTCTTCATAAAATATTACTTTAGCACTCTGAATAGATTAGCCCAAAAAATATTATGTAATTTCCCATTTTTTCACATCTTGAAGAATGAGAATCACTGGCACAAAGCATTTAAAAAAATTAAGAACCCAGAGTCACTCAGCATGGCTGGAGATCATGATGCGGGGAGAGCAGTACAAGCTGAGGCAGGGGACACTTTATAAAGAACTCTGCGGCCAGCTGTGACTTCCTGATTTTATCCATAGGTAATTATACCAAAAGTGATTTCCAGCATTGGCATGATAGAGTCAAATCTATGTTTCATAAGGATCATAAACTGAGGAAATATTGAACGCGAAGCGGAGACAAGCAAGTGATTGGCGATGCTGTTATTGTTACTAAGCAATGATGAGGTCTAAGTTAAAGCATTTAGAATGAGGAGGGGGAGGGACTGCACAAAATCAGCATACAGATAGTAGATGGATTTGATTTAGCAAATGATAACACTGGGGCTGTGGATGCAATAATAAATTATGGGGGAAATTACAGTAATAGCTAATATTACATAAACATCAATGTGCTGACATTGTTTTGATTTTCTACAAATAATCATAGTCAATACAAGAATGATAATAGAAGCCATGGCAGGAAAGGAAAAGAGATATATTATTATAAACATAGGTTTTTGTCACACACTATTCTGACATTAAACATCATTTAAATCTGCATTTTTAAATACCATCTAAAAACATTTAGTTCCTGAAAATACCAATCAATACTTTTTGTAATTTAACCTATAGTAAAATTAGCCATATAGTGTCCCAGGAAGCCTTTGATGTAATACACTAAAAATTCAAGGTTGAATTTTTTTCCTGTTCCATTTTAAAAACAACAATAAGTAATATTCTCATAGCAAATTTTGTATGAAGAATTAGTTCAGTTGGTAGTATTTCCTGCTGTTTAACTGTAGCAGCTACCAACAAACAACATTTAAAAATTAACCCATTCATTAATTCACTTATTCATTCAAGCAGACCATGCCAGGGGAGTACTGGGTGTGAAAAGCTGTACTAAGCTCTTTGCAAAGTCAACATGAGAGAGAAGGCATGATTGCTTTCTGAAGGAGACTTAACCTGACTAAAGAAACTGTATAGGTGAATCTCTACCAGTAGCAGCTAAATATATCAATAAAAAACATTTCATTTTCAGTGAAATTTCCTTCAGGCTATATTCTCTTCTACCACTTAGGACTAAATATAGAAATCATATATTTCACACTTTGTAACATTTGAACTTTGTGGGTATTTTCTTTTGGAGGGGCATACATTGGAGGGCTCTAGTATGGTACTTTCAAATTGGAAGAAGCTGGATTAGAGGGAATGGTCCTAAATTACATTACAATTTGTGTATAAGCATTTGTGAGAAGAAGGTCCATCGATTTCATCAAAATTTTAACTGGTTTCATGACCCACAATAGGTTAAAAACCACTGAGTCTTTTATCTAAATAGGAAATTGATCAAAACCATGTTTTTCCAAAACCAGTTGAAGTAACTTTTCATGTCTATTTTGTTATAATTTTTTCCAAATGTCTTTATGATTCTACTGCAGGATTAAAAATGGAAGTGATAAAGCATCACCCAAAAAGGCACTGTCCTAAAATTGCTAGTAAAATAGCTAGCCAGTCTTGAAATTTTTATTTGCAGAATTCAAGATTTTTATAAATCATTTATTCAAGGTTTTTGATATCAAACTTTAAAAAAATACTTTGAAACTCTAGGATCACAGCAAAGTGAAATTAAAAAAAAAAATCAATCCAGGCAGTAAATAGACAAATAGTAATTAAAGTTTCTTTGCTTTTTAGGATAATTCAAATGATGATATTTTTAAATGTGACAATTTTCTGCAGCATCAAAAAGTTCCATTTTGGAACCAGAGGTTTCATCTAGAATAGTTCTCACTGGCCTTCCAGAATCATCTGTGCCCATAGATACAGGTATAGAGTTCGGTGAGAAAATGATAAATAACATTTCCAGAAACAATAGAAATTCTCTTACTTCATTGCTCTCTTGTGGAACGTAGTGAGTAAAAATGACTCCAGATTTCCAGTGAGCTTACCTGTATGTAGTACAAATAACATATTTAACTCAAGCTTCTGTTATCAGTACTCTTTATTGCTAAAAGTAGACCAGTCCTACAAAAGAAGATGCAATGCTGCCCCATGCTACCCCGACTCGGATCAGGGTTAGGGACAGATGAGAACCTTTTTCTCTCTTTTTCAGTGATGTTTAGCTGGAATTTGTAATTTGAAGACAAAAGTTTTTACAGATCATTTACATATTTTAGAAATCAAATCTCCATTCAAGACCCCAAATTTTGGACTATCAATCTCAGCCATTAGGAAGCATAACTGTTTTGATAATCCAGGTAATTTTCATTGACGCTGGTGGAGAAAGTGGAACATTTCCAACACATGGATAGTCACCAAAAATGTTGACATTTTGAAGGAAACAAAGAGTTCCATTCAGCTTCCAGAGAATGAGTGAATAAGAGGCCATTTCATCTTCCCCAACTCCCTTTTTTCCCCCTTTCTCTAACACAATACACTTGGAAACAAAAGGCAGATTATTAAGTTTTCAAATGAAGCTACTTGTTCCTCTCCCCTCTCTAGATGCCTCCCCCCTCCTTCGCCCTTCAGCACATCTGGTAACCATGTGTGGTAGTGCTAATGAAGACTTTCCTGAGCCAGTTACAATTAGTTCCAACTGCTGTGGCTTTCCTGGGCAGTACCAAAGTCAAAGACAGGGATGGGGGTGCGGGAGAACCAATGACTCTGTCACTTCACAACACCCAATTCTCCCCTGCCCCTGGGACTCTCATCACCATCCCTCTGAGGAATTTTTGCAGAAAGGTGTAAGCATGTACTTTAAGGGTTCCCTCCCTCCTTTTCTCCACAGCAGTATTTTACGCAACTTGACTTCTATGATCCTTTGAACAATAGAGAATTGTGTAATAGATGCCATTTCCCCTTTTGGTCCGTGTATTAGACTTATCTAACAATTGTATCTCCTGTAATAGAATAAATTTGTGCATTTTACTGTTTGATGGATTAGAAGGAACCGCGGAAGCAAATGTACTGTATACAATTAGGCTGTCTTGAAAACGCACACTTTTGTTTACTCTAGGCCTCTTCCCCCCTTCTCAATCAAGCTACTAATAGAGCTGTTTTAAGTTTCAACAAGGACCATATTAACTGCGGGTCTCCACATGAAACAGAATGCTAAACCCCAACGTCTCCTGACGATGTAAGCTCAAAGTATCCGAAATCCTGTTTTATATTTCTGTCTCAAATCACCGTTATTTCTTTTCAATGCTTTTTTTTTTTTTTTCCTGTGCCTAGCAAATTATGAGTCCGCAATACATACTAATGGCAGTATTAGCCATTGTGAGAAGAGTCTAAGTGACTCTGGGGGTAGAAAACTTAGTATTATTATTTTTGTCAACTTGTACCCACATCTTATCCTAATGCCGTCTACTTTTTAATTTCACCAACTCTGGTCTTAGTACATGCACTTACTCAGTAAGTGTTACCAATGATAACAACCACACTTGACGTTTCAGCCTATCCTACACTCATATATACAGTCAGCACGTGAACTCCATAACTATCCACATTGATTTAAAAAAATTCACAAATAAAAATGCAAAATCCGAAATAAAAACTGGCTTTCCTAATGGATTATTTGAAGCTATTACAATGTATAAGTCAAAGAAAGTAGCATCCCTAAAACAAAGAAACACTGCGGTACAGAAAGAGCACAAAGGAAAGGTACAGGGATATTTTTCTTTCTTCTTTCATCTAAGCCAAACAAAATAATATCACATCCAGAAACAGTGACCATAAATAAAATTCAATAAACATATTAGATTTAAAAAGAAAAATCGGGGCGCCTGGGTGGCTCAGTGGGTTAATCCTCTGCCTTCAGCTCAGGTCATGATCCCAGGGTCCTGGGATCGAGCCCCGCATCGGGCTCTCTGCTCAGCGGGAAGCCTGCTTCCTCCTCTCTCTCTGCTTGCCTCTCTGCCTACTTGTGATCTCTCTGTCAAATAAATAAATAAAATCTTTAAAAAAAAAAAAAAAGAAAAGAAAAGAAAAATCTGTCCTTCAACTCATCTGGCCCTTACATGTAAATAATTTCTTAATAAAAGAAAGAAAAGCATCTCCCCCACTATATATAACTGAAAATTCTTTAACTTAATGCAACTAAAATTTCTACAACTATTCACCCTCCTTGTTTCCCCTCATTGATCACAAAATGTGAATGGTTTAACTGGACAGTGCCAAATCCTCATGCTGGAGAAAGTTTTGCCCTGACCTGGCCAACTATTTCTTTCCATCTCTAGGTGGTTATCCTTCTGAATCGATATCTGCATCTTTCAGAAATGACCAAACTAAAATAAAAGCAAAACTCTTTGCAGATTGTCTGTAAGGTATTTTTTTTCATACCAAGAGAATGTTAGCGCAAAGAAAAATCAAACACACACACACACACACACACACACACACAAATTGTTTAACTGTCATGATGAAAATATTGAGATTCATCTACATTTCAAAATGCCAATAGAATTCTAAGACACAGAATAAGTTAGCAACACCAACACTGTATTATAGAATGACATGTTTTTCATTAATTTTTTCTTTGTTTTTATGAATAAGATGTTGACTCTACTAGCAATAATGACAGTTAATGACAACCCAGTGAGTCACTGCCTCCTGGGCCTTAAGGAGGAGTAGGTTCATGTATAAGTGATAATTAATGCCATTAAACATTCCAACACTACACTTACTTCAACAGCTTTTGGCATTCAAACTCTTAAATGCTTCTACTGTCCCTTACCAAATAATTAAACACTGTGAAGGTACACAGGGTTAATCTGCAAAGCTGACTGACTGGGCTTGCTCTGGGATGTGTCTTGAGAACAGCATCAGTCTGTAATTTTTATGTTCACCGGTCACCTTTAAACGTGGGCATTATATTTTTATCCACCTGCCTAATAGGCTGCCTACAAATTCAATACACAATAAGCTGGGCCCGTATTTTGGGTGATATCAACACTCAGCCCTTGAGTTGCTAACATTGGCTCTGGCATCTGATGATGCTGTGGCAAGTCAGACTTCTTCTAGATGTGATTCAAACACATTTTTATAAACTGTACTTTCAGTGATTTACATGAGGATCATAGGACTTCTCTCAAGATTTCAGGAAGATGCTTAGAGGAAAAACTGAGTAATATTGGATACCAAACTGAAAAGTTATTTAAGATTGGTAAACATGTAGAATGTTCTGATTTCCAGATAATAAAGGATTATTGTATTGTACATACAGATGTTTAAATTAACATGCACATTCCATTCCTATCTTTCTTAAATTCAGCAGAATAACTGTAAGTCTTCACAAGGCATGTTATCAATGTAAAAGCAATAAAAAAGTCGCCCTCTTGTGAATTACTATTTACAGTATTTCACAAGAATGGCATTCACACCCTCCAAATGAACAAGGTTGTCTCTTTAAATTGAAGGACACTGCCTGCACTCTTCATCAGTGAGCATTAGCAACAGGGGGGAGGGGAAGGGAGAAAATAACAAACCATTTTTCTATCATTTGAACTCTCTTTGACCCTCGAAAGCTATTCAAGTATGCACTTAAGCCAATTCAAATAAATAACATATATACACATATATAGAGCAGATATACAGACAGCAAGAGTGAATCCTGATAAAGTAGATAGATTGATACCTAGAAATTAACCACCTTGAAGCCTGTTTCTTGGCATTGTCATTGACAGCACAAGAGGAATTCCCACATATAGAGGATAATAACATTTCATGACTTTAATCAATAATTACGTGAATCGGGGTATAAACTCACTGTGAATCAACTATAGCTAAAAGAGCTAAGTGAGTTCAGAAAAGGAAAGAGCCACCTTGTCCCCATATTGACTGAAAAATTTTTGTTCCATAATCATAGTTCCACTGGGGGAGTGTCAAAGAGGCTGGCAAATATAAAATGCAGTGAGAAGTATATGATGAAATATATCATTTAAGTGATATTTAGCTTAAAAAGTTCAAAATATTCTAGTCAAACTTATTTCTATTCCAAAAGTTAAATATAACATTTTTTGAAAAAAAGTTATATCCCACAAATTGCACTTGTACATATCTGTGTTTGCAAGAATTATTTCTTCATTTTTACTAAAATATTTCCTCAAAATAGACACTAATTGGTGTCTGTTTAGCAATTTCCAGCACTCCTTCTCTACTTGAGTGGCACTGTGTGCTATAGTTTTCAGCATACACTTAATGATACTTACTACTGGGTCTACTGCATTTTTTAACATAAAATACTAATAAAAGTAGTAATCTAAAAACTTGGCAGGTAAATGTATAAGGAATCATGATGTTCCTAAATATTTTTAGGATGCTTTCTAAAGTCACGCACTCCCTCTTCCGCAAAAAGAGATATAAAAGGAGAAAAAGGTAAAAATAGAAATTTGAAACATGACACAACTGTCCTGTATATCTTCTTAATATTTGGAGAGCTTTAATTATACAGTTTCTAGAAGCAAAAACAAAACCCTACCAAAATTAACAGAGGAAGATAGAGATAAACGAGTCACCAAATAAACCTTTCTTTCAGCCAGAACCATGTGGATGTGGAAGTTTCTTCAGGGCAAAACATGTGCCTTGGGTTCCCTGGAATCTCTCCCAAGGCAGGGAAGAGGAATTTGGTGGTTCTGAATATTCATCCCACCCAGGCTTTCCTGTTACCTTGTGGAACAGTGACAACAGCAACTCTAGGAACCCGGGGTCAAGAGGGACTCTTTCTGTTGTGATTCCCAGTGACCCATAGAGCAGGATTTCACCACAATCCTGTGGCATGTGCCTGGGTTTGGGGAGTTCCAGTGTCAGCTCCGAAAAACCCTAAGGAGGGCTCTTCCCTTTGTGAAACAAATTAATTGCACAACCAAATATTGCCACATTCTCGAGGCTTATTGACATAATGGAAACTTCAACCCCCACTTTGGTTTGTATTTTTCCAAAAGAGTAAAAAGCGACCCAGGTAGAGCCCCATGTAATTCAAATAAAGGAAGATAAAAAAGACAGAAGATTTTTTTTTTTTTACTACCCATAGTGGGAAATTACCTATTTTAGATCTGAAGTCCAACAGAGAATAATTCAACTTGGTACTATTCACTCTTGAGTGGTACGTGAGAGAGAATGAATGGAAATCAGTTTGTCTGCTACTTCTGAGTCTTCTAAGCTGTAATACTTTCATCAATATTTACAGTGCCTCAGCCCTGTTTACAGATATGTAATCACACTGGGCTCAACCAAGTTGCAGAGCTCCCTATGATCTTCATGTGGACATCTCAATTAAAAATTACAAACCGTGATTCTTACAATTTTCACTGCTTTTTAAAACTACTTTATTGGGGCGCCTGGGTGGCTCAGTGGGTTAAAGCCTCTGCCTTCAGCTCAGGTCATGATACCAGGGTCCTGGGATCGAGCCCCGCATCGGGCTCTCTGCTCAGCGGGGAGCCTGCTTCCTCCTCTCTCTCTGCCTGCCTCTCTGCCTCCTTGTGATTTCTGTCTGTCAAATAAATAAATAAATCTTAAAAAAAAATAAAAATAAAAAAGTAAAACTACTTTATTTATTATAATTTCTTCTGATTCTTAGCGTCAAAATGAGAAAAACTTAACTGTATTTATTCTCTATGCTATCCAATCCTAGTTTTACTGGGAAAGAGACTTCAGGAGCTCTTCCTCTTCCTCATATCCATAGCAGGATAAAATATAATTTCTAATGGTAAATATTAAAGTCAAAAAATATGAGCAATCATGGAAATTGTGAGTTTTCCCAACACATATGAGTCACTTATATCCCCAGAAGTAATAAAGTCCTGAAAAAAAATAGATTCAAAAAGAGATGATGATTTGATGGTTTTTCCTGTGTTTAAGTCAGATTGACTATGACTAAATAATTTCTCAATTTCTAGACAAAACATGCCAAAGCAAATAGCTTTTAAAATTTTAAAGTATATTGTGTAGTGGTGACTGTTCAAGGTCTCACTAAAGTCAACACTGGAGAGATAATACACAGATGAGTTGGATGCAAAGGGCTATTCTTAATTCATTGATTACAGAAACAAACAAAAGCCCTCTGCAACATTGTTGCAATCAGAAAAGTAAATTTAAAATAAGATATTCTCATTTGTACATTAACAAATCTGATATGGCTCACATTTAATAATAAAAGGGAAAATATATACACTTAAGGTAGTTAAAGCCCAAATCATTGCAAAAATAATAAAATATTTCTCCAGGTTTAATGACTGTAGAATGATCTCAGCATTTTCAGATCAATTAAAATTTTATCCATATCGCACAGTATATACATATTAATTTCCTTACTCATTTGATATCTTTCATATTTTTTCTAATGGCATAAATACAAGGAAGATAATATATTAAACATATTAAATTTAAAACTTCACCAATTAAAAGCCACTCATTTAATCAAGAAAGTTTCATCAATTGCCTATTGTGTCTAATCGGAAGTGGCTCAGTCCTGTAGGAAGCTAAACTACACAGATACACTAGAAGCGAACACTTGTTTTCTAAACTTGCTGATATTAATCTTATTATAGAAACTAGGTATGCATCTCAATTTTTTTAATTAAAAAAATAATTCATGCCAATGTGATCAGACATGCAAATCTATTGCATTGCCCTAGTTCAGTTATGTTGGCATTATTTTCCCAGGAAGGTTGGACCTGATTTCTGTATATTTGTATAAAACCTAGCTCTGTGATGAATATATGGCAAATGCTTAATACATAATTATGGCTGTATTCTGAAAAAAATCAAAAGACCAGCCTGCAGGAAAAAATCTGTTCTAAATACTATTTCTTTAACAGTTAGGCAAGTGAACAGAAATTCGAGTTGGAAATGTCCATGGTCCTAACTTCCTCACTGTGTGACCTTAGACAAATGACTTAACACCCCTGAGTCTTCACTTTCTAAATTATAAAATGTTTTTTCACTTTCTAAATTATAAAATGTTTTGTGACAAAAAAATTCATGACGTAAAAAGATTACAGATTTACCACACACAAATTTCTACCAAATACGTGCACATGGCAGAAAGAAAGTAACTGCAGCAATACTGTTGTTATATTGTCGTAAGACACTAGGCACCCTGATTGTTCATCACCTACATGAATTTCCTCTGATAATTAAAAAACATAATCATTTTCAACCTTTTTCTACAGATATTAAATAGTTCCCTGGCCTACATTTCTGCAGTGATTATTAAAATTAACTGTTTGGAATATCTTGTGATGGGGGAGGGAAACTTTATAAAGAATCCCAAGCATTTAATACATTAAGTATAATTCTAAAGTACAGCATATTTCTTCCTTGTCCATAATCAAAATATACTAATAGTTCTAAACTAGAAAACCTGGACATCTAGGAAAATTTGTTTCTCTTCAAAGGGAACAGAGACACCTGAGCTGAATGATCCCAGAGATCAGTTTTGATGGTCCTGGGGGAATAGTAGAGGGACTTCTCATATCCTCTGAATGGTACAAAAGAGTTTTGCATATCATAAGACTCCCTGAATATTTGTTCATCAAGTGAAACCTATCTTAGGTATGTACACACATTCAGTCCCTCCATCCTAAACATTAAAAACATTTGTCAAGATGAAAATACTGATTTTTCAAGCTCCAGAATACTGCTTACTAGTGATGCCATGTGCAAGAAAAGTGACAAATTCTTGGATTCAGAAAGCAGAGAGAGGAATCAGTTTGGAGCTAAAGAAATACTGTCAGTTATAAGAATTTAATGAGGACATTAAAGTATTTGGAGTTCCTTTGATTAAAGACTGCATATATATTAAGTACCATAACTACATATGTGAAAGTCCTTAAACCATTCATGGAGTCTATTTGTCAAAATTGAGCTACTCTTGTGAATTTAACTGCAAAAAAACCCAAAAACCAAAAAACTTTCCAAACTGTTCCCACGACAGGATCCTATTGAATAAAATATTGAAAGGAATATTTATAAAACTATAAAACTTAAAGCATAAAAAGTGCTGCCCCTGCTCAGGAAACAACTAGATACCTCAGTGAAAGTTAGAAAAGATCATTTGATAATAGTTTCTGTACCTGGCTATAAAGAAATAATCAGTAACTGCTTAAAAAAAAATCACCTCTAAATCTCAGAATGTTCTTGTGATATATGACAAACTAATAAATTTGGGCAAGACTTACTTTTTTTTTTTTTAAAGATTTTATTTATTTATTTGACAGAGAGAGAGAGAGATCACAAGTAGGCAGAGAGGCAGGCAGAGAGAGGAGGAAGCAGGCTCCCTGCTGAGCAGAGAGCCCGATGCGGGGCTCGATCCCAGGACCCTGAGATCATGACCTGAGCTGTTGGCAGAGGCTTAACCCACTGAGCCACCCAGGCGCCCCAGACTTACTTTTTAAATACATTGGTTAATAATAAGTTTTAATTTTTTTAAAGATTTTATTTATTTGAGAGAAGAGAATGAGAGAGAGAGAAAGAAAGCACGAGAGGGGGGATGGTCAGAGGGAGAAGCAGACTCCCCGGTTAGCAGGGAGCCCAACGTGGGACTCCATCCTGGGACTCCAGGATCATGACCTGAGCTGAAGGCAGTCTCCCAACCTACTGAGCCACCCAGGTGCCCTATAACTTTGTTCTAAACTACATTTAAAAATGAAGACTAAGCACACACTAAATAATTCTAGGTCCTCTTGTAAAGGCCCCAAATCAATCACTAAAGTTGTTTGTTTGCTAAACATCTACCATGCACAAGACACAGTGCTGAGTACTTT
Source organism: Lontra canadensis (assembly GCF_010015895.1). Lineage (NCBI taxonomy): Eukaryota > Metazoa > Chordata > Mammalia > Carnivora > Mustelidae > Lontra > Lontra canadensis. The sequence continues at coordinate 33,856,418 of NW_022631003.1, read as the reverse complement.
AATTGTAACCTAAAGTGATGAATCAACACTGCGTTTAACCATTTTTAAATGTCTTCAAATATCATGAGAAAAATATGTAACTGGATAAAAATAGCATTTTTATTACAGAAATAAGAACTAAGGTCACACACAAGGTACATAAAGAAAATAAGTTTTAGAAAGCCTTGGTGTTATTGCTAGTACTAATGCTTATGCATTAACCTTAGCATAGTAATATCAGTATGTACCTTTATAGTATTATGTATGCAAGGTAATAATAAAGTCATTAAAATTGACAAAACAGATTTTCCAATATTTATCCTAATCTGAATGTGTCTTAAATATTGCCTGATATTCTTAGCAGAATCTAGAGGTTCAAAAATAGATCAAATGTGCTGTGCTAACAAAATTTGGAAATGTTTCTTCTTGACCAAGCTATTGATCTGTTCAGAAGTGTGACTGACTGAAATTTCTTAAAGTTCCTATAAATAATGTAATTAAAATGTTCTTCATATTCATAAAAATGATTCACCCTTTTAAAAAAGTATACTTACTATGTCACTTGCTTCAATGATAGCTAGCAGCAATGAATTCTATAATTTTGTAGAATTCATAAAAAATTACTTCCTTCTAACGGTTTTGATCATGATATTTGGTTTCATTGGATGTTTCCATGAAGAAAGGTAAAGAAGGACACCAACAGATATGTATTTTTCATTGTCATCTTTGGTCCATGAAGAGAATATTTTTTATTTGAGCCTTATCTTTTACTCATGGTTACAATACAGTGCTGCTCTTTGAAATTTTCTATTTTTCAAAGATTTCAGTTTTCGTTTTTGTGACGCACACATAACCTTCAGCAAACCTGTTTCTTAAATAATGCATTACTAACATTTATCATAGTTTAATTGTCATATCCCAAATATGAATATTAGTAGAGGAGAGATGGAATAGATAACACAATGTTGAAGCATATAAAAGTAATTGATACTGCTCCCCACCAGAGCCTGAGATGGCCTTAGGCTCACATTGTGTGGCAAACTACCTAAAGAAGAGATGAATTGTTTCCACAGACCTTCTGGTTCATAAATTTCCTGTAGAAAGGAAGCAATTGTTTTTGTTTAAAGGAAACATCCTGGGTTAGATTAAGCAAAAGTCCCATTTTCTGTCAACAGAAGACAAAACAGAGAGGTAAAAAGGTCAATAAATATCGGAAAGCAAAAATCTAGCCAGTACTTATCAGGTACCTGTTTGTGCAACTATTAAGGGCATCAGGAAACAAAATATCTGAATGTCTGAGTTAATTTCTCATTTTATTCAAATATTTTGTATTCTGCGTAGGCATCATATGCGAAGAGATTACTAAACATATAATAATATGAAAGCCTGCCTTTTAAAGTAAAGTTCCAAGTCTATAAAAGGCAGATTTCTAATTCAAATTAAAGCAAGAGTGTGCTGGAGCAATCTTCTGCTCCACCCATGGATGTCTCAATGGTCTGACAGATTTTTCTCACTGAATTTCTCCGGGGGTTAAGGCAAGGGTTCCCCAAGTCTATTTTGGGGGCATTTCTGTGTTTCTTACATCCTAACCCAGCACAAGTTTCCTCACACAATCATACAGTGCCCATCCCAAACCTTCCCATTCCACAAGAGTTTTCCTCTTTGTGGATACGGAAAATTTGATGGAATTGCTCACAAAAACAAATGTGAGCCACAGTTACCTCCTGAACTTAGACAACTCTAGTATTTCTTAGAAATTGAAGAGAACAATATATATTTCCTATTTTCCTGACATTTCCATTAGCAATAGAATAAATTGAATTACATAATATTTAAAGTAAAACGGTCCATCACTTATGGTCATTTTTAATTTGGCCTCATAACAAAGCATATACATATTTCATAGAATTAGGATAAAGATTAAATGAAATAACCTATGCTAAACATAGAAACAGGTGTTACGAGGCCTTTTACAGTAAGCATTCAAATAAATTATCCTATCAATACTGTTATTTTATCAAAAGAATAGTCAGTGCCTTTAATAGCATCATTTGCTTTGGACCATCCATGATTTGTCTATTACACAGACAAAATGTACGTGCATGCCTCTGCTTCATATGTATGTGCACACTATACTCATCCATTCATTTAACAATCATGCACTGAGTAATTTCCATATGCCATGTACAATGACAGGTATTAGAACACAAAGATAGAGGACACAGTACTCCATTCAGAAAACTTAGGATGGCAGGTAAGTATAATACTGTTGCGTCTCCTAGATAAGTCTAGTATAGTATGTTATGTACAACAATTGAATTATACAAAGTGTGTATTAAGAGACAAAACACTGCTACCTTTTCCAGTCTAGAAGGTGTAAGAGGATCACAGAAGAGTGCATATTAAGACTTTATGCTTCCTACAAATATTCGCACAATGAGGCATGCTCTCTTTCTTAAGGATGGGTGTATGTCCATTGTCATCACAGCACTAAGTGTTCAGAGTCTTTGGGTATACAACCTTAAAGAATGTTTACATCTCCACATGATGACTTCTAAATGTTTGATTCAAAAGGCATTTATCTTACTGAGTTAAAAAAAAATCCTGTCCCCAAATATAAACTAATATTGGTCTTTAAGAACTCTTCTGTCCTTATGAGGATTTCTACACAGTATATCCTGTAACAAATTGGACCTAAAATACATCCTTGATTGTGTGTCAGCCAGGAGACCACTCTGTCACTCATCACAGTGCCTAGCATGTAGTAGAACTCAATAACGAGCATTTATTGAAGGAATAAATGAATGAATAAATGATTGAACTCTGAGTCCCTTATGATCTTGGAAGAGCTTTGGACCAAAGTGAAATACTTGGCATTGTTAACGAATGTAGCATGTTCTCACTATTTTTTTTTTTTTAATATTTCTCCTGGATCTGACGTGAACATTCAGAAGTCTCATTGTGCTTCTGAATAAATAATGGCTTTCAAAAGAGTCTGAGCAGGACTTGCAAACAACTAAGATTAGAAAAATGTCATGCTAGTGGAGTATTCAGAGAAGCATAGTAATTAAGGGAGTAGACTCCGGACCCCCACTGTTTGGGTTCAGATCAAGGATCTATCACTCACTAGCCATGTGAGGCCAAGAAAGTTACTTCACCTCTCAAGCTTCTCAATCCTAAAATAAGAGTAAAACAATGCCGTCTCTTAGAGTTGTTTTAAGGATTAAAAGGATTAAATATTTGAAATAACTTTGAACAACACCAGCAGGCACTCTCTTGGTGTTTGTTTAATAAATCATCAGTTATTCAAAAGCCAACTTTCTTAAAGATGGGTACACTGATAACCACTGTGTAAGTCTATTGAATTGAATATGGGAATTCCTTCCCAGGACTATTTGCAAATTTCAACGCGCAGTTATTCACAAATAGTCACTTAACAAATAAATACCCATGGTTTTCATTCTAAAGCTGACTTGGTCAAAAGTGGCAGCCACCCAGGTGTTTCCAAGTTTATGAAACTCCCATTCTGTACAAGGAAACCCCTCCCACGTTTCAGGGTTGTTCTCAAGATTCCCACTTAAGCAATTTGAATATGTCTTTTCTGTGGCCAGGGAATTGCACAGATCCCCCTCCGTTTTATGTTTTGGTTTATCCCATAGCTATTATGTGTCTCCTGTCACTCTGGCTGTTTTTGGTTTTGTTGTCTATATTCAAAGGAGGCCTGTGGTTGTGTCTATCCCAAGCGTCTGTGTTTCGAGATGTGGCGGTTTGCCCCCTCTGTCTCTCATCATTGCTTTTGGCTCAGTCCCTTGACAGGAAATGAGAGATTTATTTTATCTGGCTTGAACTACATTGTTCCTTCCTGACTACTGGTGTTACTTCACTCTAAATAACATGACTTTGTGCTCACAGTCTGCCCAAGGTCAAAGCCTGAGGGTAATAGACACATTTAAGAGCAGAGGAGGAAAATACAACCAGAGGGGAGGAGCAGGCAAGGAGAGACTTAAAAAAAAAAAAAAAAAAAAAAGTGATGCAAAAGTTAATCTTGCAGTGGGTCTAAGTTTTCTGGCGGGTTTGGAATGAAATCTGTTCTGAAGAGCTGAAAGGGGAACTATCCCCCCCCCCTTCCAGATGTTATTGATTTAAAATGACACTATGAAGTAATCTAGGCTTGAAATTCAAATTGAGTTTTAAAAGAAAGCATGAGTTGTCTGGGAGAAGGGTTTATAAAGCTTTATTAATACTTGTGATATCATAATTGTAGTGTGTTTTTAATAATCTAATTTGGAATGATTACTGAATTCAAATACTCCTCTTTGGTTTGACACAAAAATATAGAAGAATGGTGACAGTACATACAATTAGTAAGATCAAGTTCATTATTAATAAAAGAAACAATGATACCTAAACTTGAACTTGAAGCCATAAAAAGGTTTAAGATTGTCTCTTAAAAAAAAATGTTTAAAATTTTGTTGTAATTTAAGTATAAACAAGAATATATCTGTAAGGCATCTCCTGACCCTTTTATATACCCCCACCCTGCCACCCTCCCAGGACCCTCTATCCCCTTCCCCTCCCCCACCCACCTTTGGAGGTGTGAATAAAATTTTCTTGTTTTTTTCAAATACCTCTCAAGTTTCAAAGGGTCAGCAGGATGGCCACCCAAAGACATGGTAAAAGAAAACATCTTGGTTTTACTGTGGTCACACCATTTATGCTGAGCTAAACTTCTCTAGGATAGTTAAAGACTGGGGAATGGGGAGAAAACTGGCTAATCTAGATATATATATATTTTCTGTTCTTTTAACAGATTATCATGCTCTTTAATAATACTTTTGACTCAGGAAAATGAATTTAATGGAAATGGACTTTAAATGAGGTAAAAAGCATTTAGGTTACACGTAAGGCTGGATTTTGTGCATGCAGAAAATTATTTCATGTGGGCCTTCCATTCTTGGGAAGATGATGCAATCCACTTTACTAACGATTTTTCAACATTCATATCATTCTGTGTGCTGCAAGCATGGCTTATGCTGAAGTCAGGAGGACATCCCTATTGACAGCTTAAAGAGTTCAGATGTTTGTAACTTATAACATCTCCTTTAGGAAGCCCTAGTCATGTCTACGGAACTAAGTGGACATCACTATACTGGGTTGGCCAAGGGCCCAGTATTTGAAAATCATAAATTGTTTCTTTATACAAATGCTTCAGTTAGAAACTCTGACTAGAAATTATCCTCAGTACCCCTTAAAACTACACAATGTTGTATGTCAACTATACCTCAGTTAAAACAACAACAACAAAGAAATTATTCCTTCATACGTCCTTTTCATTTCAATTCTTTATGGGATGGTCTACATGTGAAATGAGCCCCTAAATCTTAAGGTAGACATAATTGTGTAAGAATTTTAACAAAAGTCTCATTTTTTTACACCAAGTTCTTAAAAGATACAGCAATGTTTTATACATGTTGTTTTTAATGTTTTCTGATTATTAAATTATAAATATAGTTCTAAAAAATGAATATAAAAATGTGATTCTTTTGTCCTAGGTGCCTATAAATCAGCCAAAAAAGCCCTCATCTGAATACCTAAATCATCACCAAAAGTTTTTCTTTAAGCCTCTTCCTACACCTCAGGTACACAGAAGGAAAAATAACAAACAATTTTTATTAAAAGAAAATAACATTTATTAGAAATTTACTATTTTTGGAGCACCTGTGTGGCTCAGACCTTAAGCATCTGCCTTCGGCTCAGTGGTGATCCCAGGGTCCTGAGATAGAGCCCTGCGTCAGCTCCCTGGCTCAACAGGAAGCCCACTTCTCCCTCTCCCACTCCCTCTGTTTGTGTTCCCTCCCTTTTTGTCTCTTTCTCTGTGAAATAAATAAAATCTTTTACAAAAAGAAAAAATTTACTGTTTTCAACACTGTGCTAGCTGCTTTTTGATATAGCATCCATTTCATGCATGTAAACTCCAGGCAAAATTACTGTTATTATCCTCATTTTATAGATGATAGAATAAAATTTAATATATATTGAGTAATATGCCCAACATCATAGGTTTATAAGTGGTGAAATTTGTATTAAAATTTACGTGTTTCTAATTCTAAAATCCAGGAGCATGTGGGTGGCTCAGTCAGTTAAGCATCTGCCTTTGGTTCAGGTCACCATCTGATCTTGGAGTCCCAGGACTGAGCTCCCAGGCAGGCTCCCTGCTCAACAGGGAGTCTCCTTCTCCCTCTGTCTCTGCCTTTCCACTGGCTCCTGCTCTCTCTTGCTCAGTCTCTCTCAAATAAATAAATAAAGTCTCTTAAAAAAAAATCTAAAATCCATGTCCATTCATTATTCTGGAATATGAACTAAAATTCTAGATTACAGAAGTTTAGTGTATCTAGAGTCCAACTGTGTATCTCACCTACACAAAATATGGAGTTACAAACAAAAACTGTCCTTGCATTCTTCAAAAGGTTAAAATTAGAGTTACCAACTAAGTCAGCAATTCCACTCCTAGGTACATACCCAGAAGACTTAAAATATATATACTCACACAAAAATTTGCACCCAAATGCTCATGGCCACATTTCCTTAAAAAAAAAAAAAAAAAAAAAGTGGAAACAGCCTTGATGCCCATCAACTGATAAATGGATAAATACACTCTGGTATATCCATACAATGAAATATTATTTGGCAACAAAAAGACATAAAGTATTGAAACAGGACATGGATGAACCTTGAAATCATTATGCTAAATGAAAGAAGCCAAACACACACACAAAAAAACTCATACTATATGATTCTGTTTGTTTAAAAGTCCAGTATAGGCAACTCTTTGGAGACAGAAAGTAGATTAGTGGTTACCTATGCTGGTGGGCTTAGGCGAAAAATGTCAGGGGAGATAGGAGAAATGACTGCTCATGAGCATGGGATTTCTCTCTGGGCTGACGAAAATATTCTCGAATCGAATGTGGTGATGTTTATACAACTCTGAATGTACTAAAATAACTGAATTATATATACTTTATGAATAAATTTATGTTGTAAATAGATCTTAATAAAACTCTTGCTTAACAAAAAAAAAAAAAAAGAGTCATGTAATGCCTTTGGATCCATATCATCAGATGAAATAGTAGGCACATTTCTTACCAAGAAGAAAAAACTGAACAAATGTAGCTACTGGAACAGGGAAGAGTTGGTTATCGTCTATCATTTTTCCCTCCATATCATCAAAGCTTGGGTCTGTGGATCCAGGCAGACCTCGAATCACTGAGAGAGTTGGAAAGACCTCCCTCTTTGGCCAACTATGCTTTCAGACCAAAGCCTGCTGGAAAGACTTAGAACCACACAATGGTAGTTTATTTACCCAGTGTTAAACCGCTTGTTTGACATTTTTCTCTCAACTGACCAGCGACATGAGTATTGTGTAGACGACCACAAAGAACAACTGAAACAGTGGGAAAGTATTATTTTAAAAATACTTAACTGTTTTATTGTTACAGAGAGAGTAGAATTCCCTGCTTCTCCCTAGATTCAGTTCTGCATGTTCCAATCCAATGTGAAGTTGCCTGATTGTCAAATTTGTCAATAAAATTTTTAGTCCAACAGCCCATCATCAGATGACAGAAAAACATGTTGTGGCAAAGAACCAGCAGGTAGTAATCAAGTGTCCCATGATGTTGACATTTCCTGACCCTCCATAGTTTTTTGTTTGTTTGTTTTTTGTTTTAAGGGAGAACCCTAGAAACAGCCGTGCACAGAATAGCAGGCCTGTGAAGGTCCAGCTCTCTGGAGATAATGAAACATTTTATCCAAATAACTTTTAGATGTTTATACCTTAAAAGTGACTCAGTTGAAGTTGCATTCAAATTAAACACCATTGCTACAGTGTTTCTGTTGTGATTGTCGGAGGGAAGTGAAGCCAGTGCAATTTGTCCATGTTTTACAAATCACCATCTGGCAGGGATATGGCAACATGTGAAATCTTCACAGGACTCTTGTTTTTCTACTATCTGCTGGATAACTAAGGAGATCACCAGACTGCTGGGATGCCTGCCAGATGGTAAGCAGGTATGTTTATGAGTTTAAGATTCTTATTTTCTTTCAGTGCTTTCACATGCTGTGGGCGCAGAGGCATAAAAGTGAAAGGGAGAAAGAAAATGGGAATGGATAAGTAAGTGACTGTATATGATCATTACAAATGTCTTCGAAGTTTCTTGAAATGTGAATTTTCCAAAGTCTACATTGAATTATTTTCTGCCAAGCAGAAAAATCATCAGTCATATGGTCACAGGGTTTTAAAAAAATGCTACGTTTTTCATTTTTGTACAAATAAGCAGGTGTAGAGTTTCTTCAGTCCTGTTGGGTAGGCAGGCATTCCCCTAAGGATCATGGCATCACCAACAAACATCTGATGTGTGCATGCCCTGTGCATGGTACTAAGCTAGCCATATCAGTGAAATAAAAGGGACGGTCTGTTTTATTTTATTTTGCTTGTTCAAATAGACCATCAGAGGCAAAGAATACCTACCTAGCAGAGTTGTAACAAAAAACCTTCTAAGAATTGAAAATTCACAGTGTTAAATCTGAGAAGTAAGTGGTAAGCAAAGCATATCTTAAACAAACTTGACAGATAACAAGTGATATCACAAAAGAGATAATGTTTGGTATATGAAGAGGTACAGTTCTTTCACTGGCGTTTGAATGCCTGCTCAGGAATATATGAACCTAACCCAAGGCAAGTTTCTGAAATTCTCCAGGATTCAATAAACTCATGTATAAAAATGTTGATAACAGTTCTACCTTTTATGATTATAGCAAGATTGAAAACATAAAAAATGCAAGTTGTCAGTAAGTACATAGTTGCTCAATAAATGAAGCTGTTATCATTACTGATATTTTCATCACGTAGAGAGGGCTCCTTCTAGATTAAATCCTTCGGTATCTGCTTGCATGAATTATATCAATATATAACTAATCTTATATATTTGTATATTTAGATACGCATAAGGTCCATGTGCAATCAAGCACTTATATGCAGATATGTACAAATACAAGTATATATGCCTAATAGATTCTGTGCTATCACAGAAAACAGAAATTAAGATTTTGACTTAAACCTCTGTAATCATATTGAATAAGTATTAATACAAGTTTTACAGTTTCCAGAAGTGACACTTGAGGCAAATGACTGAACCTGTCTGTGTCCTTAGCCATGGAATGGAGAGAATAAAACCTACCCCATGGGGTTACATGAAGATTAAGTGCGAGTATGTCTACGTAGCACATTGCACAATGCCTGGCAGAGAATAAATGAATAAATTTTTTTTTTCTTTTTGCTTCCTTCTGTTTCCCCTTTAATTACCAATTTTTCTACCTCTAAATTAGTCTATATTTGCCCATCTTTATCTCCTTCTCTCAAGTTGAAGGATAGCTGTCTCTGCTTTTTTCTGATCCTTCCAATTATATTCTTGATTCCATCACTCTTTCCACCAGAATAATTTTTCTCCTTAATTATATGATTCCTGTGTCTATTTTTAATACAAATTCCTACTCATCCACTAGTTCTTTCTCCTTAGCCTAAAATATACTAATTTCTCCCATCCTAACAATAATTTTCTTAAAGAAATATTATCAAATTGGGACGCCTGGGTGGCTCAGTGGGTTAAAGCCTCTGCCTTCGGCTCAGGTCATGATCCCAGTGTCCTGGGATCGAGTCCCGCATCGGGCTCCCTGCTCAGTGGGGAGCCTGCTTCCCTTCCTCTCTGCCTGCTTCTCTGCCTACATGTGATCTCTGTCTGTCAAATAAATAAATAAAATCTTAAAAAAAAAAGAAATATTATCAAATGACAGAAGATGAGAAAGCCTAATAGGCCAATGACATTGGAAGAAACTGAAAAGACTATTAAAGATTCAGCTCTAAAAAATGTCAGTCGAAAGATTTTTGTTTCTGACCCAAGTAATTTTATATTGGTTCTAATAAAACTGGGTTGAACAGATTTTTTTTTCTCATTTAAGCAGTCCCAAAACATTAAAAGTATTAAAACATAAAATGACTCACAATTCTTTTGCAAGGTTAGCACAACACTGATACCAAGTCACAATTAAGGCTGTTTAGTGTACACACACATACACATTACACATAAAATTATAGGCCAAGCTCACTTAAAAATTAAGAAGCAAAATTCTAGTAAATAGATCTTGGAGTAAATTGAAGAATAACTCACCATAACCATAAGGTGTTCATTGCGAGGATAGAAGGCTGGTTCAATACAAAAGTATCTAAGTAATAATTTTTACATTTAAAATAGTAGACAAAAAGTGAAAAACTACAAGCAAGTTGTTAAAAAGTCTTTGGAAAAAAGTACCAACCATTCCAGATTCATTTGCTATAAGTTAGGAAAAAAGAAAAGAAAAGGAAAAAAAAAAGAAAAAAGCCTGCCTTCGAAGGGAGTTTGTCACAAATAGCAATAAAGCACACAGTGGGATAATAGTCGTACTATCTTTGGTTGACCCAACTTCTCTTATTTCTCACTTCCTTTTCTTGTTCACCAACAACCACATTGCCTGCAAGCCAGGCCATATTTACTGCCTCTTCTTACTCATCTCCTGCACACTTTTCAACCCACTGCAAATGCTTCTGCTTCTACCTTTTTAAAGAAGCTACTTACTCAAAAGTTACCGTCCACTTAATTTCTAGTGTCCACTGGGCCTGTTTTCTGGACTCATCCTCTTTAATCACTCTATAGAATTTAGGACTGTCGGACACAACCTCCTCAGCTCTTTGCCACCCAGACTTTGGGGATGTTTCTGCCTTGACTTGCCCCACCTCTTGCTTGGCCTCTCTCAACCTCTTTCTGCCTCTTTTCCTCAACCTGCTCTTCAATACAGGGGATCCCTAGAAGTCTACCTTTTGCAGCTTCTTCTTTAGGTCCTACCCAGGGAATGTAGACTGAACTTAAAAAGGAATGATAGAAACTATTAATAAAACAAAGTAAACAGAAGACTGCATTAAACGAAAAATGTACACATGACTTTCAACTTAAAACAGTTTAAGTAAAATAGAATTAAAAAGAAATTGCAACATGAACAATCTCTGCCTATATTACCTTCAATATGTTTCACATATCTAGCTAATTAAAAAATTAGTTTTTAGGGGTCCCTGGGTAGATTAGTAGGTTGAGCGTCTGCCTTTGGCTCAGGTCATGATTCCAGGGTTCTGGGATGGAGTCCAGAATTAGGCTCCCTGCTTAGCAGGGAGCCTGTTTCTCCCTCTCCCTCTGTTCCTCCCCCTGCTTGTGCTCTCTCTATCTCACTTACTCTCTCTCTCAAATGAATACATAAAATATTTTTAAAAATTAATTTAAAAATTAAAAAAATAGTTTTTAATGTTAACTAATGTCGTCTGTTACTGCTGTTACTTGGTTTTCTTAAATATGTTATTGGTGTCTGTAATTAACGTACTAATTTAACCACAAAATATGAGTTTTCTAATTTTGTATTGTTCTCTAATTATGAGTTTTCTAATTTTGTATTATCTTGATTTTTAGCCATTTAGAAACCTACTTAATTTGAAGGCATCTAATGCTGGTAGAATTATTAGGATATAGGAGGATTCGGTGATCACTTACTTAATGCCAGTGACATGAGAAACATTGTTTATATTATCATCCTTTAATATATAAACTCCAGCCAGATGCTACATAAATGAACTGGACTGATTTCCAAATATAAAGTAACAACTTTAATGTTTTAATCACTATAATTCTAGGAATCTTATTTTCCCTAAATTGTAAGCAAATACTAAAGTCAAACAAAAATATTGTAGAGACTTATATTGGTGCTTTCAAATTCCTCATTATAGAGTCATCAGTTGGTAAAAACTCTTTAGTAAACTAAATTATCTTACTCTATTCTCTCATCTTCAAATTACTGCCAGTTCAATTCTTTTTTTTTTTTAAGCTGTTATATTTTCCTCTCCTATCTCAGTAAAATAAAACTCCTTCCAATCCTCTGTTGCTTCTTGTCTTTACTCTGATATTTGTATCCCTTACTGTTACACCTTTCAGGTATTTTAGGAAGTCAGTGCTATTGTACTCTCTCTTATTTGATACATGGTCTTTCCCTAAAGAAAATATAAATAAAATGCTCAAACCTAGACAATGTAACACAGGCCATTATTCATTCACAAAGAAATCTGTTACGAAAAATTGCCCACAGAAACCCTCTAAACGGTGACTTTCTCTGATGCATGAAAAGTGTAAGTCAATTAAATAACATACATTTACACTCAATTTTTCCAAAATCGTATCAGTTTTGCAACGTGGGCTGCAGCTTGTTCTCATCAGATTGTTGGACCCCATGCAACATGGTATCAAAAATGAGTCACAGCCAGACTAAAGAACATGATTTCTTAACTCCAGCTAAGACATTAGGAGCAGTGGACTTCAAACTTTTTTTAAGCTGTTGGAATATTTCTTCAATAGAAATCTTACAAGGATAAGACTTAGAAAAGGAATAAAAGTAGTAGGGTTATGTTCTTTCCCCTTTCCTTTACTAACTGGCTTCAGGATCATCTATAAAAAAACCTACTGCCTTCCTCAGAGGACAGTTTGAAAATAATAGTACGAGACTATTCGCTACTTATTCATAAAGATCTGGCTACCAAAATCATAATCTTACCATAGACAGAGCCCCAACATGCCCAGTTGGGAGTATGTTGAGCATTACCCAGGACCATGCCTTGTTCTTTGTTTAAAAGAGTACCCAAAGACATGGGTCACATATGATGAAGGGTCAGTGATGGTAACAATAAAAGTTTTTAAAATAATGAATAGATAAATATCCTTGACACAGGAATGGTTTCCTTTTCCTGTGCCAGTTGTTTTCTCTGTGCCAACTCGAACGCACACCCCTTCCAGGAATGGCATTCAGCCATCCTGGCAACCAGAATTAGAGCAAAGAAAATATGAAATTTCTCTTCAAAACATAAGTGGAAAGATGAATGCAAAGCCAAGCAAAAAGTACCCAGATTCAACATGCACATTGTTAAATGTCACTTCATAGTAAGGCACTTTGTGAACGTCAAGTGAACATGGACATGCATAAATTAGGAGAATAAGAATAGGTATGACCTACTAAAAAAGCATCAGCAAGTAAAGAAAGTCCAGGAGAACATACAAGTTTCCAATGACAACTTACTTTTGAGGAGCAAAAGGCAGGGAAACCAGGCAGATGGAGAACGGGAATGGGAAAAATATTTGTTGTTGTTGTACATGTTTTTATACTTTTTGAATTCTGAACTATACGATGCTGTTCAATTCAATACACTGAAATTGTTTTAAAAAGGAAGGTAAAAAGATAATTCCAGTAGACCATTTTGAAAGGTCATGTTGGCATAATGAACTATTCTGGTTTGGGGGGAAAATCAGCAACAGAATGTTTCACACTAAGAATCTAGATTTAGGCTACGTAGGCCCATCAGTTAGGAAACTGCTTCTTCTACCCCAGATGACCCTTCAAGAAAGAGGCACCTGTTGACTGAAGCCAAGGATTCTTGTCCTGATTATCAAAGAGAGATACAATGTGGAAAGGGTTCTCAATAGTCCAGCTAAATGATAGGGGTCTTTAGGATACAGGTTAATAGTCCACAGGATGTGAAAAAGAAAAGTCAATGTCTTACCTCGAATTATAAATCAGAGAGGGAATATCACAGCTCTTTCTTCATAACAAAGGAATTGCAAAGATCAAAGAGAAACCTTAACCACCCTGAATGGCATATACCCTATTTTCAAGGCATTGTATTTTCCCCTGTGAACTAGGAACAAGATGTTTGTTTACTGACAGATCTTGCTTTGAGCATTTAATCACCAAAAGGAGTCATGGAAGAGAATCATTAAAACTTGATAAAAATGAAAAAGTAAGATTTCTTTCAAAATACACATTTCAGCCAAATTTCAATAACCCCAGAACATCTTGTCCAACTATTACATGAAAAGAATATCATAAATGAGGAAACAAGAACAAAATACAATGACACCTAGGAGATCCCATGGCTTATTTAACTGAGAAAAAAGAAAATCTTACTGGTAAATACCATGTTTCTGGTGGCTATATGAAGGTAGCTGATACTCCATGAAGTCTGCATTCCTTACCAATTAACTGAGCAGGTCTTACTTGCCTCTGGGACCAAGAGCCTACAGCACTATGATTTGGGACAACAAGATAGCACTGAATGTTCTTGATCTTTTCTCAGGTCTAGGGTCATATGTGCTACAAGTGTTTTAAAACTGTTCTTGGCCATGCCTTCCTGTACATAGGAGAATTACACACTAAATTCAAGTATTAGCATGTAAGTGCCCACTGAAACCATCTGTCATAAAAAAAAATACTAATTACATGCCTAATTTTGCATCATGTTGAAATAAGTTCTTTAAAAATGGTCAGTGCAGAAAGACTTGTACCCACCTCTGAGGAGCACACACACTTCCAGGATGGACCCACTGATAAAAATCGACACTCTCATATGCACAGAAAGCAACAGAGATGATTTATATTTTGAAATAAAGTGCTAACTCTTGACTAATATAAAAGTAACAGATGACTTATGAAACACTGTAAAACATTTTCAAGTCCATTTAATTCTACAGTTGGAGCTTGACATCACTTTTTTTTTTTTGAAGTCCAACAATAGTTTTCAAACATATTAATGCTTAAAGTTAAAACTCAATACTGTATTTTTTAAAAACAGATACATATCCAATGGTTGCTCTATTTCTCTTTTATGTCCCTTAATCTATCCAAAAGTAATATTCAGAATAATTCAACTCAATTCAGTCGCATGGTTTTGTTAAGTTTAGGTGTAGAATAAAATGGCTCATCATTCAGCTCCTTGCATAGGCATCTGTGGGCCCCTCTTACTCAAAGGAATGAGGTCATACCAAAAGTCTGAAAAGAAAGAGAAGGTAAATGTCCATTCTGTTCATTTTACAATGTTTTTTGAGTTAGGTAATCTTAAAGTTATATTTTTAAAAAGTAGCAAAAGGGGAGTACAATGTAATCTGTGCATCCTACTTTCAAAAACATAAATTATAGTAAAAGCCCAGATACACTGATGATAGGATGGTGTGAAGACAAAGAGAGTTAAGGAAAAAAGACACAAAGATCAAATGGACAAAGAATTAATACAATATCATAAAGAAGGCAAACATGTAAGTAAAAATATTAAGAGAAAAAAGAAGCAAAATAATTTTAAGGGCAAATATATTATGAATAACATAGCTAAAGCACCAGAAGCATTATTTTTTACTTAGTTTTTTCCTGTGCAGATATTCAGTGATTTTCCTCCCATCTTACTAGCAAATTCATACTATTAATACTTGTGTTCACTTATATAAATAAAAAAGAAACTATTTTCAAATGCAGTTTATTGCATGACTTGTAATCTTCTTAAGTTATGTTTTAAATTTCATTGCAAATGCAAACCAACTGACTCATGTTTCTGTTATTAGTAACTGATAATTTAAAGAAATATAAATAAATGGCATCCAAATGACTGTTAAATTTTCATAAATTGAATTATCTTCAATAAATGTTCAGTTAACAGAATTAACTTTTTTATTACCGCTACACAAAATAGGCAAAGATATATTTTCATGTGCAGCTCTGGTTATCATATTTTTTCCCCTAACTTTGTTTCTATTTTTTTTCTAATTTTGTTTCCACTTTCTGTTTCTAATTTTGTTTCTAATTCAGAAAATAGTATGTAAATATATCATTTGCAACTTGAGGTATTAATAAGATGACACTCTTGGCATAATGTAGCCATCAGCAGGGAGTAAGTTGGCTGGTGTAAAATCTAAAATTGAGTAACAGCCTTAATTGTTCCATGGTTTTTAAGTTTTTCTTAAGGAGAAAAATACACAAAATAAGCCTTGGTTTTTTTTTTTTTTTCCTCCCAAGTTCTAAGATGCGGCATTCTTTAAAGTAAATCCTCTGAGCGAATTTGTACGTTGTGATTGCCATCCTTTTGCAGCTTGGCAAAGCAAGGTAAGATAGCTTAGCATAGCTTTTATCTGCAAGGATTCCCTGAGGCAGTTTCTGTAAAAGGGTTAATGACAGATGTTTCCATTAAATCTGACCTACCTCTTAATTTTGCCATTGCCTGATAATATCCTTGCTTATTTGCATGGGCAAATGGAGTCACTCTATAACAAGTAACACAGGGCCCTCATTGAAACAAAAGATCAATTCATTTTAAACTGATGTGTGCAATATTTTTTGTAGTTGCAGTTAAAACAACAGCAACAACAAAATACCTTTCACACAATGCTACTAGTTACAAAGAATTAAAAGCTCTGTTTTCTGAACCCCTGGACACAATATACATCTGTAGGCAGAAACAAGTACTACCAATAGAAATCAATATATCTCCTTGTAGGTAACTGACTAGAAAAATCACTTCTGTCTCTAGGAAGTTCCTCTTATTTTTATCCTAAATACAACTAGGACACAGTAAATTGTCTTTGCTGAGGAATTAGCTGGAAACTCCAAAATGCTAGCAGCGCTTTCTTGTTTACTGAGTGTTATTACTTTTGCAAAGAAAAAAAATACATGTATCTGTAAATATAGAGGGAATAGTTACTGTCTTAGGTTTGTTAAAAGATATAGGCTTTTTAGCCTTAGGCTGCAGTCCAAATACTATAGTTTATGAGTGACCAAATTATGTTTCACCAGAGGAAAAGAGTAAGTGGTCTTGAAGCTTGACCAGGTTGCTGTAATAAGCCCCTTAAAAAATGAAACAATTAAGACAGTACACATAGTTATATGCAAGGCCCTGTTCAAGCCACTTTTTCTGGAGGGAGAATCAAATAATGTCAAGGGGCCTTCCATGATTCTTCTGAGGAGATACTTCAACTCTCTACTTCCTTTTTGAGTAGTCTATAGCCAGGACTCAAAACACATGGCATTAATCTAACTGTGCTGTTTGATTTCAGTGTAACATTTAAAGAGTTTACTATTATCACTTGCTAGAGAAGTTCTTTCTGTAATTATATATACAGTATATGTGTATAGCTACACACATACACTATATGCTTATCATACGTCGTCTTTTAACACTACAGTCTAATTGCTAAGACATTTAAATACTGGAATTCTAGCATTAAATTTCACCTTGCTTGGAAAACAGCTCTTCTGTGTTTTACTGATAGTAAATCTACAGACAAAACACACCTTTTATACAAACATCTGTAATTACCTGACAAGGAAATAATTCAGATTTTCGGGTAGAACAGTGATATTTGCTAAATAGCTAATTTTCTTCATCTTGGATAAATAAAGCCCACATTTGGCATTTGGACATTACAGTAAATCACTGAAATAATTTAGAAAACTCTACTTGCCTGGTCCCAAGTTTGGTTTTTAATGGATTTGTCAAAGAAAATTCTATTCTCAACATTCGGCCTCAATTTTATCTGTAAATGAGGTAAACAGGAAGGAAAGATGAATGATTTCTAAGGGCTCAGGAAGAAGTCTTCTCTGCTGCTGTGTGTGTGCCTGTTGCAGCCAGGAGCATATGTTCCTCTCCCACAGATTGCCCCGATCTGACCCCTAGCCCCAACCTCAACCCTCTATAGATTCACCTATAAAGCTCAGGAAAAAGGAAATCATGTCTCCCCTGCTAATTCTCTATGGATGGTCTTCCAAGATGCAACCCACAATCAAAAGTATAAAAATCAAATGAAATCAACAAATACAGAGTACATGGTTTATACAAGGTTCTAAGTACTGTGAGGGATATTGTGGTAGGTGGTATGCTTCCCTTTTTGTACAAACTAACCATTTCATTAAATAATGATAGAAGAATTAAACAGTAATATCAGGCTACAAAAATAATACCACAAAAGTAAAAATAATAAATGAAGGGAATTGGACATGTTAAGCAATGGAAGAAGCTAGGGATTTTAATCAGGTTATGGTTTCTGTTTATAAAAGTCAAGTCAGAACTACTGGTGATTTGAATCATAGGTTTGTAGTTAAGTGAAAAACAATAAAACAAACAAAAACAAAAACAAAACTCCTAGGAAAGATGGGAAAGCAGGAATATCCTAAGCTTACCTCTTCCCAGGGATACAACTAGATAGCACTCACATCAGTGTAAATAACCCAGAAAATGCCCCTAAGACAGGCAGAACAAACTCTACAACTAAATGTAGAGAAAAGGCCATGTGGAAGAGAGTAGGTAGGGCAGAGGCATGGTCAGGAGCTAAATGGACCCACTGGAGGGTCCAGAGGAGGGAAGGACACTGTGGTATGAAGAGGAGAGGAAAAACAGACTCACACCAGGGAGTCTGAATGGGGAAGATGAATCCCCATAACATTTGGCTTTGAAACCAGAGGGGGTGAACTCCTGGAATTTTATTTTTATTATTTTTTATTTTTTTTTTAGAAAGATAGGATTAGTTCATTTATTTATTTTTTTATTATGTTCAGTTGTATAGCACATATATGTATAGCACATCATTAGTTTTTGATATAGTGTTCAATGATTCATTAGTTGCATATAACACCCAAAGCTCATCACAACACGTACCCTCTTTAATACCCATCACACAGTTACCCTATCTCCCTATGCCCCTCTCCTCTGAAACTCTCAGTTTGTTTCCCGGGGTCCATAGTCTCTCGTGGTTCATCTCTCTCTCTAATTTCTTTCCCTTTAGTTTTCCCTCCCTTCCCCTATGGTCCTCCATGCTATTGTTTATGTTCCATATATGATTATATGATATATAAAATTATATGATAAAAATATGTAATATAAAAATTATATGATAATTTTTAAAAATCAGGAGATTCATGTGACAGCCTGAAGGAGGAGAGGAAACTGAGTTCTGGCCTTAAAGAGATGGCACAAGAAACAGCCCCAGGGAGATACAGCATAGAAGTAGCAGTTGGAAAACACCTGAGGCATATGGGAGGGGATCTGATTGCTAATCTCAGAGCATATGCTGGAGGGGTAGGGATCATTAGGCGACTTCTCCAGGAACAAAATTGCTGGCAAATGCCACATCCCTCCTCACCACCACCACCCCCCCCCCCCCCAGCATAAACACAGAGAAACCTGCAGGAACTAGCAGTATGCCATTACTCACTGCCTAATTTGCTAAGAGTATGTCCTGCTCCCAAGTTCTCCTGTGGACATGCCCCTTCCATCCAGGCTTCAGTTCCAGGTCTTCTACCACAGCAGGCCCACAAAAGCCTTGCTAACACTGCATGTCCCACCACCATTCACTTTTGTGGATCTGCACCCTCCAAATGGCCTGCCTCAGTTTCCAGAGCTTCAGGTCTCCTCCCACCAGTGTACACCTTGCTGGCACCATATGCCCCACCCCCCAAGTTCTCTTGCAGTTCAGTGTCACCGCATCTCTGGCAAATATGTGGTCTGACTCAACTTAAGAAAAGGCAGTCCCAGACTGGCCCACTGACAACACAGAGACCAAAGTCTGCCCACAATGGGCAAAGAGAGCCAATGCAGACAACTGGACTGAAGGCAAAAGTGGCTCAGTCACTATACCAGGGTGCATGCAACACACATAGGAAACACCACTGAATCACCAGGTTCTAGTGAATAGGGGAAACTATAGGGCAGGGCACTACAGAATGTCCTCTTCATAAGGCTACTACCTTCAGAAGCAGGAGACATAGCTGACTTTCCTAACATATAGGAAACATGGAGAGTTAGACAAAATGAGGAGACAGAGGAATATGTCCCAAATGAAAGAACAGACAAAATCACAGCAAGAGAGCAAACAAAATAGAGGAAGCAATATGCCTAATAGAGAATTTAAAGTAATGGTCATAAAGATACTCAATGGACTTGAGAAAAGAATAGAGGACCTCAGTTACATTCTTAACAAAGAAAACAGAAAAGGAACCAATTAGACATGAGGAACTCAATAACTGAAATTAAAAACACATTAGATGAAATAAATAAATAGTAAACTGACTAAAGGAAGCAGAAAAATGGATTGGTGACTTGGAGAACAAGACTGGAAAGCTATCTCGCTGAACTGGAGAGAGAGAAAAATAGTAATATTTTATATATTTGCAAATGACATATCTGATAAAGGGTTAATATCCAAAATATATAAAGGACTTACACAACTGAACACACACACATAAATCCAATTAAAAATGGGCAGAAGCCATGAACAGACATTTCTCCCAAGAAGACATACAGATGGCCAACAGACACATCATAAGATGTTCAACATCACTAATCATTGGGGAAATGCAAATAAAAACCACCATGAGATACCACCTCATACCTGTCAGAATGGCTACAACCAAAACCACAAGAAGCAGCAAGGGTTGGCAAGGATGCGGAGCAAAACCACAAGAAGCAGCAAGCGTTGGCAAGGATGTGGAGTAAAAGGAATCCTTGCACACTGTTGGTGGGCATGCAAACTGGTACAGCCACTGTAGAAAACTCTATGGAGGTTCCTCAAAAAATTAAAAATAGAACTACATATATCTTTTTCAATTAGTGTTTTCATATTCTTTGGGCAAATACCCAATAGAAATACCTCTGTTTATTGGGGCATTATTTACAATAGCCTAATTATTGAAGCCACACAAGTGTTCACCAATAGGTGAATGGATAAAGAAGAAAAAAACATATGTGTGTATAACATCCATTGCACACAAATATATATACAATGGAATATTACTCAACCATAGGAAAGAATGAAATCTTGCCATTTGCAACAACATGGATGGATCTAGAGAGTATAATGCTAAGTGGAGTAAGTCAGAGAGTGACAAACACCATATGATTTCACTCACATGTGGAGCTCATGAAACAAAACAAAGACTAAAAAAAGACTCTTAACTATAGAGAACGAACTGATGGTTACCAGAGGGAGGCAACTGGGGGGAGTGCATGAAACAGATGAAAAGGATTAAGAGTATACTTATGATGAGCACTGAGAAATGTACAGAATTGTTGAATCACTAAATTGTACACTTGAAACAAATGTATCACATTATGTTATGTATACTGGAATTAAAAAAAGAAAAAAACCCACTGTAGGGGAGCCTGGGTGGCTCAGTGGGTTAAAGCCTCTGCCTTCAGCTCAGGTCATGATCCCAGGGTCCTGGGATCGAGCCCCGCATCGGGCTCTCTGCTCAGCAGGGAGCCTGCCTCCTCCTCTCTCTCTGCCTGCTTCTCTGCCCTACTTGTGATCTCTATCTGTCAAACAAATAAATAAAATCTTTAAAAAAAAAAAAACCCACTGTAATAATCGTATATGCTAGAAGCCATACAATGAAAGAAGTCTTCACATTTATGTCATTTAATCTTCACAATTTACCTATGAAGTATATATAATTATTACTCTTATTATATGGATAATGAAAAAAAGCTTGAAAAGATGACATACTTCTTCAAGGCAACAGAGCTAGGCCTTAAGGTGTACAATCGGGAATCATATTTAGACATTCTGACTCAAGTTTTGTATTCTCAACCTTGATACCTCTCTTGTGGGCACATAAAGTTTAGACTCAGACAGATGGGGTTACAGTCCCCACCTGTTATGTGAGCTTAGGCAAAGTCCTAGTTTGTTAAATAGGACAGAAAAATAATACATGTTTAAAAAAAAAAACATGTTTTATTTACATGGATATCAGTTGTTTTGGTCTGCCTGGCATCTTCTCTTCTCATAAACAATTCATCTTTTTTTTATGGGAAGCAGAACAATTCTCAAACAAGACGCACATATACAACCATGCTCTGGCCAAAAAAGCTCCTATTTTCTCAGTCACAGTTTGGGTTCGGGAATGACCCAATACACAAGACAAGCCAATAGGTGACTATATGAGACTTGGGATAGAACTATGAAGAAAGAAGCCATAACTTTAAAATTTTAGGATGAATGATTGGGGCTGCTTGGACAGAGACCACATGGAAAAAGACTGCCTAAAAATGAAGCCAGCACAGAGAAAGGCAAGAAAAGATGAGAGGCAAGAAAGGCAAGAAAAGAAAAGAGAGAGCAACCAAGCCCTGGGATGGTCATGCCTAAAGATAAGGATCTACTGAAATTTTTATGTATATGAATCAACAACACTCCTTCCCCATTTTGCTCAAGCATATCTTAGTTTGGTGTCTGTCACTTATGACCAATGTGTTTAAATCTAGTAAATCACTTTGCAGAACCAATGCACATGAAGAACTCTATTTAATACCTGGAATTAGTATGTGCTCAGCAAATATTGGCTATTTCTCTTATTGTTTTACTTACTACTGTTGTCAAGTTCCCCCAGAATTATGGATCATGAATGAAAACCAGGGTTTAGAAAGAAGAAATTACTGTGGTTTAGTTTCTTTATACCAGGCATACTCAAAGAACAGAGGGATAAATTTTAAGGAGTCATAAGTATTAAGAAAAACACCAAAAATCATCTTTTCTTGCTTCCTAGCCAATGGTCCCATTTCTAATTGGCCTCACTGTGTCTCCAAAGGAGCCAGAAGCAATTATTACGCGTGCCCACTTTGTAGTCAAAATGTTCATATATCCAAATGATTATCCAGATAGAAATAACATTTTATATAAACTAAGGCCACTTTTATTTGCTACTACTATAGTGTCAGTGATAACTTTTGTACAGAGCTCTAAACATAGGGCCTTGCAAAAAGCAATGCAATCTGCTTCTGAAAACTTTCATCCATGTCACCCAGAAGCCTAAGGTCAATAATTAGGTTTCTGGTAATACCTGAGTTACTTAAGATTTATTATGGTTGCCATATACCCATTCCATCAAGTTGACAGAAAAGGAGCTCTCTTCTGCTTCCTTCTCTGAACAGGCCTTATAATGTGAGAAGCAAGAATGGTTCCACAGGAACTGTTGTGAACCACTGCGTCAACCACACAAACATTAAAACATGGCTTTGTTACTCATTACTATAGAAAGTGTTCTCTTGCTCTGTTGAAAATGCTTGCAAATAATCGTGATCAAATGGGAGTTTTGTTCTTTTTTAATACAGCATTTTGGGAGAGGAAAAAAAGCACAGAAAGATATATTCAAGAAACAAAGCAAGATTAAAATAGCTGAATCAACTAACTGTCATCACTCATCATATTAGCATGGGAACCATATATTATGGTATATATACTATATATATACCATATACTAGAGGCTGACTCACATGCTGACAGAGCAGTTGGCAAATGGATATACAATGATAGTGAGAAAGGGACAAGAATCTGACCTGATCTACCTAAGCAAAGAAAATTCTCCTCTGACTTCAAATGTCATTCTTTCTTCCATGTCCTCTATGCTGAGCTAATAAGCACTGACTGGCATCGAGTCTGAAAAGATTTTCACCTTACCTCTGACTTATCTTTCTGGTTTCAGTCAAGCTGATCTTTAACATAGCTAGTTTGTGTGGATTTGTGTTAAAGAATGGTATGTAAGAATAATGCAGATATTTGCCAGAAAGAAACTAAGTGGACTCCTGGTCAGGTATCAGTAGCTCTAAATGTTCCTGTCTGACAGAGACTGGTGAAGGAATGTATTACAGTCTCTTAAATTCAAGCCAACAAAGACTCAGACCATTACTACAGACCAGAGCTCTTCAACTATGGTTTCTCTGTAGGAAAAAGTGGTAGGCAGTAGAAGGGTGGGGCTTTCTGACAGCTTTCTAAAGACATGGCCCTGAAAAGTTAGAGCTTGCCAGTGAGCCACCCATGGAAAATTCTGGGCTTATATGAAGCATTACACTAAGTTATAAGAAAATAAATGAATAGAATATCCAGGCTAGCAATTCCTTCAAAGACTTAGAAACTGAACAGAGAATTACGAGATGGGATACTGCCAATCTTTTGTGGAGTGGCCCTGGGCAAGTTATTTTGTGTCCCATTTTCTTCAATAAAAGACTGTTCTTACCAGCACTATTATTGATAATAAAAACATCCTAACAATGACTTCTAGGAACAATATTGTGAGAATTAATGTATGTACAGGAATTTAAGAATGAGGGGTGAAAGGCACAATACTACACTATTACAAAATGCTTTATCAACCAGCATATTACATAATGTGTTATAATGTACCATGTGCCCATGGAAACATGAAATCATTCATAATTCTTAAGTACTGCCAGATGCATAGCCATAACAAATTTCAACCCTTTTTGAAGAATTCACCCACACACTCACTTCTCCAACCAATATTTCCACTGGTAACTGTCAGAGTTGAGAAATCATAGAATAGACCCTTATTCACATCTCTGTGGTAATTACATATAGTTTGCTTCATATTTGGGTAGGGAACATGTCTTATTCATAATTTTATAACTAGTGACTTACCCTGTTCTGGTATATATGAATACTGACTGACTATTTATTGAATGAATGAATGAATGAATAAACAAATAAATGAACAGATAACAGGCAGACATAGTAAATCAAATAAGTCCTAGTAACAGTACTACCTCCACTAAGAAGAGGCTCTAATGTAAGAAATATTTAGAGTGGAGGTGGTCAAAGACTGGCTCCTTCCCAGCAAGTCTATATATTATTTCCTAGTATTAGTTCATTCATCATTTGTCATAACTTTCTGGAATGTATAAGTAATCCTATTACAAGAGATCCTTGCCATTCTCAATGGAGGCATCTGGTTTTACTTAAGGATGCTGAATGATTTCATTTTTCAATGGCTGTGTACATGGTACATTACAATTTATACACAGATTGAATAATTTCTGATATTATAATATACCTGTGGTAGGTGGAAAAAAATCCTCAAACTTTTGAGTCAGCTGTAATAAGGCACATAAATGCAATGGAATGGAAACAACTCTGGATTTGGGATTAGAGGATCTAGCTCTGCCACATACTTGCCCTATGAATTTGGTCTACCTAACAATTTTCTCTGAGCCTCTGTTTTCATCTATAATAACAACTACGTGTAATAAAAAATAGTCATATACGCAAGGTCAAAGAGAAAATTTACTAAGTTAAATAATGTATACCAAATAGTATATAAATTGGAAAATGCCACACAATGCAGCATGACAGCTAGGTATAAAATGGCAGAGAGGTCTATGGTATAAATAAGCCCTAAAATCCTTAAGCGGAGGGTCCATAACATTCATCTTACAGTACTTATATATCATATGCGGCTTAAAAAAACAAATCAATCGAACCATCCATGTCAGTTGTTGAATTGGAGGCATCTATAAGATACGTGTGTTCAATTCTCAGAATGGCCTTCCAACGCCCCTTTTGATAAACTCTCTAATAGGTACGGTATTCTTCAAAGCGTGGTCTTCCCATAACCAGCATTAGATTTGGCTGGTTTGCTTGTTAAAATGCAGGCCCCCAAAACTCATCCAAGGAGACTGGAATGGAATGGAACCAATAATGGAATGAATCAAGCACCCAAGATAACTCTTATGGACACTGTTACAGTAGGTTTCAAACTGACTTTTATGGCACAAGCTATGGCACAAGATCAGTTCACTCAGAGAGGGTATATGGTCTTAAGTGATGTATTCTAGATATTCAGCCTTTTTACAATTTATAAACTACTTTCAAATACATGAAATACAATATTAAAAATGAGAAATGGCTTAAAAACATTATAATACCATAGGAATGAGCGACAATATAATTTAAAAATATAATTGTGTCCATAATATATATAAATGTCTATTAAAAAAAAAACCCAAAAAACATTCATTTGGTTGTTGTCTGTATTTCTCTGAGAGGCTGTGCTCTATATGGTGCTGAAACCTCACTTTGCTCCCTGCTGTATCCTGGCACTAAAAAGGGCCTGGAACATAGTAGATGCTCAATAAATATTTACTTAACAGAACAATAAGTATGCAAAAGTGAAATGCGTATCTCAGAAGAGTTGTTGGCTTAAAATCTGCCCAGTAGTACATAAGGATGGGTTCATGCAAGACAGCTTATGGCCCAGGTTCTTTTTATCAGAAGAAAGGAGGAACACAGGACCCCAAAATACAGGCTATCAGCTGAGGAGATTTCACATATATCCCTAAAGATACTAATTTTTTAACTGAGGTTAAAAATTCAAACTGTAAAGCAATTGTCCTCAATTTCCAGATGCTTTTATTCCAAAACTAAACCCAGTTGCATAGCATATAAAAGCTTTCCTGAGGAAGAATGACACTTTATGCTGCACTGAGGGGCCAAAGGGTAAAATAGTTTTGAGATCTGAGGGTGTGTAATGGTCAGGTTCTCCTACAGTTATGAAAGAATGACTATCATGGTATTGTGAAATACAATAAAAAATTGGTCTTCATCCCCATTTCTGGCACAGAGCCCTGGAAACTCTTGGAATTTCCAAAGTGATAAGAGTGATAAAGCCTGTCTTTTGTTATGTTAAGGAGATGATTTTTGGACCTTCCATGAGGGAGGGGCTGGTTGCCAAGGACCAAACATGTGATTAGAAGTGGAACTTTCAACCTAATCCCTTGACCTCCAGGAAAGGAGAGGAGCTAGAGGTTGAATCCAATTGCCACTGGCCAGTGACTTAGTTAATCATGACTGTGTCATGAAGCTTCCATAAAATTTCAAGAGGATTTTATTTTTTTTTCAGAGAGCTTCTCCACTTAGGGAACCAGAACACTCCATTTGCCACCAAGCCAGACCCCAAGCTCTAGGAAGACTAAAGCTCCTTTGCTCAGGACCTTGCCCTCTCTACTTCATGTGGCTGTTGATTTGTATCCTTTACCATATCCTTCAGTAAACCGGTAAATGTTAAGTAAATGTTTCCCTGAGTCCTGTGAGCCACTCTAGAGAATTAATCTAAACTAAGGAGGAGGTCATTATCACCTCCAATCAGTAGCCTGTTTGTCAGAAGCACAGATAACAGTCTGGGGCTTGTGACTATCATCTGAAGCGGGGAGTGGGGGAAGTCTCGTAAAGCTGAAACTAACCTATGAGATCTGATGTTGTCTGATATCTGATGTTATCCCCAAGTACTGTCATAATTAATTGGAATTCTTGGACAGCTTGCAGGTGTCTGAAAATTGTTTGGTGTTGTGTGTGGACCAAATTCCAATTTGGTCCAGGAATATTAAAAATAAATAAATAAATAAAACATACACTGGCTGAGATATTAAGTTCTAGAGCCTGATCTTAACTAGTTCCTACTGCATAATCACCCTATGCCCTCCAACACCTCAAAGATGAGTGAAGGAAATCTAACTAGTTGCAGGCATCAGGACTGGTGTTAAGAAGAAGGCAAGAGAATCATATGACTGTCACTTGGCTGTGATGCCCTTGCTAATCAAGAACAGAAGTCGGTTTCCAAAAGGTGCTATTTAGCTCTGATCACCCCCTAGGGATACATGGGGATGGCTTCAAGAATATGTAAGTAAATAAGGTTAAGTTTGGGGCTTAGATACTGCCAAAATGAACAGTCATTAAGTAGGTTCAGTGCTCAAGTCCATGATTTTAATCGCCATTTTCCCACAATGACCACTGTCAACCTTCCCATCTCCTCATAGCCAGGGTCTTGGCTTCTACAAAACATTAATCTTCACCTTATCTGGCTCTGCTCTGCAAAAGACACAAAGAAAGGCTCAGCATATACAATTACAAAATTAATGAATCCAGAATTAGGACCCAAATTAGGACATAAGCAACTTCACTATGAGGAGCTTTATTCTTGAGAAGGAACCATGCTTACCAATTCATATACTTTTTTATTCTTTCATTCAAAAAATATTTTAATGTTTCAAAGAATTTACAGTCTAATGATAAAAAGTATGTCTCAATAATTGTGCATTAAGTGAATGAATACAGAATGAGTAAATGCATTTGTGATTAAAATGATTATAATTCTTTAATGAATGAACCATATAAATTTGACAAAGAAAATATAATTTTCCTGATTATTAGTTGATATGGGGGAGGCTGATAAATACACAAGTCTTTTTTTTTAAATTTTTTTATTTATTTTCAGCGTAACCATATTCATTGTTTTTCTTTTTTTTTTAAGTGTTATTCTTTTTTTTTTTTTTTAAGATTTTATTTATTTGACACAGAGAGAGAGAGCACAAGTAGGCAGAGTGACAGGCAGAGGGACAGGGAGAAGTAGGCTCCCTGCTGAGCAGGGAGTCCAATGTGGGACTCGACCCCAGGATGCTGGATCATGACCTGAGCCAAAGGCAGCTGCTCAACCAACTGAGCCACCCAGGTGCCCCAATGCACAAAAGTCTTAAACTCTGCTCTTGATGTTTAATTAACAAGTGTCAATACCAAAACACACAACCTGAACCATGCAGATATTTATAAGATTTAATAAAATCCTGATCTTTCAGATAGCATGAAATAGAAATCTGTCAATAATGGAAATGAAAATATTCTAAAATAGTTTCTGGTAAAGGCATAGTGGAAAAGGTAAAATAGGTGTTCAGTAAGTGTTTGATGAAAGAATAAATCCCTGGAAAAATCCTTTTTAGAGGCATATAAATAGAAATACTAAGAATGAACAAAAAAGTGTGAAAACTAGAATTGATGTTTGTACATAAATAGAACAAGCAGCAAATTCCAGAGGATAAATATCTAGACACACATCTCCCAATGTTTATCAGAAGAACAGAGTAGAAAAAACGGCACCCTTTATGCAGAAATTAGTTAACACATTATTGAAATAAACATGTTATGAAATAAAATGTATCAGTGGTTAAAAGTTCACTGTCACTCTTAAAAATGTTTCAAGAGACACAAGAAGGAAAATATGACTCCTATTGGTAAGTGAGTGATGGGGGAAAAAGGTGAAGAATAAGTAATTATCCAAACTGACACGGAGTTGAACCAACAAGGAGACAAACACAGATGGTCAGAGATTCCATTTAACCTTTCACCTAAAAGTTGCCATCTTCCTACGAGAACTAACTCTACCAGTGGTTCAATTCGGATTCAGAAGGAAAAGAGTCACTTTCTGAGTCATAATATCACCCTGGTTTTCCTTTTGGTCCTCTGTTCCTAGCCTACCAAATCCCAACCCATTTTAATTCATCTAAAGGTGGCCTGGCCAGCAGCAGAATTTAATGCTTCCATAAATGAACCCTGATTGACATGAAAGATGACTCATTCACAGAAAAACTTGTATGGCTGCCATTTGGTCAGTTTGGGGTTTGTTTTTAAAATGAACGCCAGTTGAGGCTGAGCGGAAGCCAGGGTGTGTTTTTATTTTATGTCTCAAATAAAAATAAAGAGCTGGGTATGAATAATCAAAGTGGCAGGCGCCTCCCTAGATACTTCTAAACCTTCCAAAAGCAGTCCTGGGCTCAGCAAAATGTAATAGAGTCAAAACAACCATGGACATCATTAGTACCAAGGGTTTGCCCCAGAAAAGAAAATAATTACCGTACAGATTCTCCTGCAGCCCCAAACTCCAGTGCCTTTCAATAGTATATTGAGTTAAAAATACCTGTTTGGAGGGTGGAGATCCTAAACAGACTATTCCTGGAAGCTAGAAGGATATCACATAAAAAGAAGATATATATTATTATCTAGTATAATTCTTACAACAAGCAGGGACTCCTGTGATTAGTCAACTATACTCTGCCACTCCCTGTTAAATAGTAGAAGACATATGGCCAATTCCTTGTTATTCAGAGTCTAATGATCAGTTTTATGCATCATACATATTCTTCATCACCCTCTGTTCAAGTTACATATTCTGTGGATAGTTGACAATAGGTACACAATGAGGAAAGAGAGAAATGTGGAGAGCAGGTTGTTGAAAAGCAAGAAGGTGAAACTGAAAGTGAAAATGAATAAGCATGGATTAATTCTTGAAAAAGAACTTTAATAATGATTGGGAAATTAAGTTAAATGGGACTTCTGCAAAACTTATGGATTTTAGTCAACGGTGTACCCTAGAGAAAGAAAGAGAGATGAGAGGCGATGTGACAAATGTGCAATGTAATAGTGGGAAATGCTTGGGATATTGTTCCAAGAATTTGGGGCACTGAGTTAAAAGAAATCTGAAACTTTTGGTTCTAATACAAAATAAAAAGCAGGGTAAAGCAGAGTAAAAAATATACTCCTACATCATGATGCACTTGGAAGTAATTAGCCCTCGAGTATACATCATGATAATAAAAAGATATTTCAGAAAGCTTGTGATGGAAAAGAACCTTCAGTGGTGTATGGTCTGAGTCAAGTTAAATGGTCACTTCCCAGCTGCAGAGGGAGGTTGTTTGTTTTTCAGATCTGCGATTGGTGATTTTTCTCATGCTCTCAGCAAAAGATCTCTTACAGTGTCTTTACTTCAAGAAAGGCCAAAGCTTTTTATATACATGAGCACATTCACTCCCCGTTTACTTCTGAGATGGACAGGTATTGTTACCATCACTATAAACACAGGGCAAAAAGATGCAAAAGGGCCAGATGAGAGGGTCCTAGGAGTGCCCTGTACTAGTCTAATGAGGCACACCTCGTCCTCTCAGAGTTGGAGCCTCAGGAATAGGAACACATTTTAATATAGCCCAAAGCAGTTCAGACGGCCCTAGAAACTCAATAGGAGTTTAAAAAGGAGAAGGAGGGATGGAGGGAGGAAAGGAAGGAGGTAGGGAGGTGGAAGGAAGGAAGGAGAAAGGGAAGGAGGAAAGAAGGAGGAAGGAAGGAGGAGGAGGAAGGAAGGAAGGAAAAGAAAAGGAAGAGAAAAAAAGAAGTTGAACACTGAGCTCAACAATTCAGAAAGATCTTTGGCCCAGCTTGCTTCCACAATAAGAAAATATTTAGCATTGTCAAATGCTACTCCAGACTTAGAGTCTTAAAAAAAAAAAAAAAAAAAAAATCAAGTCTTCTTGGAGACAAGGGAACCAACTAAAAATTTACTTATCAAATTTTTTTAAAGATTTTATTTATTTATTTGACAGACAGAGATCACAAGTAGGCAGAGAAGCAGGCAGAGAGAGAGGAGGAAGCAGGCTCCCTGCCGAGCAGGGAGCCCGATGCGGGGCTCGATCCCAGGACCCTGCGATCATGACCTGAGCTGAAGGCAGAGGCTTTAACCCACTGAGCCACCCAGGCACCCCTTATCAAATGTTTTTAATCTGATTATTTAAATCAGAGTATGAAAACTGAAGTCATACTTTCTACTCAGGAGATCTGCCTTAGAAATAGAAGTACTTTTTGGTCCTGCACCTCAAGTTCACGTCCTTACACACGAATGTCCAAGTCCACCATCACCCTGGCTCTGCCAGGAGAGTAAAAGAAATGACCTCTTTTTTTAATATGTAAAGTTAAAAGTTGAAAAATCTTATAGCACCTATGTTATTAAAATGGAATTTTATGTAGTTTGAAAGCTACAGTGTTACAAAAATGACTGTGAGCAGAACAGACTTCAGCACTGCGAGTGGAAACCCACAATGTGGAAGGATCTCCTGAGCCAAGAGAGCAGTGATTCTGTTGGGACAGATCAGAGTATCTGCAGAGGGAAAATCCCCTAGCTGGGGACCACAGCAGGATCCCATCCATCATATCACATGTTCATTCAGAGAACTGAAACTCTTGGAGCATTTTTGGCAGCAGGGAGACTTCGAGCATCCTAATGCTTTTACAAGGCTGGATTTTTCTTTTCTCCCCCATGTGCTTCCAGATTTCATAACATGAGAAACATAGGAGCAAAAGTTAAAACGCTTTAATGGTCCCCATAGGCTATTTAAATAAACACTGTGATTGCGATTTAGACAATCTGGAGTCCATTCAATATTAAATCCCCACCCTAAACTACAGCTACTACACAAATAGGGAATTCATGCTATACTCCACATGGCCATTTACTACTGCAAGGATTGCCCCTCGACAATCATGGGGCGGAGCTAGCCAGGCCCAAGATGACACCAGTTAAATCTGTCAACAACCGGACAGAAAGCTCCACTGAGCAAACACACTGATCCCTCTCACACAGCCTGCCTTTGTCCTGACTTCGCTACAACTCCACTAATCTCCTACTATCTTCAGCAGTGCAAGCAGAAACTTCTCTTGCAACCAGCTGTAACAAAAGATGCCTTTATTTATTTTCACACACTGTATGTATATATTTACGCTGTCCCTTCCACTCCTGCCCCCGCCATTTCCACCCCTTCCTACAGACCCAATCCTAAATAAAGCTTGATTGAAGTAAATCATAAGCAGTTCTTCATCTCAGAGAAATACATGAAGAAAGTGGCAATAGGACTGATCAGGTTCCTTTGACCAGGCCCTTGTAAAAATAATATCCAATAATGTATGGCTTTGTGTGCACCAGGGCAAAGATTAGATTCAAGAACAAGGCAGGCAATAAATATCCTAAAATATGGTGTGCCAAATTGAAACAATTGGGTGGTGAAATATGTCAAACCACTGAGTGTTCCTCCAACTGCTCTCAGACATTGGGAGGTTCCTGGGATCAGGGTGCCCTTTTTCATTTTTATGTACTGTTGAAAAAATACTGGATTGGAGTAATATTGTAGTTATGGCATTTGAAAATTATTATTATTATTATTATTATTAATTGATATTTCTTCTGGTTATAGTATTTATGTTTAATAGTATTTATGTTTAGGGAAGAAAAACATTTTTTTAGGCAAAATTTGTTCACAAAAAGGAAAAATCTTAATTCTATAGCTCTAGGAATTTTTTGACCCACGTATCCATCTATATAATCACTCCCAGATTAAGATAGAGCATATTTCTGACACCCCAAATGGTTTATTCGTGCCCCTTTCCAGATGATTCTGTACCAGAGGTGACCTCCATAGATGAATTTTCCCTAGAACAAAACTAGGTTAGTTTGCCTAATCACTGTAGGTTAGTTTTTTCCAGAAACAAACCTTTTTAAGCCTCAGATGTCAAACATTATACTGCACATTTTCTATACATTACCTCACTTTAAACCCGTTTAATCCTGTAGTACAAGAAGAGACAGACATTTCTGTCCCAAGTTTCTAATAGAGAGGATAAGTAACTTGTTCAACATAAAATTGCATCTGAAAATCTGAATTTATTATACTCAAATAATCAGCTAGGCTATATATATACTATACAGACCATTAAATACAATCCCCAATTAATGGTTTAGAAATTAAATGCATTGCATGATAACAGTGTTAATAACAGTATTAATCCCATCCTCTCTGGCAGGCACTGAGCTAAAGGCTTGATTGCACTGCCTCATTTAAACCTTATAACAACCCTGTAAGGCAAATGTTGCCATCTCCATTTTGCAAATGTAGCAAAAAGGTGAAAATATTTGCCCATGTTTAAATAGTAAGTGGATTCAAATCTTGTACTTTCTGGCTCATCGTTGTTGGTTCATAATAACTGCTCAATAAATATGTGCTGAAACACTGAATTAAATGATGAATTAAAATGCTTGAGGGAAAGTAGGCTATGTTTTGAAAATGTTAAGCAAAGTTGTTCATCATTATGTGATGACATTAACAGGAAAAAAATTATAGAAATTGAAAGTTAGAGAATCTTAGATATTACTTGGTCTCTTCCCTTCATTTTGGAGATGAGTAAGCTGAAGCACAAAATGACCTGTTCAATAGTGTATAGTCACATAATGTTGACTGTCACTGAAAATCAGGTTTCCTGAGCCCTGTTGCAGTATTAGCTTTGTTCTATTTCTATGGTTCTGAAACAAACATACTGCATGGGTTCCGAATAAGTTTATAATTGAATTTGTTAAGTTCATCAACACTTCGAAATAGTTGTGACAATTATTCTGTAATGTGTTACGAGGAGAATTGGAAAAACAAGGCAACATAGAACAAGGTTACTTTCCTAGAGATGCTTAAATATTTCATTGTCACAAGAAGAATTAACCTTATGAGACAGTAAATATTACTAAATGTGTGCTCCTGGAAAAAACAACAACAACAACAACAACAACAACAACAACAACAAAAACAACCACCAGATAGCCCTATAAAAGACTAGATGATAAAGCAGATCATTAAACAGAATCAAACACCACAAATTATGGAACAGATAATACCTACAGTGAAAGTCAGTTAAGGATGAGATTAGTGTTGGAAGCAAATATCAAGGAATTTAAGACTGGTGTAGAAGTTATCACAGGCTCACGGGTTTGAGAAGAGAAATCATCCAATGCAAACCTCTCATCTTATACAAGAGGAAGTGTGTTCACGGAGATGACAGTCTTTGCCCATGGCCATGAATCTGTGGCCACAGCCACTCATTTCCAGTCTAGGATTCTGCCCATGAGCACCATTTAACCAACTTCTCCATAATCTATTGAGAGGGAAAACTTTCTCCATGTCCAACACAATATAATAAGTTCAACATTAATGAGTGTCTCATATGCCTTGAAAAATCCTATAAAAATATTACTAAGCAGCATATTGACCTGATTGCTCCAATTTTTAATGTATTGCAACTGGATTTTGGCATTTAGTACATACTAATTTCTTAAAGATAATTAAAGGAACAAGGTAAGTCACAGAGAATCCATCTTCCAACTCATTCACTATCCTAAAACATATAGGTAAAAGATTAAAAATGGAAAACACATTTTTACAAAACTGCTTTTTTCTGGAATCTTATGATGGAATATACTTTTGCTCCCCATTTAAAATTGTCATTGGTGCACAAATGATTTCATCCTGTGAACCCATGAGGAATGCAACCACATGCAAACCTTCCAGCTGTTGTTCATCAAGAATTGTAATATTTATTCTGGAAGAAGCAAACAACAGATGCATTTGGAGAATGTGACTTCACCTGGTTCCTATAGCATATGAGCTCAAATTCAATTTGCTAGTCAATAAACATCTTGTAAAAGAGCAACAACCTCCAAAAAAATCTAAAAATAAATAAAAAATTAAAAAGCACCAGGTTCTGCAAATTTAAATTTTAGAGTCCATGTACAATCTTGATTTTAATCCTTATCTTCCATACCACTCCCATTTATACTGTAATTATTCAGTAACTGTTGGTGATATTTTCCTGGGAACATGTTTTTTCTATCTATTTCAATAGCCTATCATGCTTCTTTCTTTAAAAATGGCATCTTCATTTTCTGGGACAATAACTTACAGTTGGTTTAAAGATGACATGAAATGTATTTTCAGTGTTCTTTCCTGATTTACAGCCATTTTCAATAAAACTGCCAACCAGGCATGAGAATCCATGAAAACACTTCAGGGTCCCTGAAGGACCATCTATCACTTTCAAATGAACATTTGTATTAGAAACCAGAATTTTTCAATAGTGATTCAAATTTAGACCTTTTACCTAGCAAATACTCCAATTACACACTTCTGATACCTTCTAAAAGGAAAATAAATAAATAAAAAAAATACAATGATTTTAAACAGTTATACAAAACCAGGTAAAAAGAATAGACAATTTTTATTTATTTATTGCTTCTCTACTCTTGTTCCCAGTTTTTGGCTATCTGATAGGTAATATACTAAAGAATAAACAAGCATAGAGAAAAAGTGAAATGTCTATCAGATGATTTCTTGATAAACTTCTGATAAAATTTTAGTGGTCTCATAAGTTGTCTTTTTTGGATGATGTATAAATTTCATTTTTTAAAACTAATCGGTCCTATGGGGTGCCTGGGTGGCTCAGTGGGTTAAAGCCTCTGCCTTCGGCTCAGGTCATGATCTCAGGGTCCTGGGATCGAGCCCCGCATTGGGCTCTCTGCTCAGCAGGGAGCCTGCTTCCTCCTCTCTCTCTGCCTGCCTTTCTGCCTACTTGTGATCTTTGTTTGTCAAATAAATAAATTAAATCTTAAAAAAAAAACCAAAAACGAATTGGTCCCTTTTGCCATATCTTTTAAAGAATGAGCCAATTAAAAACGTCATTAGCACGGAAAATTAAAAGCAACCTTAAGTCTTAAATCTGTGAGACTTAAATTTAGCTTATTGGAAATTAAACTCAGAATATCTGACATTGAATAACTGATAATTCACAGTCAATATATGTTCATCTTTGTTTCTATCAATGTTCAATATACAGATTATTCAAATAGATTCCATTCCATCAATATTTATGGAATACAGAAAACCTTTCTAGAATTCAGGGTCTAAGAAGAAGGGTGTGGGCAAGGGAGAATTGGTAACAGTGTGGGATGAAGCAATGAGAACCTAATCCAGGGTGATGGACTGTTTCATCCTGCCAAATTCTCAGTGTAGACTATGCACCTTTCAAAAACAAATAAACAAACAAATGAAGAAACTTAGGCAAAGGAAAACAGGGTGAGAGCCTGAACTTGGAGAGCCAGATTACCTGGCTCCAAGCTTGAATCTGCTACTCAACAATAGGCAAGTAACACAACTTTTCTGTAACTTGGTTTCTTCATCCAGTAGTATAGAGTTCGCTAAGTATAAAATAAGTTAATATACATAAAACACTTAATACTGTGCCTCATGGAGAGTAAGTATGATCTATATACATGCTTGCTATTATTATCTTTTTTTTTTAATGAAGTATAGTTGACACACAATGTTACAGTAGTTTCAGGTATACAACGTAGAATGATTTGACAAATCTATATGACAATTCTGTATGTTCACCATTAAGTGTAGTTACCACCTGTCACCATACAATGCTAACAATGCCATTAACTATAATCCCTTATGCTATACCTTTCATCACTGTGACTTATTTACTCCATAACTGGAAGTCTGTACCTCCCACTCCTCTTTACCCATTTTGCCCATTCCCCACCCCCACTCCATTCTGACAATCTATATGAATAATCTGTCTTTTTGTTTAATAGTACTATGGACCTGGTTTCTCTTCCTTCTTAAAGAAGATAACACTTGGAGGCTAGAAACTATGTCTTACATTTTTATGTTGTCACCAATCTCTAACACAGTCTTATTGTCTAGGAGCTATTTATATGGTATATTGGCATACAAATGACAGTAGTAATGGAAGAACAAGGACAGAAAAATTGTCCAAACACTTAGGAAAGATTTGTTCAGCTTAAAGGGGGACTAGGGATGGGGGGGAAAAAAAGAAAAGAAAGAAAGAAAGAGATTACCAACTTCCAAGTGGAAGCATTCTAGAACAGAAAAATAGTAGGATAAGTTAACTTGACAGTCAGAATTTCTTCTAATTGAGAGAGAGACAAAGCTGGGCTTGGATATTCTTCTGGATTATATATGCTCTTATGTATATGTTGTTCCTACATATATACTCATTCCTGCAATAAAAATATTTTTTCTACCCTCAGGAAGACCAACCTGACAGTACATTGCTGTAAAAAAGATGCACTACGAAAATGAATAGAAAGATCTCTAAGAAGATGACCACATTTTAAGGTCTAAGTCATAGGGAAAATCCATAGCTTCTTGGAAATGGGAGCCAAATTATTTGCTAAACAATTTACTAAACTATACTAGCTATCTATTTGTTCCAAGAGAATTTCTCCCATAGAACTTGAAGTTATCTGGTAGAGTGGATATCCTGACAATATTAACAAACAGTAGAACTCATTACATTATATTGATATTTTTATCATTATCGCGGATTACATAAAGTGAAAGCTTGTTTTAATTAGAAAGATGAAAAATTTGAAAACACCTGAATGGTCCAAGCCAAGCTTGGAGGAATGATGAAAACATTTGGTCAAACATAAAATGATAAGATTTTGACAGAGATTTTATAAGACTTTACTTGATGCACATTTTTGTGTCATTAATTTTAATAGGACATTTTAAACAAAACTAACTGAATGAAAAAAAAGTTCTATGTAGACAAAGAACAGAGTAAGTTCAATGGAACCACACTAATTCCTCCTTTTTTTTTTTTTTTCAAATTCACTTTTCACCTCTAAATTCACAGATATTTCCAAATAGGGATATAGATGTGTTTGACTTAGCAACAGGCCACACACAGGAATCAGTTGAATTTATTTCCTCCTCTTCTAACACTTTAGCAATGTCCATGATTTTTAAATCCTGCACTGCCACGAGGTCACAAATGATACCAAATTTAACAGATCAAATCAAACCTGTTTACTTAGATGCCAATTCTATAGAAAGATAGTAAAGAATCTCACAATCTTAAATCAGGGAAGAAAAAAAAAAAAAAAAAGCTACCACCTGCCACCGGATAGCTACTAGCAGTGATTATAAAAATGAACTACATTAAATACGGTTAAGCATTGCTAAAAATTTAATACCTATTTGATTAATAACAAAAGCAATGACAGACAGTTGCAATATGGAATCTAATGTTTATACCCAAACAGTACATCAGTCATAGAGTCCGCATTTACCTTACTCCCACACCAACCTGGTGTCAGGCTCATGTTTATTTCTACACAAAAAAATAAAGAACGAAATAAAGAAAAAAAAAAAAAAAGAAAAAAAGGCTCAATATCCAATTTGAGGAGTCCTACTTTTTTTTTTTCACATGAACAAAACTTGTACGTGTGAAAGAAAATCCCAAAGCCTTTCAAACCACACTTTTGAATTTACTTTCAACATTTCTGAAGCATTTATCACACCTCTCTCAAAACTTCTATGCCCTACTCAGAAATCTTAACTATGACTACTGCATGATATGGGCAATTTGGGTTTTGCTCTTTATATTGTTTTGCTTTTTTTTTTTTTTTTTTTTTTTATCAATTCTTCAAACATTAAACATGCTATCTTTGTGTTGATGGAGAATTCAGAAACAGGGACCGCAGGTTTTCCTTTTTATACCATGTAAGGCTTAAATGGAAAATAAATAATATAGTTGTTGAACACTTCTTTCAACAGACAAGCATGTCAGTTAAAAATCCCATCCTTTCACATCAGAAGGCTATGATCTAGGGGTAATGTGGTGCAGAAGGGATGGAAAAAAAGATTTAATTTGGAAAGTGGTCACCGTAAAAGGGCAGACAGATACAGAGGAGATAGAGCCATAATCCAAAGCAGCCCACCTGATTTTGAGAAACTTTTTTATTATTTTAATTAAGAAAATTATACTTTCAAAGGTATGGCTGAAACCACAATTTAAAAGGAAAAAAAAAAAAAAAAAGGTTGAAATAAGCAAACCCCAAATTTGAATGTTCCTCAGCTGGAATCAAACTGAAAGAAATCACAGACTCTCATGGCTTGAGTTTTATTTGTTTGTTTGTTTGACTTTTGCTAAACTGTTTAATTCATGAATATTTTTCAAAGGAGCTTGGGAAGCCAAAATAAGATTACACTAATGCACAATGTGGTACAAAGGAAACACTCAGAATGCACAAATGCCTGCACACAAAGGCAAGATGCTGCTTCCTCCCACATACATATCAGATCTATATTAGCAAATCAAAAGAAATAAAATTAGCAAGTGGAGAGGAAGATAGAGAATAGCTGATAATTAGACATGGATTAAGAGAGTAAGAAAAGTGGGGAGAAAGATGGCTGGAATTGGAAAAAGGAAATGGTCCTTTTCCCCCATTGCTTTCATTTAAATCCAGCTTCTAGAATGTGGGAGTATTTAGGGGTTTTTTTGTTGTGTGTTTTTTTTTTTTTTATAGCCCTTCTCCAACATGTGTGGCAACTAGCATCTGGGTTTGGGTGGCTTATTATTATCTTTCTAAACATATAGTTTGATATTCCTTTAATTAAAATGGTGACCATCACCCAAAACAACTTTCTGGAGAAGGACCTTGTAAACCCACAAAACCCAGGCATGGGTTTGTTGAACCTGCAGGCAGTTTTGTTTAAGTGAGCATTAAAGACTTGGCAAGGCCTCTGTGCTCTCATTTTCTTATTCTCTACTATCTATCCACTTAATAATTTCAGAAACCTTAATCAGACTCTAACCAAAAAAATCCACACAGTGCTTGGGATAGAATGATAATACCATCTGTTTTCATTCTTATGTGGGTTCTTTTGCAGCCATACAATCCAGCATTCTGGCTGCTTACTTTATAATGATCCTAACATTATAGGTGATTTAAAGGAAAGTCTCCTATGTCACTTGCCTCTTGCAAACATGCAGAATCTTTTCAATTCACAAAAGTCTGGAGTATGTTCATATTAATGTTGGTTGCATTTGAATTCTATAGATAAATAAGACCAATCCCAATACTTAAAAAGAGAGAGAGAGAGAAAGAGAAACCAAAGCTACTTCTTGCTTTTTTTGGTAATGGTTGGTAAGATGGAAAGCTCTTCTAAGAGTTTATTTGGCACGTGACTTCTCATTCTCTTAAAGTCTAGATGGCAATTTTAAAAATAAAATAGCTAAACCATTCCTAAAAATAGAACTGAATAACTGAGAACCTTTATACAATGACTTTTCAAATGCGCAGCTTTTACCGTATTCATTAAGAATTAGATTACAATATCATTATTCGAGGATAATAAATAAAGAAATGCCAGTATCCTTTCCTTTTCGTCCTGGTAACAAGTAAGAATTCAGAGCAAAGGTCAAATGCTTTTAAACTCTTTGATACAGGAAAAATTAGCCAATGATATGGAAAAATACACTCCAAATAATTCATTTTTGCAGATTTTAACAATCAATATGGAGCACCATATGATAGATATGGCTCCAACAATCTGTATCAATCATGAAGATTGGCAGTGGCAAACTACACAGACCAATTTTTGTCATGCTACCACAGTCGATTTTACAGACTATGTGTAACCAAGACTTACTCTGGTGCTTTCCCTGACACACCACACAGCCCCTTCCAAGATCTGCTTCCAACACATTCAAGGGCTTTTCTGAACCAAACCTAACTGAAAACCTTTGGAGACTGGCACACAATTCTTACGATACTCCATGTTTTCCTTCCAAAGTCTGCATCTTTAATACATTATATTGGGTTTTTCCCATCACACATTTAATGTGTGAAATTTCTAAACTCTTCCCCTTCACTTATCTAAATTGAACTTTGGCAGCCAACAGTTAACTGTTGGAGAGTTGCTTAAAAACGATCAAACCCTTTCTAGATCTGATTGCAAGAAATATCAGTGCCAAGATAGAAATTTCAGTCTTCATCATACACAAAATCAATATGTATGCTTTGCTCTGGAAAGAAAGCCACCTTGAAAATAATTAATAAAACATCAAAGCTGCATACAACTTCAAAAATCCACATAAGACTGAAACATTTGAGGCAATTAAAAGAAATTATTAATTTATATAAGGTAGTATGTCTCTTTGAAATATATATATATATATATATATATATATATATATATATATATACTGAAATCTCAGTTTTGGCTTCAAAATGGCAATTTAAAATCTTAACAACATATCCATAGCAATTATGAATGTTATATTAAATACATAAACTTTGAAAAACCATAAGAATAATTTGAAAATATTTAAATAATATCAAGAGCTATAGAGAACTGCAACCTACATTTTCTCACTGAAACACAATGCATAGGCATATTATTAGAATTAGAAAAGGCATACATTTGATATTATAGCATGTATATAGATGAAATGAGACCTCCATAAAACACACAACAAAGTAAATCTCGTGTTAGTTGCATTTTACTATCCTACAGAGTTAACTTTCACTGATTTATTCTTATATACACCTTGCTTAGTGGCAGATATTTTTAAAACAGGTTTAAAAAAGATGACTAAGAAGCACAGTAGATGTGGAAGATGGGGAAGGGAGGCATGGTGGGATGGAGAGCGAGAGAAAATGAATCACATATTAGGGAGGTGCCTGAGAAAAGGAAAGCTTAACAGATGAGATGATGTTTCTTTTGGCTTTTGAAGATGAGCCAGTTTTTGAAGGCTGAGGATGGAAGGATGCACATCCTGGACAAGGATAAGCAGCTGCGTAAAGATGAAGATTGAAAATTCTGTTTAGATAAGATAGAGAAGGGTCTTGTTTAGACTTTATCAAGTAGGCAACTGGAAGTCCTTAGAGGTTTTCAGTCAGGAAGATGACATAACCAGACCTGCATTTTTTAAAGATAACTGGCATCATCAATGAGATGAATGGCTCTGTAGCAAGAGACAGGAGGTGAGGAGTCTACTCAGGAGAAATCTGTGATATGACTGTGGCAGATGAGGAGACCCTCCAGTAAGGTGGAAGCTTGGATGCTTGAGAGCAATTTTCTCTGTGCTCTCCATGAGACCCTAACCCTATATCTAATCCAGTGTATTGATTTTAAGGACCCACAAAGCTTTTTAAAACTTGAGCATTTCTAGAACATACAACTTTGCAGAGCACTTTTTTAGCCATTTCTTAATCAAACCTCTCAACCTTTAGAAAGGAAAGGATAACATTTCCTCAGTACAGAAAAACTGGGACTATGACTTTAGTGCTTCTGCATCAATGTCTTGAGAGCATCAACTGACCACTTCTCTATTTGTTACTAATCTTTTATATATGATGATACAGCAAAAACTACGACTGTGTCTAGTTGCAAACTGGGTCTCTTTCCCATTAGTTCTGCTCTGTGCAATGTCACGAGCCAGCCAAAATGATGAAAGGACATGGCATTTTTCTGAAATGAAAGGAAAAAAGTAGAATGGGTAGGAATACACTAATCGTGTCATTAGAGACCAAGAAGCTGCTTTAGAATTTATCTAGTCAAAATTTTCATTTTAAAGATGAAGAAATCTTGACCCATCAAGAGTAAGTGATTTGTCCAAGATAAAAATCAACTTCTAAGAAGACCATAAGAAACCATGTAATTGTCGACCCAGATTTCTAAAGCTGTTTATTTTATAAATTTAATAAAATTATTAAAATATAAAATTATAGTTTACAAATTACTTTATAGCAAAGTTGTTAATAAAATTTTGGGGAAAAAAGTGTTTTCTTAAGGACCTACAAAAATGATACATATTTTTTATATTTCCTAAATTAAGGAAGATGTTTGTTTTATTTGTATTTTTATTAACTGAGAGGGAAGTTATTTGTACTTATCTATAAAGTTGCATTAATAATAGCCTAATCCTGGGTGCCTGGGTGGCTCAGTGGGTTAAAGCCTCTGCCTTCAGCTAAGGTCATGATCCCAGGGTCCTGGGATCGAGCCCCACATTGGGCTCTCTCCTCAGCAGGGAGCCTGTTTCCTCCTCTCTTGCTCTGCCTGCTTCTCTGCCTACTTCTGATCTCTGTCTGTCAAATAAATAAATAAAATCTTTAAATAATAATAATAATAATAATAGCCTAATCCTGCAATGGCACTAAAACACATATAACTAATTTGAAACCATTGATTAAAATGATTATTTCTAGGGGCGCCTGGGTGGCTCAGTGGGTTAAAGCCTCTGCCTTCAGCTCAGGTCATGATCCTAGGGTCCTGGGATAGAGCCCCACATCCGGCTCTCTGCTCAGCAGGGAGCCTGCTTCCTCCTCTCTCTCTCTGCCTGCTTCTCTGCCTACTTCTGATCTCTGTCAAATAAATAAATAAAATCTTAAAAAAAATGATTATTTCTTCAGGTCCAATATATAAATTGTTAAGGAGATAAGTCAGTCCTTTGGGATATCTTAATGATGACTGAGCTCCTATACCATGATTGAGCTGGGCAATTCCTTTTCTTGAGATAATCTGATTTTTAATCTTTTTTTTCTAGTTACAGCCCATAGCTGGTTTGTATTTTGATATGTGATTAACAGCTATAATGCATTAGTTTTTAAATCCACCTCTGAGTTTTAAAACAGCATAATTATCCCAAGACAGAACTAAAAGGGGCTGCCAGAATAGAATCTGTGTGTTGTATACATTTCCATCACTTCATTTTTTCAGAGTACAAGCAATGGAAGGCTCACAGAGCAAACCTCAAAACAATGATACATTGTTCAAATTCAGGAATTAGGGTGTACTACTTTTCCTTCCTATTATTCTAAAAAAAATAGCAAAAATTTTGATAACGTTATTTGGGGGCAAATTCATGTACGTAAAATAAAAATACTCTTCCGAAAGGACAA
This sequence comes from Lontra canadensis, assembly GCF_010015895.1. NCBI lineage: Eukaryota > Metazoa > Chordata > Mammalia > Carnivora > Mustelidae > Lontra > Lontra canadensis. Next base: position 33,812,540 of record NW_022631003.1, on the reverse strand, counting down.
AATATCTAAGTGAAACTTGAAGAAGTGGTAAAATGCCTTTGCATATTTCAGTTAGATGCGGTATTAATAACAGCATGATACCAAAGCATGCAGATATATTGGGAAGATATTCAGTAAAGATTAACCATCTCTATGATTGTAATTCTAAGAATATAGAAGAGCTCAAGAAATAAATGTTTAATGTCTAATCCAAATTTGATATTAACTAAGTACAGCAACGTAATCTCCCACCACATTTCTTAAATTCTTCCACATTACTAGAAAGTAACGTCCCACTACGTTAAAATAACAAAATAAAAACTGGTTTAATTGACTTCAATTTTTGTATGCATTTGTGAAGGTGCATGTAATTTTTATACAAATAGGAGCGAAACTGTTACTGCTAATACAAGTTTCTACTGTCTGCTGTATACTTCACCTGGGACTATGGACTGTGTTGAAACTTCCAATGTTTGAAGATCTGCTTCTTTGCCCTTCGAACTGTAAGTCACTTTTGTCCCAAAATATTGTTTGCTGCATTCTGATTGATCTGTGTGCTTTTGCACCTTCCCCAGGATTCCACAGCTATGCCACATTGCTTAAACCATGCAGAGTGAGCACAAATATTTGATAAGCAAAGGTGATTTTTCCAAGTCTTTGCAGGGGAAGAAATGGCATTGTTGCTATCACATGATTTTAATATGTTTTATAGTGATGGTTAAATTAAAACAAAACAAAACAAAACAAATTAAGCTTGGCAAGGAAGCCAGAAAAAAATAATTAAGGACAATTCTATGTCTTGGTACATTTATAAATTAGGATTACCTTAGCTGGGTCTCTGTAATCATTAGTAGTAATATGCTTATTAACTTGTTAGTTTAATACATATGGCATCAAAGTAAAATCAAATGATGGAATCAAGCAAAATCACAAAATGATCGTTTTCTCTCTTTACCCTAAGCTGAGCAAGGAACCTTTCCAAGCAGTGTGAACTCATTGGCTTCCCCATAACACTACCGAGCTCACGCTGCCATATAACTGGGAATCAGAGAGGTGAGGTCATTTCATCACTCCTTGCAAAAAAATGCAAAACGTCTGCTAAAATCTGACTTCATTTGATTTACTCTCCAAGACTGTTTTTTATTAAATATGTTTGACTGCTATCTCTAATTAAATGTAGAATTAATTTTGGCAAACTAACCACAGATGCAGTTTATGTTCAATTTTATCAGACAGATTTATTTATAAGCTGTCAACTTCTTGAAAGACTTCATTTTGGAGCAGTTTTAAATTGCTAACAGTAGCTGTAAATGGAGCTACTGTTCTCTGGAACACTAAAGGAAAAGTATGCTATAAATGTCCGTTCCATCTGTGAGGAATCATAAAACAATCACATTCCTTTATTTTTTTTTTCCTCCATAGGACCTTTATTAAATTAGTTCAACTCAATTAAAAATAACTTCAAAAACATTTCAGAGCCTTTTGTTTCATGGAATACTTGGAACTCTCTGCACGGAACGTCACCCTTTTAACTAATCCCTTTTAGTAAATGGAGGAGAATAGTGGTATTGTGACTTCAGACAGTGCTTTCAAGGGTCTCTACTGTACCGAATTGAGGTCACTGCAAGACAATGCTCAACACCCAATAGCCATTCAAACATTCTTCACAACTCTATCAAACGTGTCTTTCTTTCTCTCGCCCGCTTTCTCTCATGGCAAACTCAGAGGACAATGGAAAAGCCTCCAGCACCATTTATGGTCACCATATTTGCACATGACAAAGTCTATTCTTCCTGGTTTGCCAACTCCCTGTAAAAAGAATGAACCCTGGGATAGATTTTCCCACCATTACTGTTATTCAAACTTATCTTGTATTTAATGATTTTTGTTGTTGTTGGTAGAGGGCTGCTACATGGCATTGGAGAAGCTGACTTGCTATTTTCGTGCATGTGTAACAAAGCAGAGACTAAATGCAGAATTAAATATGTCACATCATAGCCAGCATATGCATCATGGAGTGTACAATTTAGTACAAAACGGAGACAAATGATGAACTTGGAATTATTATACTTTGTCTTATTGTCTAGCATTACCAGTATTATAAAACTTACTGTTTACCCATGAACCACCATGCCTGTGCCCCACAAGCACTATTTAGTTTTGCTTGGGAGTTTTTATGGCTGTAGCCACAAACAAACAAAATCAATTGCTGTAAATTTTTCTCACCAGGGCTGCTCCTTTCTGAACGAAGGGGAAAAAAAGAAAAAAAAAGATGTATCCAGAGCATCATCCTCCAAACAAACAAGAAAAGCCCATATTTGCAAGCTATATAGTAAAGTTGTTACGATGAAGATTTTGATTTTAATTAAGAATGGGATTTGTAGAACAATTAGTGAGATGTAATATTCTTTGCAAGAAACAGTACCCTTATTGGAAATACCATCTAAAATGGAGTGGGGGCACTTGGAGCTGCACAGAGACTTATTTCTATGGGCTTCTACAGTTAATGAGAAAGAAAATATACACAGAAAATGTAGGTACCTTACCTGAAATGCAGGAACACAAACACTGTTTGCCTTTTCTTTTCCTTCAGTTTTTCTTTTTAATTCAAACCACATATATCTGTGCTGTTGATATTTCAACCAGTTAATCCTCTTATTATTGATATGTTTATAACTTACTTCTTCACATTTATTTTAAATCACTGAATAATAGGAGTATACCTCATCTTAGCTGATGATTTTACAAAGATGTCATAACATATTTAATGATGATAAGCACAACAAACTCTCTGGTTATTTTGGATATGCTCAGGTGCCCTGACATTAAAAAGAGAGCTTTTTCTTACAATATAGAAAATAATTTGTATAACTGCTTAAATATTGGAATGACTATTTCTGTTACAGCATACACATTTTCATGTGTTGTGAAAACTAAAAATGCATTTATTAATCAAGTGCCTGATAATTTCCCAAGTTTATTCAATTAATTTCATAACAAAATTTTTATTTCCCCTTTCTATAAACAATAAGATTAAATATTCCAAAGTGAATTAAGGGATCTCCTTTCTATAGCAGATGGAAAAAATATTAATAGTATTCACCAGATATTATGTTATGAATAATAAAGCCCAAATATATATAATCACATGTATGTAGTTAAAAACATGTATTGAGCTCAAATTCTTGCAATATTTATTCTACAGGAATAAGCATATGCTATCTGCCAGGCATTGTACCAAACAACGGTAAAGTACAATACACATTGAAGATATCTTAATGCAGTTTATAATATCCCGGAACGACATACGACTAAACTGGTATAATCATTCACACTGTGTGAAGGACTTGGATACACAAATAGGTATAAGATTTCTTTCATTTTACAAGCTGAAAGTGCAAATTCCCCACTATGGCAGGCAGGCTGGATATAATTTATGGTGGCTATTGAGTTCCCATCTGAAAAGCATCATGGGAAGTGTAGTAGGGCTGAGAACGAGAAACACACAATTTACCTCAGGAAACAAAAGGGAACAGAAACATGTGGATCATAAGGAATATTAGGTGGCCCATTATCTGATTATGCTATTTATATGGAATTAAGGCAAGACAGGTCTGGAAATTTTGGTTGGGGCCAAAGTATAGTTAGTGATCCTTTAGGGCTACCCTTAACTACAACTGATTGGTGTAGGACAGACAGGATGGGGGGTGAGGGCAGAAAAGGAATTCCAAGGCTACTTCAGGATTTGAACTGAGAAGGAATGAGAGTATGGGGTTTTAGCTGTGCCAAAGGGAAGGGGAAGCGGTGTGAAAAAGAGAGGAAGAAAAAATGTGTGCTTAGGTAGCCAGGTAATGGTGGCTGAGAAGGGGAAAGGAATCCATGTGATCATAAAGGTCTTACACTGGGCTGGCTGTATCTATAAATGGTTGAACCATGTGAAATTGTCAACTAATACATCCAAGTGATATTTGAATAGAGGCAGTAGACAGGGAAGAGAGATCAAAGGAGAATCCTGCTGTTTGTATCTAGATTCAGGAAGCAGAAGCACGAAGTGGACTCAGTAAAATGATTCCATAAGAGTCTCCTGTAGAACTAGAATTCACACTTAACTTCCTTAGTGTAACTGAAAACAGTGTTATTAGCTTCAAAATATAACAGATTTCATCTTTCCAAGACTTAAGATTCCTGATTCTTTATTTTGCTCCTTTATTGTCCTTTAATTAAAACCCTATGTGTGACTTTTTAAAAATGACATTTCATTCTACCTCCTATTTTATTCTATAACTCCAGTGGAAAATCAGAAGGTGTGCATTGTCCTTTAATAGCTGTCCCATTATACATAGTCTTATTACATCACTTACCTTATTATAAATACTAAATCTTAACTATGGCCATCTTTCTCCTCATTGGTAAACTTTATAAAATATCAGTGATGCTAAGTGAGTCTTACATATAATCATGGGGATAGCTGCTTTACTCACTTTCTAAATAGCATGTGGAGGAAGTGTTAACATCACACTTTCATAATGATTTGTGGAAGACAGGCTGACTTCAAAATCCCCAAAGACTACCTGAAAAAGGAGGGTATGTATTCTTATGTAGCATGATAGTAAAGACAGCAGACCTACCGAGACACCACAGTCTTACCAGGTATCCGGGTTCAAAATAAAAGGGCATCTCCTTCCGACAGACCTTGCCCAGCAAGTAAGAGCATGGCCAGCAAGAGGTGCAAGGGGTTAATGTCAGCTCTGCTCAAGCCTATTCATGTCCTCAACTGGGCACCCTTTTGCCATGTGAAAACTATACAGTTGAGTCTGGGGCTCTGGCTTACTACACGCTAGGAATTCAGTTCCATGCATTCCATATACTTTATCTCCATGAAGTCTCCCAATAGCTCTGAGTCAAGTGCAATTACTGTGCCCATTTTTGAGGTAAACTAATTTGCCTAAGGTCACAGTCAGGGGAAGCATCAAAGTTGCTGGATATGCATTCTGACCTCAAAGCCCTCATTCTTATCCAGAATGAATCCAGTATCATTATGTTAAGCCAAGATTTAAAATTCCACACTTTCACAGAATTATGTTTTGTTAATTATTTGGCTATAATATACATGCATATTAGCAGTTACGGGCTGAATAAGTCCCACGTACACAATATAATCCACTGTCTCTTTAGGAAATAACTTCGTAATAAATGGGAGAGAGGGGTACCTAGAAAGATATGCCACCAATGGTTTCGAATGTGTCATATATGAATGAAGAAAAAGTTCTCCCATTTTGGAAAAACAAACAAACAAACCTTGTCATTAACAAAAAAGAAAAAACTACTATTAATTTTTGGCAAAGAAATTACAAAGGGACTATTATAATGGACAAAGAAATTAATTCTGAAAGCATCCCTCCTTCTGATGCCCTCTTCAAAATTAAAGTTACTGAGCACAAATAAATTAATAAAAAAAAATTCTGATAATATAAACAGTGCAAATTACCCACACAGACAAGCCTATCCTCAAATACAAAAGAAATAGACCAAAAAAAACCCAAAAAACAAAAAAAACAAAAACCAAAAACAAAAACACGAAAAACCCTTAAAATATACTAATAATATTTGACTTGGTACTAAAACACTTCTCACAGCATTTCTCAACTCAAACTAGTTGTGCCAAATCAAAAATTTTCTTTTGGGTAGTTAAGAAAGCCAAGTGTATTCAAAACAATTTTAAAACCGTTTTACCTATTACCATCTATGTTTCCAAAGGAAGCATTGGCAAACATAATCTGGCTGTTAAGGGAGAGAAAACACTGTACATTTTTTTCATTGTCAAAATAAACCTTAGTTAAGAAACTCCTGGTTGGAAATAATTTAAAACCTCTTAAGTATTGGGTAAAATCAGTATACACTGCAGGCTACACACCCTTTGAATGTTTTTCCCTTAAGACATGATTCAAGAAACAGTGGAGAGTGCAGGGCTAAACTCCCCCAGTACTTGCAGAAATGTCCCAAGAATAGAAAATCTATTAGCTTGTTTTTAAAGTAATCTTAAACTCGCAGACTTTGGATTATAGAGTCTTGCAAACAAGAAGTGGAAAGGAGGAAGAGGAAGAGTAAACCTTGGGAAAAATTAGTTTCAAAATATATTAACGGAGCTGGAGGGCAGAAGAAAACTTCAGGATGTTTTCCCAGGTACTGATATTTCATCCACAAAACCAAGCTTTAAAAATGAAATTATTATTTGATGTTATTATTTCACTTCTAGTAACATCCTCTCTATGGGGTCTTGAGTGGCCTAGAAGACCAGGAGAGTCAAAATATTCAGGAAAACAGTTCTGCCTTACTTTTTCTCTCCCTTTAAATTAGTCACTAGATACAAATCCACAAAGGTTAGTGAGAATTTTCCAACTCAGTGAACACATGAATGTAAAATACAAAAAAACATAATCAAATATTGAAGGTTTAGAATGTGAAATCCATTCATTTCATGAATCATTACTTTTGTCCCGGCAATATTTCAAGAATACTTTTGCAAGTACCAAAAATAGGGTTCCAAGAGCTTGAAACAAAAATGACATATAAATACCATGTTTTCACAAAATTTAGAATGACCCATTTTAAAAAATTATTTCAATATACATCTAATGAACTTTGTAACAATGTGTCCTGCATTCATTTCTACACATTGGACACTGCTGGCAGCTACACCACAACCACAGGTTTAAAGCACCAATGACTCTATTCTCTCTTTCTCTCCATCCCTCTTTCTCCCTCCCTCCCCTCCCATATATATATACATATCTATATGTATATATATACACACACACGTATATATATGTATATGTAAATTTATATGCATATATAAATTTTTAGATTGTTTTCATTATATAATCATTAGAAATAATAATAATTACTATTCCATAAATTACTGAAATTTTAATCATAATTATGAGTGAAATGTATTAATAAGACAAAAGGTTGTATTGTCAAATTTTCAAAGACAGATGTTGTGGTTTAACTGCAACACCTACCCTGTGCACATATTTAATCAGTAATATGAAACAATAAAGATTCCTTATCTTTATTACTTATCTTCTCATTTCTATTTTTACCTATGTGTTTATTAAAGTATGTGGAATAAACCCAATTGGGCGCTTTGTCTACAAGCATCAGGCAGATTTACTTGGTTACTAGGGTATAAAGGTGTACCTGGGAGGATGAATTTATTTTATCTTTGATAAAACAATTAAAATGGCAGATTATACACTTTTTATTCCCGCTGAGAGCAAGTACTCTGAAAAGTGATTAGGAATGTGACGTATTGGGGAACAACTAACTTCAGGTTAAGGTGAAATGCCCAGATATAAATTCTGAGATCATGTAATTTTCTACCGTAGGTAGTACATTTAGAGCATCTGGAAACAATCACATTCCCCTTTTGTAGGAATCGATTCTTAAATATTTTTCCCCCTTTGGAAATCTTTTCAAAACATAGAAGGGAGTCAGTACTTAAAAATAGATTGCTCTAAATATTTACAGCCGCCCTTTATTCAAACAACAGGCAAAAATAAAAGCATCTCTTGTTTCCCTCCCCTACAAATAGAGCCAACAGGGTCTCTGTGTAATGAAGAGAGAGACAGGGCTCTTCACTCCTCACCATTCTTCCAAATGATATCTCAGAAATGGGCCAAAAAGCAGGAAGAGGCACTAACCATTCCCCCCAGGAGAGCTGTGAGCAGAGGGTGAGAATCTCTGACCTTGTATTTTAGAAATCCTAACAGAAAGTATAAATTCCCCCTACCATAAATCTCAGCTTTTTTCCTGTTAAATCAAGGTTCTGTCAACACAGGGCTACTGAATCAAAAATACGTTGATCCTACCTATTTTCCATATCGATCTAATGGTGGAAGTAGATTTTAATGGAAAGGGTTCATTTAAAATGGACTGAACTTCCCCTGTAATAATGTTCCCTGTAATTATGAGATCTGGATAAGCTGTTCTAGCAATTGTCTACTGATGTCATTTATATAATGGGGTAAGTTTTTTTCATTAATATAAGAACAGTAATAGTATCACAACTTCTGCTACTAAAAGCAGCCTTGGTGAGGTTTGCATAGACACTGAACTACCAAACATTTCCACGCATATCTGCCAAATCTGGAAGAGACAATAAAATATGATTTGGTGAACCGGAAAAGCACCGAGAGGCGACACACATATATGGATTTGATTACTTGAATATAAGTGAATAATCTGGCAATCTAATATTAATTAAGATACTTTGAATGATTTATTAAACACTACTGGCTACATTTTGTCTTCCTTCTATCTACCTTCTAATCACTATTTCAGATGATTTGCTCTTTGACTTGAATAGGGCTATAGATTCTTACATTGACAAAACATCATTTTATCCCCTAAATCAGTCAGTCATCTGCAAACTTTTCCATCTCAAACATTATACAATCCTACCAACAACAGCGGTCCATTATGGCAGCAAATCTTAATTAGGGACATATATTTAAAAGAGAAGTATTTTTTAAAATGCCTTGTTCACTCGGCCTTCTGAATGCACCCCACAGAAAGGTTGTATCTTATGGCTCAGAACCATTTCCAATTTATTTAAGAATGCAACAAAATGTTTAATTATCAGTTTTTATGCCTGAGATACTTATAATAAAATTACTGATGACTCGTTAAAGAGTATTTAGATAACACCAGTAATATACTGGTTGCAAATGAAAAACTACTGGTACTCAGCCAAAAGTCAGTAATATAGCTGTGTAAAAATATCTATACATTTTCAGAGGGTAAAAATATTAGTGAAGTGGGAAGATAAAAGAAATGTAATTGCTAGCTGATCAATAATTCCTTATTTTAGCTCTTGCTTCTAACAAATTCCCCCATATATAGGAGAGAGCAGATTTTTCTGCTTCATCCTAAAAAACAAAGAACGATTGCTACTCCCTTCCCCCCAGTTTCTATATACAGTCACTAAAACCCATCTGCATTCCAGTCGTCATTACAAATGATAGCTTTGCCAGATCTAGTCCCATAAATTGATATATTGGAAAAACTGGCATGAATATTTTAATGCCCTGCCTTCTAAAGAATGAGCTTTAGGTTTTGTAATTATATATGAATATTAGGAATTTATACATGATTACACATATATGTCTTTATATATTCATGCATAGAAAAAAAATTTAACCAAATAAAAAGTTTAATTTTTGTTAAAATTTTTTAAATGTATATACTACAGAGCTATATTGTCATCTTTGATAAATGTGGGAAATTGAGGCACAGAAGTACCCTCTAGGTGATAACCAAACAGCATATGACAAAGAGCAGAAAGACTGGTAAAATGCCCATGCCTTATGTGCTTTCCTCTCTGGTCTAAACACCAGATTGCCATAGAGATTCCTATAAGGAATTCTTTAAGATGAGACCTGAATAGTTAAAGCAAATGAAAGATGTATTCTGAATGTGGGGATTCTCAGCTACTATATTTCCTTCTTCGTTTCTGTAAAGTTAGTTGGCTCTCTACAAGTGTTTGGTATAATAAAAGAGTTTATATAAAGTAGTTCTAATGGCTTCCTACCATATTATACCACCTCTATTATATAGGAAATGGAAAGCATATAGGTATTTTTTTCCTATGAAAGGAATTGATACATAAGAGCATGTAGAACAATTTAAGGATAGATAATCAGTATGCTCAAAACTGACAATGAATGACTAAATATTTTAGATGATTAGCAGAATAATAATATGAGATTTAAAAATACCTTGAAATCCCCATAAAATGGAGATTGCCTTTTTTTAAAAAGTGTGTTTTATTAAGTCTTGTTAATTTTCATATACTCTTTTATTTACTTAGATCTTGATTTTAAAGGAAACAGCATATCTATCACTTGCAAGTGCCTTTTCCAAAACCCTAACTTCAAACTCAGTAGAAGTAATTATTTACCTCACCTTGGAAAGATAGCTGGCTAACAGAAGGAAAACATAAACTCACATTCACTGACATTTCTATATGACCATGAAGAGTACTTCTGGAATTGTAAAGTGTTCTTTCTTACTGTTCGGTCAAAGACCACCAACTAAAACACCCCAAGAGCTCAAAGAAACAAATACAATGCCAGGAAGTGATACAATAAAAATTATGTCAGAATGATTCTCTGTAACAAAGGTACACAAGTAAGAAGTAACTGCATGGTCAGGGAGTCCCCTCAGTGGAAAAAAATAAAAATATTAAATAAATATTCTGATAAATGGCAATATTTGATCTATATCTCTCTCTATATATATCTATATATATAGATATATATATATACATACATACACGTTTACTATAAAAGTTAGTTTTTAAAAAAAAGGTTTTTTTTTTTGTTAACAGCTTAATTTTACCAATATACCCTCAAGGTCAGAGAGAGCAAGACGTGTGCTTTAAGCCCTTCAGGGTAATTGGTGGTAAACTGTAGGCGTCCAATCTGAAAGCAAATCATGAGGTGGTAGGCAATGACATTTAGAGACACACTAAATTACATAACACTGAAATATCTGAACTAAAGCTCTGCACACTTGGGAGGATCTGGGGAAGGATACCGCTGAACACCTGACAAACAAGACTGCTTTTTGTTTTTCAAGCCTCCAAGTTGACAGAGAACTGTCGACACCTTATGGAAAAACCTGAAAAACATTCCAGGGAGCAAGAGTTCTGCTGCTATATTTTCTTCACTTTCTTTCTTTTAATTGTCACTCAGAACAACTTTTGAAGAACAAAGCACAAGTGCATTCTTAAGTTTGGCTCTTTGTTCACCAATTCAAAAATTAAACTGGCTTTGTGACATTGCCTGACAAGAAATCACAATATTTCAGACATGCTCCACTTCTCAGAGGAATACACAGTAGGTATTGATGTTTTTTAAATACCACAGGTCTTGTATTTAAGCTCACTCACAATAAAGGGAATACAGACTATGAATGAAATATAATTCTACACCATAACAAAATTATGAATGACATATTGTTGTACATTGTATCAATGATGTCTTACTACATAAAACAAATGGCAAAATTTGAAATTTGAGAAGTTTCTAAAAGTAGAAAATACAAATTAGATATTCATAAAAAAAGAAGAGGTACAAAGTAAATAGGGGATATCATTCTATAAAAATTTATTAAAAACAGTCCAGTAATGGGATGATAGAGGTAAATGACAGAAACAATTTGCTAGCATAAAGGAAATCCATGCTAAGATTGAAACTATAGTAGTTTTCTTTAAAAAAAAATCCAATCTCTCAAGCTGTGATATTTGGAGATCCTTGTTAGGTGGGGGCTTTTGGAGTCATCTAGTCATTTAAAAGAAAAAAAAAAAAAACTATTCTTTCATTTCCACCAACCCCCTCCTTTTTCACCTACTGAAATTCTACTCATCTATTTAATGCAAGCTCCCCCATAATGTCTTACCTGAAATCTGCAATCAGACTATTAACTCTTTCCAAGGTATTGCTTGTTTAATCCAGTCTCTGTCTGGGTGCTTTCCGGGATGGCATTTACTGCTTGACAGAGCACTGCATTTTTGAACTACTTTACATCCTAGAAAATTCTTTCTCACAGTGAGCCAAACTGAACTCCCTGTAATTTTAACATGCATTCAATAAACATTTAGAGAGTGGCACCTATATAGGATTAAAATGGGTATGAGGTATAAATGTGAATAATGTACAGTGTCTGGCCCAATTTAAATCCTGGCTCTGAGAAAGTTTCTTTTCCACTGATTTTTAACATAATATGTGCTCATTATAGCTATTGAAAACTTCATAAAACATAAAGAAGAAAACACAGAGGACCCAGAGCTCAGCTACCAAATGGATGGTCTAACTATTAAGATTTTGGCATATCCTTTGCTCGTCTGCTCCAATGCCCCAGGCCCCCATCCCTCTTCAATTCTCCCCCCAAGCCCAGTATCTCTTAATCACAGTTAGAGGCTAATTTGATTTCTGCCTGACTGGTTACTTTTGACCAGAGTCCATCCAAAATATCGGTGCTATTTAAGAAGCAAAGCCCATTTGACCTCAAGGACATGGGTTTTCATTCCACCCCTTTCCAGAGGAAAGTTCTCAGGTTACAGGAAAATGGGTGTGGCTGAATTCCTCCCATTCATTGTCTTCTCTCTCTGCTATTCTGGGGAATAGTCACTAAAGAAAAACCTAATTTACTTTCCAGGCCTGGGCCAAGTGCTACTGATTTTATTGTTTCCAATTATTTCATTGGATCTACTTTAATGATCCCACCAAAGAGAACTCTCTCCCCACAAACGGGGTCTCAATATTATTGGACAGGCAGAATATTATACTTCTTATCTGGTTCTGGGAAGTGACACTTGTCCTAACTTTTAGAGGCTGAGCTACATGGCATCCCTTGAAGTAGTCTGTTTCCCCAGTAAATCATACCCCATTAAAGATGGTCAGGCCCAGCAAACCTACAGATTCTTTTCCTGGCAGAAACTGGTTAGACCTAATGGTCCTTGGTACCAAACCTGGTTAAGCCATTCTGCTAAAAGCTGCTGCTTGAGCTAACCCTAAGTTAAGGATCATTATCCAAGTAACTGATATAAAATTTCATAGACCTAAGCAAGATACCTGTGTCAGGACACCTGTAATTGATTGTAAAAATGTCCACAAATTTTTCCCATGCCTGGGTGAAAAGCTTTCACAATGTAACCCTATAGCCCCACCCATTAATTGGTAAAATTTATTTCCCCAACCCTAAATCTAACACTAGCAGTGGTTTAAGAAAGTACTTGTGCTTTGTGATGTGTCCACTCTTGCTGGTTTTTAGAACCTAGATATTGCCACATGAAGCCTGCCTGGGCTAATATACCAGGAGACGTAAGACCACCTGATAGGCCCCAACCACCCAAGTAGTCTCAGCCATCCTAGACAACCCACAAAATCATGAGCTAAAAAAAATGGTGGCTAAAAACCACTAAGTTTTGAGGTGTTTGTTAATTATCAAAAAAACTAATGGATATAACACCTTCCTTTCTCAATCCATTAATCAGTACTTCGTGGTTAGGGTTGTCTGGCCCATTAAAATGTCACCAAACTCTGTGTTCCATGATCAACACCTTCAAAAGCAATCTTTCTCCATTTTATCCAAAAAGGATTCATTATATCAGAAGGATATAATATTTTCATATTTATCAGTATTGATACTTGTCATCCTGGTTCATTCATTTTAACTATTACATGAATAAACCTTATACTTTACTTTTTGTCTATTGGAAATATTTTGGTTGTTCATTTTCTTCCAATCAAATACTGCCAAATTGCTCTCCAAAGTGACTGCACCAATTTCCACGGTCACTAAAGTTGTAGGAGGCCTCTCACTGCTCTCTACCCTTATCAACATTGATGCTGTCATTCATTTTCTTCAATCTGATGGGTCTGAAATGATATATTATTATAATTTGAATTTCATTCATAACTAGTGAAGTTGTAGATAATTTTATTGGGCATTTATGTTTCTTCTATAAAATGGCTATTTATTCTCATTGCTCATTTTTCTATTAGGTTGTTTGTCTTTTTTTTTTTTTTTTCCCTACTGTGGAAGTTCTAAATTCTTACCGTTTGGTGGCTATAGGTTTTCCAATATCTCCTATTAGTGGCTTTTTCTTGTTTTGTTTTTTAATGGTCCCTTCTGATATATATAGAAAATGCAATTTCAGTAAGGCCAAATTTACTAGCCTTTTCCTTTATGGAATCCTTCCTTAACTTGAGGTCATAAAAATACCCCAGTTTTTAACTGTAGAATTTTTTAAAGTTTTGCTTTTCACTTCCAGATTTTTAAGCCACCTGGAATTTATTCTGTCACCAGGATCTAATTTTACTTTTTTCCATATGGATAACCAATTGTCCTTGTACCATGTACTGAAGAGCCATATTTCCCTACCAATTTTTAATGCCACCATGGTCAAATATGATGCTTTCATGTATGAATTTAACTGCTTCTAGACTCTTAATTCTCCTCCCTCTCTGATCTGTATGATGGACATAAAGCTAATTCCATATTGTCTAAATTTTTTGGCTTTATAGTAAATAATGAAATTTTAGAGAAAGTCATCCCCAAATCTGTATCTCTTCAAAATCATTTTAGCTACTTCTTCTTTTCTTCTGTTTCCCCAAGAAAATCATTTACAAGTACAGCTTCCCTTTGGGAATGGTTGGTAATAGCCTAAATGTCTGAATGTTAAGGCTATGCATTACAATTCCTCCTTTCATCCTTCACCACCATCTCTAGTCCCAACAACACACAGGTGCACACACATGTACACACACAGACTGTGAAAGAGAGAGACATGAGACAGAGAGAGAGAGAGAGAGAGAGAGACTTCTTGATTATTCCATGAAAAATAGGCTTCCAAAAAGCAGAAGAAAAGGAAAAAGAAAGACAACTACAAATTACTGGATTTTACAGTTTAATAAAGTAGAACTTGAATAGTTTGTTTTCTTTCTTATATTCCTCAAGTAGTTAATCTCCTCCTTTCTCGCACCATATAATGTTGGAAAACTTTCTTCACTGGCTTGCCCCCTCCCTTAGCTTTACGGGTTTTTTTCAAACTTGAACAAAGGCTAGATTTTAGTTCCCTTGACAGAGGATTCGATACATCTTCCTTTATTTCTGCACTGGGTTCCCTTTGATTGTACTGTCAAAAAATAACTTTTTAAATAGCAATTCATTCCTTTAGACTCGTCCTGCTTATTAGAATCTGACACTGAATTCCAAGATTACCTTAGTCAACCTCTTAGCCAAAACATATCCTTCTTGCTGATTGGAATTAAGCTCGAGGATGAATTCTTTTCATTCTAACTGTTATCATTGTGTGTGTATATCATTGTGTGTGGTAAAATACACAAAACATAAAATTCACCATTTTAACCATTTCAAAGTATTCAGTTCAGTGGCATTTAATACAGCTGACCCTTGAACAATACCTAGGGTTAGGGACTTCAATTCCCCTCATAGTAGAAAACCCACATATAACTTTTAGCTCCCCCAAAACTTTACTAATAGCCTACTGTTGACCAGAAATCTTAACAATAACATTGACAGTCAATTAATATGTGTCTGGTACATTACATGTATTATTTGCTGTATTCTTACAACAAAGTATGTTGGAAAAAAGAAATGTGAAGATAATCATAAGGAAGAGGAAACACACGTACAGCAGTATACTGTAAAAAATCTATGAGTGGTCTGACCCATGCAGTTCAAACCGGTGTTGGTCAAGAATCAAGGCATCAGTTCCAAAAAATGTTCATCATTCCAAAAGGAAACCCTGCACCCATTAAGCAGGCACTTCTCTCTTGCCCTTCCCCGGGGCTCCCTCACCATTCCACCTTTTGTCTCTATGAATTTAACTGCTCTAGGGACATCATATATGTGGAATCATTCACTGTGTCCATTTATGACTGGCTTATTTCACACAACTAATGTCTTTAAGGTTCATCCATGTTATAGCAGGTGTCAAAACTCCCTTCCTTTTCATGGCTAAATAATAGTCCATCATGTATAGAACACATTATTTTTTCATTCATCTGGTGATGGACATTTGGGTTCTACCTTTCAGCTATTATGAATGATCTGCTACATACATTTACACATTTGCATAAAAGTTTCTCTGTGGACATATGTTTTCATTTCTGTTGG
The DNA here is from genome assembly GCF_010015895.1 of Lontra canadensis. Taxonomy (NCBI): domain Eukaryota; kingdom Metazoa; phylum Chordata; class Mammalia; order Carnivora; family Mustelidae; genus Lontra; species Lontra canadensis. Next base: position 33,796,853 of record NW_022631003.1, on the reverse strand, counting down.
GTATGTATCGACAAATGAAATAGCTAGGTCATGCAGTAACTCTATGTTTAACTTTTTGAGAAACTGCCAAACTATTTTCCACAGTGTTTACACCATTTCACATTCCAATCAACAATGTGTGAGTGTTCCCATTTCTCTATATCCTTATCAACACTTCTTATTTTACTTTTAAATATTGTTTTACAACCATCCTGGTCGATATAAAGTTGTATCTCATTGTTGCTTTGGTTTGTATTTCCCTAATGACATCACATTGAGCATCTTTTCATGTGCTTTTGGCCATTTGTATATTATTTGCAGAAATGTTTATTCAAGTCCTTTGCTTAGTTTTTAATTGAGTTGTATTTTTGCTATTGAGTTATAAGTTCTTTATACATACTAGATAGTAGACTCTTACCCTACACAATTTGCATATGTCTTCTCTCATTCTGTTGGTTTTGGCCTCATTCTCTTGATTGTGTCCTTTAAGGCACAAAAGTATTTAATTTTGATAGAGCCCTCTTTATCTGTTTTCTCTTTCATAACTTGTGCTTTTGGTGTGACATCTAAGAAACTACTGTCCAATTCATTTTCATAGATTTACTCCTATGTTTTCTTCTAGTCTTTTTATAGTTTTTTAGTCCTGTATTTAGATATTTGATTCATTGGCAATTAATTTTTTTTAAAGATTTTATTTATTTATTTGACAGACAGAGATCACAAGTAGGCAGAGAGGCCGGCAGAGAGAGAGAGATAGAGAGAGGAGGAAGCAGGCCCCCTGCTGAGCAGAGAGCCCAATGCGGGGCTCCATCCCAGGACCCTGAGATCATGACCTGAGCCGAAGGCAGAGGCTTAACCCACTGAGCCACCCAGGCGCCCCGGCAGTTAATTTTTGCATACAGTGTCATTTAAGGATCAATTCTGCAAAAAGGACTTTGCCTCCTTTTGTATGCACTTTTATATGCAGCACTAATATTAGCTTTTCAGAAGCTAAATCAGCAACTAAGCAACTGAGAAATGAATTAGGTCCAATGTGAACAGTCTTCTCTCATTTATGTGATTGGTACCCAAAAGTTTTATATATATAAAACATTTACATATACTATGTATATAATATATATAAAACATTTTTTATATATATACTACTATCACACTCTCACTTAATGTATATCCTGGAATAAGCTGGTAACTTTCACAGTTGTATTACCTTTAGAAGTCTCATCCCACAACAAGAAGTTTCATTCTACTGCACCTTTTTAAAAAATTTAAAGTCCACTTTGTAATCCATATTATTTGCTATCATTTGTAATCCCATATTATTGCTATTTAAATTTTTGAACGTATTGTATTTCAATCTGCTCTTGTTTAATTTTCAGAGACATTCTGAGCATCGATGGAGAACTGAGTTCTGAAAATCATTAATATTGTATGCCACACCTATGAACTTCCACAGTTTCCAGTTTTACTAATTTACTTCATTATTTTTTCCTTTCTTTCCATCAATTTTAGTCACTTAAGTGCTATGACAATTAATGGGAATAGGTAGTGGTCAGTAACTTTTGTAAGTCATTATGAATCCTTTGTTACTAACAGAATTGGTTATAGGAAGGGCTTAACTTAAAAGATATTCGTGCTTACCTGCTTATTTAACCACCCAGGTCTATTAATACCTACGTTAGCACTCTTTAGCATTAGTCCTTTATTATAAATTTCCTGCTCTTAGATTTTCCAATGCCAATCTTCTATTTTTAGTCTTATAATACTGCAGGGGTGACACTGCTTTGGAAATATTTAATTTAGGACACTACTTAACAAAACCATTCACACACACAGTCACACACACACACACACACACACACACACACACACACACACACGTTTCAGCTACTCAGGATACTTGGTATCAATGTGATTCCTTTACTGAGGCCACCCACCCCCTCATGGGCTGGCTCTACCTGTAAATTACAAGACTTGTTAACAAGGAAAATTTTGAGAAATGGTCACAGTGCTTAAATGGATTTGAATGCTTCCACTGTCTTGATAAGCTACAAGTTCTTTTTGGTTATCATAAGGAATCTAAAAATGTGAGAATGAAAGTAAAATGTTCTTTGGTAAGTTAGCTATGCTTCCCAGAAATGCATATGGTTTCTTTATCTTGAACTTTAAGGTCTCACTTTCTCTAGCCTCTCCCCATTATATCCCTCTCCCTGAAGAAGCAGGTTTGCCCAGGTTCTGAACTCACACTGACTAAGGATAGTAGTAACCTGGAGTCATATTCCTACCAGAAGGAAAGGTCTGGTTCTTGCCTACCTTTCCAATTTTATCTTCTAAAAGTATACCCTGCACCAGTTGAGATGCTTCAACCACACCAGCTTCCTTCCTGCTCCTTGAACTTGGCACATTTCACTGACCCCCAAGATATCTCACTTGCTGTCCCTGAACCAAGAAAATTGTTCTCTGAAATTCTTATGACCCATTCTCATCCTTCAGCTCAAAGCTCAAAGGAAACTTTCCTCTGGAAGCTCTAAGTGACTGCACACTCTATTTTCTTCATTACTAGCACTCATTTCAGCTTATAATTACCTTAATAATTGTCTACTGCCTCCACTAGAACACAGTTGCCCGAGAAAGACCTCCTTTGACTTGTGTTTTGCTCTGCCCAGAGTTCCTAACATATAATAGATGCTATATGTAATAATTAGTAATTACTGGAAAACCAAATCATCAGAATGATATATATAAACTTAGGAAAGATAAAACAAATATGTATATCATTTAAAATCCTTATCTTCTCTGCAGACTATGAATGGCAAGATGTTATTTCCAGCTTTCTCCCCACTTTAGCAAAATTGATACGATATACTCGGAGAATGCAAACTACTTTTAACATTAAGCCAAAAGAAGTAAGACGTACAGGGTAGATCCATGCCAAAATAATCACATAGTTCTTTTTAAAAATATATAGAAAAAGATTTGGACTACTCAATATTTTAAATCATCTGCGTACCATTATCTCCCATTGAATTGGATTCTTATGAGTTTAGTACACATCTCTGTAGCAGAGGATTTCTTCTAGCTGTGTCTCTCACTTGATTCCATTTTCCAAGCATAACCCCGACATTACAAACAACTAGGTTCCAAATCTCCATTAAATTATCTGTTCTTCTTTACTGAATACAGAATTGTTGTTTTGGCTAGAATTAGTCAGGCACAGTTAGTACAATAACACTCAGTGCCTTCCTGTGTAGCACCTGCTACATGTTATTTATTTCTTGTTAGCTACATAGTACAACGAATTGTGTCTTTTAACAGCTCATTGAGTAGAAGAGGAGAAAGTGATGGCAGTGGGATTGTTGAAAATGTTCAATGGTGTCAATATATTTCTTCTCAAATAATCTAGCTAGTAAATGTGCACTAATAACATTTATTTCTTTGGAAAATCTCTCTGCCATATAATTTCCAGACGACCTTGAACAGACAGCAGCACGAGTAGAGTAAATACAGACAATGACCCATGGCTTTAATCTGTTAGCAAAGGTTACTTTAATTGAATAAATGCAGTATATGGAAATGAACCAATACTTCTTTTCAAAAAGCTTAAAAATGTTAAGATAGTGTTCAGATGTTAAATTTCCATACATTATTTAGAGTTTTGGGATTTAACAATACAATTAAATGCCACAACAGTAAGAGAACAAAATCTATATTAAGAACTCTTACAGAGTATTACAAAGTCCTTGGAACACCTTCTAGAAGAACACAGTTGCATTAAGGTCACCCAAATCTATGTGTATGCACACATTTTACATTTCCCATCAAATCCACTAATTCAGTTTCACTAAAGGGCAAAATTCAACAAACGGCAGTTGAATAAAGTACAGGAAAGAGCAGTGGCTACTCACTTTTTCATCTGTGCATTTTGTTTTATTATGTTAGAGACTCTAATTGAACTTTGTTCCAAGCTATTAACCTATGACAGAAGACTGTGGAGATAAGATTTCCCCGACATATAGAACAAAGAAAAAGAAAGAGTGTGAAAATTACGATGACAAGGTTGCCTTAGCAGTTTTGAGGTGGTAAAATGAAATCCCTGACTAATAGGCCTTGCTAACACAGGAAGGGTGAGGATGTGAAGAAAGGAGGACAATCTAGGGTTGAACCCGGAGCCTTCCTGAGGACCCATAATAGATACACACTGTTACCGCAAAATTCAAGCTGCAAAGCAAATCAAAGTGTGCCTCTAGTTGTTATAAGTTGTACAAGAAGTTCATATACAAGAGTAAATTAAGAAGCAGTAAGAGTCAATTGTTGATGCTATCTAAGCAGCCATCTTTTGTTTGAGAAAACACTAAAATCTTTGTGTTACATTCGATAAATTATCAGTCTTCTTGGTTTTCAGGAACTCCAATATCTTCAAGGGTTCCTTCCCCTTTGATAACATTATCTTAATTTTAATTGAACTGAAAAGAATAAAGTATAAGAGCATTACAAAAGAGTCTAAACTAGGAAAGAATTGCTCACGGAGCCTTACAGAACGTAAGAACAAGCCGATATTCTGCAGCAAAGTTAGGTTCCGACTGGTGATTTGAGTAGTCTTTCTCAAATACAGGATAAAGGATTACGTGCAAAATGTAATGGAGATATGAGCTTATTGTAACTCATTTCCAACACAATCTTCTTCCTGAAAAATAATGCTGATGTTTTCCTTCCTGGCCAGCATATGTGCCTTCCAAGGAGAGAAACTATTAAGGAAAGTCTTGGAAATTTAAAGCTGGAAGGAATGAAACTATTCTAGTACTGTTTTTTTAGAACAAGCTAGGAAGGTACCAAGAAAGCTGCAAGTCTCCATTCTGTAAACAAACTTTGAGTCTCTTTATTTCTAAAATGTTATAATTTCACATGCATTGTGATATATACATATATATATGTATATATCACAATGCATTCTTATTTTATTTTATATAGTATATATTCTTTTTTATATATTCTTTTTTTTTAAAGATTTTATTTATTTATTTGTCAGAGTGAGCACAGGCAGGCAGAGTTGCAGGCAGAGGCAGATGGAGAAGCAGACTCCCGCTGAGCAAGGAGCCCGATGTGGGACTCGATCCCAGGACACTGGGATCATGACCTGAGATGAAGGCAGCGGCTTAACCAACTGAGCCACCCAGGCGTCCCATATATATTCTTATTTTATAAATATATATACATATATATTGACATATAATATATATGATAAAATTTTACCTGTGTTATTGCTTGACTCATCATGAATATACACAGGGAAATTTATTTGGATGAATGGATGTTTCACTGGAGGTAAAAAACTAATTTGTTGAGAAATACAGAAATTAGAAAAGATTATAAAATAAAATGATTTCACAAATTCTATACTGAATTATTAGCTTCAATTGCTTATTTACTTTAAACAGTAAGTAACATCATCTATAGATTTTATTGATCCAAAGGAAAAACAGACAAACAATCTGCTCACTGGAAGGGATACTTTTATAATCAAGAGTTCACTTCTGAGAAACCAAAGGACTTCTTTAAGAGATCATGTAATCCAGAGAACTCATAGATTTAATTTAAGTAACATCCGAAAATTTAACATTAAAATAATGATTTTTTAAAATTAAATAACTTACAGTATCTAAGACACATAGAGAATGATTACTGACATCATAATCATCACTCTTGATACAGCGTCACTGCAAATCATTATTAAGTCATAGCTCAAGATGATGCAATCAATGTGTGTCATTCTGATATTCCATCAACATAAGCCAATGAGCAGCACTAGGAATAGTACACTTTCAGAAATGACTCCACTGAAGGAGATCTTTGCAGATGAGCTCAGACGAGCTCAGAGCACTGGGCTGCCTTGAATGCGATATTATGTCCCAACACAGCATTTAGGTTTTATGTTCAATTGCATTATTCTAGGACAACCACAGAACCCAGTGCCTTCCTCATCAGTAAATAAAGTCTCAAGCAGCTCTTGTTTCACTCAAGCCACGTATAGTCCTGGCAGATTTGACTGATTATTTTGAGTAGTTCAGATCACCACTTTAAATAATCTGTAAGTCTCTGGATGGAAAGAATACTACTAAGAAAAAGAGACAGAGTATATTATTCACCGAAGAACAACGACAGGCATTACTTCGGTCCTTCTGATAATGTCAGTTATATTGTTAGCTGATAAATTTATTTCAGTGGTTCTATCTTCCCTTATCTGTCATGTCAAAGATGAATCTGTCCCTAAAATACACTTATTTAAAGTTTATATGATCAGTTTTTCTTCCAAGTGCCCTTTTTAGAAAAATGAGCAAATGAACTAAACCCATTTTGCTTTTTAAAACATTTAGATTGGAACCAGTACAAATCTGTAACCAGTAAACTAAAGATCTGATGAAATATAATACAATTTCATAAAATATATATTTGATATAATTCAATTTACATGTAAAGCATTATAAAATATTCCCTCAATTCTAACAATAAATTCTTCTTGCCAATGAGTTAATCATTTAATGTAACTATATTCAAAGTATTTGAATTAAAGAGAATTTTCTGATAGGGAAAGCATTCAGGGTAAATTCTTCTCACAGACAATAAGGACAGAAAGCAGCTTTAGTGTAATCATAACCAATTCAATAATTACCTCTCTTTTTTCACAATTTAGGAAATCATGTCTCATTCTTATCCTTAATACTTGAGAAAATCCTCCCTCAGTAAGAAAAGAGATTAGTCTACCATACTATTACTTAACTTCTTAATCTTAAAAGTGTTCAAAAAAAAAAAAAAAAAGAGAAGCAAACCTTTGCCCTTGGGATAGGCAAAAATTTCTCAAGGCTAAAAAGCACAAAGTAGAAAAGAAAAAAATTGAGAAGTTTGATTTTGTAAAAGTGACAAGTACTTGCACTTTAAAAGACAGTGTTAAAAAATGAAAGGCAAGCAAAAGAAAGGGGCAAAATATTTGCAATACATCTATTTGACAAACAATTTGTATGCAGAAAAAGGAAAAAATGCTGATAACTGCATAATTAAGCAAACAATGGAATTTAAAAAGGGCAAAATATTGAGCAGATTTTTTCATCCAAAAGAGATGATTTTTTTTTTTCATTTAAAAAAGCAGCGGCCAGCGAGCACACAAAAAGGCAATTTTGTTAATCATCAGGGAAATACAAAGTATAAGCACAATAAAATACTACTTGATACCTATCAAAATGATTAAAATTTTTAGGAGACTGACAATGCTGAGTCTCGGTGAAGATATGGACCAATGGCTGGTGGGGACAGAAAAACGTTGCATTTACTTTGGAACGCTGTTGGCCAGTTTTTTCATTAAGCTATACATAACTAATCATATGACTCAGCATTCCTTTCCTGGGTAATTGTTCAAGAAAAATGAACTATGTGACTAGATAAAGATTTAGATACAAACGGTCAGGCATCTTTATGCAGAATAGCCAAAAAATGAAAATGACTCAGTGTTCATCATCAGAGGAATGGATAAATAAAATGTGATACATCTATCCAATAAAATCCACAATACAAAGAAATGAACTACTGATAAAAACAACAGTGTGATTAATCTCAAAAGCACTCTGGATCTTAAAAAGACAGACACTAAGGAGTACAGGCTGGTATGATTCCATATGAGATTCCAGAAAAAAGCAAACTAATCTCACAGACCTGTACCCCTGAGACAAATAATACATTATATGTTAATTAATCAAATTTAAATTTAAAAAAGAGCAAACTAATCTAGAGAAAGCATATCAATGGTTGTCTGGGACCAGAAGTAGAGGAAATGGCTGACTACTTTGGCGCATCAGCAAATTTGGGGGTTTGGGGAATGTTCTGTAGCTTGACTAATAGTGATGTCATGGTATCTGCATGTATCAAAACTTACTGAATCATAGATTTTAAATAAATGCAGTTAATTGTATACAAGTTAAAGTTCAATAAAATTGATTTTTAAAAAAAGAAGTACGTCCTTAAGTCATTGTCTAAAAATTCTGTAAAAACATAGGATTGTCATACTTACAGACTATTCTACTGGGAAAATATCCAAAAGTACATTTAGCCTCTAGGTAAAGAAGGCAATGTAAAATGTGAAATAATTTGTGCAAAGTGTATCAGCTCAAGATTATAAAGGCAAGTTAAGTCAAAGGGGTTGAAAAATCACAAGAAAAAGTGGATCCTTTTAATTAACATGCATAAAAGAAATCAGAAATACCCTAAAAGAGATGATAAATTTGATGAGTCTCCAACATTGATGACATCTAATATGAAAATCAGATAAACAAAATTGCCAAAAAATTTAGGTCAGGTAAAGAACGGCCTTAAAAATATTGAGTTAATACTAACATTCCTAAGTAGAAGAAATGAAAATTAGAGCAAGCATTTTGTTTTTATCTGTTATTTCTGGTACTGTGATTAGGTCTCTGACAATTGGGTACTTCTTATTCCTCTTCTCTATTCCCTCCAGGCAAATTTTGTTTCTTCTACCCCAAACAGGCTATGCCTAAGCTAACAAACAAACAAACAAACAAATAAACAACAACAACAACAAAACCCTCATTACCGTCTGCCTCATATACGACCAAACTGTAAGCATCTTTGGGGCACCAACTCTTCTTGTTTGCAAAAACATCTAAAACAGTACCATGCACATAAATTACTCAATAAATACTACTTATGGTATTAGTGTAGTTTAGGAGATTACAACCCAAGAAAGAATGAATTCACTGATAATACCATTTAAACCTTCCAAATATACCTTGTTGGTAAATGTACTAAATGTAAAAGGGCATTTTGTTTTCCTCAAAAAAGTTGTGCAAGTAGAATTATTTATGGTCTTTATAGGTTATAAAAATTTTTAACAAACTACCACTCACACATTACTGAATTTTAAAGTGGAAAAAGCCAGGGATTCTTGCTGGAGAAAAAAAATGCATTAGTGTTTCACTGGTGTTTAGTGGAAGTGCGTTTTACTCCTTTTAAGATAAAGCTCCCAAAGGAAGGGTTTAAAAGGAGTTCCTGCATCTTTAACCTAAGAGGATGAAGACCTTGATATGAAGAAAGGACAAAGCTAAGATTGCAGGAGAGAGAAAAGAATTGAAAACAATCAATGTGTTGATGCCGGCTTAAAGAGGGTCACCGAAAGATCAGCTTTACCTGCATCTGTTCCTTAATTAAAAAGAGAAAGATGACAGTGTCCACTACTCATCACTATGGTAACATTTAAATATCAGGCAATTTAGACCAGCAGTCCACTCAAAAGCAAAACCAAATGAATGTTTAAGTAATCCATATAATATATAGGTTTATTCAAAAAAATGCAAAAAAAAAGCACTACAAATAAAGTTTTAAAATCAAGTCTGAGTGTTCATTTTCCTCAGGCATCGCATAAGTTAGAAATATGAAAGAAAACATGCTAATGAAGAAGCAGAATAGGATGTGATATGTGTGAAGGGGAGGCCTTTTAAAAGAGCTTTTGAAAAGATTTCCATTGTTTCTCTGTACAAGTTGTATTACATTATCTTTTGCCTTTCACCATGTCTATGATCCAAGCTACATCCACCCTAATTGTCTGTGATTTTCATTGTTCACTTTGTTCCATTTTTATTCTGCAGAAATATATTTCACTTACACTAATTATTGTTTGTGTATGTTTTTTTTGTTAATTATAGATCTTCCATCCTTTTATCTTCTTGTTTCCTAGTTCCTCATCCAATTCATGCATCGTTATTACTGTCATCAAAGAACGTTTATGGCTGAAAAAAATGTGGTTTTCTTTGCAATAAATCGAGCAAAACTTGTAAAACTTCTCATTACCTGCATGATGTTGTGTTATTATTGTGTGATGTCACACATATTGTATCATTGACTTCTGTTAACAAGTCACCTTTTAGTTATTCTATATGTATCTTTCCAAAGTAAAAAAAAAAAAAAGTATAAAGTTTAAAATCACATTAATCATGGCCACTATAAATAAGGCATTTGTATTTACACAAATAGCATATGCTTGTGCTTTACATTTTATACAGATTTTTATAATATCACAAAATGATTATTACCAAACATGACTTTATGATATATATTGTGTTTGCAAAATGCATTTTAGTTAACAGAATACTATCCTCAACCAGTGTTTAACTCCTTTACAAAGAAATAGGCTATTTGCCTACTTAAATGCTACTTTTCTCAGAGCAGTAGCAGTTTCATGGGCCAACAAGGTATTTTTCAAAAAAAGGAAAGTAGTAACACTGTTACTATACTTGGGCAATATACTGTTCTATTGAGTTCATTACATGATCATCATTAACGTTAATTTTACTCGAACATGGCAAAGCGCTTTGATCTAGTAATATTTTAAGTTTTCTCCACCTCAGGGGGCATTTATCTCTACTCTCCTGGTCCTGTTTCCAATATTCTGAATTGTAGCATATTGGAAAACATAGGCTTAATATTATAATAGCATTATACTCAATCAAAATGCATCTTTATTTTGAAAGTTTTATTATATAGCTACTACAAACAATTGCCTTAAACATCTTATTTTGATGGTATAGCTTTAAGCAGCATTTTTGTTATAAAGTAATCAATTTTCATATCATCAATGTTCCTTATTCTTGCTTTAAAAATGTAACTAACTCCTGGCCACATATATAGCAGCACCAGGTTGCATTATGACTACTTTAAAATAGCTAGCCAATTTAAATGAAAGGACACAAAATAATTGGTAAAATTCTTTTCTTAGTGTTTTGAAAAACTACAAAAGCATCACTCCAACTTTCGTTTAAGATATTCATCTTTTTCTAATTTTAAAGAATTATGCACCTTTACTGCTTTCTGCCTCATTAAGGATTTCTAAAAAGGCAATTTAATCACTGGGAGTTCCTTTATTTAAAATAGTAAAGACAGTCTTGATCTTGTGAAACACTTCTGAAAGTGAGAAACAAGTAGGGAAGTTTCACCCACAATCACCTGCTTGCTTATGCAAATCCTACAGCTAGCTGCTTCTCATATCCACTAGGGGGATCATTACACAGTAAAAATAGATTGGTCTCTTTATAGGTGTTTTCTTACTTTCTCACTTAATAGCACAAGTACGGAAAATAGTTGTAAACAATAATAACAACAAAAAAGCACTTCAACAGAACTAATGAGAAAATACTCTATTAATATTGGATTCTGAAAAATATTTGTTATTTTTAAAAGCTATTATTCTAAAACCCACATTTGGAAACTAAGCCTACAGTCCATGCCCTAGTTTCCAAAAAATTAAAGGCAGAAGCAGAGCCCTTGGAGAACGTATATCCACAAATTCAAACGTGGTACAGCACAAATTTACTTTAGTGATAATCTCACTGAATTTTTTGTCTAATGATACGTTATTGGAATAAAGATGTTCATATATTTGAAAAAAACTTAGAAAAGTCATTGACCACATCCATCTTGCCATAAGAGGTTTCAATCACCAGTGGTCCCTCACAGTTTTGGTCTATAGATTACTTAAACAAAAACAAAACTGAATATTTTATAAATCAACTATCTTGCCCCATCCTCCTGCCAATACAAATAAAGCTTTCTAAATTTATGACAAGCCTATGCTTACTTTTTTTGAAGCCCAAGGAATTGTTATCATGTAACAAGACATTACAAAAGTCTTGGAGAACTACAACGTGGTTTTAGAGCCCAGCAGTAAACTACATTAAGACCTTCTCATACTCAGTTTTGTATAAGTCAGCCTTGATCCCATTCCAAGTGCTCATTAATTGTTTCATCAACAAATGGATGACTCACCTGGGAAGAAGTATTGACAACCACTGACTTCCCTATGATTCCAATATAATGATATATAAAGTTCAGATAATCAGAGAAATGCTGCATTCTCAAATATCTCCTTAAAGAAGATATTAGAAGTGTCTCATTAATGAGGATTAACGTGATATAGATTTAAAGAATCCTGAGGGCCTGTTTCCCAAATTTTATACTAAGTCAGAGTTTTTCAACCTCAGCATGAACGAAAGTTTGAGTTGGATAAATATTGTGGGAGACTGCATCCTAGGCCTCCACTTCCTAGATGCCGACTGAATTCCCCAGTTGTGAAGAGCAAAAACGTCTAAAACATCTGCAGACACTGACAAATGTCCCCTGGGGAGTGAAATCGCACCCAGTTGAGAACATTGCACCAAGCAAATCACATTTCTGAACTTGAAATCACCAAGAGAGATCTGGAAAAGGCTTCGTGGCATATTTTAAACATTAGATAACATCTATCAAAGGGCAAAGTTGACAGTTATCATCTCTACTTGTGCTGCAGGGAATAAACAATGTGTGCAATGTAGCCTGTGAGTGATGTATTAGGCTAGTCAACCCTGTTAGATTTTGAGCTTACCACCTCTAACTAAATTACCAGAAATAAAAGTCATAGTCTAGTATCATTAATAATAGCATTGAAAGATATTAATATGTCAGTTGTTTTTAAAACCTTACAGATCTGTGCATATCATTGAGAAACAAATCTGTTATCTGTCTTGTTTTGCTAAAAATCAATGTTTATCGAATCCACATATTTTAAAGTTGGAAATTCCAATAATTCAGACTTATAGGCTGATTCTTATAACTGTGATGTTCTTTATATGTAAACCTCTAATCAAGCAACTTTTAAAAACTTTTTTTAAAAGCTTTTTGCTTTCCTTGTTAAAAATCTCAAAGCTGGACCAAAAAAAAAAAAAAAATTAAACCTAGTTTAATTCTTCTTCATGTTAATTCTTCAAATATGTAAGGACTCATAGGAAGCCCTCAAAAGCTTTCCCTTTTCTTTGGTAATCACAACTTCAATCATTACTCATAAATTATTTTCCTTGACCTTTAATTATTTTAGGTTAATCCACTGGAGATATTTTCCAGTCTCTCTATTCCTCCTTAATGGAACAATCTCTACTTGGTTCAGCTTTTGTAGAGTCTTCCCAGCACCAAGAATAGTAAGATATTAACAGTTGTGTATTTCTTTCTATGTATAAAGTAGCTAGGCTTATCAATAATCACAACAAACAACCAAATAGGGAACAAGGAACCTTCAGCAAAATAAAAAACAAAAATTTAAAAAACATTTAAAAAACCCTCTAAACCCACGTTTACCTCAAATGTCTCAACTACTAAAATGTACACAAATATTTCAAGATGTTTAAATGGTTTTGCTACTGGAATGAAAATAATACCACCAATGACGACAGTCCACTGAAAATGAAAGATGTGATAATCATGAAGATCAAGGGTTTGGCAAAACCTTTGATATGGTCTGTATGCCATATTCAGCTTGTTATTTACTTTTGTAAATAAAGTTTTATTGGAACACAGCCACACTCATTCACTTGCGAATTAACTACAGCTGCTTTTGTGCTATGATGGCATAGTTAGGTAGTTGCAACAGGGACCATGTATCTCTTGAAGCCTATAATGTCTATCCTCTGACCCTTTACTGAAAAAGTTTATTGGTCTCTGCTGGAGACTATCCAAGTAAGACTTCATCAAGTAGAGAACAAACAGGTGAAATGTGCTAGATTTATAATCATGTGCAAGGATAGAGAATACTTCATAGTACCTATTTTTGAATCACTGCTTTTAAAAAGCATCAATGTGAAGAATTTTGCTCAGAATTCCTTTTTTTAAATTTTAATATTTGGAAGCTTATTCTCATGTTCCTTATAAAGACTGAAAGGCAAAGAAAGAAATGTAGTCCTAAGATTTAGATCACTGTTTCTCAAACTTATTAGACCTAAGATACACTTTTAAATAAATGTTTTTATCATTCCCTTATTATTCTGAAATGAAAGTAACAAATAATGTAAATTACAGACACTGATTTCAATGAAATCAATATAATGTCCTAGCTCTAATATAAAAAAGAAAGTAAAATGCAAACAAAACATAACAATATAATATGTATTCAAAGATGTAAATGCTCAGTGTATCTGTACTGGAAAATTGATCAAATTAGACATTTAGAACATGTAGAATTACTACATGTGTCAAAGAAAGCTATGAAGGATCAATACAAAAAGTTTAATATACAGAAAGAAAGAAAAGAGAAAATAAAGTGACAGAAATTAAAAGAGATTAATACAATCTATAAAACATTATACTTAACAAAAGGACACACAGTGATCTAGTTTTAAAATTAAAAAATAAATAAATGATTTAATTTGAAAAACCAAGTAAAATATAAATTAAACTACCAGTCTTGATATATCTTTATGAAATTTTGAAAAACTGAAATGGTTATCAATTTGGAATTCTCCATCTTTAGGAGATATGCTGATAAGCTCTGCAGCAAGTCTAAAAAAAAAATTAGAATAGAAGTCAGAAGGAAAGTTCAGAAATTGGAGTCTACAGGGAAAAACAAAATAAAACAAAACCCTAATTGGTACAGACAGAATAAATGAAATGGCAGAGAGTTTGAAAAAAATGAAGATATAATAAAGGTAAATATTCCAAAGAAAAAAATAAGAAGAAAGCAAGGCAATAAGAAACTTCAACATGAAAAACAAAGAGCCATGTAAAAAGGACATAAAATTAATTGTAATTTGCCCATTAGATTGCATAGTTCTAACAAGGTAAATACTGTTTGCTGATTTGAACTTTTGGAATCAATATATAGAAAAATAATTGGACATTTAATTATGTTTTCAGAATGTTGTTATGTTTTTGGAAAAGAATGCAAATGCTATCATACTGATACTGTTAATCTAGAAGTTTAGATGACAGAAATTGTGAAGGAGGCGTGTGGAAATGAAAACCAAAGAAAAGGATAGGAATGCTAATATTAAAATGGAATATTAAGAGATACAGTCAAAAGTGATATTAGCTAAAGGTATAAGTAGATGCCCATTTTAAAAAGATAACCAACAAAGAAGTGGAGTGAGATAACTCTATCAAAATGTAGAAGAAAGAGAGGTGAGAGAATGTTATAGGTAAGCTGAATACTGAGCACAAGTGGCCTCAATGTCCAAATTTAGTCAATCAAGAAACAGTGATATATGCATAGTATTTACAAGAGAGACTGTCAACATAGCTTTGGCATGGCCTTCACTGGAAATCTGGTGAAGCCTGTGGCACTATTCTTAAAATATTATTTTAAATGCATATAATAAAATATATAGAATTTAATAGGAAATAAATTACACTGAAATGCAAAAAATACTAACCAAATATGTAATATAGCAATAGATATGCTTCTTTAATAATGCATTAAATAACAAGATCTAATTTGGAAGTGGAGATGAGTGTAAACAACATTTTAAGGTCAATTTTGCAACAACTTAATGTCATATAAAAATATTCCAAATTCTATCACTGATAATGTTATAGTTCTGATGATACAACCGTGGATTATTGTTTATGTTAAATTTCAATTTAGATGTAACTTTTTTCTACCCATCCAAGCACACAGACTTCCTGAGTCCTATTCATCTACTCTAGGTTAAAAACGCCTGATTTAGGGGGCACCTGGGTGGTTAGTCGGTTACATACCTGACTCTTAATCTCAGCTCAGGTCTTGATCTCATAGTGGATCCTACAGTTGCGAGTTCAAGCCCTACATTGGGCCCCATGTTGTGTGTGGAGCCCATTAAAAAAAAAAAAAAATCCTGATTTAGAAATACACAAATGGGGGCGCCTGGGTGGCTCAATGGGTTGAAGCCTCTGCCTTCGGCTTAGGTCATGATCCCAGGGTCCTGGGATTGAGCCCCGCATTGGGCTCTCTGCTCAGCGGGGAGACT
Organism: Lontra canadensis; assembly: GCF_010015895.1. Taxonomy (NCBI): domain Eukaryota; kingdom Metazoa; phylum Chordata; class Mammalia; order Carnivora; family Mustelidae; genus Lontra; species Lontra canadensis. Next base: position 33,781,077 of record NW_022631003.1, on the reverse strand, counting down.
GCTTCCTCCTCTCTCCCTCTGCCTGCCTCTCTGCCTACTTGTGATCTTTGTCAAATAAATAAATAAATAATCTAAAAATAAAAAGGAAATACACAAACAATATCAAACTAAAATAAAAAAGGTTGACTCTGGAAAACGCCATACGGCATGTAGATACAGAATTGCTGCTCTGTGTTGATTTTTTTTTTTAAATCATATGTATATAAAGCTTTGATAACAACACTTAAAACATTTAAAATTTAAAATGTCCTTAATATATATTAATATATACTATAATTATAACATAACACTTAATATGTAGTATAATATTTACATATACGTATGTACATGTATGCATATATGTGATATGATATTATAATATACTATTTCTAGGCCCTATATATTTCAAAGTTGATTCACTTACCTAAAAATGAAAAACTCCTAGACACTTACTTAGCTTGAAACATTGGCACAGTTCTCAGTGCCCCAATAACAGACAAAAAAACTATCAAAGGTCATTAAACATCTTGATAATATCAACACAATTAGATGAGATTAGTTGACATGATCACAGATTTATTTTTAAACCCTAGGAAATCCCTATTCATCAGTAATTGTATTTATTCAATTGTAGGCAGGAAAAGTCATCTGCAGATGAAAGCCGACATCATAGTCTTGGTCAAACCTGAAAAAGCTTCTAGTAAAATAGAATCTAATTGACCTAACATTATTTCTTAATCAAGGCATCTACAATAGCAAGGCAAATAATATAACAGGAAAATATACCATACCAACGTAGGGTTATTGTAAACAGGAATCTGGCAGATAATATGAGAACGACTTTGAATGACACAAATGTGTTCCTATTAATACTAGCAGTAACTAAGATTATGCATGTGAATGTTCTCTGTAGACTGAAAAGACAGGACCTGGGTGATGTTGAAGTTTTGGCCTCAGTAATGAGAACAGTAATCACACCTCTTTAGACATATTCCTTAACCTTTCTGGGCCTGTTTCCTCATGTGAAGTAAAAAAGTAAAGGAATTATTTTGTAATGATATTTGGTCACATATGATTCTAAAAATTCTGAGTTTAATCTATGATTTAAATTTAGGTTGTAATTTTCTTATTAGCATTAGATACTAAATGAAAATTTGGTTGTTAAAAAAGCATATTCCTCTAAAAATTAAAAGAGTAAGTATAATTTGGGGAAACTTCCTCTGGGTGTAATGCTCTGTATAACAAATGTAAAATTCCTTAACATTCATAATGAACAAAAAATTAAAATGTCTATCTTATATAAAAATCTGCACATCATTAGAACTATTCACCATCAAACATTGTGAAAAAACCGGGATGACTGGGTGGCTCAGTTGGTTAAGCAGCTGCCTTCAGCTCAGATCATGATCCCAGCGTCCTGGGATCGAGTCCCACATCAGGCTCCTTGCTTGGCAGGGAGCCTGCTTCTCCCTCTGCCTCTGCTACCACTCTCCCCGCCTATGCTCTCTCTTTCTCTCTCTGACAAATAAATAAATAAAATCTTTAAAAAAAAAAATTGTGAAAAAAACACTCAAAAATGAGAGGCAATGTATTGAGTATATTGTATACATGACTAACTGATTCACACTTAAGGTTACATTTTACAAGTTTTGTAAAATCAGTGCATATTTTTAAAAATATCTCTGAACTTGACAAGAATTACACCTTAAATGTAATTATGTGAAACCACAATTTGTAGAGTATCCCCACTTAACAGTCTACTCCACTCAGTTTATCCTACTTTTACCTAAAACAGGTAAAAAGATATTGGAGAATATGAAAAAAATAAATGTATTTCCTTTAATTAAAAATTATTATTTCATTGAACTTAAAAGACTTATTATTGCTTTCATTTTAATGTATTATTAAAGAATAATAAACACAGAACAGTGTGCCCAAGTCACAGTATCCAGCTCACTATCTATAGCCATTTAACGTATCTCTGAAATCCTGCACCCAGATCAAGAAATAAAATATCACCAGCACCCCAAAGGGCCCTCCCCTTGTCTTCCCTTCTCATTACTAACATCCCCAGAGTAACAAGCATTCTTGAATTATAAACAGCATAGGACAGCTTGTCAATTATTGTACTTTAGGTAAGTAGAATCATATGCTATATATACTATTTTGGGTTTGACTCATACAGTCAGAATTATGTTTGTGAAATTCATATATAGCCATGTGCAGATATAGATCATACATTTTCGTTACCGTATAGTTTTTCATTTTAAGAATAAACAACACTTTATGCATTTGGTATTTGTTGGGTATTTGGGCTGTTGAATTGGGCTATTATGAACAGTGCTACTCTGAATATTTTAGTACATCTCTTTGGTGAATATATGTATGCCTATCTACTGGATACACACTCACAAGTGGAACTGGAGTTACAGGTATTTATCTATATGTTCAACTTTAGTAGATACTGCTTAATAGTTTCTTACGTGGTTATGCCAATTTACATTCTCACCAGCAGTATATCAGAGCTCCAGTGTCTCCACAATCTCACCAACACTTTTTTTTTCTGTTTAAATGGCCTATTGTTTTTAATCAGTAAATATTCACTGAGTACTTGCTCAATGTTAGCCACTTAAATTGGCTACTGTTCTAAATACTGTTAAGTGATAAAGATCCAGAGAACAAAAATTCTTCTATCATCCAAAATACATGTTGAAACTATTATTTTAGAACTGTCCAACTCTCCATCATCTAACAACCACAAAAAAAGCAAAATTGATTTTATTTGGAGCAAGTAAAAGTACTATGACAAAGCTTTCAAAAACAGAGAGTTCAATATCTCTTATCCTGAGTAATATCATAAAGTCTACCTATTAGTTACCATAAGACTAAATAAAGAGACCATATATTTAATCGAGAGCAATAGAAACACAATGTACCTGTAAGTTCCCCTGATGACAGAAGACTTACATGGATGTTTTGTTTAGTCTTCAGTGTGGTTTTCTCCCCCTTTTTTGAGACACATTTAAAAATCAGGACATTTTACATAAACATCTAGACTTCTGACATTTCTTTAAAAAAAAAAAAAAAGAGTGGGTAATATTAAACCCCACACATGAGAAAAATCAATAGCCCCTTTTTGTTGAGGCAAGTGCTGTCCAGTTTCCCAGGGTTCCCATTATCCTCAATTATCTCTAACATGAGATCTGGTCCCAAAAGAGAACTGAGCACCAACTAGGCAAATTTGGGGGTAGCTGAATTCTTACCTTGGGCCCAATTCACCTATTGCTTCACCTTCCTCAGTCTGGATTTAAATGCTTACAAAACAGACAATTTTGTGGCTTCAGCATATCATAACAAGCTTAGAAAACTTTAACAAACGGCTCCAGATAATATATTTTTTTTATAACTACTGACAATAACCACAGATCCATGAATATATCAAGAATATAGGGAAGGACTTGAAGTATAGGTCAAACAGGACACGGGAGTCGGGGTTCTGGGTATCTCCCCTCTGACAGAAGTCTCTTCTTCACTTTTAAGTCACAAAATCCTAAACTGCTCAACAGTGGGTCAGAAGTACCTGTACAAGACCAACGTCTAGTTCGTTAAGAAGAGAAAGGTTGTGATTCAAGATAACTGCTGTCACAGATTAAAGCATGTTACCACGCCAAGCACAGCAGTCCCTTCATTTCTATATTTTGTCCACGAGACAAAAGTGAACAACAAGAGTGGAATTTTTAAAGGTAATCTATACCCTGAAAATACACCAGAATAGGAGACATAAGATATTAGGCTACTCTGTAAAATGAATGTCGCTCTACTGGATATTTAGCTTACATTATAAGGCATATTAACCCCTGGAATAGCTCAGCGACCTAAACTATCGTATCCTTGTTTTGTTCCCATTTCTTTCCTGAAAAATATGAAAAAGAAAGTTTCTTAGAAGCAATTTCTGGAAGTGAATTAGAGGTCAGCAGAACATAACTCTACAGAAAAAGTGTTTGAAGGACACAATGTGATGTTAACTTGAACTAATGTGATGCTTACTTAAGGAGCTGAGAAACTGCTTTTGGGCTGTGAAGCCATTAGAGGCAAGTTCAATGTCAACCAACGTGAGAGGTTAAGCAGCAAAAGCCAAGATCTGACCAGCAAGTTTTCATCAAAATCATTATAGAGAAGAGAGTAGAGCAGTCATGACCAGCTCTTTCACTGATGCATGGTGTACGGACAACTGTATACACCTCCAGGCATCATCTTCAGGACAACTTCCTCAACGTCCATTTCTTCTGATCCACTAATATCCTGACAGATGTTTCCTTCGTTTGCATAGAAAAGATTCTCTCCCACCGGTGCCGATTAAGATAAGTAAATAATTCAAAATAGCAGATAATACCACAAAATGTGTCATGATAATTCAAAAGTAGATAGAATTCAAAAAACATTTTCTTTCCTTTTTAAATGCCCTGAATTACACAGACTATACATGCTAACTAGCGGCATAAAAAGTCCTTCTCTAAGTTATTCACAAGCCAAGCTTTCATGGAAAAGCAACTTCAACTTAGGCCTTCCCCAAACCCCTACCCTTCCATAAAGCTTACTCACAGTCTATTTTTTTTTTATCATCCAACCATCAAATAATTGGTTAATTTATCTAAGAACATTATAAGGAAATTGCATATGCTATAGTAAGTTATGGAGTATATCTCAAAAGCAATATAAATTACAGTAAGATATACACCTTTCTTCTTATTCCTTGTACCAACCTTCAGATTCAATCAGGAGTTGACTATAAATCATTTTGGCATAAATACTTGGTGCATTCCACACACAGAGAAACAGTTACATTTGCATGTACCAAAACAAACTGTGCATCATTTCTGACATGGAGAATATGAAGATGTCTTTCTAAAATAACCTCCCCCACTGAGGACCAGGGTTGAGCAGCTAGCTGGTCCTCCCAACTGGGTAAACAGCACTGTCCCCTCTTATTCTCACAACGTCCCTCCAGAAACTGCACGTTGAGTTCGATAGTCTCACCTTTGCCCAAAAGAATAGTGCCAACCCTCTTGTGTTATAAAATTGATACACAGTTACACTGATTTTAAAAAATGCAATCAAATGGCTGGTAAAATACTTCTGTGAAACTTCATTTTTAAAAGAAATCTAGAAGAGTAATAGACTCGTGTTGAATACCATATGCTATTTTTTAAATTTATTTTTTTACAAAAGTATCTCTATCCTCCCCTGGTCTCCCCTGCTGTCCCGATCTATTTTATATTTGTGCTTCTCTGCCCACATAATAATCTTTCATAATGTGTCTGCTCAGCAGCAAACCATTCTTATTGGCTAATGCAGATTTTAAAGTAAGTAGAAAAATTTTGCTTTGTATCTACTGCGCAGAAATTACGTGGAAACCAGAACCACACAATGCATACAACAGGATTGTTCTAACAACAGCCCTAGGACATCTGGAGTCTGCCTTTTCCTGACAAAACCATTCACTGATTAGTTCACAGAAGAAGGTGGAAGTCGAAACTGAGACACTTCAGTAATTCCTCTGGCAAAAAGAATAATCTGAGAATGTAGGCATCACTGAAAATAGCTATATTAAAATCACTTTTTGTTATCCAAATATTATTCTATAAATCACTTGTGGAATATTATAGAAAAAAAAGAGAAAAGAAATGGATTTTGGATGGTTCCCCAGGACTGCAGCATAACACAAATTTGGTCTTACTTAGAGAAGAATTAGGGTCCAGAGAGCTACATTCACCAATGGTCTCCATTGGAGACTAATGGACTAATTAGAATAAAATATTTCTCAAAGATAGCCACTATCCTTTCTAAATCTAAAAGGGGTTATTCAGCCTTTATTATAATTTAGTCATTCAGCATATAAGAAATGAAGAATAACCATAAATACACGATGGTAGTCTTTGGGACACATATTCAGATATACTCATATGTGTAAAACAGGGTTTTGTTTCCTCCACATTCCATTCTGAATAATGCAGTGATATCATAGGTTTCCTCAAACTCGAAGCACAAAGAGAATCTCTGTGAAAGTAAGATGAGAGACATTTTCTGATGATTATAAATATAGCTAATTTTTCTAAAAGAGAGAATAATGAATTACATTAAAATTAGATTGACTTTTTAATCCTGGGTCAAAAATATATAAAAACGCTTATTTTTAATGCAAACACAATTCTCCATTGTAAAATTTCCATGAATTTATTATACAGGTCAAACTTTCCTAAAGGAGGAATCTCAGAGCAATTCCACAAGGGACACAAAGTGTTTGAAGACATCAGCACAGGCCCCACCAGGAAACACCAGTGATGGGCTTACTCCCCTGAGGACCTTTCTTCTCTTCTGCCATTTCTTTTCTCGTGAATCCCAATCACTCCCACTTAGAAATGCCTTTTCCTTCTCCCTTTTTCCCTTTCCCTCAGGAATAGCATGAGGTACAAAACCTTTATCTGGTCATTCAGCAAATAGTTATGAGAACTTATGAAATCTGTAGCAACATAATTCTGTCCCCTGTGACCTAATGTCATGCTTCCTAATCACTGCAGGCAACTCTCTGCCCTTCTGGCTTCCTAACTCTCTTTGACCATGATCCCTAAGAAATAAGAAAAAGAAAACTCAGGGAACATTTTTAAATTGACTCTGTGTAGTCTAATAGAAGTGTTGAGGTTGAAACAATACTCATTTCCAATACATACACTTAACCTTCCCCTATCCTTCCTTCAGCATTGAAACACACTCAAGTCTCTTTCATCTTAAAAACACAAAATCAAAAAGAAAAACAAAAATAAACTAGCACTAGACACCGCTTTACTCTCAAAGAGAGATAGGTCTGGAACTTTCTTTTTTTTTTTTTTTTTTTTTGACAGCCCCTCACTTTTTACTCTCTTCCCCACTCACATCATCTTGGTTTTCTCACCACTGTTCTTCCAAGACTGCTGGTACTAGATCTCCTGTGACCAACACACCCCTGAACAAAGAGGTACTTGGAGATCCATGCATCACTTGACACCTCAGGAGTACTTCGACCAGATGACCACTTCCTTCCTCATCCACTTCCTAGGCTTTCAGGATGCCCCACTTTACAGGTGTTCTTCCCGTCTTTCAAACTTCTTTCTAAACCCCTTTTCTTCCTCAGCCCTCATCTTGAATGTTGGAGTTCCTCAGAGCTATGTTCAGAGCCCTCTCGGGAGTCACTGTATAATCACACCCATTCCCATATTTTAAATCCCTGCCTATATACCAATGCCTTCAAAACCTCTATCTCCTTCCTGGACCCTTACAACGCACTCCAAAGCCCACCTACCCAAACATCTACTCGACATCTCCAGTGGAGGCCTTTCAGAAGATACAAAATCAATGTGCTCAAAACTGCACTCACTCATTTGGAGGTCCCTTCCAGCACCCCTTATTTCAATAAGGGTGTCACAAAGCATCCTGCTGCTCAAGGGGAAGAAAGTAAAACCAAACAGGCAATCATCCTTATTCCTCTTCCCGCTTCTCCTCTCCCCCACCAAGCTAACAAATCACTACACCCCGCAGAGTCTCCATGACTTAGGCTTCACTCTGGCATTCTCTGCATGGCCATAACCACCATCCTTCTCAAGTCAGTAGCATCTTTTGTTGGACTGATGAAGGAGCTACAGAAATACTTAAAAAAAATATTTTATTTATTTATTTGAGAGAGAGAGAGAGCATGAGTGGGGGGAGGGCAGAGGGAAAGGGAGAAACAGATTCCCCTGCTGAGCAGGGAGCCCCATGCAGGGCTCCATCCCAGGACCCCAGGATCATGACCTGAGTCGAAGGCAGATGCTTAACCCACTGAGCAGACATTCTCACAGAAGTACTTTCATAATACAAATCTGACCCTGTCATTCTCTAGCTGAAAGAAGTTCCCTGGCTTCCCTCTGCCAAAATCTTACACTTGTATACAGGACCCTTCATAATCTAGCTGGGTATAGCCCTCTACCTCATCATTCAGCACCCCTCTGTCCCACCCCCCTCTCTGATGTGCAGTACACTGCTCTCTCTGGGGTCACTGCCCATGATGGGTTGACTCACCTCACCATTCTCCTTCACACAAACTGCTCCCGATGTGCTCTTTCCTCTCCTCACACTCTTCACTTAACCATATCCTGCTTCAGGTCTCATCTTAGGTTTCTCAGCCCCCCTGAAGCTTCAAAACGGTTGCATGCTTACATAAAGTATTACATGATTGGTATATATGACAAATGGTTTTAACATGAGATTGTACATTATAAATAAATATCATCGTACTTTCAAATGAAGTCCAAATACAATAAGTAAGTTGGTTATCTACTTTAGCTCATCATTTTATTAGGGCCACCAGGTCTCTGCCATGGCACTTCTAAATATATGTATTCTTTTTTTAAAAATTAATTAATTAGTTTTAATTTTGCATTTCTTTTTTTATTCATTTCAGAGGTAGAATTTAGTGACTTACCAGTTGCATATAACATCCAGTGCTCACGACGTTAAGTGCCTTCCTTAATGCCCATCACCCAATCATCCCTTCTCCCCTTCCAAAAAGTACATTTTGTGAGATTCGTGTATAAGCAACTTGGAAGCAGAAGCTGAGAAAGTTCCTAAGCTTCTCCTCCATACTTCCACGATCCTTCCTGCTGCCAGAGCGCAGAAATGAAAGTGGAGACCCCATTTTGACATCATAGCCTTGGCAGGCATTTACATTCCTCAGTCTCCTTGCTGCCCTCCCCCAAGAAGACAACAACCCCCTCATGAGTGAGACACATGGCCCCACCCTGCCTCCCACCCCTGCCTCCCACATCACTAGACTCTAACTTGGGAAGCTTGGGCCCCAAGGGAGTATGTTGCAGGAAACTGTTGTCTAGTTGCGTCTAATTTTTACATCAGTTGCTTCCTGTTGCCCTCAAATTGGCCCACAGTCCCCATGGCCATGTATCATATTCCTTAGGGAAACAAGATACATTCTGGCAGACATCTAGTACAATCTGCTGGGATTTGGTGCAATGCTTTATGATGGATAATTTTTACCCTTTGAATCACATTTTTTTTTCCTTCAATATACATCCAGTAAGCCTTGGTTAACTTCTCTGGAGGTTTTGTTTGTTTGTTTGTTTGTGTTTTTGTCCCTCCTTTTGATGAACTTCCTTTTTCTTTTTAGCAGTGTTTGCTACTGCTCTTGGTGGTTGGTTTTTTGTTTTTTTTTTTTTTTGGCTATTATTAACATTATTATTATCACATAAAACAATATTTTTAATTATCATATGGATGAGTTTTTTAATGATTAGTAAATTCATTCTGTTAGTCATTTGATAAGTATTTCCTAAGCAAAGATGTTGTGCCAATCACTGTGCTAAATTTTAACAGTACACTGTGAATAAGCAGGCATGGACCTTTACTCTTCTCTCGTGAAGCTGACAATCTAACAGTGAAGATAGGCAATAAATGAGTAAACACAATGACATAAAATCTGCTTCATCATTGTAAGTATATGAAAGAAACATGGTGAAAAGCTAGGGAAAAGAGGGCAGGATACTACCGAGATAGGGTAGCAAGGCAGAACTCTCTAAACTTGACATTTTAGTAGAGGCCGAAAGGATGAGAAGAACCAGACACGGGATGGAGATAGGGAAAGGGAGAGTTCTACCAAGCAGGAACCGTGTCTGCAAAGGTCCTGATATGCAGACAGCGTTTGACCTGTTCCCCAAACTGAATGGTCGCGTGATGTAAACTTTATAAATGAGAGCTTAGTGGCTCAAGCTGAAGTTAAAAGAGGTAAGCAGAAGCCACATTTTGCAGGGCCTTATTGACCAAGGCAAAGAATTTGGATTTAATTCTAGTTATAATGAGAAGCCACTGGAGGGCTTCAAGCAGGGGAATACTATGGTGTGATTATACTACGACCTGACTTATATTTTAAAGGGGTCCTTGGATTGCTGTTGGGGAACAGATTGGTGTTAAGAGCAGGAATACAGGAAGCAGAGTGACCAGTTGGGAAACTATTGTTAGAATCCAGAAGAAAAATGGTGAAAGAGGAAGGTAGCAATGGAGAGAGAACGGAGTGGAGAGCTTCCATATTTCTTTCAGATACAATCTGCAAATAGAAACATAGGGATTTGCTGATAGATTTAAACACAATTATGCATATTTACAAGAACATCTGACTACTATTAATCTATACAAACATTCAGTCATGACTTAACTTCACATTGTGATTATAATGGTTATAATCAGTTGGATGGATTATACTAATTTAAAGCAAAGAATAATTTAGAGAAGATATTGAAAATACATCCATAATGAAGGTTCTTTTGAAGGAATGTTAAATACCTTTTCAGTTGAATAACCCCTTTTAGTCATTAGCAGCATATTAAGATCTTTAGTCTATATCTGTTAAAAACAACTTCAGTACAATAGAAATATCATTTTTGTCATGACTAATGTACTTCTTACAAATTTTTTTAATGGAATGCTATAGACTGTGTTAACTAAACATTTCATTGGCCCAACATGCTATCTTGTTCTTCACCTGATAAAAACACCCCTCCCCACCTTCTTTGACGGTATTCATCTCCTATCCTTGTGGTCTGAGTGTGCACAGGGCCTATATCTGGCCCTTACCTATCTTCCTAGTCATAAAAAATTGTACAGGGATGGGTATGTATCCAAATCAAGCATTCTCGGGATTTTTTTTTTTTTTAATTGCACATAGAGGATGGCTCTTCCTTCTCAATGGAGAACTGCAACTCTCACTGTGGGAGAAGCCTGATTTCAGCCTGAGCACTAGTAATAAATTAAAGCAGAATAAGCTAGAAGACAATAGAAAAGAAGTAGAGCAAAACCAAGATTCTAAAATCAAACTAGTTTAAGTTAGTCTAAATTGAGTTTATTTCACTACAACTGAAAGAGTCCTAACTTTTAGGAAAGGATATAAATTTAATAAAGAGAATCCAAAGAAATTGGGTGAAAAGCTTTAAATATTAGAGTCAGAGTTTTAAAAGGTTAAGAAGCTAACAGTAGAGTTTTAGATTTTTGTTTGTTTTATTTCATTTTAGAGTAGAATTCTATGTATTTATTTATTTTTACATCATTCTAAAATGCCCAAGGTAAAAATACAAAAAAAAAAAAAAGGCTATGTGTGTTTATGTGTATGCATGTGTAAGAATGTGTGTGTGTGTGTGTGTGTGTGTGTGTAAGACTACATATATCTGGAAAGCTTCTCAAGTAACCATGAATAGTGCTTGCCTCTAGGAGAGGCAAGAAAACAAAGGGATAGAAGTGAGAGAGAAAACTATAGGATGTTAGAAATATAACCTAGGAGTAAAGAAGTCAGATATGAAATAGTGTATTTGAAAGCAGTGGTGTGAAAAAATATGTAACTGATACATTCGGATGCTTCAATAAAATGACTAGATAGGTGATTACTATCTGCCAGTCTAGGGTAAAAACTGCCAGTCTAGGGTAAAAACATTCGTGGCTACTACATCTCTGAAAGTTTTAGCTTTAACGAGAAAGACAGACATTGGGAGAGAACATGAAAAGCAAAGACCAACTTGCTTAATCTGAATAAAAGAGGGGGCAGATGGTAAAAAACCATGTTCTTATAAATATCATGTTCTAATTAATCTGAATCTGCTCCAATCTGCTGGACTTCCAAATTCAAAAATTTTAACTTACTCATATATGGATATTTCAGATATTTCATTTCAACTGATGAAGTTTAATTAAAGATGGTCTGTTGGGAAGGACAGCAAAAAAAAAAAAAAAAAAAAAAGAAAGAAAGAAAGAAAAGAAAAGGAAAGAAGTATGTATTTTCCTAGACCGATGAGTATATTAATAGGGGTGACAGAAAAGTGGAGAAGAGCAAGTGAGCTCAGCACCCTTCCTGGATCCTCAAGGAGAACAAAAGGGAGGCAGGGGCTGCCGCTGTCTGAGGAACCCACGATGCTGACCAGGGCTGTCTCCTTGCTTTCGGCTGCCCCCTTTCTTGTGGACATTCGTCTTCTTCCTCTACAGACTCTGAGTAAGCAAATAAGCTCAACTCCTGGCATTCTTCAACTAGCACCTTATACCTCAACACAACCATTCTTATCCCAAATGCCAGCTCCATATTTTTCCCCTCTCCCTAGGTGTCCCCAAAACCACTAACATATAACATAGCCACAAGTGACTCATTATTTTTCATTCCTCAAACCTATACCTCCTTCTGATTCCCAGTTAAATTATCACCATTCACCTAATAATCTAAACTAGGAATCTCCAAATTGCCCTCGAAAATCCATCATTCAAGATTCAACTCCAGTGATACTGTCTCTGAAAACTTTTATCAACCTCCTCAGAGTTATTAACCTTTCTGGGTACATCTGTAGTATTTTTAAAATGTCTTTATTACAGCATTTATAACACTGTGTTGCATGGTTTTATTTGTGTGACATTCTTTGACATTACACTGGGAGTTTCTAGAGGGCAAGAGAGCTATCTGATGCATTTTCCAAGACCCAGAATCGAGTGCTCTAAGTAAAGCTCTGTTATTTTTCGTTGGATTTATTTATACCACTTGATTCAATTTCACACAAAGTAAGAGTAATCCATTTTATATTGAAATGCATTACTAAACTAACATTTTAAATACGCAGCATTAACTTTACATATATTTATAATCTCACTGTAAGAATATGCAGAAGATGAAAATGTACAACGGAAGTGAATATCAGGTGGATGATTTAGATCTGTAGCTGCTATTATTTATACTTTAAGAGTTGTGAAGTATGTGAGTAATGGTGTTATAGTATAAATTCATGTGATTGCCATGTGTAGGATACGTGAGAAAAAGAGAGGGAGAGAGAGTGGTACACATCTGTGTTATTAAAACTCTGTCTATGTTTAAAACGACTATTTGCAGACTTAACAGGATCACTGGGTACAAAACCACTACCTCCACATTTTGTCTACACTGAACTAGATTCTCAGCATTTTTTCTTTACTGTTTTTCCCCTCTTGTGTCAGAAGCTAATTCTTCACTCAAGTCCTAACGGACTCAGGGAGCATGGCCACAATTTGTTATCAGTTTGTTAATAATTTAAGGAACTTGTTTGCTCTATCACCTTGTCAAGGTCCCCTTCCTAGCTCTCTCCAACACCCAATACTAAGGGGGGAAAAAAAAAGGTTCAATTCAATTACAGTCAACAAACACAGATCACAGGTATCCTGAAGCATTCTGCTATGGGCTGTGGGAAGCAGACAGGGTAGATTGAGAGAACACCCATCCCAAACAGCTTTCAAGGAGGCAAAATCAAAAGTTCATAGAAAATGTTTTAAACTTTCTAATTCTAATGTGTACCCAGTGTGCAAACCAGTCAGTAAATACTTGGCAACAGCAAAGTTTTCAACAGGATGATTGAATTGTTTTTATTTATTGTTTAATGTTTAATGCCTTTTACAAAAACAAAAATTTTCTTACTTTGGAGAAATAATTATATGTATGATTAATTTTTTTCTTGGAGGGGTGGCTTCCATGTCCTGCTCTGGAAGTTAGTACCAGAGTAATAAATGTCCATTAGTGTTCACGTGAAGTTAAAAACAAGGAAAAGACAAGGGGTTGGGAGAGGACTCTTACAGTTAAGTTACTCAGGAGGAAGTGCGTTAGGAATACTTAACACGCGTGGGCTGGAATTTTAAGAAACAGTCCTAGGAAGACAGATTTATACAAAAATTATATATTGTGAAATGATGGCCACTATGAGTTTCGTTAACATCCATTACCACACATGCTTACAGTTTTGTTTTGTTTTTTTCTTAGGATGATAAATTTTAAGATTCACTTTCAAATACACAATACAGTATTGTCAACTATACTCATATGCCATTGTATAAGTTATATAAGAAATCATTCTGCAAGTGAGCATTTTAAAATGATCTTACATGTAAAAATCAACTCTAATTATTTTATTTCTATTTTAAAATCAAATAAGTGAAGTCTACAATATAATCACAGCCAAATGATGACGGAAAAGGTTACAGAACCCAGAAGCTGAGTTTTAAATCCTGACATTCTTAAAAATAGGATCAGCCACTCTACAGGAGAGGACAGGCTATGGCCTTACAGGTGTAGCTGTCCTGCCTCTCCCTGGAAGGCTTGTCCCTGCCCAGAGAAGCCTGCCCACAGTGCTCTACTACCACTACACGAGGAGAGCGGAATCCCTGCCAGTGAAAAATAAAGTCTTCCTCACAACCGCAATACTAGCAGACGAGATAGAGGGGCTCTCTGATTGTACAAACTTTAATATTTTTCTAGTATTTCCAATACCGCAATAAAAATTAAAAATACAAAACAATGATTGGCATCCTGGCTTCCTGCTCTGCTTTAATAAGAATCAAATGCAGAAACGCAGAAAGTTAGTGAGGAGATTCTGGGTCTTGCTACTGTGAGCAAGTAGATCACTCAGGACGTGTTGCTCCCTGGAGAAACGGTCACACGCACAGCTTTAAAATGTCATGAAGGAAAGTCCGGAGTAGTTTCCTTTCACCCAGGGTGATTGTTTTATGAAGGATGCTACTGGCCCTGGCGCCTTACCGCCATGTCAAAATCATCGGGAACATCCTCTACATTTAAGAAAGATAAAGAAGAGAGGACTGTGGTGTGAAATCGGGGGGTGAGGGCTGCCTTCTCCTTTTAAGAGCAGCATCAATTAAACCCAGGGGAGGCGGGTACAGTTTACTAGTTAATTAGTCCGGGGATGAGGTTCTTTCATGTGTAATTCAGAACAGGAACACCTGGTGTGCGGCTCTTCAAAGCACAGGGGCGGGGGGCAGGGAAGCCAAACAATGCAGGGGAGGTCACACCAGAAAGCAACAGCACAGGAACAAAAACTGTTTCTCTCTGACCTTCACCCTGCTGTAAATAAAATGAGATTCCTGAGGGTCCCTCCCTCATCAGTCCAGGGAGAACAAACAGCTTCTGGCCCACTTGGGGAGTTCTAAAAAGACATGGTGTTAACTAATTGTTTTATAACCCAATTAAAAAGAAAACAGAGAGCCAGAGAAATGCAAATAGGGATATAATGATTATAATCACATTCTGATATATAGCACACACCAAAAATATTGGCATGCTCTTTCTCTGTTGTGTGACCAGGGCTGCCCACGTTAACAGTCAACGAAATTAGGAAGGGACACTTCTACTTGAGGACAAATTACCTTGTTCTGTTGAATCAGAAATTGAGCAGTTTACTAATGGAACACCTCTCATTGTGAATTCTAAAATGGTGAGGTCATTTTTTTTTTTTTTTTTGAATTGTTGCTTCTAAACATTCTGGCTGTAGACAGGTTGATAAATGCAGGTGAAGAAACATTAATGTTTAAATTGAGCCAAATAATATATGATTTCAGCTGCACTGTCCATTTAAAGAAAAAATAATAAATTTTTAGGGGTTTTATTAGTGGGTTCATTCAGAAGGAATGAGGGAAAGTATCCTGGAATGGGTGGAATCTGGTACCTTTTAAAAACCTCTGCCATGAGAAATTCTACAACAGAGAACACAGTATCTGAAGATACCATGAAAAAAGGCTACCATAAAGAGTTTTAACCTAATTTTAAAGATTGCAGGTTCAGAAGAAAATGGCTTAACCACTTCTAGTATTGGTTATACTTGTTTTTGCTCTAGGGAAAACTTTAATAAAAACAGTTTCACACCCCAGTCTGTGTGTGTGTGGGGGGGTGTTTATTTACCACACTCACACAAACACACTTATCAAACCAGGCTTCTGATCCATCAAATCAGACATTTGAGAGACAAGGAAGTGGACGTGAAAGTGAAGACATTGTAAAAATGTTCTTAGCACATCTCTGCAGCTCTCTATCTATATTAAGAGTGAACAATGAACCAGAGACAGGAGAGTTGAATACAAACACAGAATTACATGGTGGCTCAAGGAAAAGAAAGCCACTAAAAGGGATAGTAAAAATAAGTGTAGACAACTGACTTCTGATTCACTTGTGTATAAGGATTCTCTTTTAAACTACTGAGTGCATGGAAAGTAATGTCTTCCTGACTATTCAAAATTATTAGTTTCAGGTTCTAGCTATTTAAGTA
Organism: Lontra canadensis; assembly: GCF_010015895.1. Taxonomy (NCBI): domain Eukaryota; kingdom Metazoa; phylum Chordata; class Mammalia; order Carnivora; family Mustelidae; genus Lontra; species Lontra canadensis. The sequence continues at coordinate 33,764,974 of NW_022631003.1, read as the reverse complement.
ATCATCCAGAAAAAGAAAAGTATCTTTCCTCCATATATATTTTTTTTAAATTCACTGATTTATTGGTTAAGAGTCAAAATCTGTACTGGAAAGAAAGAGTGAAAATTAGCTTAGATTGAAAAGAAGAAAAAGCAGTCTTACCATGAGTCAGGCCAGGAGGACAGACCCAGAAAAAGCCAAATACTAAAAGCAGGAAACACTGTTTCTTCCAAGGCCATGCAGTCATTGCAAAATGTCACAAGGACCCCTCATTTTTATCAATGTCACTCCAGGCCTACTTTGTTAGTTTTGTTTCTCATCAGCCATACTGCATTACTGCCGAACTGCACTGGTCTAAACTATAATATCATCCGATCTCTAGTTAATTCCCACTTCTAATCCCACCTCAGAAACAGTAACCAATCCAAAACTGTCCCCTGTCTCTTAGAATCTCCTCAAAATCCCCAACCTCAGAAGTTGCTCCCTCTTAGCTCTTGTTAGGGGAATTCCATGGTTCTTTGGTATTCCCTTCCTCACTACAACTCAATTAGTAGGATTCTGTCATCCTACAGGTTTCTTCCTGGTGCTTTTGGTCAATTAGACTTTTACGCATTTGGTTAGCAATCTCTGAGCGTCTACGAAATGAAACGGACTGGTGTTCTGGGAACGATAAATGAAAATAAGTAGTATCCCTTGCTTTCCTGAGATCCTGCTATGTTGGAGAAATAAGACATCTATAAACAATGGAAATCAATACCACGTATAATAATTGCAACCAGACAGGTATGAACAAAGTATTCTGGATGGTCACAGGACAGAAGGATGGCTGTCAGGATGCAACCGGAAGAAGCTTACAGGAAAAGAAGGAGCATATGGCTAGGTAGTAAAAGAGATTTCGTTGAGGTCTGGGGGCAGCCAGTCCAAGTAGAGGGGAAATCAAGAACCCCATGTAGAGACTGGGAAAACCAGTGTGTTCAGGGAATGACAACTGACTTAAGTCAGGACACAAAGTGTGCACATGAAATTACTGGAAGTCAGCCTGAAACCTGAGACTAAAAGAAACGTTTTTGGTAGATGATACGAAATCACTAAAGGTTTCTGAACGGATGCAGCAGCTCCGTGAGAGGTATATTTTATGATGATCTGTCCTATAATGTTATGACACACTGGAAAGTATTACAGGAAAAAGTATGCATTCCTGATACTTGTTAAAGTAGTCAGGTAGACACTTTTTTCCCCTGGAGGGGAATAGGAAATGTGATAAAAAAATTGCAGTGGCACAATGGGGTTTTGCAGGAGGGGAAAGAGATTGGGCTTAACTCTGAACCCAAGAAGGAGAAGTGAGAATTTATAGCCAAGGAGCAGAGTGCGGGTCAGTGGATGAAAAATTACTGTGACTAAATATCCAGAGTAAGGAGAGATTTCTGGCTAACCCAACCTAACAGGATTCTTGCTGAAGGCAGGTCGGCAGGATCAGACTTCACCGGAAGGATGGCGGCAGATGAAGGGCCAGGTCAGATACCGGGTGGGGAGGAGGTGGTCAGATACTGAGGAAGGGGGATTCTGGCTCAACTAAGTTACTAAGATTCTTGCTAAAACTGGACAGTTCAGAGGTAAACATGGAAGCCTAAAAGCGCAGTTGAGAAGAGAGTGCAGAGAAGCATGACTACTGTTTCATCAAGGAGGGACTGTCAAAAGACAGAGGCTATTTTATTTAAATGATAGGAGTTAGCCAGGGTTTAAAGTAAAATGGTAAAAACGGGGATGGAAAGGAACCAAGCATCTGAGAGAGACACTAAAGGCAAAGTATCAAGATAGAGGTGGCAGATAGGACTCCCAAAGCAAGACAGAGGAGTCAGGGAGGGCTGAGGTGAGCAGCCTGGGTCCCCGTGAGACCTACGGAACCCTTAAAGGAAGAGGGGACATCTGGCTGGGAAATGAGGCTCTGGACGAGTCCTGGGTTTACATTCCATCACATTCCACAGAGTCCAAATTCCTATTCTCTCTCCAATCCACTTAATCACTATCCTGAAGAGAGTGAGCCACTAAACAAAATGAATATTTTATGGTGAAATGTGGGTTTAAGTATTACTTTCAGTCATTACTAGCTATGTGAATTTGGCAATTATTTAACTTCTCTAGCCCCAAACCTCTTCTTCTGTGCAAAAGGAATTATAATGGTATCTGTCTAATAGAGATAGTGAGATGATTAAATCAGCGGGGATGTGGAGGTCCTTACCAGGCACTATCAGTGTTGCAGTGGGATTCAGCCTGGGAAGAGGGTGTGAATGCAACAATGGCGGAGTGGGGGGTGAATGCAACCATGGTGGAGTGGACAGCTTTGCTTGATCTGGACTTTTTTTTTTTTTTTAAGATTTTATTTATTCATTTGAGAGAGAAAGAGAGATAGAGAACACAAGCAGGGGGAGAGGAAGAGGGAGAGGGAGAAGCAGACTCCCTGCTGAGCTGGGAGCCGGATGCAGGACTTGATCCCAGAACATGGAGATCATGACCTGAGCTGAAGGCAGAAGCTTAATCATCTGAGCCGGGCAGGTGCCCCTGCATAATCAGGGCTTCTTTCTGGCCCGCTACAAGTATAACAAAAAGACATGACTCTCCATACTTTTTTTTTTTTTCTTTTGGCCACTTTAAAATCAAATTCCCATTTTAGAAAGGACCCTTGTTTCTACAACTGAAGTTTTCTGTCTGTTTGGGGTTGTTTTTAAATGTGAATGTTATCTGACCTGTTCAGTCTGGATTGAAGGCTTTAATTTGTTACTCTACGGCAAATATATAAGAATTTAAATAAGTCCATTAGGCTATAAAAATTCTTTCAGATCTGTTCTCACTAAAATCTTGTGCCATACTTCAGAAATATCATTCACTCCTAAACAGGATTCGTAAAGGTCTGGAACTTTAAAGTAGCTGGATCTTTTAAGAACAGATAAGAAGGAAGTGCGCTATTTACATTTCAAAGTGATCTTCCAGTTTCCAAAACCCAGCTCCTTTTTATGGGTTTGCAGTACATAGGAAAAAAAGTTAATTTATTAAATAAACACCCAAATAAGTGCAATCATTATTGACAATTACAGGTAGCATATGTGGTCTAATAAGGCAAAATAGCATATCTCTGCTGGGTACCCTCTCTCCTGAGATTTCATTGTACCTTGTGGTGAGAAGTACAGCGGGAGAGGAAGGGGGCCGGGCTGGAGGAGTCCAATAGCAATCTCCATTCACAGAGTTGTATAACCCTGCTCTAGAGCTTTCTAACATTTACCTTGGTATCATGCATCACTTTCCAACTTATGATTATTTTTTCATCTTAGGTCACAATGAGTAAGAATACATGAGAGCTTTCTAGAGAGAATAGGGAGGAAGAAAGTGCATACACGTAAAATAAATAAAGTCCAAAGTTGTCTTCACCCAGGATCATGATGCTGTTGTGCCTTTTAGGGAGCTAAAATCACATCCACCACCAATTACGGAGATGCAGCATCTCTTGGATTAGAATGGCCCACTGCTGAGCAGTCTAAGATGGAAAGTAAAGAACTTGGTAGCTAATAGAACTTACAGGAACACACGCATGGCGCATTATAATGACCAGGCTGGAAGCTTGGTGGGAATTTAGCCCTTCACATGCAAAAGGCATCATACCATTTTGGAGGCTGCTTGTGGATAGAACTCTGATTTACATCTCGTCCTTAAATATAAACGTATAGCAAAATCTTGCCACTTAAAACAATGTCAGAGTAAGTTTCAGTATACCAACTGAGAGAACAGAGGCATACCCACTTGTTTATCCCTGTGTTCTGTAGCAGAAGTACCAAAGCAAAAAAAGGAAATGTGCTTGCTTTTGACAATTGAATTTTTCTCATGTTCATCTGCTAACACTTTCTTACATTGTAAGTTTGCATTTATTTTGCAAGGACTATATTGATCCTACACACAGAGATGACACCACTCTCCTCCAGGCTGGCCTGTCAATCAGTGTACCATCTCTTCACATACAACATGTTCCATATTTTCTTTGCTAACATAGCCAGTGGTGTTTTGGTTTAGTTGTGCGTTAAGTTAATCCTACATGTTCACGAACACTTAAACATCCAATCTAAAGATTCAGAAGCAAGGAGGCATTTACTACTGAAGCACTTGTGTGTGTGCAAGGTTGAGGTGGGGTACGGGTTTACAGGACAGGTAAGAAAACACGCATTTTTCCTTTTAAGCATATTTAGTCTTAAAAATACAGGTTTAACATTCTACTCTTACAAAATGACCTATTCCGGGCACCGACAGGTGAAGGGGCAGATAATAAGAGGTACACTTCGGAGCCATAAAAATTTGTCACTTCAATTTCAACTCCATCCATCTCTAGGATCATCCAGGAGATATTCCCCCTATTTAAAAAAAAAATGCTATAGGATGTTCCAGCTATTGCAACTGTATGTGTCCCAGGCAACATAATAGATTATACCTCGACTCCTTAAAGAGCACCCTGATAATATGCAAGGCTAAAATGTCAGAAGCTATTAGAAACTCTCAGATGCACAATATATCTCCATCCCTGAGTTTTCCCCTTACACTGCGAAACACCAGACAACAGGCATGCAAACTGCTCAGCTGCAACTGTTCCAAGTCGAATAATTACAACTTGTCAGAAAGAATTAATTTTCCCATTTCTCATAAAGATGTGTAAAAATTACCATGTTATTATACACTGACACTCTCTGGAGGCAGACACAAAATTTAATTTTGAATTCTTTCCGCATATTAAATTAAATCCATAAATAAGAGTTTAGGCATTCACTCGGAAGCATATGTTCATTGGGAGCGAAAGCCAACACGAGCCCGGCTGTAATGGCTGTTGTAATGTTTTAATAGCTCGCTTCTTCTAAGCACCAATAAATTTACATGATCATAACAGTCGTGGGCATACAAGAAGCCCATTACTGTCTGGGCACAGGCAGCAGCGTTAACAGGATGGAAAAATGGAAAAAGGAAAAAAACTCTTAAATAAAATTAGGCAACTGCACTTGTCAGCTGCTCCATGATTGAATTTTTAATATTGTGGTCAATTGGTCAAAACAAATAATGGGATAAAATATTTTAATGCATTTAGAACCCGCTTCCGTGGTTAGCCCACCGAATAGTTTTTTGTTTGTTAGCTTTTCAAAAAAATGGACCATTTCAATCTTGCTGTTTTGAACAATTTTAAATTTAAAGATACACAGTATAATTTTTAATCTCGTAGAGGACATTTGCTGTCTGTGTGTCCATATTTGAAACTGGGGCGCCTCCGACTCAAAGGGTGGCTCTTTTTAGCCAAAAGAATCACACCTTAGGGAAACTGGGGTGCTAGGAAGGGAGCCCAAGGCCATCCTTGGGGGCACACAAGTATATTCCCTGTCTGTCCACTGCCTGGACCAGAGCATGCTTTCCTTTGGAGACACATTCTATAATTAGAATCCAAACCCAAGAGAAAATACTACAACCTTCAGACCCTTGTTGAGGAGGTATATGGTCAATTTAGTAGGGTTTGTTTTCTGAATGAGGAGCTTACTTCTTAATTTCTATGAGCAAATTCACCCTGGTTGTGAAAATAAAATACAGATAAACCTATACCATGTTTCACACTACTTAAGTGTTTTTCAAGGATAAAGAGTCCAAAGTAATGAATGGTCTTATAGTGTAGGTCAATGCTGGCTGGTTGGCGCTTCTGATCCTAATCACAGATGCTGTCACTCAAGGGAAGCTGTGGGGGTGGGGATGGGACAGAAATGTTAGCAAAGGATCAGAGAAGGAGTTGTGCTCAGAAGAGTAAGGTTTTATGATGAAGGATATGTGAGTAGGCCAAGGCTTTTTCCATAAAGGCATGATGAGCGAAGCTTGCCTAGAAAAGTGATATGAATTAAGGATACAAATGAGAAAAAAGGTAATTTTTGGAATAATGGCCTGTGGATTTGAGTATATTCATTCTTATAGATAAAGACTATGGTCACATAGGGAATGCTTATGCTTCTGATCTGTCTTAACTGAGAAAGTTGTGCTACTTAAAATTTCATACACACACACATACACATGCAGAGAGAGAGAGAGAGAGAGAGAGCAAGCGAGCACAGTCAGTTTTTAATCATGAGATGTTTTGTACATATTAAGAGTATCAAAAAGTCCATGGTTTAAGAGTTCTCTATTTGGGACAAAATATTAAACAAGTAACTTGCACCACAACGATAGATAACAACTCTTGCCCCTTAAAAATAAAAGATCTTAGGGGTGCCTGGATGGCTCAGCGGGTTAAGCCTCTGCCTTCGGCTCAGGTCATGATCTCGGGGTCCTGGGATCGAGCCCCGCATTGGGCTCTCTGCTCAGCGGGGAGCCTCCTTCCTCCTCTCTCTCTGCCTGCCTCTGGCCTACTTGTGATCTCTGTCAAATAAATAAATAAAATCTTAAAAAAAAAAAAGATCTTAGAACAATGTATATACTTGTAAATGGTCTATAATTAATTGTTGTTATTTAATAGAAAGTCACATTAACTGTTCTACATTTCCAAAGCATGCATAAATGCTACCAAAATCTCTTATTAAGAAACAGAGGTTGCTTATTACCAGCTGAAATGAACTTCAGATTTTCAATTCAATTTATAGAAAAAGTTAAACTAAATAAATATCCTAATACTCCCAGTAACACACAACTTGCTCCTATCAAATCACACATACTAACAAATATATTTTTTTAAAAAACTCATTAATCCTCAAAAGTAACAGAGGAACTGACAGAAAATACACACAGCATTTCTAGATCTGAGATAGAGAAGCACATAATAAAACTATTAGAACATTATAGGAAAAAGACACACTTTCCCAAAACTTCACAAATGACTCTGAAATCCTTCTTCAAACCATTCTTCACTGTTTAAAAAAAGAAGAAGAAGAAGAAGAAAAAGGGGATGTGTGGAGTGTTTTAAATCTCTTTTTAAAGTCTTTCTTCTCCTACATGATTTTTTTTTTAATTCAGGTTGCTATTAAAATGGTTTACCAGGTGAAATATATTTATATCCAAAGTGTTGCAAAGTATTATTAAATGAAGAAAAACCTGTCAGCAAGAAGTTTTAAGGAGAAAATGGTTTCAGACTGTACCTGAGTAATGGAATGCGGTGGATATACTAAAAGGCAATTAAGCTTTTATAGCTAAACATGTGTATAGGATGACAAAAAAAAAAAACAAATTATTAATATTACCTGTGGTATGGAGGAAGATTTTGACTATGAAAGAATACTACATTAAACTATCTTTTTTCACCTGGTAGGGTCTTTTGTATTAAAAATAGAATAATCCTTCAGGAGCCAATTGACCCTATGCCCATTTCAGATAGGACACTCATTGTCCCAAAGGAAAGTAACTTCTCTGACACCAGTTAATCTTAACACACAAATGAAATCCATTTGAATAACACGGTATTTCTTTCTTAAATACTATAAACTGGTCTGTTTATTTATTATTTATACAACTACATCAATGTGCCATATGCCCAAAATTCTAGTAACAATGTAAACAGGTGGTAATAAAAATGTGAGTTATTAGGGCCTAAAATCTGATAAAAGACTAGTTGGTATAGTTTTCTGGAGGCTGGGGAATGTAATTACCCAAACTGTTGAATTAATCACTGGTTGAATCATGTTTATATTTAGGTGTGGAAAACTTTGTGAATGGAAAGGAATTCTTAATTATAAAATGAGGTAACCATTTAAAGTCTGCTAGACATTTCTTTATAATAAAATACCTGGGATCAAATTAACCGGTTTTTACATTCTCCCTTCATTTGCTTCCCTTTTGAATCAAATTTTGAGAAATAGGGAAAATTTCTCCTTGTACTACTTTTTCCCACTTTGAAAAAAGGAATGACCACCAAAAACAGAAGCGTTTTCTTCCAAGGAAAAAAAAAGACATTAAATACACTGCTGAGTGCTTACTGGTATAAGGGTAAGTAGAGAAGAAACCAGGGGGAAGGGGATACATAGTACTCCCTCTCCTTTCCAACTTCTTTCTCCCATCCATCCCTTGAGATTGGGTTTAAATTGAAGGTACCTATAACACTGAATCCTCCCCTAAAATGAAAGGGAGATTTAGGGTATTGGTTTCTCTGCACATAAACTAAAATGTCATTCCTCTAATGAGGTATAAAATTTGGATTATGGTATATCTATTTTAGACTATGGCCAAAGAAGACTTATTGCTAGTAATATTAATGGTGGTATACAGAAATATCACTTTTCTATTTTCCCTTTCCTCTTTATAATAGGAAATGGGTGGAATGGTGTTTGACAAGGATACCCTCTCTAATCTTTGACAAAGCTATTAACCTTTGATTCTCATCAACATTCACTTTTTCCATCCACGTTACATATTTTTTTTTCTTTAAAACACATACTATTGGGACAAACGGATTTACTATTTCATCAAAAACAACAAAGTAGACAAAATTTGTGAAATAATTTTTTCAAAGATTTTATCTATTTATTTGAGAGTGGGAATGAGAGTGATAGAAAGAGAGAGAGCATGAGCAGGGAGAGGGGCAGAGAGAAGGAGAAGCAGACTCCCCATTGATCAGGGAGCCCAAAGTGGGACTCTATCCCAGATTCCAGGATTATGACCTGAGCTGAAGGCAGATGCTTAACCAACTGAGCTACCTAGGTGCCCACAATGCTTTTTGAAATATTGGAAATCTGAAACAAGACAGCACTGATCCCTGAGAACAAGGAAACAAATGAGACAAGCTCTATGATTGATCCAGGTTATTTTCTTGAAAGAGATTACAGGGTGTGGATCGGGATAAGGCAGCTCAGGTGGAGTTGGTAGACTCCCTAAGTTGAGGAGACAGAGATGAATCCAAGAAGACAAAGGCAGCTAGGGTTTATAGGACCAACCAGTGGAGAGAACAGAGCTGCACAGATAATTTGGGAAATGTGTAGAGGGTTCTCCTAAACATTTAGCAGAATCCCGATCAGCACATGTTAGGAAACTTTGTAAAGCTAGGGAAAGAATAATCTCCCAAATTAGAGGAAAAGGTAATTAAGGTTCATATAGGCTAGGAATAGGGCCTATACCCACCAGTCACACTGGAAAGACACAATTCAGAGCTACATTAAAGAACTCAAAGTGTCTTGCCTTAATAGTAGGGAAAAATTAGCTGTAGAAAACAGGTTAGTGTGGTCCCATCTATCTAATCATAAAAGCAAGACCCAATAGGATGATCTCTTCCCACTGAGTCCCAGAAAAAACAAAACAAAACAAAAAAAAAAACCTCAAGAATACTTAACAAGAATACACAAACATCCAACATCAACTGAGATAAACCTTAAAAAAATCTGCCATCTGATTAAAGCAAAACAAAACATTACGAAGCATTCAAAGAAGGAGGAAAACATGACCCACAATTAGAAGAAAAATCAATCACTCAAAACTGATCTCAAACTGACAGATGTTAGAATGAAGAGAAATGTTAAATAACAATTTTAACAGCTATTTAACTGTATTCCATATGTTCAAAAACCCAGGTAAAAGATGGAAACATTAAGTAAAGACATGGAACATATATTAAAAAAAAAAAAAAAAAAAAAAAAAAAAAAAAAAAAAAAAAAAAAAACCAAAAAACAACCCAAAACTAACTTCTAGACAATGAAAACTATGTTTCCAGGGAAGAAGAAAAAAAAAGTGCTTAAAATGAAGAATACACTGGATGGGATTAATGACAGACACAGACTAAAGGAAAAAAAAATTAGTAAATGTGAAGACATAGAAATACAAATGCCCTAAATGAATCATAGATAAGAGACTCAAGAAAAACAACAACAGCAGCAACATAGGAATAAGTGAGTTGTGGGACAACTCTAGGAACTGCACATTCCGATACATGCACTGATGGAGTAACAGAAACTGAGAAGGGAAAAATAATATTGGAAGAAATAATAGCAGAAAAACTATCAAATATAATGAAAAGTATAAATCCACAGATCAAAGAAGGAAAACAAATGACAACCTTAAATTCTATACCCAGCAAAAATATCTTTCAAAAACAAAAGTGATGTATGAAATATACAGTATAAATAAATACAAGAGGTAAAGGAATTTATCACAAGTAGATCCACCATACAGAAAGTTAAAAGGAAGTTCTTCAAGTAAAAGACAATAAATTATACCAGATAGAAATATGGATTAACAAAATGGAATGGAGAACACTGGAAATGATGACCATATGGATAAATTATTTTTTTTTCTAATTTAAGTGAGCAGCTTTAAAAGATAATTGACTACAAAATAATAATCTAGTAATGTTGGGTTTGCAACATATGTAGAAACAAAGTATATGACAAAAATAGCATAAATGTTTAGAAAGGAAAAATTGGAAATATGATATTTTAAGAATCTCATAATATATGGGGAATAGCATAATACAAAGGTGGACTATGATAAACTGAACACACATAGACTATAAATCTTAAAAGGCTGTAACTTATACATCAAAAATAAAATAAAATAGTAAATTCGTTGTATCTCAATTTAAAAATAAAGAAGTAAAATAAAATATTAATTTTTAAGGAAAAAGAAGAAAAGGGGGCAAAAAGCAAATTGGACCAATACAAAACAAATAACAAGAAGGTGGACTTAAACCTGTCAATAATAACATTAAGTATAAGTCACCTGAATTACTGTTAAGAGACAGAGATTGTTAGAGTGAATTAACAAACAACAGTTAACTACATGCTGCTTCCAAGAAGCTTTATGTCTTTATAAATAAAGACATAAAGAAGTTAAGCAGAAATGGATACAAAAAGATATGTCATGATAACATTAATTGTGGAAAGCTGGAACAGCTTCATTAATATCAGATAAAGTAGATTTCAGAAAAAAGAATATAACCAGGAATGAAGAAGATTATTTCATAATAATAAAGGGGTCAATTTATCAAAAGAATGTAATGACCCTAAACATTTATGAACAAGACACCAGAGGAGCAAAATAAATCAAGTGAAAACTGATAGGTGAACCAGAAAGAATAAGTAAATCCACTATTACAGTCATATATTTCATATCCTTCTCGTAAGAATTGATAGAAAAAAATAGAAAACAGAAAATCACTAGAGATAGATTTGAAGAACATCATCAACCAAGTTGACGTAATTGACATTATAGAACACTACTCAACAATAGCAGAATACATGTCTTTTCTAAGTCTAGATGAAATATTTACATAGAGAGACCATATCCAATCCATAAAACAAGTCTCAATAAATTTTAAATGATTCAGCCTTACGACAATATGTTCTCTAACCACAACAGAAGGAAATTAGAAATCAGTGACTTTATGATATCTGGAACACTCCACAATATTTGGAGACAAAATGCCACAATTCTAAATAACCTAAGGGTCAAAGACAAACTCAAAAACAAATTAGAAAGTATTCTGAACTGAGTGAAAATGAAAATATAGCATGTCAAAATTTGTGAGAACTTGCTAAAACAATATTGAGGGGAAAATTTATAGCTTTACATGCCTATATAAGAAAAAAGGAAAAGTCTCAAACAAGGGGCCTCAGTTTCCTAAGAACCTAAACAAAAAACATAAGCAAAAGATGGGAAATAATGAAGATCAAAGTGAACTGAATGAGATAGAAAATAAAAAATCAATAGATGAAATCAATAAGACCAAAATCTGGTTCTTTGAGAAAATCAATAAAACTGACAGATCTCTAGCCAGACTGATCAGAACAAGAAAAGAAAAAGAGAGATGAGGCACAAATTACCAATATGAAGAATGAGAGAAGCGGCATCACTAGGGATTCTTCAGATGTTCAGATGATCATAAGATAACATTATAACCAATGTTATACCAAATATTTGACAACCTGCCCAAAATGGACATATTTATTATACTACCAATGCTCACTTAGGAATAAAGAGATAATATAATAGCTTTAGGACTATTTTTTAAAGTGAAATTATAGTAAGGAACAAACAAAACTTTCCCACAAAGAAAACTAGGCCAAAATTGCTTCACTGGCAAATTCTGCCAAAGAATTAATAAATAAACAATTTCTTGCAAACTCCCACAAAGTTGAAAAGGTAGGAAAATGTCTCAATTCATTCTATTCTATTCCAACATACACTGATATCAATTCAGACAATGACAAAAAACCAAAAAATATAGGTCATTATGACTCATGAACATAGATATAGAAACAAAATGTTAACCAACTGAATCCAAGCAGAATTTATACTTGGAATGTAAGGTTGTTTTAAAAATTTGAAAACTGCTCAACGTAATTTACAATATTAACAAACTAAAAAGACAGACCGTGGTCATATTAGTAGATGTACAAAAATCACTTAAAAAATTCAACATCTATTCTTTGTAAAAATTCTCAGTGTACTAAAAGTAGGAGGTAATCTCCTCAACATGATAAAGAATATCTACCAAAAATCTTATGGGCAGTATCATGCATAAATATGAAAGAATGCGTGCTACCTCCTAAGATTGAGAACAAGACAAAGTGTCTACTGTCATAGATTCTATTCTTTTATTGGAGATTATATTGTAGCAAGAAAAAGCAATAAAAGGCAGCTAGATATGAAAGCAATAAGTAATACTGTGTTTATTCATAGAAAATTTAATTGTCTATATAGAAACTCTGATTGAATTTACAATAAAGCTACTAACTCTAATGAGTTAGGAGGGTTGTAGAATATAAAAGCAATACAGAAAACCAACTGCATTCTGCAGACCAAAATGGAAAAATCAAAAATCAAAATTTAAAATAAAATTATGTTTTATAATATCATGAAAATTATGAAGTAGGAATTAACCTGAAAAAATGTATAAAACCTATATATTGAATATCATAAATCATTGCTGAGATAAATTAAAGAAGACCTACATCAGTGGAGAGATAAACTTTGTTCATTACTCAGAAGACTCAAGGCTACAAGTGCCAATTCTCAAATTATTCCATAGGCTACAAACAAGTCCAATATAAACCCCATCAAAAACCCCATAAAGATTTTTTTTTTTAAGTTTTTTGGAGAAATGGCTAAATTCATTCTAAAATTCATCTGAGGGGCGCCTGGGTGGCTCAGTGGGTTAAGCCGCTGCCTTCGGCTCGGGTTGTGATCTCGGAGTCCTGGGATCGAGCCCCGCGTCGGGCTCTCTGCTCGGCGGGGAGCCTGCTTCCTCCTCTCTCTCTGCCTGCCTCTCTGCCTGCTTGTGATCTCTCTATCAAATAAATAAATAAAATCTTAAAAAAATAATAAAAAAAAATAAAATTCATCTGAAATGCTAAGGGCCTGGAATAGTTATGTCACCTTGAGAAAAAAATACAAATTTGTGTCATAACCAGAGATTTCAAGTCTTATTATCAAGCTACAGCAATGTGGTATTAGCATAAAGAGGGACAAATATGTCAATAGAGCATCATGGAGAGTTTAGAAATTGACACACAGATATATAGAAAACTGATTTTGACAGGGGCAAAGTGGAAATTCAATGGATAAAATATAGTCTTTTCAAAAATTGATACTGGAAGAAGTAGTCCTTCACACAGAAAAATTAAAACTTCGATCCACACCTTGCACCATACATCAGTATTAACTCAAAATGGATCATAGATCTAAAAATAAATCCTTAATTTACAGAATTTCTAGAAGAACACATAGAAAAAAATTTTTGTGACTTTGGGTGAGGCAAACATTTCTTAGATACAACAACAAAAGCATAACCCTTAAGAAAAAAAAATAATTTGACTTCATCAAAATAAAAAATTCTGTTCATCAAAGACATTAAAAAAAAAAAAAGTGACATCACTGGCCACAGGAAAATACTTCCAAATCATAATGAGAAAGCACTTGGATCCAGAATATATAAAGGACTCTCAAAACTCAATAATAAGAAAACAAATAACCCCATTTAAAAATGGGCAAAAGATATGAACATATAATTTAACAAGAAGAAATGCAGATAGCAAATAAGCAGATGAGAATATTCTCAACATCACTCATCATTAGGTAATTTAAATTAAAACCACTGTGAGATATAAACTACACATCTATTAGAATGACTAAAATTTAGAAGACCAACCACACCAAGTGGTGGTGAGGATGTGGAAGAACTAGAACTCCCAAACACTGCAGCAGCTTCTTAAAAACTTAAACATGTGTCTACTCTAGGATCCAGTCAATCCATTTCAAGGTATTTACTCCAGAGATATTAAGAAACATGGCTGTAAAAAAGCAAACATGAATTCTAACAGAAGCTTCTTTGCAATAGTCAAAATGGAAATAACCCGAATACTTTACAACAGATGAACAAACGAATTGTTTATATAACATACAATAGAATACCACTCAGAAACAATAAGTAATGAATGTTGATACTCATAACAACATGGCTATATTTAAATAATTATGGTGACTGAAAGAAACCAGATGAAAGGAAAAAATGTACATCCTGTATAATCCCATTTGTCTAAAATTCTAGAAAATGTAAACTATAGTGCCAGAAAGTAGGGACATGATTGAATATATTCACTATCTTGATAGTGGTGACTGTTTGGGGGGATCTAAACATATGTCAATACTTAACAAATTGTGCACTTCAAACATGTGCAGTTTCTCATATATCAGTTTTACCCCAATAATGTTAGAAACCAGTATGATACTACATGCATATTATTTTTTCCCTGCTTCCTTTATGCAAGCAAGGATTTTGTCATTTACTTCATTTCTGTACCCCAATGCTTGACTGACAGTAGTAGGTGTTAAACAAATACTTTTGTGATGAGCAATATACAAAGATTCTCAGGCTCTGACTCATTCAAGGGCAGAAATAGTGGGTTCATTCACAAAGATGTAGATTACAGAGGTAAGAAAAGATTTGGGGTTGGTGTGGGGAATATAATATTAATTTGGAAATGTGAAGTTAAGGGGTCCTTTGGCACCAGATGTTTAGTAAGGAGTTATAATAAATTTATTATTTATTAATAAATAATAATAAAAACAATAATTAATATTAAATTTAATTAATTATAATAAATGAGTTAAATAGTTAAAAAGCCAGCTTAACAATTATCTCAAAAGCCGACAGATATAAAAATTATGAAAAGGAGGCATAGTTAACCACATACACAAAGCACAGACACTAAGTAAAAAAAGGGCTGAATTCTAGCTCCTGGGCAAGGTAATTGAGAGAATCTTGGGTTGAGGCCAGAACAGGCTTGTGACAGGATTGGTGGCAAAGTCAAGATCTCAGTGGTGAGGAAGAAAGTTTTCAAACACAGAATGAACAAGGCAAAGGTCCTTCATTAGGTAGGTATGAAGGTAATTGCAAGGGAGATGAATTTAAAGAAAATTAGGTTATGTGCTATGATGAGCACTATGTATTGTGTCAGACTGATGAATCACAAGCCTGTACCCCCAAAACAAATAATACATTACATATTAATTTAAAAAAAGAAAGAATTAGGAAGGACGACCATTTTTAAAGCAGTGTACTTGAGTGAGGTAAAGAGGGTCTACATAAAAATGGTGTCAGTCATTAACATGGAAAACTATTGCACAACATCACAGGGAAAAGAAATTATATGACTTATTAGTGTACTAAATTATGTACTAATGTCAAAAATTCTGTACTAATGTCAAAAGTGATTGAGAACTAAAATAAGATTCTATGTTTAAAGTCATGGCACATTGGAAAAGTAGGGTTATTAATAGCAGTGAGAAAGCTGGGAATGAGACCTGTCTGGTGAAGGCAAGAGGAACATGCTAATCTACTATGCAACTGTATCTTTCTCTAGTTTCCTATTCCAGGATATAGAGATATTTGCAAAGGTATACATAATAAATCCATAATTCATGAAAAAGGAATTCTACACAGTCGCTAGAATTTTTATAAAAATTAGACATGGCAGCTTAATGAAATAGTGTATTCATCTATCATGTATTTGAGTGTTATTGGTAAAATCACAGCCATAATTTCAACTGTACAATTATAATTGAGGAAAAGTTCTTTCTGTTTTATCTGTTAAAACTTGAGCTGGTTGTCGGTGGTAATGATGATGGTGGTGATGATGAGGATGAGGGGTGTGTGTGTTAGAGAAATTTTGATGTGACAGCAGTGTCCTCAGCATTTTATCATAACACCATTTGATATCTATTCCCCTATACATTATTCTTAATCATAAATAGCTTTGAAGAACCTAGGAAAATGTCTCATCTCGTTGAATTCATTAAGAAATATTCAAACATTTATAACCCTCTGTTTCCCTCAATCACTGAAAGGCTTTCAACTGATTTGTTTTCCAACATACAGACATTTTCTATTCTGTTGAAATCTTGAGTCTTTGTGAATTTCTTTAGACTTCCATTAATATACTATGTACATAAATAAAAATGTAAGTTGTCATAAGTCTTGGGTAAAACTAGTTTTTTTTGAGAGTTCAAAGATTTTTTTTAGTCTTTAATTAGTTAAAAGTATATTATAGCATTTCATGTGTCATTGATTAAAGAGGTCTTTTGTCTATTTGTTACCAATCCAGCATGACTTTCATGCACATTTTATGATTTTTTAATCTGGTGGATTTTAACTACCCTGAGCAAAAGTACTTTGATAGCTCTTCTAGAGGGATGCTTTCCTGAGAAAGCAAGCTCTGAATTGTACTTCTTAACCAGCTTTGCTTTGCTCCAGACCTGTGTCTCCTATTTGTGCCCTCGGTTCCTCAACTGTGAAACGGGGATACATTTTGCTTGTACTAGCCTGATGGGTTTGAAATAAAACAATAATAGAATATCACACGTTTAAAGTATATATATAAAAAAAGGTCATAAGGGGATATAAACTAACATGCTTTTCTTCCCCCAGGCCCCAAAACATACAACTCATCATTGTTACTATCACTGTTGTTTGTTTAAATCATGTTAAATTTGGCAAAGGTTTTGGAATATATCAATATACTGGAATGAATAACATACACTAGGATAGCATTACATTCTGTGGTAAGACTTCATTACAAAATTGAGTAAAGAAAGCAAAATGAAGGGGCTTGGTGCAGTTCAGACCTAACACAGAAGGGGGAAAAAAACCCATAATCATACCTAATTAGTGTTAAAATAATGTTTCCCTTTGAAATGTTTAATTAAATTAGTTCTGTTTTATTACAGAAACATTCTTGATGTGGAGCACACCGTAGAGCTCGAAGACTCTGATGAGTTCAACGGTGCAAAATGTTCCTGCGCCCTGTGTGGGGCAGAACCCGACAAGGAGTGGCTGTTGTTAGCAGATGTCCGGACCATCGGTGGAGTCAGGAGGCTTGCTCCAAACAGCAGGCCATCATTTCAACCTTTGTTGCTTCTCCCAAACCTCCCATTGTGCTTTCAATTTAATAGGATCACAAGCAGACAAAGAAATTTCTTACAATTTGCCCTTCAGTTCAGAGACGAATTCTATTTAAACTTGTCTAACCTCTCATAACATATTAGTTATTGTTGCCAGCCTGTGTGTGTCCCCTGGCAATGAGCTACTCATTCTGGGAGAAGGAGGGGGTGCCCTTCAGTTTGATAAAGCAAGACCAGATTTACTGGCACACTTACAGGATGCTTGTCTCAAGATTGCAGCAAATTTAATTAACCTTATTACAAATATGGTTTTCTTGATGATTACATCACAATTTGGTCTTACTTTGCCTACTGCCGTTTCAAAGTAATATATGCTTTCTAAAGTAGTTTTCTAGAAAAGCTTGGACTATTGGAATAAAAGTACACTTATCCTGGCCATGACCTCTCCTATGTATGCTCCTGTTCATGTATATAGTAACAACATACATATTATGTATTATAGATAACATATAATATCTATAACAACATATATATTAACAACATATTCCTCCCTGGATCCTTGTGACATTACCTTTGTTCCTGCATACCTCATTGCTATAAGGGCAAGAATGAACTTTACAATAAAACAAAAGTGATTCTAAGACATTAAAGAAACAAAAGTTCCAGTGTGGAAATCAATATAAGATTTAATTGCCATCCTAAATTCTCACCAAAGGGTCTATCCTGGTCTATGAAAAGTACAAGTATCCTGGTTTTATAACTTTCAAAGCACTAGTCAGGTCTTTAACAGATAAAATGTTCTTGTGTAAACACACACACATGCACACCCCTAAATATGTGTTTATCTCCAAAGTAATTTTGTCTCCCTCATCCCTGAGACCCTCAGTCACTAGAACGAACCTACAAGACTAACCCTCAGCGCACACCTAGAATACCCCACTTGCAATTTAATAAGCTTTCCTTTAAGTGAGTAGCTCAGAATAGCTGTCTTTCTCTAGGAAATTTCCCTGGGAAACTAGGAGAACGGGAGTAATTCACACTCACCCAGGAGCAACCCTTAAGGTTCCATCTGATCTCAAAATATACAGGTGTCTTTTTGCTTCTACATGGTATGGGCCTGTAGAAACCTCTATCAAATGTGAGGCTTTAGAGGCACTGAGATCTAGGTTGTGTGAATTTAGATGATAGCCAGAAGCACCAGGCCTACTCAGCCCTGTTTGGGTGTATTCCTGACAAATTTTTATCTCAAACAGGTGGCTTCAGTTGACCAAAAAAGGACATATGAGACCCAGAGAGATTCACTCAACCACAAAGGACTTGGAAATGTTAATGCCTCTCTGCATAGAAGAGGACAGAGACATGTAGAGGTTAGATTACTAAAAGCCTTAAGCCGCTGCCTTCGGCTCAGGTCATGATCCCAGGGTCCTGGGATCGAGTCCCGTATCGGGCTCCTTGCTCAGCGGGGAGCCTGCCTCTCTCTCTGCCTCTGCCTGCCTCTCTGCCTGCTTGTGTGCTTTCTCTCTCTCTCTTTCTGACAAATAAATAAACAAAATCTTAAAAAAAAAAAAAAGATTACTAAAAGCCTTGGTGATACTCCTCTGAGAAGAAAGAAGAGAAAAAAGCAGTAAACAAGTTAGGTGTCCAACAATCCAATAACTGTTAGCCTAAAAACTCATGCAGTAATGATGACTTTTAATGCAGTGGCATTAAAAAAGATTTATGAAGAGTTTATAACAACAGAAAAATGCTTATGCTTTAATGTTAAAGTAAAAAACAGCAGTGTACAAAGATACATATATAAAGGATAAAATATTTGGATGGAAAGAAAACCCATATTTGCAGTGGTTATATTATGGTGCTAGAAAATTGCATTTTAGTTTTTTTTTCTGCATTGATTTTTCATAATATAATAATACATAGTATAACAATTATAATTAGTACATTATATTATTACCAATAAATAATAATAATATGCCATTTATATAGAAAGTTAGTTAAATGTTATTTTGAAAATAGGAAAAATTTTAAAACTTATCAGAGGTTAGTCATAGAAGTTAATCATGCTGTATAACTGGAACAAATTCATGTTATTGCATTAAAACTTTGATAATATTTTCTTATTTTTATTTGACCCTCTAGTCTATGCCAAGAACTTGACATTGAATATGCATAAGTGTATCCTCCTTAAGAACAGATACTATTGTCCTCTAAGCACTGCTCAAAAGGGTCTCCTCACATTAAATGTCCTCTGTAAATAGCTGAACAAGGAATATAATGAGCACTTCTAATACATATTATTTCCAGAGGTTTCTTAAAAATAAATGACATATATGTCAACCCTCATTATATAGGAGAATATTTGGTCAGCCATACCCAACTGGTGCTGAGGGGAATAGAAAAAATATATTTATAATTTCTAATTTAGATGAAAACTGTTTTCAATAGACTTTTTCATTCATTTATCTGTTAAAATATTTTGAGTATTTTAAAAGAACTTCCAAACTTCTTTAGTATCAGACTCTCTATTTTTTGGACATTGCTTCCCTCGTGTTACTATCATGACATGCAATTGTTTCAGAAACAAACAAAAGAAGTTGCAGCCATGAGAACACTTTTGGGTTCAGAGATGCAGGAAGTAAGACAAGCAATCTAGAGCCATTTTTTGCTCACATGGTAACTTCCAAGCTGAAAAATGTCTTCCCTTGTACCATGTCAAATTCTCTTCGTGTAAACTGTCTCAAATACTATGAATAAGATACTCACTTAGGTTAACAAATAACTGTTAAAAACAAAAACTAAAGTCATGTGAATGAACTTGAATCTGTCTCTTCTCAATACTTAGTTGAGCTGTGCTAAGAAAATGAGACTTTTACATGGATGTGGAAAGAAAAGTGGTGTTTCAGCCTGGAGTCACTTGAGAGAGAAGAGTGGGCCTGGCCATGGGTACCCAGATGGCAGTTCCAGGGAACCAGGTGGGCACTTGAACAAGCTGGAAAGAGCAGCCACAGCAGGTGAGTCAATGCAGAGAGGGAAAAGTACAACAAAGATAGGTGCTTCTATTTTAAAATTCTAATTTCTTTCAATGTCAGCACGTTTATGCCTTCAATGTCGGTAGGCATACATTTTTGGACACCACTGATGCTCATATCGGACCCTTTTGCTAGTGGTTCTGAGTCCCAACTCCCAGCCACTGGGGGTTTTGTTTCTCTTGCTTAGAATCTGCAAAGTTTCTTCAGAAGACTCCTTTCAGCCTATGAGGCATCTTGCACTGTAGGAGCACTGGGCTGGCAATGCCTGGCAGCATGAGTCTCATCCCTCTGCCCTGAAGGTTAATAATTCATGACTGTCTCACAGAGCAGTGTAAAGTCCAACTCCTTTGCCTTCAGATGATAAAAACTCTAAGGTGTAATCTATAGTCCAAGCCCCTCACAAGACTAGGTCAGAATTTCTACTGAAATCATAACCCTGCTTGGCGTTCAGCCTTCCCTGGGTGTGTCCCTCATCCCCTTACTAGTTTCTCCTTAATAAATAACTTGCACATGAATCCTTGTCTCAGGGTCCACTTCTGGGGAACTATACCTCAGAAAGCAGGACAATTGGGGTGCCTGTGTGGTTCAGTTGGTTGAGCACCAGACTGTTGGATTCAGCTCGGGTCCTGATGTCATGGCCTCCTGAGATGGAGCTCCCTGCCCCGCTGTGTATTCCAAGTTATAAAATATACCCCATTTTATGCTTGTCCATGATGATTACAACTTTTTTTTCTCCTGTTTAACTTTCAGTACTTCTCTTGGATTGGTCTAATGACAGTTCATTTTACTTCTCATTTCCAATTTTTCATCTTCAGTGTCTTCTCTTTCCATTGTAGTGAAATTTCATTTCTGCTTTATAATATATTTGCTCTCCATTTTTGTTTCATTAGCATTTTTCTGGCATCTTAACATTCTTAAGCATGTTTAAATTTCTTAAATATATAAATATTTGATTAAATAAACATATCTCCAAAACATTAAAATTCTTCATTGAACTAAATTAACACTTAGAATTGCATACAATTATTATAACACATTTAAAAACTAAACTAAGTTCAAAATAGGTAAAACCCATTTAACACTATACTCTCTAGAAGTTATAAGTTTAATTAGAATAATAATGAAACAAATGCACAGAAACATGTCACAACTTTCTCCTCACTTTCAATATCAGCAGGTATAACTTTGTAGGTATATCTTTTCATTTAATCTTTAGATGCTGACTTGTTCATGGGCTGATTAATTTAACCAGTCTAGGGAAATATAACTAAATGTTTTAATTAGATATCTAGTTGGGATTTGGTTGGGGATACCGCAGATCCTGTTCATAACAATAATCCTATGGAAAATATACTTTGAGTTTCAACAACTGATTTGCAAATGAATTCGTGTTAGAGGACTTTTCCTGATAGAAACCTTACAAACACTGTTTTCATATTATGTAGATTATTAGTTAGCTAAGTTACTCCCCTTGACTCTGTCACATTAAAAGCGGTACCAATATTTACTGCATTAAAAATATATATATAACTCAAGGGCAATAAATAGAGAGAGTAATAATATGGCAATATGCAAGGACTTCAGCATCTATCAAGCAAATTTTGTCTCTTATCCTTTTATGTTTCATCTGTGTGTGTTCTACATAATAAACTTGAATGTTCCAAAATAAAAAGGTATATGTAACATTTTTAGTGCTTGCTAATTCAGAACACCTTACTTATTTCACTTTTGTTCCTTTGAAAGGAGAAATTTGAGACTCAGGTTAAAGGTGAACTAGTTATTAAAGACAGTTTTGCTGAGGTCAGTTTTTTCAAAAGATAAATTCAACACATTTAGAAAACCAAAATTTCTCAAATCATCTTACTAAATTACTTAGCATGTAGGTCACTTTAACCCTCTCATAAAAGGGGGTGAAGCAGTAGAAAATATAGCATATCATTTCATTACTTTACATAATAACTAACAGAGTAAAAATATTTATTTAATGAAACAAAAATCCTTGATCTTCTTAGATTTGACAAACCATTAATAGTACATTTAAAGGGGCACCTGGGTGGCTCAGTGGGTTAAGCATCTGCCTTCGGCTCAGGTCATGATCTCAGGGTCCTGGGATCAAGCCCCACGTCAGGCTCTCTGCCCAGTAGAGAGCCTGCTTCCCACCCCACTCCCCGCCTGCCTCTCTGCCTACTTGTGATCTCTTTCTGTCAAATAAATAAATAAAATATTTTTTAAAAATAGTACATTTAAAAATTTTAGAATTTTATTCTATCCAGGGAAATATTTTCTAGGATAAATCAAACTGAATTATTGTTGGCGAAGAAGCCACAAAAAATAATTCACATTTATTTATCCAGAATGAATATATTTAGAAAAAGTATTGATTTTATAGAAATTAGTTGATACACATTTGTAACTACTTTTGTGGGTCAAATCACATTAATCTTTATGCCTTTAAATGTAGCTTTGAGGTATGGAAAACAATTTAATAAAACTGCTTTGTAAACACACTTTGAAATTTATTTTGCCCTTCAAAGTAGTCTTCTTAGAAACAACAAACTTATTTCAGTAATCCCATCGCTCTGTTTTTAACATTGTCACTCACAATCTGCAACATATTCTTTGGAGTACCTCTCAATAAGCCAAACTCCTCTGATGGCAAATACGGTTTTAGACTCAAAAGTCATGTAAGCCCATTTTTGCCTACTGAATTGCATGAAAATATTTGGCAATATATTTGGTTAAGTTTTTGAGATGTTTCTATAAAATAATGAAGGGTTTGGACTGTTTTATTATGTAACTTCAAAATTATTCCAAAATTAAGTGTAAAATAATATTTTCAAAATTACTTAAAATAGTAGCAATCACAGACCAAAGTAATCTTGAAAAATGATATTCATTTGAAAGGATATAATGTGTTGTGGTATGAAATCCTTTTTAAGGGTACATCATATACATAGGGATTTGGTAAACCACTACTGACATTTATTATATCTGATTCTCTGACTTCACAACAACTCTTTCTTTCATTCATTCATTCGTTCATTCATCCATCCATCTATCCAGTCAACTATTTGTTTGTTTGTTTACTTATTTGCATGGTGCAAACTCATAACCCTGAGATCAAGACCTGAGCTGAGATCAACAGTCCAACACCTAACCAACTGAACCACCCAGGGTGCCCTATTCATTCACTTATTAATAAAAAAATTTAGTGACCTTATTACAACACGGTAGGCTATATCCAAGGGCATAAGATGAAGAAGAGTACGTCTTTCTTTTATATATCCTTAGATTTTCCCCTCAAATATTACATATTAAATTATCTGTTTCCAAACAGAAAATTGTTTTTAAAAAAATCAGAATCTTAAGGAAAACATTTATTTTGTAACAAAGTGTATTCTAAGAAAAAATATTCAATGAATTTACTGACTTTGAGATTCTTGTGTTTTCCCTGTTACTGCCAACAACGAGGGTAACCTATCACTTAGTTTTGAAACTCAGTAAATTTCCCCCAGTGAACTATCCATCATTTAGGCATAGAAATGACTTAATCACCCAGCATCTCATTAACTGAACTCTTAACCATATATTATTCTCATTCTCCTTCCTTAATTTTAGAAGATAGCATATGATAATAAAATAAATGCATACTACAGGCTTAGTTTAAGGAACAGGTTCCAGGGAATATTCTGGGATCAGAATATTTGAACTAACACTCTACTCATTCAACACTCATATCCAAGTAATTGACAAGGTGAATAATTATGCAGAAACATAATGCTGACAGACTGCAAAGATCTGCAATCCTTATGGATGCAACATTATTCTGGATACTGTACTTGGACAGAAAAGTATATTCTCCCCAATGTTTTCAACAACAGATCATTATAAATAAAATATGTTTATAATATTTTAATAATTTAATAATGTTTAATATTTTCATTTTATAATAGAATATTTTTAAGTAGGCTATATTTTTAGGCAGAGCTTCCTATCCCTGGATAATCAATAACCAAAGTTTTTGTTTTTGCCCAGTAATAAAAGTTTTAATATAAATAACCACTACATCTAGAATTAGAGGCAATAATCTATGAATTATTGCCATGCCCATTGCTCCCCAATCAAGAGGAAAAAAAGGAAACATCTTAGCCTTTATCTTAAAATGCCACTGTCTTCTCCAATATGAAGATGGTGAGATGATAAACATGTTAAAGGCAATTTTGTCTAAAATGAGGTTGGGGAATTTTCCATGAAGAAAAAAACAGTATACAAGAAATAACTTGAATGTAATTATACATGTTAAATTTTATACTAGTTTTGAAGTTTTGATCATCATAATATCTATAGTAAGAAAAATATGAAAGAACATTGCCATAAATCATCACATTTCTTTGACTCTGATCACAATGCATGTGGTAAAAGAGAAGAATAGTAGGTGATCAGGAAAACAGAAGGTAGGTGAGCTTTATGACCTGTTTTGCCATTTGCATTGCAACCCATAAGCCATGTTGAACCATTACACATTTATAACTGATATGAAAAATGATATGATTGACTTCCTTTTATTAGAAAGATCATTCCACTGGCAATGTGGAAGTTCGATACAAGAAAAGAGAGATGGAAGGAATATCAGCTAAAGACTACAAGGTGAAAGGATGAAGGGGGCCTGAACTAAAATCAAGATTACATTGAGAGAAAGGGAGGAAGGGATGGACACAAGATACTTCTGAGTAATGAGCTTAGGTTCAAACTCACTGAATTGTTTCCTTCTCTATATTTTTATGGCCCAAACTGAATCAACTAAACATCATCAACATGAGTGAGAAAAGCAGTTTAATATAAAAAAAAAAATTCTAGACACTGAAAACATGATGTGTTTGGTTTTTTTTTTGTAAGATTTATTTATTTGAGAGAGTGAGAAAAAGAGAGAGAAAACAAGAATATGAGTAGGGGAGGAGCAGAGGAGGAAGGAGAGAATCTCAAGAAGACCCTGTGCTAAGCATGAAGCCTGTTGCAGGGCTGGGACTCAGGATCATGAGGCCATGGCCTAAGCTGAAACCAAGAAGTCGTCACTTAACTGACTGAGCCACTCAGGCACCCAAAACATGATGTGTTTTAAAGGGAAGTTGCAAAAATAATTTTTCAGGAGATGACTTTATACATACACTCCTAGACACAAATAATAACAACACACACTCATAAACATGCATATCCCTCACCTACAGAATTTTAAAATTAACAAAGCATTTTCATATGTATTACTTAATAATCACAACAACCTTGTTGAAATAGGCTTCATTATCCCCACTTCACAGTTAACTGAAACACAGAGATGATTCTATTCGCACGGGCCATCACATTTTAACATGGTGGGCTTAATTCCAGACCGTTCTACTCTGAGAAGATGTTACCCTAGCACCAAGTTTTTTTTCCTGCCTGAAAGAAAGTGATGGACTTCTAGACAACCTCCAAAGGACATTTCCTAGGAATTCTTGAATCTTTCATTATTAACCATGTAATGGTGGTCAAGCAAGTTACTTCTCACTGACCCTCAGCTGTTGTGAAAATAAAATAGAAATAAAAGACTGAAAGTGCCATCAGCATTCACCAGTACTCTTGTAAATCCACCCCCAACAAATATTTGAAGATAGTTCTATACCAAGCAAAAATGTCACATGCATCACGTTTCACTGGTCAAGTTTGAAGTATACAGAGGTAAATTATGAATCTACCCACAGGATGTGTTTAGTAGAGCAGACAGCATAAATACAAGAGGGTCTGTGCCAAGGCCTATATGTTTATTAACGAACATCAGCTAAGGAGACAAAATAAGAGTAGTGGAATAAAAACCAATTGAGATTAATATTATAAATGTCAGGAGATGAGAGTTTCAAGTAGTTGTTATACCCAACAGAATCAAATGTTGCGGAGAGCCAAAGGAACGTGATTACTCTTAACAGTTCATGGAATTTGAAAATTTAAAAAGTTATTGCTTGGCACAATTGGTTGGCTCAGTCAGTTAAGCTTCTGCCTTCAGTTCAGTCACGATCTCAGGGTCCCTGGATGGAGCCCCCACATCTGGACTCCCTGCTCAGCAGGGAGTCTGCTTCTTCCTCTCCTTCTGCCCCCCCCATTGCATGTGCTCTCTGTCTCAAATAAATGAATGAAAAGCTTTTAAAAAAATAAAATAAAAGTTACTGCTCATAATATTAAAAACTGTCATCCATAAACTTGGGGAAAAATTTAAAATTTAAAATACAGCTGTTATGAGGGTCCAGGGAAAAGGGAAATTCATACTTCGCTCTTTGGATTGTCAATTGGAGCAGCCCAGTATTAAGTAACAAGAGCCCCCAGCGTGCACACATTCTTTACCAACAATTCCAAGTTGAAAAATTTCAAAGAAAATCAGAATTCTACAAATGAACTAAGGATACAAAAATATGGTTTTGAAAAAATATGTAGTTTCCTTGAAAATTTAGGTAAAAATCAAAAATCAAATCATTGATGAGGAAACTGCTGTACGGTGTTTGCAGACACTTTACAACTTCCACAATATTGGTAATAAACAGAAAAAAGGAGTAGAAGAAGCATTTTTAAAAATCCTGAAGCTAGGGTGCTTCACTGCAATTTTTTTCAGCAATTAAGTTAATAAAAATCCTACTGGAGTTCAAGAGCTTTTAACATGATGTTTTCTCCAGTATGCTTTCATTGAAAGAAGTGCAGTAGACCAGGACCTCTTTAGTGAATAAACCTGGTACTTCATCAACTCCAGCTAACCCAATGATATACAAAGGTTGAGGAGGCTTCTAGATAAACAAGTTAGTACCTATGATTTAAGCACACTTATCTAGCCAAAATCATCTTCATAATTGAAAAATTACAATGGCTCCTAAATAAGTTTGATGGATGAGAAGACAGAGTTCAATTATTGAGGACTTTTCGCCCATAATTATTCACACCAGATTTCCCCCATATAGATACATTAATCTAAATGCCATATGTCAGACAATATCACAGACTGGAATTTTAAAATAGTAAAGAGAAATGGGAATGAAGAAGTGTTGACCAGTTTTCTCAGAGAAACTGCAAGTTACTAAACCCTGCATTTCTAAATAGGGAAAAATTATTAGCTCACAATCCCATCAGGGCAGAGATACAACATGGGAAAAATTTCCTTTATCTTCTTGGAAAATAAACTCCAGCTAACCAGGTTTATGTAAAGAACATATCTTGTTTTGGAAAGGAATTCTTCCCTTATTCCCTTTTTGCTCTCAAGGTTATGGGTTACCTATTCTGTCCTCTGGAATCTTTAACAACAAAGGTACATGAAGACACATTTTCAACAGGTCTCCTTCAGCTTAGAAGAGATAAGGAGTCATTGCCTGGTAGGTCATCCACTTCCGACAGAGAAGGGTGACCCAGATGATGGGCACTGATGCCCTCAGCCTTCTTCACTTCAGTAGGATTTGTCTGGCCTTTTTTTTTTTTGGTTTGTTTCCAATGTAGGTAAATGAGCTCTGCAAATATTAACCAGTGTCAGGCATGCTGTGAGCCTCTTCCTAATGAGGCCCTAAGGATGTAAGCTGGAGGAGCTATTTCAGCTGGTCTAAAGGCAATACCTAACAGTCAGACATTTAATTTCACTTAAGTGCAAACCAGAGAAGGGTAGCCCTGGAAAGCTTTTTAAATATGAAGAAATATGCTCAAATCATAGCATAATCTAGTTAATGACACAATAGGGCTTTCAAAAATGACCTAAAGCAAAGGATAAAGCAAATGATTAAAAAAAAAAAATTCCCAAATGAATCACACTGCATTAAAAAGGTCTGTTATTTTGAAGTGCTCCTTTGCAGACACATCTGCATTTATCTTAATAAACAAAGGCTTTCTGATCCAGGTTCTGGGAGGTAGCCATATGACAATGATCTTGGTGCCAGAGCTATTTGCCGATACTGCATTAGGGAAGATCAAACTTCAGCAATGTTCTTTTTGTCTACTCATCACACTCCTGCATCTGAGCTGTCTCCTAAATTAATCTCCTTTTTTTGTGTATTTATTCTGTGCTTTATTGCATAATCTCTGTCTTGTGGATTGATGCCAGCATTACTTGATTTGGGTTATATGCACCTAGAATACAAGGATTCTGCCAGCAAACAGCTCTATAGAGTATTAATGCACCATGGATCTTCAAAATATTTTTCTGATAATGATGAGTCTCTTCTGAAAAGTCAGTGATAGCCAATGAAAAGGTGGAAGTAATTATCTTTTTTTTAACTTCTTGTTCAGCAAAATGATTTCTCCTATAATTTCTCCTGATTAAAAAAATATATGTATGGATAACTATCTATCCATCCACCCATCCATCCACCCATCCATCCATTACTGGCCAGCTAGATAGTATATCCCCAGGCAGAGAAAGCAGCAGGAATCCCCAGCTCTGCAATCTGTAAAATGACAAAAATGGCAGATGCAATTCAAATCATTCACTGAGATAAAATTAGCTCAATACAAAAGAAATAAAATAACAGAAATTAAATTGCATAGTATGTGTTATAGGTTATTGAGTGGTTTATTACAAAAATAAACATGAATATTTGCCCATGGGGCAATTAATTCTTTTCTATGTACAGTGACAGAAAATAATCTCTAGTGAGGAAATATTCTACAAGTTTATACCTTTCACTCTATTTTCTGCAGTGAGTCCCCTGGCACACAATAACGCAGTGTTCTATGACATAGAACACACGAACTGTTATGAGCTAGAAATAATCCCCATCAGTAGAAACTGGAGATGATGCTTTATTGTTCAAACTTATATACTTCAAAGTATATAAACTTAAAGCTTTCTTTCTTAAATTACTGTCAAATCTAAACATTTCAATAATATATGTTTTCCTTTTTAATTAAAAAAAGCTCCAATTCATATATATATATATGTATATATATATATTACCTAGTTTCTCACTCCTAGGCATATAATATTCACTTTTGAAACTAAAATCATCATTTAAGTTATTTACCAAGAAGAAACATCTTAATTCTATTTAACTACATGCCCTATGAAACTCTGTTAAAGGATAAATTGCAAATTGGGCTCATTCATCTTAGTCGCCAATTATTCTAGGTGTCCATGATTAGGAACAGTAGTTAATTCACACCAAATCACCATCAATGTGCTAACTAGCAAGCCAGCACTTCTGCATGTCTTTATGACTAAAAAATGAAAACTGTGGAAAGAGATGGGAGAATATTTAAAGGTTTCAGAAATTTAAAAGGAAGAGCTGTTAGGATTTGATGATATTATATGTGGGGGAGGGTAATGAGTTGGGAACGATAGCCAGGTTTTGGCATGAGTGTCATTTGTGAGTCACATATGGAAAATTCAAGAGGAGGAGGAACTTTTTTATGTTTCTTTTCGGAAGAGGAAAGGGTAATAATGAATTGTTTAGGATGTGTCACATTTGAGCTGTCTGTGAGATATTTAACAAAGACGTCAGGAGGCCAATGGAAATACAGAACTCTATTCAAAGAGAAAGTGAAGTGGAAATATAAATATAAATGTGTGTGTCATTAAATACTGGTTGATAATAAAATCTTGCACATGAATGAGATCCTTAGTAAGTACAGAGCAACGCAAGAAACAGATGCCAGGGTATTAATTCAACTGCGGCTCTCCTAATTTCTTAACCCTTATGCTAATATTACCCAAATTTTGATGAGCAATTAACTCACTTTGCTCATGTCACCATACCTATACTAACATTGCTTTCTTATTATTATTTGCCTATCGTTTTAAAATTTCAATCATATTTTTGGCATCCTTTAAATTTGTTCTATTTATTTTCACTTGAAATTATGCTTTTAAAATTTGTACATACAGTTTCACATAGACCTAGTTCATTCATTTAACTAATGTGTACTGTCTGCATGAACCATGTTTACTCATTCCCCCCTTTGGTAATTATTAGATGTCTTCTCTTTTTTTGCTCCCAAAGAGCACTGCAACTAATGTCCTTTAACTCATGTAATCAAAGTGTTTTTATAAGGAGGTATTTACTTGGAACTCTTAGGTGTGCCCATCCTTATGATTTCTGGAAATGGGAAATGAGGTAGAGGACTAGTAGGTGAGTAGAAATGAGGAAAATATGCTACTGAAGGAAATAATGTATATGGAAAATACTATGCTTGAGCTGTAAATGTCATTCAGTTACTATTATTAACCTCTTTCCTTCTTTCTTTTCTAAGCTAACTTTGTTCTACTTAGTTTTTCTTCATGTAATACAAAAGGGACCAAAAAACAAACATTATTTCATATTGATGTTCTATCTTCTAGCTTTGGAAGATAACAGTAGTTGTATGATTTAAAAAAAAAGAAAGAAAGAAAGAAAAGAGAAGAAATCATGGAGAAATAAATTTGGGATCTGTTGTATTATATGTGCTATTCCTACAGTATCAAAATGCATTTTAAATTTTTAGAAAGCCGTAGAGTATTATTTGAGTTTATTTAACCCGGAGTTTGGAAAACTTACTTCACTTAGGAAGCTTTTCCAAACACACTTATTAAGAATTTACAGAACTAGTGGTCTGTGGAGCCAGCTGGAAGAAATGGTTTAACTCAGTGTTCACTGTCTGGCTGACCAAGCCCTCAGAGAAGCGTGCTGTGGTTTCTGCGGACCCCCCCCAAACCACCCCCCACCCACTCCCCAGACTTGCGCCTGACGTTACAACGTTGACTTCCTCCTTCCATTACATTCCCTCCACCATGTTGGTACTTCTAACCAAGCATATGCTGCAGAGAAAAACAATTCCTTTGGTCTCAAAATGCCAAATCCTAAGTGGATCTATAGAAGGTACACATTTTCTCTCTTTTCCTAGAAACAGGAACTTATTCCAAACAAAACAAGTTTTATTTCCGATCAGGTCCAGCCACTGATATCTTTATTTAACAAACATGATACAGAGCTTACTATGCGGTAGGCACTATTTTCTAGTTTTTCTAGTGATTTACAAATAGAAATTCACTTATGCCCTCAAAGATTCTATGGAGAAAACACTAATTATCCTTAGATTGCAGAAGGGCAAACTGAAACTCGAGAGATGAAGGGAAGCAGCAGAGCCAGGTGCAAAACCAGGCAGTTGCTGGCTCCTCTGTGACCTCATTTCCGTTTTCTGGTATCATTCTGCATTATTTAAAATACATAGTATATTGGGGCACATGGGTGGCTCAGTAGGTTCAGTGTCTGATTCTTGATTTTGGCTCAGGTCATGATCTCAGGGTCATGAGACTGAACCCCACATCAGGGTGGGCTCCCAGCTCAGTGGGGAGCCTGCTGTCTCCCTCTCCCTACGTTCTTCCAATCCCCTGCTCTCTCTCTCTCTAAAATAAATAAATAAATCTTTAAAATATGTATTATATTAATTCCAGTGTGTGTATATACATGCTTTATATACTTACATCTATATATTTTATATATGACATGTTTAATATATATCTATGCTTATTTATTACATATTATAGATATATTTATATCTATGTATATTGATATAGATATACATAAAGTAGTTGACCTGACAAGAATAGTTGTCTGAACTTTTATAATAAAACTGTCACCTTATGGTGAGATTTCAGATTGATTCAGAATTGTGCTAACCTAATCACTGTCACACTTTATTTTCTATAAAATAACAACAGAGTTAGGTTTTAGCATGTTTTTCTCCTACTAAATGTGTGTGATTGCTCTTAACAAACCCATTTGATACTATTCTTATTGTTGAGGTTTATTTATTTGCTTTTTAAAATACACTGCATTGTCTTACTCAAAAAAAAATATTCAATAAAAATAATTGCAAGGAAGTAGGGGAAAAGATCAATGACCTGTAATTTATATTTCAATAGAGATGCTAAAATAAGCTGCTTTTATTTTTTATTTATTTTAGAGGATGGTTTTTAGAGCCTTCTTTTGACAGCTACTATAACCCTATACTAAAGCAGGAACTGCTTGGAAAAAAATCTCCCTCTCCCAAAATATCAATAAAATGAGCAGGAAAAATTAGCTTCACCGCAGGCCACTTTAATGAGACACAGAAGCAAATCGGACAAGGCAGATAATATGATGCCTTTTGGAATATAATAGAGAATAGAATTAGCAAGTATAAAAGAAGTCCCATCATTGTGTAAATCAAACTCCCAGGGTGGGAGGAAAATCTTATATATCTATGAAAGATGGGCAGGTAGGCATGTGCCTATAGCTACAAGGGACTCGTTCTTGTGTATGTATTTATGTATATAAATGCAAATGTGTCTGTATATATTATCCTGTGCAGAGCATAGTATGCTATCACTGTTGTGAATAACAGCAAATAAATATTATTACTACAATCTGAATTTCCAGAGAGAGAGACACACACAGAGAGAGAGAGAGAATGTGAAGCTCTTGAATGTAATGTAACATTTCCCTTGTAGGAAAATCAGCTCTTTAAAAAAAAAAATGAAACTAAATTTTAGAGAAGAGTGAAGTGATTCTTATAACGAATAGTAACAGCCATATAAAAATTGAGGATCCCTCAAGATTAAAAAGTCCAATAAAAAAGTCATTTTTATTCTGACATACATAAAGTTTACCAATTTTTGTGATATTCTCATTTAAAAGAATAAGTAAAATAAATAAATAAAAGAATAAGTTACTGACTTATAAAATGCATTATTTAAAAGTCTACACACATAAAAGCAACACCTTCTAGAAAACTTAATGGGATCTTCTTTAAGAAGATCTTTATTATCAGATTTCATCAACTGTAAGGCAGACTGGAAAGATTTTAAGAATTCAAGCTCTTATACTAAATTCTTACTCCAAATCAGTTCCTTGCAATTAGGTTTTCATAGGGGATATTAAAAGAAATTATACACAATAGCTTTTTCACTTGTGTACTGTCTTCACAGTGTTTCCACAGCATCAGCGTCCTGCCACAAAACGTTCTGTGTTTGATGCGGATAGAAACACAACAGTCATTTGTTCATTCAATATTTATTTTACACCTACTATTCAACTATGTTCTACAGCTCCTATATGGCACTAAAGATACTAGACTAGACTAAAGGTACTAGACTAAAGCAGGAAAAGTGTAGGACTCTGGAGTTGGAGAGATACTAATTAGAATGTGAGAAAGCACTACTTTTAGGCAAATGATTACTCTCGAGAACTTTGGGGTATTCTAGCTTTTGCTGATTTAAATCTCACTCTAGATAGAGGTAAGATATAGATCTGGCTGACCTAAGCTATGTTATGCTACCCTCACCCCCACAGTCCAAGGCTGCCCAATTTCATGCACATCCAACTGTCTGGACGGCTGGCAGAATGTACCCAGAAGGCATATGTTTGCCGGAACCACAAAGGGTAGTCTAGGAGAAAACGTTAAGAGAGGCCCACAAACTGAGTCTCAGGACACTGAGTTCATTTCAGAGGACAGTGGCACGTTTAAGTAGAGCAGGTTAGGTGACTTAAGATTGTTTCCTAACCCCACAGTCTTTCTCAGGGACTTGTGTCAGAATCTGAGAGAAAGAAAAAGAGAAAGAAAAAAGACAAACACAAAATACAAGAGCTGTTTCACAAAATTCACAGGCAACACTAAAAACTCAAGGCCACCCTCCTCTGCAGCCCCCAAAACAGCAGGCAGCATCACAGCAAGGACAGAAACTTGTGGGGCGAGGTAAGGCACTCCTGGGGCATCCGGTGACCCTCGACGTTAGAGCAAAGGAGGAGAAACACAGCAAACACCACACGACAGGCCAGGTGCCATGTGTGTAAGTGCCTGTGAGATACATTCACAAGTGGGAAGAAGACAGGAGAAGAGGCAGGAGTCACTCCGGTCTTCCAGGTAAGGAAAATCTGATTTTACCTTCAGACACGCACAGCTATAGGAGATGCAGACTTAAAACTTGCCCTTAGGAAACTCTGTCGTGTACAGTTATTTTTTCCGGTGTTATTTCTTAGCCCACTAGCCAACCCATCTCCCCACACACATATGCACGTGAATGAAAGCAATAAAACGTCAAAATTGATGAAGATTTGTACTACGTAGTTTGCACTTAAACAAAATATTTCCATTTTGTAACACATAAATTACCAACTATATTAGGAATACATACGGCACAAAATACTCTTCTGGATTATCAAGAACAGTGGAGTTTCAGCTTTCAATCATGTAGTTAGTCTATTAGCCAAAGTGATGTTCTGGAATCAGAGGACACAGCATATTGGGATGCCACTGATGAGAAACCCTTGCCAAGTTACTGCACCTACACCACTTCATCAACAACATCATTATGAGTTCATGCAGAATTTCGGGGATACTGGCCCCTCCCCCAGAACCATCATAATGAAGACTTGTGGCTTTGCAAATACCTATCCTGTTGAAGCACCATTTCCTGCTCTGCTTGGTCCGGTGGGGGGGCTCCAGAATACAGTGGTCCTTGGCAAGTTGTGTTGCTAAATTAGGGTATCCTAGAAACAGGACAAAATCAAACCTTGATTGTCTTTATCTCTGTCCTCAAAATGTATTGTTGAGCAGTCCCTAGTACTGATTTTGGTTGTGTTTTTTTTCCCCCCTCTTACTTGGTCAATAGACATTTTTTAAAGCTTTGGTTATTATTTACTGAGCACTTTATGAGACAATGGGAGAAAAAAAAAAGACCCAGAACCTGCTTTCAAATACCATGTCTGGGGGACACAGCTTATAATACTACGATAACGTGTTTAGCAGTTCAGTATGCACGGGGTACTAGGACAGAAGCCTATAAAGGGACCCCTGTCATGGTCTCATCAAGGGGCAAAATTTCCATTTTTACAGAGAGGTCAGGATTTAAGTAGTCTTAAAGTTAGGGTTGAAGTTTATGAGGTTTGTAGAGAGAAAGAGAAAGCTAAGCAAAAGGAGGAGAATGCGGGTAGACCTGAGAATAGGAGAACACGGCATTTTGACGAGTGACAATCATTCACCATGGCTGGAGAACTCGTGTGTGCGTGTGTGTGTGTGTGTGTGTGTGTGTGTGTAAACAGACGTGGAGGTCGGAAGTAGAAACAAAGTCTAGGCCCCAAACGTGCAGTCTTTGTTCTAAGTGTATGTTCTAAGGTTGGATTTAATGTGCCCTAGAGAGTCACAGAAGGATTTCAAACAGATGAATAACAGGGTAACATTTCCTTTTAGAAAGTTTCAGTTTGGAATGGACAGACTGAGAGAGAAAAGCCAGTCAGGAGGGCAGTTCAGGAAAGAGGCAGCGGGTTCTCTCTTGGCAGGAGAGAGAAAAGTATCTGAGGGAAAAGCAGAAAGGCTTTTCCTTGGCAGGAGGCTACTGTCCCTCCTGTGAAGAGAAGGCGAGATTTCACACAGCAGAAATGTCAGTTCAGGTAAGTTAGAAAGACGTAAACAGGTTCAATAAAATATAGTTCATTATGCTATCAAAGCATAGTTTTCTCAAGAGAACAAGAAATATCACCCAGTGCTGGGGACAGAGGTCCTAAATCTTTATTATTATGCCCTCAATAGGACTTTATTAAAAGCACCCTAGGAATCTTTTCATAAAAATTAGGTGCTTCCCTTTGAAGTCCCACTTTCTATTTTAATTTCCTATGGCAGAAATTCCAGAAACTAAATGTAAGATTTACACGGATGAGAGGGAGGGAAAAAAAACAGAGAAGAGAGGGCTGGTGAGGTAACATCCGGAAGGCCGGTTCCTGGAATTCTCAGCAACACTCCTGCACTGCCTTTCCTCGTCTTTCACCTCATCGAACCCTCCACACCAGCCCAGCCTCTCACGCACATGTGGACACTTGAGTTTTGAGCCATAAATCTTGCAAAGTCTGTCAACTGACAGCCTAATAACATGAAAGGAGTATCTGCAAACAAGATGGTTTCGAGCCATTGCTCGTGACCCTGAACAAATCAGGGCCTGGTTCCCTTTGCAGGTTAGAGCCTCTCCTTTAATCACTTAACTGGGCAGATTGATGTGACACTTAAGAAATAAACCAAGAGGTCTCTGTTTTCCAGCTATCTACTGGTCTCATTTACTCTTTCCCTAACAATTAAGTCCAGCTTGTCATATTTTGAGCCTAATCAATGTATAAATGAGAGGCGGCTGATAATCTGGCCTTTTCTGCCCTGTATTAGTTATTCACAAAGAATGCAACCTTTTCCGGCTTTCTACCTCGTAATCATTGAGGAGCCTTCAAATAACGACACAGTGAGGTTAAGGGCTAAGGCGGTGGTTATCAATCTTGGCTACACACACAAAAAAAATAATCACCTGTGGAGTTTTACTGTGTGTGTATATGTTGTTGGAGGGAGTCGTATTTTAATATTTTAGCATAGATGCTTAAGACTCGAAGTAAACCTAATAAATCAGAATTTCTGGGTATGACACCCAGGCATTTTTTATAAACATTCACTATAGATTCAAATGCTCAGTCATAGTTAAGAATAAGAAGGTATCAGCAACATAATCCCAATTTCTACCAGCTGTGACAATGATTAATTCACAAAGCAATGTTTTCACTAGGGAAGCATGCAAAAATGCAGATTCTCAGGAACCACCAAGGCCTACTGAATCAGAATCTTGGGAAGTGCGATACAGAAATCTGAGTTCTGACACACTTCTTAACGAATTTTAGATTCACCTAACTTTTGAGAACCACTGCAAGGATTTCAAATAGCTGCTTTGTTTTCTGACTATGTCAACTCTAACAGATATTATTAGCACTTGGGGAGTTGGAAGGAGCCCCAAGGATACTCACAGGGACCATGCCAAATTATGATTCCAGATATTAGTGAGGAAGGAGAATGCAAAACACACACACACACACACACACACATCAAAAAGGAGATAAAAATAAGTTTCCTGCTTTAATAGAGGAGATACTACTCAGTGGGGAAAATAATCACCAAGCAACCTATTAAGATTACAGATTAATAGAAAGAGAAGAAATGCTAAAGGGATGCATTATCTCCAGTCTTTTTTGAGAGTCGTCTTTCTAGAAGTACGGTGCAGAGACTAAGAGCTAATTCTTAATTAAGAAGCCGTTCTTGGCAGACCCCACCTAAATGCCCAAAAGTGTAGGCCACAGTTGTCCTAAAACTAAAGGACACAAATATCCTCAACGTTTGCTAACTATATGTAGGATTACACTTGAAATGCTTCATATGATCATTACCTCTCATATTTTGCCTTCCTGCTATCTCTACAATCTTTCATACAACACGAACCCTTTTCCAGCAGGTGTCCACATAATATTTACAGTAAAATTGGAGTGACTAGGAGACCCCAAAAAGGGAAAACCACCTAAAAGCAAAATAAAACTAGGGCATACCAAAAAAGGACAATGGTGATTTGGGTTGACAGTGTTTCTGCTCTCATAAACACTGTTCCCACCATGGTGGGTAAACTGCCCGTTTCCCAGGTGGCAAGTGCAGCATATGTTCATGGAGGCAAAGGTTCACAGTCTTTCGCACCTACAGAGTAGAAATGCCTCACGTTCACTCTGCTCATTACTAGTGGGTCCTAGGAGATGACACAGGATCCCTGGTGCAAACACGAGGAGGACCATTTACCTTAGATCATAATAGAAACTATAAGAAATATCCAGTAAATTAAAAATGGGTGTCAGCATTAACATTATGTGCTGACTGTCCTAAAGAAAAAGAAAAAAAAAACAAAAACACATGGTTTTCACAAGAGAATACTTCCCTGATGTCACAGACTTTGTTACTAAGGCTTCTCCAGTTTCTCACCTTGAACACCCTGTCCTGAAAACTGACCCCTCTATCATAAAGCTAGCTGGTTTTTCTTCCAGAGTAAGGCCTGTCAGATCCCATCAAAAACACTCCAAATGAGACTGCTCAGACAGGCAAAAACTGAAATTAAAACAAGGAAAGGTGAGCAAATTTACTGGAGAAACCACACGTACTTATCTTTAAAGATGAGAAGAGGGGCGCCTGGGTGGCTCAGTCAGTTGAACTTCCAACTCTTGATTTCAGATCAGGTCATGATCTCAGGATCCCAGGATCAAGTCAGGTGTCAGGCTCCCAGCTTAGCATGGAGTCTGCTTCTCCTCTCCCTCACCCCCGGCCCCTCCCCTGACTCAAACACACTCTTTCTCCCTTTCTCTCTCTCAAATAAATAAATCTTAAAAAAACAAAACAAAAAAAAGATGAGTAGAAAAATAGTCATAGTATATTTTAAATAGTATTTAAACATACAGAGATTTGTCTTAAGCTAAATCATTGGCCAGGTCGCAGTCCCATCCCTAGCCTGCAGTGGTTTAAAGAGTCTGCTACAATAAGCAAGTTTCCTACCAAGTGATTGGAAGGCTAGTGCAAATGAGCCTATGTTGTACAGCCCATAGACCACAGTATGTTTCATTTTAAATAAAGAAGGGCCAGGCTCAATCCAGGATCATCCCTGCAGTAAGAAGTATCTCCCCATTCCCTGGTGTTATACCTACTGCCCTGGGGCTGGGACAGGACAGAGAAGTGAAAGTCCAAGGTAATCTCTTGGACTTAAATGTCCTAGGCTTCTCAAAATGTTTTCAACCCCCTCATCCATCCTAATATTTGAAAGGTGACTTTCCCCTGATATCTGGATTTGCAGCTTCAGGCTATAGACAAACAGCTAATTTCTAACAAGTATTTGTCAACTGAAAGACTAACTAAACTGTGCTCTTGGTTGTGACAATTTACAGTCCTTCAACAGTGCATTCAGAGCAGCTCAGCCAAGCTTTGTTTCCATCAGTTTGGTTCAGAATCGGTGACTGAATGGAATAAACACAGAATACTTCTTTATCCAAACCTGAGTTGTGTTTGAAGGGCATCTTAGACCAAGGTAAGTAACAATAACAACTAGAATTTATTGGGTCTTTCTGTGGGCTAAGAGCTTATTACCATTTATTCTTCTCACTAACATTGTTACATTACATCACTAACATTGTTACATTACCACCTCATTTTTTAGCTGAGTTAAGTGAAGTAATCTAGAGGCTAAGTAACTAGTTGAGGTCCCATAACTGGCTAAAAAATGTTGAAGCCAACTTCAAATACAGTCAATCTGATTCCAAAGACCTCTTTTAACAATTACACTATTGTGTCTCATTTACAGAGATGCAAAACAATAATGAAAAAGACCCTAGAAAAATGTGAACATGATATTTTGTCAAATTCACTGTGATACTTTACAGTTATTGCCTAAATAGAAGATCTTAGGGGCCATGAGTGTCAGAATAATCTAGAAACAGAACTCAAGACCTCTGTCTCTGGAATTTTTTTTCCCTATATTTCAGATTTTGGATTTACAGTCATGCTATTAATTTTATATTTAGTGGTTGTTTCTACATTAAAGGTATGATTGTGCTCACCTCCCTCCCCCTTAAGTATATTCTGTGGGGGATATTACAGATATTGTTCATATAGATAATGGTGTATGATTTTAGCCTGAGGGCTAAACAAGAGGTCCTGTTTTCATTATTCTCTTGGGACAATAAAATTAATAACACTCAGCAGGGTCACTAGACTCTTGTCAAACCAGCCATTGAGTCTTTTCGCATTCAAAAGATACACTGCTATAATTGACCCAGGACTATGTTTTAATTTGTGTGTCCCAACGGGATTCTTGCCAGAACATCAGATTAAAACCAATCCTAAATAGCTTTGCCATTTGTTTCAAAGATGAACATAGCACTTTAATTTTACAAATGGTGTGTAGTTGTCACCAGAGTCCAGGGCAGTCCAGACAGGGGCAATAAAACCATGAGCACAACCTTGAAAATCTGTAGAAATCAGTCAACAGCCTTAAGTGGGTGTCTATGAGGTTTGAAGCCATAGTAACAAAGTTTCTTACAGAAGTCGCATGAAATATTTAAATATTCAGTGTCATCTTCAGATTATGAGTCAGGTCAGGTTTTAATTTGGAAAGTATGACCACACTTTACTTAAACATAACACCAAAACAAGAGCTTGATTCTTTTTTTTTTTAATTTAAGCCCTGCAGATCTGTTTCTACTCACATTTATTTTTCTTTGGTCAAAATATCATGAAACGAAGAGTTATAAGAACAAGGATAATGTAGTGAAGGAGTCCCAAATGCAAAGACCTAGAGAGGTCATTTGAGTGAGCGATACAGGCTGGTGGGTCAGCAGTGAATGTCTAGAGGAGCAGCCAGTACTCCACTGCTGCCCACTGCTGAATACAGAAACGGGGACCCTGAGTCCTAGAAGTTATACTTTTCAAGAAAAGTGAGAAATACAGATTTTTAGATAACAGTTACTGACATTTAAATTTGCAATTACTTCAAAAATAATTTGAAGGAAAAACAACCCCAAAAACTGTGTAGGCCAGATTTGGCCCTTTGGTTAAAAACTTCTGTTAAAAAAAATTTAAGGAATTTTTCTTTTATCTTGTTTTCCTTATATGAATTTTTCGTATAGAAAACAAAGCTAAGATGGGCACCTGCATGGCTCAGTGGGTTAAAGCCTCTGCCTTTGGCTCAGGTTATGATCTCGGGGTCCTGGGATTGAGCCCCACGTCGGGCTCTCTGCTCAGCAGGGAGCCTGCTTGCCCCTCTCTCTCTCTGCCTGCCTCTCTCTGCCTACTTGTGATCTCTGTCTCTCAAGTAAATAAATAAAATCTTAAAAAAAAAAAAAAGAAAAGAAAGCTAAGTTATTCAGCACCTACGATGTTATTGGACTGTATGCAACCTTATGAAATTGGTTTCCTACTTCTATGTGTTCAGGAGCAGAATATTTAAACGATTTCTGTCTCTTTTGCTCACATGTAACAGGCTCATAATATAGCCTGCTTCTCAGAATTGTGACAATGGGATGACATGGTACATGGGAAGAACCTAGATTGGTGCCTGGCATATTATAAACAATTTTAAAAATTCAATATTATTATTGTTGTTATTGTTTTTTTTTTGTTTGTTTTAATGTACTGAGTGTTGTTCTAGGTTCTGGGAAGCAAAGATGAATAAGATCAGATCTTTCCTTTAGACAGATTAAAACTCAGCGGGGAAGAAAAATAAAATGAATGATCATAATTCAAAAATAGCCTTCCATATATGCCTTCTTAGAATTTGGTCTAGAGTTTTCAAATGAGTATGCTTACGATCTCCTCAGTTTTCAGCTCCATGTATGTACAATGTAAAAGAAACTCAACTTTTGATTTTTTTGTGATGCCAGATGTGTTTTCTGTGAGGTACCTTCTATGTAGAATGAATGGGAAGACAATTCACGGGTTATAAAGAACAGTAGATTTTACATGTCCTGTATGTAATTTGTCTGAGCAGGGTTTTCTCGTATCTTTACTAAATAATCTTCTTTGAATATTGTCCTCAAAATTTTTAGAGATAAGAGTTATAAATCAATATAAGGAGATTTCAGGAGATGAAGAGTGAAAATGACAGTGAACAAATACTATCCTAAAGGACAAAAAGGCATCAGTGAACCACAGCAAAATTACCCAAAAGGACAAGGTACATAATTTAAAGGGAGAGGTATTTTTCAAATGTCCTGAGTGAAGGAGGCTCATTTGCAGTTTTGGGCTTATTTAATAACATTAAGCAAGAACACTTAACTATCTACAAGAAGGACCGAGAGCATAAATCAGACATCAGTCCACATATTTCAAGATCAAAGCTGTAAAGCAAAATGATTTGTGGGAGCAACTAAACAGTGTGAATATATTATAGCTTTTCAGAGAATACTTAAGCATATTAGTTGTCCAAATTAGGATTTTGTTGTTGATGGAGTCAAAAAGAAAAATATATGCCATTGAGATTTCTTCCTTCTCACCACAGGATACTTTCAGCAAAAATAAAACTTTTTCCAACACACCTTAATTATGGATTATCGATACAGATATTATTCATTAGAAAACTCCTAACTTTATGATCAGGAAAAAAAAAACCCAAATTTCCAAATAATTCTTATGGAAATAATGTCACATTTACCAGAACTATAATTTACATCAATTATGAGATGTAAAGAAAGAAACTAAGAACCATAATCCAGCACCAAAATGCAAGACAACCACATGAGTATTTAGCATTGGTATTTACTATCTAGATTGTGTATGACTTTTGGGCCATACTTTGGCTATTTTTTTTAATATTCCAATAAAATTGCATACTACTCTACAACGGAAAAAATATTTTGAATCCTAATTTTCTTTCCATTTCACAAACAGCTGACTTTGCCACAATCTGAAAAACATGTTGAAAACAGCATGCATGTGTTTTCTTGCATTCAGTGAGTGACTGCATAGGTCTCCCTCTCTCCCCACAGCTACATTTCTTTTGCACTTGCCATAGTGTTGCAAAGACACCAGAAGGAACAGAACCGAACTCTCTTGCATGTAATTTGTCTAAGTCAGAGTTTCCTCATCTGTATTTTCACTGGACAGTAGATACTCAGTAATCATTTTAAATATATAACATGAATTATTTGGGGTTTCAAGTAACATACTGGAAAAGTCCTAAATACATGGACTATCAGGGAGGGGCAAAAAAACACATTTTCAAAAATTTCCAGGTAATTTTTACCCAAAGGTCTGCATTATTTTGTCATTTTGATTTTGTTTTTCCATAATACATAAGAAGGAATGATTCTGGACTCAACATGGTTTGAGCACAGAATCTGGAGCCAAACTGCTATTTCTAGCTATACAGTATTGGCAAGTGATTTGACTTCTGTGCCTCAGTTTTCTCCTCTATAAAATGTGGGTATCAATAGTACTTATTTCATTGCTGTGTGTGTGTGTGTGTGTGTGTGTGTGTGTGTGTGTGTATTATTTGACTTAACATAATAAAGCACTCAGAAGAGGTCCTGGCACAGTCACCACTCTTTAGGTGGTGGTTGTTATTATTTACTCACAATAGTAATTTCATATTACATGCACTGGCTTTGTTCACAAGGTTTAGTTAAACCAGGGAATTAGCGAAATGATTTGATTCTGGTTTTCAGCAGTGCCTTTAAAGGTAAGAAGAAAAATTACAGGATAGATAAATGTACAGTTAGATACATTTACAACTAATCAAATGACATCCAGGCAAGTTAGTG
Source organism: Lontra canadensis (assembly GCF_010015895.1). Classification (NCBI taxonomy): domain Eukaryota; kingdom Metazoa; phylum Chordata; class Mammalia; order Carnivora; family Mustelidae; genus Lontra; species Lontra canadensis. Next base: position 33,721,494 of record NW_022631003.1, on the reverse strand, counting down.
TAAACTGGAAAGAAATCTTCAGCAAAATAAGAGCTCCGCTTTTGTCTATTTTATTTGTCAGTATTATCAACAACAAAACTAAGGTTGAAAAAAGTTTAAGCAAAACAAAAATCTTGGAGAAATAACTACTATACTGAGGAAAATTGTAGGATCACTCTTCAAAAAGATGGCCAAAATGAGTACATTTAAATTTAACAATGATAGATACAAAGCTGCTAAGACAAGCTGACACACTCTGTATGACACACACGTACAGTAAAAGAGAAATGGTTCTAAGCCGTTTAGATAAGGGTCTTGGTAGATCATGAATTCAGCATGAGTTAACATATTACATCACTCTCAAAAGAGTTTGTGTAGTTTTTGAGCAGCATTAATTAGTCACCTCAAGATGCTAGCAGCCTCACTCTCTGTAGCATGTGGAGCACACGGGCTGTTTTGATGCTGAGCGCTACAGCTGAATAAAAGAGAGGGTCTTGGGGTTGGCAACCAGAGTGAGGCAGAGTCTAGGTGATACATTCTGTGCCTGAAGCATCTGGAACAGAAATATTTCAAATAAGTGCCTTCGATTATTTGAAGGATTATCACCGAAGAGGATTTATACTTATTCTGTACAGGTCCAGAGGCAAAATGAAGTAGTATTACAGGAAGTTAGCTTTTTGGCTCAAAATGAGAAAATATATTATCACACATAAAGCTGTTTCATGGACTGCTTTGTGAGACACAGTGTTCCTTTTTTCTGGAACTCTTCAAGAAAAGTCTCTATAATGATTTATTTCATTTAGTCAATCAACAGCATTTATCGTTTTGTGACTTTTTACATGGCAGTGTATTAGTTTTGGTGAGTAAAATAATGAATCAAGAAGGACATCGCTGTTTATTAAGTGCTCACTGAAAGCTTGACACTGTGCTAGACACTTTGAAATACATTATCTCACTTCTTCTCATACAGGTAGTATATTACCATCCTTGCTGCAAACTCTTCTCATACCGCAGCCAGAGGGATTTTTAGAAAGTAAAAATATGCTCATGAAGTCCCTGTCTTAAAGACGTTAAGTCAGTTTCCCCCGCTCCTAAAATAGACAAGACTTAGCATGACCTAAAGGACTCTGGGTAAGCCCCATCTTAAATTCAGCCTCTATCCAGTCATGCACCTGGTTCTCAGGTGCTTCCACACCCATATTCCCTCTGACCACAGAGCTTTTGCACACAGTTTCCTGCACCTGGGAGCATGTTTCCCACCCATCCTGACCAGTTCACTCGGGCTTTTCCTTCAGAGCTAAGTTCAAATAGTGAATTGTTAGGGAAAAAATGAGAAAACATAACCTAACCCCCACCCTCCCAAGTATGTAAAAATCTATCATTCTTTCTCATAGTATTGTGCATGTCCTCTTCACAGCACTTACTTACTCTTTGTAATTTTATATTTGACAATGTTGCTGTTGCTGTTTATTGGATGCGCGTCTTTCACATTTGCTTGAAAGTTCCAGTAAGGCAGAACCTGTGTCTAATGTTGTTCATTTGAGGAAATGATAAAGCATGCTGACTATGACAACAGATTCTGGAACCAGACCACCTGGGTTTGAATCCCTGTATTGCTATTCCTTGCCATGTGACCTTCACGAGTCCTTAATTTCTTGGTACCATAATTTCCTTATTCATAAAAGGGGTTAATTAATAGAAGCTGCTGTGAGGATTAAATGAGTTCACACATGTAGAGCCCTTGGAACACTGCCTAGCATATAGGCATTCCATAATAAAGACTATTTTTTGTTTGTTGTTGAATCCCAGAGTTCTACACAAGGCCTGGCACACAGAAGATAATATTTGCTCAACAAATGAATGAATGATGAAACCGAGATGGCAGATTTAGAGATGGATCTTGCCTTCATACTTAGGACTCCCAGAATCCAAAGATGCTTGTTATGTCCTCCCACTAGATTACAGAGGAGAGGCAACAAAATGCTACAGGAACATAGCAGAGGAAGCAATGAATTTCACTGGGAGAATGAGTCGAGGTAAATTTGAGCTTACCTGTAAAAAAAATAAGTGAGATATCAATAAGTAGAAACAAAAGTAAAAGACGTTTTTGGTAAAAAGAAACACTGACAAAGACACTGAAGCAGTATTTAGAGAATCAAGAATAGTCTCAGGAGGGGGTACCTGGCCGTCTCAGTCACTAGTGCAGGCAAGAGTTGATCTAGGGGTCATGCACTCAAGTTCCACACTGGGGACAGAGCTTACTTTAAAAAATAATAAAATAAAAAATACTTTAAAAAATGAATAGTATGAGGTGAGTGAATCTAGGTTAAATTATAAAGGTGGTCATGAATAAATTAGCAAATGATCAACACAAATGCAAAGAAATGGGAACTTTATTCTGAAGAAAACTGAAAGTCATCCAAGCCTTTGTTCAAGCCACAGTCTTATGAGTTGTCCATTTGTTTTTTCTGTCTTATGTTTATGGAAGGATTAGACAGTTCACTAGAGACAAGCAATTATTTGAATTAATATTAAAATAGCCCAAACAAGGTATGATGAGAGCTTTGCCTCTAGGAGTGGCAATGGGAATAGAAAAGAAGGAATGAGAAAGCAAAACTAATTGCCCCCAAACAAGAGCTCTGTTGCGTTAACTCCGGTACATTCAAATGGTAGGATAGTATGCAGCCATTAAAGTACTGCATAAAAGATTATTTAACTACATGAAAGATTCTCACATCACCAAATAAAAAAGCAGCTCTAAAACCATCACACAGTATGATCAGTTTCTATACAAAACATATATATTGTTCATATATATTACATCTTGACTATTATACACATTTACTTTTTTAAAAATGCAAGACTGTATGCCAAAATCTTACTAGTCTTCTTCTTTGGTTAGGAGAATTAAAGTTGTGGTTTTAATATTATTTTCTTGTTTAGCTCTTTTTCCCCCCCCAGCATATCCCCAATGAACATGGAATCCTTTTGTAGGAAAAACAGACGAAAACATGACAAAACATATTGAAAAAAGAAAAAGTAGGGTAAAATGTCAACAGAAATTCTGGGAAGTAGAATGATCAAAACATGGAAACAGTTGCATAGGGACCATCAGGAGGAAAAGGGGGAGATTCTAAACTGATCTCAACATGATCAGGATATCACACCATTGGGACAGGAAAACACGACAGCATGATCAATTTGTCCCACACTACAGTAATAATCCTGTTATTCGGCAACAATTCAATGGCTTTGTTCACTAATCATACACCTTTCTCCTTTGCAAAGACAATGATTGTTATTGACATTGTGTTTTTTTCCCATCACTAGAATGCGGAACGTATATGAAGCAAACCAGATATCAGCTTTCACAGAAAAAAAAAATTGAATTGTAGAATTACCCAGGATCTTCTGAAGATTTACCAATGGAGGAAGCAACAGTCACAACCTGACAGCAACATAATATTAAACTCAGACATTGGGGCTTCAGACATTTTATTTTATTACTTTTTTTTTTTCTTTAGAGAGAGAGAGAGAGAGTGAGCGAGCATGAGTAGGGGTTGAGGGCGAGAGGGAGAAGGAGAGAGAGAATCCCAAGCAGGGTCCACAGTGAGCCTGACATGAGGCTCAACCTCATGTCCTCGAGACCATGCTCTTAGCCAAAACCAAGAGTTGGATGTTTAACCCACTGAGATGCCCAGGCACCCCAGATTTCGTCATTTTAAAGACTCTTGGGCAGTTTTAAATAGTAACAAACTCTGGCTTAAAATAATCAATTCTACCCAAGGATATTGTATCTAGGACTTTTACTTTGGATAGCTCAGAAGAGTTTGTGTACCATTTCCAGTAGAAAGACAACTCCAGAGGAATTATCTAATAGTATCAAATTTCATTAGCATAACTGATTGAGCTAAGACCAGCAATGGCAAATCACCTAGGAAAACATGGTATTCTAATAAGCTGATGTCTTGTTGTTTTCTGAGCTATAAACATGACATCTCATCATTAAATTTCATTCTTAAATATCTGCAAAGATAGAAAGATGCTGAGAGCATGCTAATTTATAACAAAGAGTATGAAGTGTCCCATTCAAAGAAAAGAATCAGTTTGAAAAAGCACAGATAGAAATACATTTTTTTCATATCTGTATTTTATCTGAGTGTTTTTATAAAATTAGGCATTGTGATTTTGGTGTTACTATCAATCTATATTAGTTTAAATATACATCTCTATCCTTGACCTCTCACCCTTTCTCCAGTTCCATTTTTCTCACTATCTACAGGACAATTACTTGGGCACTCCTTGTCTGAATCTATTATCACCCCTTCCTAGCATGTTCGTTGCCAAATATCCTCATTACCACTTATCCTTGAGGTTGTCTGCATTTGTTAATGGAATCTAGCATTGTCTTTCTGACATGAGAAAAAAAATCAACTGTGTCTCAGTCATCTGTCCAAAATGCAATCTCATGGAATATGAGAAACTACTCCTTGTGCAGTCTTCCATGCCTTAAGGACAAGCCAAGTTTGACTTTAAAATGGCCTATTAATATCACTACTTAGCAACAGAGTTTTAATGTAAAATCTTTCAGAAAAATCTTTACTACAGCAAAAGGAATATGTAACTTCTGCTGTTCTTATAGATTTTAATGGATTTTTAATCTACCGATGGTAGGCTGTAAATTCGAGCTCAAAGGAAACACAAGTGCAACTCAATGGGAAGTTTTATTGGATTGCTTACAGAGAATTATAGTTATGATCAAAAGCCAGGAGTGAACAAAGCCTGAATGCCTCTCTTCTCTTTTCAAGTGATTTGAATGCTTCATTTCTTCCTGTGTACTTCCTAAATTAGAATTTAAATGAATAAGGCAAAAAGTCTAAGTTAGGCAGCATGAGGATGAAGCATGAAAAGCAAAGTTTTGGAAAACTCACAAGTGGCAAAGAGCTCCCTGAATAATCAATACTTTGAGATATTTATATCCAAAAATTATTAACAATTTATTCAAATATGTTCATTCTTTGTAATAGCAAAGGCACCTATTATGTATAGACTACATGGAGAAACAAGATCAGTCAACTAACATTTATGTAATACTTAAAAGTTAAGAAAGAAAATACTATTTCCAAAACAGGGAGTGAAGGTTTTATAAAGAGTAAGACATTTGAACTTGAGTTAATAGTTGGCTACAGCATCAAGGACAGGGCCTGAGTATATAGGGTCTTGAATATCAATCTATTAAATTTAGATGTCACCCAACAGGTCATTCAGGGCAACATTAACCATTTTTGAGCAGGGCAGTTACAGGACCAGAGCAGTGATTTAGGAAGACTAACCCCTTTGTAGTGTGTACAATACATTATCATGGAAAGAACCTGGAGTTAGAGACACCAGCTAAGAGGTTAATAAAATGCTGCAGGTAAGAAGTGACAATGACACACTCCATTCTCTTCTAATGAAGGAGATGTGTAGTTATAGGAAATCGATTTCTAAAAATGATTTGTTGAAAATCACATTCCATTAGGTTTGATGATATTATATGATATATATTCTACAAGGAAAAAAAAAAAAACCCACAAACATTATCTACCAGGATAGAAATCCTAAATTGAATACCTATCTAAGTCTACCATATCCCATCTCATTTTTGCTACAATAACTTTTCCCCATATGAGTCTCAAAGCCTCCTCTTACTCCTTAGCAATTATTGAAAACTTCCTTAATAACAGGGCTTTCAGATAGCTGTTAGAACTTGAACTCTTATGATACTACAGACATTCAGCATCCAAAGTCTCTCTCTGACTTTTAATTTCCGAAATATAAGATGAAAGCATAACAAACAGGAACCTGTCTGTTCTCTAATACTTCAAAGGCCTAAAAGCCAGAGATCCATCCATATTAAATAAACCCTATTTGTCTTTTAAATTTATAAGTTTGAAACTCTGTGAAATTCTTTTTTTTTTTTTTCCTTTCTTGTAAGAGAGCTGTTTCTCACATTCATGTAATCAGCAATATTCAGGACATATATTCTTCCTTGAGGTGCTGTGGATAGGTGATCTCAGTCATCACCTCTAACATTGCACCAACTATGAATATAGTGCTAAATGGCAGATTGTTTCTTTTTTTTTTTTTTAAGATTTTATTTATTTATTTGATAGACAGAGATCACAAGTAGGCAGAGAAGCAGGCAGAGAGAGATAGGAGGAAACAGACTCTCTGCTGAGCAGAGAGCCTGATGCGGGGCTCGATCCCAGGACCTGGGATCATGACCTGAGCTGAAGGCAGAGGCTTTAACCCACTGAGCCACCCAGGCGCCCCAGCAGATTGTTTCTAAGCAAGGGCCCCAAGTGTGCTCTCAAGTCTTACATAGAAAGTCTCATCCTAACACCCAGTGGAAGCTTGATATTGCCTTCAAATGAAGTCTTTGTCTCTGGCAAAGCAGTCTATCAAAGTCCACAATTCCTTATTATAAATAGCTATTCTTTTTTAGTCTGTAGTCTTTGTTCTTATCCACAAATCTTTCATTTCATTTTTCAAGTCAAGTCATATTGTACTTTCTTTCTCATTGGCCCTATGTATTATTTTCTTTCTAAAAAAATTATGTAAACAGAATTTTATATACATATATATGTACACACACACTTTTAAACAGTTATTTATTTATTTTAGAGAGAGAATGTGGGTATATGTGGATTGGGGGAGGGGCAGAGGGAGCGACACTTCATACAGATTCCCTGATGAGCAGCGAGCCCAACTCAGGGCTTGATCCCATGACCCAAGAGATCATGAACCGAGCTGAAACCAAGAGCTGGATGCTTAACTGACTGAGTCACCCAGGCTCATATATGCATACATATACATACATATATGTTTTATAAAATCATGAAATCAAGACATTGCTGAAATATTAAGACATATTGAGACAAATTCCAATATTCAATACATTTCAAATACTAAGCTTACCAATGCAGATATACTATCCTGTTACTATACAACAGAAGAAGAAGGGCTTCTATTTATGACAGAATAAAAGGTATGATAATTAAAAAGAAGAAATTTAACTAATGATGTAATTACCTTGCAAATATCTGTTTCCTTTCAAGTAGGCAATGAGAAAAATAAAGCCCATGTATTATCCAACTGTTCTAGTCACAAATTTGTGCATCTTTTAGACAAAGATGAGAATTTTTGGAGGATGTCATAATCAAAGAAGTCAATAATGAAAACACAAAATTAAGCCTCAGTATCAGAAAACTAAGGAGAATTATAAAGACATAAATATTACTGCATAATTTCCCATATCGGGATAGGATCCACAAAAGGAAGAAGATCCTATTTTCATTTCTGAACATCAAGATGTCACTTTTGGACACACAGATATATGTATACAGATGAAGACAGGTATTAATCAAACTCTGATTCATAAATATCTATTAGGAGAAAAGAGAGGCCAGATGCAATGAATTCATTCCCACTATGAAGACAAAATATTTCCTAGAAACCTGTATAGGAATCTCTTCTTCTGTAGAGCCCCCTCTGGTTGATCTTATCCTCTATACTGAGAATATGGTCAAATGGGGGAAAAGGTGGTTTAGACATTGGAGGGATTTTAGAAACAACTGGGTTCTATCAAGCCCCAGGGACAGTCAATGTCAATGACATCATGTAATATCAGTGATATCATATATCTTTATGATTCAGATTGTATTTGAAGCCACTGTTGGCAGCAACACTCTTGGTTAGGTAAGCTTTGTATTTCATCCAAGATGCCATTGATTTGAGGACAACCCAACATTTCATGTATCACCAAGAAAAAAACAAACAAAAAAACCCCTCTGGCAATTAAATTATGACAAACCACAGATTTAAGATGCATCACAATCTCATATGTTAAAATGTGCTAAAATGTGTCTTAAACCAATAAATTTTGGTGTGACTTTCACACACAGATTACAGAAACTTTGAGGGGAGAAAGCTGATGGTTGGGAGAAAACAGAAGCAAATCAGGTAGGAAATAACCTTCCTTTGACTGACATAAAAGAGACGGAAAGAGAAGAAAATGAAGATCATGTTCTCAGAATTTATATAAATTCTCTCTTTTCCTGCTTTGCTTAAATTTAGAAAGAAGAAAAGAGGTGGCTAATATAAGACCTTAGAGCAAAAAAACCAAAGAGGATATGAGTTACTTCACTGTCTAACCCCCAAAGCCAGACAGACCTCATAGTGCTAGTAGCTGGGAGCATGCTTTTGTTTTTTAATGGAAAAGCAGTTTTAGTAACACAATGTTTGCATTTTGCTCTTTTACTGAGTCCACTTAGTTTCCATAATTTTTACCTCAGGTCTCTGTCATCAGTTTTTAATCTTGGTTAAAAATTTAGTCTCCTGGGACAATCTGCTACTGTTGCCAAGTCTCTGGGATGCTCACGGACAATATATCAGTTTGACTGCTTCCTACTGTCTGTGGATGGAGTTTCCAGTCATCGCACTCCACCCTTATTCCCTGGATCACCCCACAGCTAGACATTCAACACCAGTCCAGCAAGGTGTTCCCCTACCATGAGATCATCTGAGTCTTTGTACATATGAGCTTCCTCATATTACTAGGATCTGCTCTAGGAGCCTACTCCTTGTTGGTCATGTTCTCCCATACTCAGTTTTCTGTTTTCTGTAGTCCTGTGACAGTTCAGCCTTCTTTCTATTAGGTGGAGATATTTTCAGATTAATCAGGCATGGCAAGGCAGTATTAAAATCTTTTATTTGTGTATCTTATGTGTCCCAGATATGATAAAAAGATGAATTAGAGAAAATGCACAACTAACCAGTACTGGGAAGAGAACATTTCAGAGGCTGAATGGGGAAGGGAAAAGCTCTATCACATAGAACCCAGAGCAGGTTTAATCTCAAGCTAAGATTCCAGAAAAGCCATGAAAAGCAATTTATAATTGAGGATTATATATAAAATCGATCTGATAAAAGATAAATTATTTAGTGAGGAAAGTACTATATTTTGGTTTAGAGTTAATTTAAAAGGAAATTTATTTTCTACCATTTGTTTAAAACTGGTTAGGTGGGTAGGTCAGAATATTAGAATTATTCCTATTCACAAATAAAAAACTGGGACAAGGAAGCTACTAAGCAACTTACCATTTGGAAATGATAGAGTTTGTGAGAGCCAGCATTAAAAAGCAGCTCTTTTGACACATGGGCTTATGCTTTTCCTACCATATAATATTGTTGGCAGGGTAAGTTTTAAGATTAATGGATGAAATTTATGCTTGGGTTAGGACTCAATTACTTTGCTTTTTGTTTTATCATTTTTTGTTGAATAAATAAAATTATGACAAAACAAGAAAAAAATCACTTTCAACCCAGTAGGAATATAACAGGATAACTACTTGATACAGTTTGTTGTTGTTTTTTGGACCAAATCACTACCTTCGAAAGTAATACATCAAATGTGGTTCTTTTTAATATGGTTGGCATCCAATGAATGTTGATTTGAAAGAGTTTTATTTTTCTGTAGATTACAAAAAAAAATGATCCTGAGTGAAATATCTAATTCAAAACATGGCCATCAAAATTATGACATATCAAAATATTGCTCTTAAAATCAGATACATATCCTTCTGCCTTACAAATCCAAATTTAACATGCTTATCAATGGGGAAAAAGATTGACATTTAACATGAAAACGAACCATGTCATTCTCGGGCTTGAATGGAGCTCTACCACTTTTTACTTCTAAATGAACTCACATTCGGCATATTCTCCTGTGATTCCTCTCCAAACTCAGCAAGTGTCATCCATTTTCTTTGCCTTCCAGCAACTCCCTCCAAGATAAAGAGCAGGTACACTTGACCATATTCATAATTGCAGCCCATGTCAGCCACATATCTATTGCTCCTCTTGCCATTATTTCTTTTCATTCTTTCCTTTATACGTGTCCCTTAAAAAAAAAACTAAACTAAAACAGAGTATAAAAATATGGAACATAAATTATTAATGCAGGCTAAAGTAATATGCATCTAACAAAACATTTGTGTTCTATTATAGCACAGTCTAAAGAAGGTTAAAAGCACACAACAGCTTAAAACTGAGGAGAGATGTACCCCAAAACTCTACGGCTCCACATATCCAAGCAATTACAACAATAAAAACCCCAAACAAACAAATAAACAAAAACAAAACCTGCAGGAAGACATTAGGAGGCAGAATGTAATTACCCAATTTGGAAACTGACCAGGACACTGTGGTTAAAACCCTTCTTGCTACAAATGTTCTGAGGAATCTTTAATGACTAGAAATGGTTAGGACTTCATGTCCACACCTCATGTGAAAGATGATGACAACCAGCAGTTAGTCCTCCCTGCCACTACCCAGGGACTAGAGTCAATCCTGACTCAGAGAATAAAAGGCCACCTACAGAAATCGCAACCAACATTTGCTATCCTTGGCTGCCTTGGCTAACTGGTCTATGTGAAGCAAATTACTTAAATATCTAGAGTATCACTGCCATGTTTTAATAGAAACATACAGTGATAAAATTCCTCATCGTATATAGAATTATGAATTAATGCTATGTACACTATTTGAGTAAAAATTGTTAATCCTATGCTTTGATTAATATTGAGTAATGAATAGGTACCTATCAGTGAGGCATTAGATGCCTATTGTTTAATCTACATATGGTTACTATCACCCAAACTTATTTTTGCCTCTTATATTTTTTTAAGAAACTGACTCAAGTGCAGTAATTAAAATACATTACAGTAGTGCAAGTGAAATTTGGAAAACTGCCAACATTTTCAAGAACTTATAATTTTCTTTTTCAGAGGAAAAAGTAGTTTTGACATCTTTGTGCAAAACAGTCAGTAACAGTTACTTACAATTTCAGGAAAATCACTGTTTTAATCATGACCTTTCAGCTGTCCTTGATTGAAAAAAAATTGGCCACCTACAGAAATAATTCTGTTGGGCCCTCATCTCTCTGCTGATTGATGGCCTCATGTGGTTCTACATGTTCACAATTATAAATAAAACTATATAAAAGTGGCAGAGCTAGCTCCCATCTAAGTGGAATAAAACAGTTCTAATCGACAATAAAGAGGACTTTCTTTAAGTGACATCTTTTCCATATACCTGTATCAAAATCAAATGGCACATTTATCTTTGATTAAATGTGTGTTCTTTTGGTCACCATTCACTACAACCATTAATTTAGCATCCATTGTGTAAAAGACACCGTATTATACTCTGTCGGGGGTGATGGAATGTGGATAAAACAGATTCTGCAATAGAGAACCTATTATCTGATGAAACACTCAACCAACTAACATAATAAATATGGATACTCTGCATTCACATATGAAGATATCTTGCTTGCATACACATAAATATTGAGTGTGATTAAATATATTGATGTGAAAATATATATTTATACTTCAGCAACAATATCTCATCAATATATATTTAAACTTGTAGAAATATATGTATGTTACACTGGCAAACTTTTTAACTAAAATATTAGAAATCCTCGAGTGTTAGGATGGGAGTTTTTCAATAGAGATGAAAACAAAGACTCATCCTACTAGTTAAAGGTTTCCCACCTACTGTACAAGCAACAAAAATAGAGCTGGCATTCAGGACTCCATTAGAAGTTTATTGAAGCTCTGTGAGGTTGGAAAGCTTTTAGGAGTTCAGCATAAATCATTCAATACACTAAAAAAAAAAAAAAAAAGACTTAAAAAGATTTTCCCTTTGTATTCAATTTCTATGAGTGATCTCCAATTTACAACCTTATACTCGACCCAGAAATTGAATTAATCAATACAATTATCTCTTTAGAAATCTCTTTTGTCAACTACAGTAGTTCATGGAACAGAAAGGAGATTGAGGTTCCTTAGATGGTAGACTTGATGGCAAGATTCAGCTATACTGAGGGCCTGGCATGAGAAATGGGTGTGGTGTGGCTCTAATACTGTTTTGGGAAATTATAAAAATTAAGTGATCCTTATCTCTTAAACAAAAACCAATTATCTAGTAGTTGCAGTCTAAAACAGTTTTATGGAAAACAACACTATAAAACTATTTATATTAACAGATCATGAATACTGATAAAAATTATCACATGAAATTCTACACTAAAATAGTCATCTTTTTAAAAACAAGTAAATTCGCATTTCTAGAAGTGACCAAACTGCTCATAAGCACCAATTAAAAAAAGATTTCAGTTCATTTCCTGTTGTTGAAGCATTCTTAGTAATGATCTAGGGCCATGATTTCAACATACAAACTACAAAGGAACAGAGACAATTATTAAGCTAATTTAGACCTATTTAATACTTTCACATGAAATAATCAAATAATTAGGGCAAAAGTTTTTTACATTAATTATCTTTATCGTACATATTTACTTTGTGTATATGATAATCTCTAGCAAATTTAACATTAAAAAGGAAAAGAGAAGAACGTAATATACCTGCCTAATTAAAATTAAAATCAGCTATTAAAAAAGCAATTTAAAAACCTAAATGATCTAAACTGCTTATTTTTCTAGTCTGTATTTGCAGATTGCCCAAATTTTCTCTTATGAAGTTAAGCCAAATTTTACAAGAATATATAGGAGTTCAAAAATAAAAATCTATAAATCCTTGCTTTAAAAAAATTCAATTAATCAACATCTTCAGTCAATTAGAAAATATACTGATGTTAGGAATTTACCAAAAACAGAACTAAAACTCCCAAGAAATATTCTGGAGTGAGTATATAGTCTGCCTAATTGTTTACATATTTTCCATATATAAAGATTTGAATAGATATTTATTTGGTTTGGCCCAAGTTTGTACTATCTGCTTTGAAGCACATGGTTCTTATATATAAAGCAGTTGAAAATCAGTTTGTTATCAAAACAATATTACATATTAACCACATTATAATGACATAATAAAACAATAACAGCGTACTACAGACATTTGTAAAAACAGAGTAACACTGAGGTAGCGCTGAGTCAGAATTACTACAAATTATCATTTAGTAACATATTTTAAGATATGAACTCCACAAGCAAGTCCTGAGTATATGACAGCATTTTCTAAATGGAGAAACTGAGGTAGCAGAGAAGACAAAGGTGAGTTTTTGTCAAAGAAAGGTCAATCAGGTTAAGAACCCACACACTATATTTACTCAGTCTTCAGCCAATATGCTCTCACCGCTTAAATGCAAACCTCTTGTTTATATTCCAGCACTAGGACACAAAGAAATAAATAAGTTCATGATATTTTAGTCCCTTGAAGTTGAAACATACTGTTCCCTGCTAATACAATTCTAATCGGCAATTTTTGTTTCCCAGGCATAAAGAGGAAGATACACAATTCAAAATGCTCTATCCTAAAGGAAAGTATTTCTATCTGAATAACTAGCCATTTGTCAATTAGCATTTTTGAAGGTGGAGATGGGCTTTAGACCATTGACTGTCTCTGAACTTAGGTGATGTTTCAGTTCCTCATTTCCAGATTAATTTAATACCCCCCTCCTAGGCAGGTCTGTGCTAAATATTTGCTTAATATTCTATAGAAAATACTCTATTTAGGAATCACAGAACAGTGGATATGTGTATTATAATAAACATAACTATAGAGGAGACCAATGACAAAGGAATATTTATGGCTTATTTTAAATAATAATAATAAAATAATAAAAACTCCCATCTCATCCAAACCAATGTCATTCAGGTTACTTGAAACTATACAGTTCCTAAGTGACAGGGATTCAGAATTTGGTGTCAGATAAGGTACTAGTCTACCTACTTCTCATGCGCTTTTGGTTTGCCTGCACTCTGCTTACATCAACTTGCTCATCTGTAAAATGGAAATAAAAGTGACACCTTTCCCTAAGGGCTACCATATAAACCAAGGTCTAAATGTTTAATTTTTATTTTTTATTATTATTAGTCTTACTGGGCTGCTCACACTGTAAGAGGGCATCTTAATCATGGTTGAAAAGTAGGCAAAAGTTACTAACAGGATATAGCAATAAGGGAACACAGATCTTCCACCCAAAAGGGGAACAGAAAAATTTTGGTGGGAAGAAAGAAAGAAAGAGAGAGGAGTCATGACTCAATTTTATGACATTCTTTTCTACTTGGATAATGATTTGCTGTTTTTCAACCACATCTTCAGGATGTGATATACACTTCAAAGCCTTCCTTTACATAAGATTTAAACATATTGTCTAGCTGTTTATAAGAATCTCTCTATTTGTGGACGTGTTTATATCTATTGGTTTGAACTACAACAAAAACTAATAAATTCCATGTGAGCTCACCTTGAGCCCCCAGGGCAGTCTGTATCTTTTCTGTTTATCATTGAGTCCCCTGTGTGATGATATAGGAAATCATAACCTGATGCATCAACTCTCCCCATTCCATGTATTGTCTTTCTCATTTGGGTCACAAGGAACCAGAGGGGGAAAAAAAAAAAACAACTTCAGATTTTACATATAGAAAATTACTGCTCGTACATAATAGCTAAAGATTTGGGTGTCTGGGGCTCTTTTAATATAGGGAAGAGGTAGAGTCACAGTGGGAAGAGGCCTCAAAAGCTAATGTGAGGTGACCTGCACTCCTACCGCACAGGGCACGTTCAGATTGAAGAGGTTGGGGCGAGACGGGCAACACTGGAAATCCCTTTCCGTCTAAGCTCTGAGCAAAATGAGGACTTGTGGCTGGCTGCCCAAATGGCACTCTATGAGTCTGACCTCGCAGAGATCCCATGACAAACTGAAGTAAGGAGAAAAGGGTACAGGGATGGCTGCATAGTGAGTCAAGGCTCCAGAGACTGTGATAACCCGTTTGATCCTTCATGGTATGGGAGTTCGCTGAGGGAAGGAGCTGACAGCCTGAAGGGGTCTCACTGAGGGTTGTGTGATAAAGGGGTGCATTTGGGAGCCACAGCATGGCCAGGGTGACTGAGGTGGTGAGAGAGGCCAGCAGGGATGGATGCCATGACTAGAGCTCATGACAAGACAACTGTACAACACATTTGTTCCAGTAGAGAGCATACAGTAAGGGCTGGAAAGCAGACATCACTTCTCATCCTTCCTCCTACCCTTGATCAGTTAAACATATCAATATCCATGTCCCAGAACCAAAATGTTGGAATAATGATTTCATGACCCACAATGAAAGCATACTGCAATTTTCAGTCACAAGAGTCAATTCTGAGTCATAGAGTGAACCCGTTAAACTTAGAATCTCTACATCTGAAAGAATGCCTTCTAATGAAAAAGGTGAAAACTACTGTCCTCTACATCCAATCATATCTTTGGTAAACCAGGGGAGAAGTTCAAATGCATGGCTTGGAATAGAGCCCATGCCAGCAGATTGTGCTGGGTAGAAATAACACTAGTCTGTCTAGGTAAGATCAGTGCCAATGGTTCCAACTAAAATTAGAAAAAAGGAGACAGTACCTTGGCTCATGCTTATGTTGGAGACAAGACTCTAACTCCTGCTAAAGCCAAATGATGGCAATTCAGTTCCTGCCTGCCAGTTGCAAATCCCTACACTACCACTGCAGCACTATCAAAAGACATTTGCAATCTAGTGCACCTAACCAGAAGAGGTGATTTTTTAGATTAGTCACTTAATGGGTGAATAACTTAAGTGCTAGCAACTCAAAGGTACGCATGCTTTTATTCTGAGACAAGAAGGTATTTTCCAAAACTATAGGCAGATTGTTGAGGAGAAAAAAAAAATGAGTAGAACCTTATCAATTTGAGGTACATAAATAGTAATTATTAACTTATTAATTTTACAGTACAACTAAGAAAAAAAAATCAAGGACAGAATGACCTCATTCCCTCCAGAAAACATCATCAAAAGATCCACAGCACTTTTCATACATTTCAACAAATACAATTTTGCTTTAAGCTCATACGTGTCATGAGGCACCCTGCCACAGTAGAATGAAAACTGAGCCAGGAATCAGGAAATCTGGGTTCTTTTTCTGGCTCTGTCACTTATTAACTGTGTAAAATGATGCAAAATTTAACCTCTCAGAGCCTCAGTTCCTTGTCTACAACATCAGTGACTTAGATAAGCCTTATCCAGCTCTTAGATTCTCTATTACTCTCTAAATCATTACTGATTAAATGAAATTTTAAATTTTATATGGTTTTTATAGCAAGTCTAAATATTAAGTCTTTCATAAATCCTGGGTTTGGAAATCAAATATATGTAATAGTCAAGGGATTCTGATTCTAATAGTAAAGAATTGAATACTTTTTTAATATTTGATCCACTCTGCAATGGCAATACACACACTCATAGATAGGGACAATGGGACAGTATCTGTGTATCTGAGCAGCTACCACAAACTTTTAGCAATTGTCAAAGTCACATAAAGACTGACATCATTTAATGTATTCTTCAAAGGAAAGAGTGCACTGCTGCTGGACAGAAGGAACTGTCCAATTAATTCCAGATTCATTCAGGAAGCTAAAACCTGGGAGAGGCTTTCAGGCACTGAATGACATGATACTCTCAACATGCACCCCAAGGCTTCTACCGAATTTAAACTGCTTTCCATTCTACATAGGTAAGATAACTGTGCTGTTGCTCCTGTCTCCCCAGGATAGTAATCTACAGAATTTTACTCAAATCACCCTAATGCTCAAAATACTAACTAAAGCATAAAGAGAGCAACAGAACTTGGCTTCTCCACTGAGTGCTACGCAGCCTGGGAAGCAGACCTCCAGTCTTCCTGGTTGGTGCTGGACTATCAAAGAACTATCTGCATCAAAGACAATTCATAACTCATAAATGTGATCAATAGGATAATCACTTCCCTGGCTGTCAGCAACTGGAGCTCTGGTTTTATTTCTGGCACTAACTCTTGGGATTCTGGGCAAGTCCTACAATCATTCTGTTAAATGCTATTGATAATGCTGCTCCCTGAGTACATGCACTGTAAGAATTATGTATCCCCAAGTCCCAAAAATACTTCCACTCCATATTGTACATTAGTGTGGAAGGAAAATCTTTATCTTCTTTTAAGTCACAGACCCTTTGGGAAGATCTGATAGAATCAAGTGATCTGTATCCTTGCCTCAGAAAAAAATGCACCTGAAAAATCTTATATACAAGAATTTCATGTAAATATGGGGGGGGGGAGTCTCTGATGCTAGAACGAAGTTCATAAACTCAGGTGAACACCCTAGTCTAAAGTACAAATCCTTTCTGTACTTATTAGCTATATATGATTATGGAAACATTGAATCTGACTTTCTTTATCTATAAAAACATAGATAATGAAATTGATCCTTCTGCCTACATCTTGAAACTATTTAACAGCATGTAATTTCATGTTGAGCATGAAATTTTTGAATATGAATATATGTGAAAACAATCTAGACAGAACTCTGTGCAACTCTACATTGCTACTGTTCCCTGACCCTAGTCCTTTAATGCTGTCACAGAGCATTAATGAGTACTGCCCCTGCTCCAGTGGCACCATTAAGGTTGGGGAGATGTAGGTCACCAGACCAGTGTCTAACTTTTAAGAATCTGGACTCTCAGAGTCTGACTGACTAGCTGTGTAGTGTGCCTGTAATTCCTTTCTAGCTTTTGTCTGACTACTGATCTCTTCACACACATGCACTGGACTGAATACACCAGCTCTGTCTTCTGTCCCTGGAAATAGTTTCATAATCTGGAGTTTTATACCTACCAGAATACACTTGGTTCTTCACTGACATTTAATCTTGATCTCCACTTGAGTGCTTAAAATTATTGTTGTTGGGCTCCATACTCGACATTTTTGCTCTCCTCCATTGGTGTGAATAATTAGAAACCATATTGCTAAGATCATTATCTCTGTTTTATCGGAAAATAGACTAGCAAATGCAAAGATATAGTAAGTACCCTCAAGGCTTACATAGTGTGTGACAGAGCTAGTTAAGAGAATAAGACCCAATTCACAATGCTCCATACTTACCACTCTATTACAATTTTTCTTTTCTTCTTAGAGCCTACTGATTACCCTCTCATACAACAAAGTCTTTATGATAATAAAGAAGGATGGATAATACATGCATACATCTTACTGAAGGCATACTTTTTTTATTTTTTCAATTTAGTATTTCATCTTGGAATTATCTCATACTTATAAAATATTGCAAAAATAGTAGAGTTTCCAGCTTCCTCACATGTTAACATCTTACAAAACCACAGTCCAATTACCAAACCCAAGAAATTAACTTTAATACAACTGGCTGATCCACAGACCTTACTGAAATTGTAACAACTGTCCCACTAATGTTCTTTCTTAGACCATGAGCCAATATTTAGCTGCCATGTCTTCTTAGTCTCTTGCTATTTGGGAGAATTCTCAGTCTTTCTTTGTGTTTCAAGACCCTGATACTCTTTAAGAATACTGCTGAGTTATTTTATAATATATCCCTTAATTTGAATTATCTGATAGTTCCTCATGAAAAAATTCATACAATGCATTTTTGGCAAGAAAAATGGTGACAGAAATGATTTTTTGTGCCTTTCTCAGTGAATCACAGGAGTGGCATGTGATGCCAATACATCCCATTACTAGTGATGTTGACTTTGATTGCTTGTTTTAGGTGGTGCCTGCCAGGTTCTTCCCCTGAAAGGTTACTACTTTCCCTTTTGTAATAATAAACATTTTAAGGGAGATTTTTTAACACTATGTAAGTATCTTATTTATCATCACATTTTGACCATTAATTTACTATCCAGTGGTGATTCTTGCCTGAAATGATTATTACTATGGTGCTTACCAGTTGGTTACTTTCTATTTTCATCATTTTCTATAGTTATTAATTGGCATTCTACTCTTATAAAAGAGTTTTTCTCTCCCACATTTATTTACTTATTCAATCCTTTTTATAGTTTCACGAACCATACTGAGTATAATTCAAAACTACCATTATTTTCTTGCTCAAATGTCCTAGATGTGGTCATTAGGAGCCACTTTACATTGGCTCATGTGTTTTTTTCAATGTGTTTCCATCACTTTTTAGTCTTTCCTTACTTTCTTGCACCATAAGATGTTCCAGTTTCTTATCATATACTTTTCCTGTTCTGGTACTAGAAACATTCATTTCTAAAAGGATTATTGGTTTCTTTTATTTAAGAATGGTATTTAGAAACCAAAATCTAGGTACTAATTGTGCTCATCAGTATTGAGGTATTATTGCTTCTAGGCCTCTCGGTATATAGAGGTAGGGGATATATAAGTACAAGTACACACACACACACACACACACACAACCACTTATTTTTTTATCTGTATATCTGTGATACATACTTTGAATATACACACACACATACCTTGAGTTCCTATTGGTATCTCAGATTCCAATTCAACACCACAGGGTTTGTTTTAGCCCTCTTTGTTTATTTTATGGTAAGAAAAATAGCCATCATTATCCACAATCCTATAAACCATTTAAAGAAGTTTCAGGGCACCTGGGTGGCTCAGTTGGTTAAATGACTGCCTTTGGCTCAGGTCAGGATCCCAGAGTCCCAGGATGGAGTCCCAGGATGGAGTCCCGTATCAGGCTCCCTGCTCAGCAGAGAATCTGCTTCTCCCTCCTCCCCCACCCTGTGCTAGCTTTCTCTCTCTCTCTCTCATTCTTTCTCAAATAAATAAATAAAATCTTTAAAAAAAATAAAGCAGTTTTAGAAATGTTAACTCTGAGTCCTACAAAAACCCATCATTAATCCATATCATGTGAAAACAAATTTTCTAATCGGAGAACAATTTTTTTTTTTTTAAATCTTAACATGTAAAGTCTGTTTGGCAAACTTGCTCAAATTAGCTCTTTCCCCCCCCTACTCCATTCATTTGTAGTTCTTACAAATATATTTAAGTTTACTAGATATTTTTGTTCGTTTGTTTTTAATGTGGGGCTCCCTGAACACCCTGGTTCATTTTAATTATTTATTTATTTTTGTGAATTATCAATGTGAAACATTAACATAGCTCCAAAAATCAGAACTAGACAAAAACAGAGAGATAGATGGGTAGATAAATAGCATCCATGTAAGTGTCACTGCCCCAGCACCCTTCCACCCTATTTCCATGTTCTCAGTCCCCATTTGTTGAGCCTAGCCCCCCACCCCAAGTAATCAATTTCATGAGTTTCTGGTGTTTCTTTCACCTGTTTGCCCCAGTTAGCAGATACAAGTATATTTTCTTATTTCCCTTTCATTCTAGGTCATATACTTCTGCACTTTTTACATTTGGCAGTATAGCCTGAAAAATTACTCTATATCTATTCACTACTTTTACAATTTCATGATACCTCATTATATGGAGATGCCATAGTGTATTAGTGTACTCAACTATTCTATGCATGAGCACTTAGGTAGTTTTTAATATCCTACAATTATAAGCAATGCCACAATCAATAACCTCGAGCTTGGGATTTTCATACTATTGAAGGTGAGTCTTCAGGATAAATTCCTAGAAATAGGATTGTTGGGTCAAATGTTATGTCTATGTAAATTTGTTAAATTTTGCCTAATTCTTGTCCAAAGGATTTGTACCGACTTACATTCCCATCAGCAATGTTAAGAGAATAAAAGCTTGTGTTTTTATCTCTTCCCCCATATCATTTTAGGACAGATGCAGAGCAGCATTTGAGTGGTTGATCTGTGTTTACATCTTCTGACTATAGATATTATCTAACCGTGGTAGTAAAAATCAAAGAAAAGGTTTACATAACTGTAAAGGAAGAAGAACAGAAAGAACAAAGAGCTGGAAAAAATCACTCAAAAAAAAAAAAAATGGCAGCCTTTGATCACAGCAGATCAGGATAGAAGTATATAGCTTAGCATCTTCACTTAGAAAGCTCAACAAACCAGGATTCTACAGTAATTTTCCCATGGCCAACATTAAGCCCTGCATCCTTCATGTCCCCAAGGACCATACCAATATTAGAACTGGCAAACAGTATTATAGTTATCTGCTTACATGCTTGTCTTACATGAGAATTTATTGGTCAATATGTTTATGTCAACTCCTAGCACAATCAATATATAACCCTGATGAAATTTTGTTAAAAGATCACTAAAATAAAAAGAAACATTTCTTCAGTCCTTCCTCTATGCCATATGACATCCTCTATGTTTTACATGTATTGTCTCATTTCATCCTGATAACGATCATACAAAGTTGGTTTTAGTACTAACCCATTTTATAGATGAGAAAACAACAACTTGGAAAAGATACATAACTTGTCTACGGTGCTTATATTATGGGGAAAAAAAAACCCAACTTGGGCTTTGTGTAGAATCTGAACTGAGGTCTGTCTCATTCTAAAGCATGTCCTGCTTACCTTTCTCCTGGATGGCAACTGGAAATAGGAGCTTTCCTGATGCACCTTCCATTACACTTATATAGGCAAGTTTTATTTTGCCTACTGTGAGGCCAGAGCTAATTCTATCTGAAGGACTCCAAGCCAGTGTGTCACAATCGAGAAGGAAAGGAAAGGTGGTGGTTTTAATGGTTTCCAAATAGACTCTGAGAAAGCTTTCTGAGATTTTTACCTTTGGCAAACAAAGCTTTGGCTCCTCTGAGCCATGCACACATTTATTATACCCTTGGGACTGTGGTTTATGTACAAGCATCTTATTTAAAAGACTTTTTAAAAGACTGAAATGTGATTTCCTTTCTGACAGCAAAGGAAAAATAAAAAGATGTTCTTTGCCCTCCTGTTCTAATCTGTATTTGGAAGTCAAGTCTGCAGTTCCCAGAACTCTATCACCAGCTTGTTACATTTCCATAAATCTGTCTAAGAATACAACACTGTTCACCCAAAAAAATGTAATATAAACTATAAAACACATGCACAGGATACCTGAATCCAATTCACCCTCATTTTGTATATAAGTGAAAATAAAGCAATGCTTTAACTCTTAGAAATGACAATATCTCGTTATTTAGATAAGTGCCACCAAATCATTATTGAGATTCTGATAGCATTTGCCTTACTGGTAAAAGAAAATTACCTGTAATGCATAGTTTAAATAATTACTTTTAAACAAAAGCTTCTTTTCTGCATTGCTTATTTATCTTTTGAGACCAACTCAGCAGGGCTATGTATTTTATTAAAATTGCCTTCAGACTGCTAATGGCAGGGCGTCTGTTAGCACAGGAAAAGTGATGGCAGTTTGACTCCTATTCCTAATATTGGGAGTTAGTCCAGACACTTAAGAGCCAGAACTCTGCTGTGCATTTGACTATGTTATCAACACTTTACTTGCTAATGATACTAGTGACAGCATTTCAATATGATGGGTCAGACTTAAATAGGAAAGCTTATAATTGTGCTTACAGAACCAAAGAAACTCCCTCCCCCCACCACCAAAAAAATCCTTTTTATCAGCAGATCAGCTGGTGTTAAGCTTCATGACTGGGAATTATTTGGTAAGCTTCTGCTCAATTTTTTTTTTTCCCTTCTCTACTTCCCACCTGGAATGAGGAGCCTCCATCAGCACCTGATATCTCCCCGTTCAGAAAATGACAACTGAAAGCCTTCCTGTGGTGCAACTGTGTGCCAACTACCCAGCAGAAGGTCACACTGATGACTCCCCTGTGGCTTTTATTTTCCCCAGGGAAATCCACAGCCAGGGCTGACTGCCTGCCAAATATGCTGAGTGCCACAAACCAGCAGTGCTAAGAACCCCCCATCTTTCTTGATGCGAAGCAGTAAGCAACTGTGCTGAACACCTGTGTCAGCTCCTGTTCCTGGGGACACCCCAGGCAAGCACTCATTCAGCATCCAGGGATAGGGCTCCCTTCCTCTAACTGGCACTTCTGTCCAAAAACTTCTCAGTAGTCGTATGATAATAGTTATGTTTGTCAGATCTCTATAACATCAGCGTGTTTAACTACCGTTAAGGAGGAGGATTTAAATCATTTGCAAGTTAAATATTTAACTCGTATGTCTACAGGGAATCAGCACAATGAAAGTACTTCCTGTTATTGTACAAATAAAAACAATAGTCTCCGTAACTTCCTTTCATAGCTTCTCCAACCTACTTGAGGAAGAGGAGACTTGGTCTGAGTTGTGGAAAAGGCACAATGCCATAGAGAGACAAGATCTAAACCAGTATTTTCCTGTAACTGACAGAGAAAAATATGCTCATTTCAACCAGTGAAAATTCCAATCAAGAATGGGATGGAGAAAAAGTCAGGCAATATGAATAAAAGGGTGCCTGCCACAGGTTAATACTCAGAATATATGAATGAATGAATGAATGAATGGACGAACAATCAAATGAATGGACTCCTGAGAAATTTTCAATACTCCAAAAAAATTCTATAATTCAGAAATGATTATATTCCATTGAGCCTATACAGCCTGAATTTAGTGTTTACTATTCGCAGACCACTCAGACCAGGCCTATGCAGAGATTAAAAATAAATAAATGAGGGATGCCTGGATGGCTCAGTTGGTTAAGCCACTGCCTTCGGCTCGGGTCATGATCCTACGGTCCTGGGATCGAGTCCTGCACTGGACTCCTTGCTCAGTGGGGAGCCGGCTTCTCTCTCTGCCTCTGCTTGCCACTCTGCCTGCTTGTGCGCGCTCTCTCTCTCTGACAAAAAATAAATAAAATCTTTAAAATAAATGAATGAATGAATGAACCAAAGCCTACTTCAGAACCACACATCTTGTCAGGCAGCAGAACTACAATTCAAACTTCAGAGTTTCTTGTATTTTAACGATTCCATTTGATTTTCTTCAAAATGCCACATGACATTCAGACACCTAGTCTTTCAGGGTATTCCCTCAGCTTGGGTTGCCCTTCTTCCATTAAAGAGGAAACTTGTGCTGTCAAGTTTCAATTCATACAGCTTCATCCTCGACTTTCCTGCCATGTTCCTGAATGTCTGCATGGATGCTTCTTCAGTGTATCAACATTAGCATCTCAAATGTTATGACTCTCAGAGCAATCTGTGTCTCTCCACTAAGGAAAATAGAAGTAAATAAGTAAAAACAACTACCTTTTTCTAATTTCCCACATCCATGTTTGGCATGACTTTCATTTCAGTTACTCAAGATTTAAATTCATCCCATTTGCTCTAGTAAGTCAAACTCTGCTGCTTTCACCTTTGAATTTCTGCTTATATTTGCCCCCAGGTGTTTTTGTCTTGGCTCTGGCTTTATGGATCTCTTGTATGATGACTGTATTGGTCTCCTCTCTTCCCCTTGTAAACTCTCCCATTTTAATCAACCTCATATTGCCACCATATTAATTAATTAATACAAGGCACAGACCTAATCATCAAAAAAAATCAACAAAAATTTTCAGTAACTTCCCAGATCATGTTGAATTAAAAGTGAAATCACCAAAAAGCCAAAGTTCTCTTTCTAGACTTTGAATTGCAAAGTCTCTTCATATTGTAAAGAGCTCAACATATCTTTACAGTCATTATTCCCCTTTTGTATACCTTGCGCTGTATGAAAACGTACTCAAGCCTAAAGATACACTTCAGACACCAGGACTCTAAATATATACTAGGCAATCCTATCCTCTCCCCCTGTAGCTAAGATCTCAGCTAGGAAAATCACATGGATCCTTTAAGACCCAGCTCAAGTACCCTCTTGCATACAAAACTTTCCTTCTCTTCCCTACAAACCCTTGTAGAATGTTACTTGGTAGCTCTTGTTTACTCTTTATGACATTATATCTTACATTATAATAATTGGTATTGGATCTTCAATCTAAATTCATTCAACATGTGCTATAAGCAAAGCACTTTGAAAGGTGTGTTAGGGTTATAGTAGAGAACAAAACAGATTCACTCCCAACAAAATGCAAAGAGAAAAGGGTCTTTCAAACAAACAAACAAAAAAGTGTGATGGGAGACAGAGTCATTCATGCAGTTGAATGAACTGAAGGACCAAATAAGATAATGACTAAAAATTGTCATTTGGATTTAGTGAGATGGAAGTAACCGATTCCTTAGCAAGACTTGGCATGATAGAAGTGGAGAGGATCGGGGAGTGGGTGGGAAGAAAGAAAATGGAGACAGGAAGTTGAAACATCAGGAAAACATGTGTATGAGCGAGTGATGGCTGGAGGAAGAAGTAGGGTCAAAGGGAACTTTTTGTCAATTTATTTTAAGGTGGGAAACTTCAGAACCTGTAAATATTAAAGCTTCCAGTAAAGAAGCTGAAGCTATTAGAGTGAAGAATCTTTCTGGAACTGCCAAAAGAAGTGAGGCCTAAGCACAGTTGGAAGAACTAGTCCTTCTAAGAGAAGGAAAACCTCCTGCACTCCCTGTGGCGGAGAAGGACCCGAATCACCCCTAGATTCAAGGAAGACTGCAGGTGTCTATGTGAAGTTGAGGTAGGCAGGCCTTCTTCTTTAGAATATAATTCAGAGAATAATTTCTTTAGTCCTCATTTAATCATAAAGGTGATTCTTATAATTAAAAAGGGAGGAATTTAGAACAAATAAAAATTTTCATTTATTGCATGAATATTCTGATAGCCAAAAGATGGAAATCTAAGCTTAGATATACTGTATTTGTCTAAAGGTTTGAAAATATTAAGGTAAACCATTATTTGGCAGCTGGAAACTGCTGCCACAAGACTGATGACAGAAGACAACCCTTAAATTCCTTTTCTCATACTCACTTTGATGCTTTTACAGGATAGTAATGAGATTTTTAGAAACAACTCTTCTTCCAAGTGTCAATAGTATGTTCTCCAATGGATAATTTTTAGGAAAATAAATATGGAGATTTTCCTCTGTTCTTTAACCCACTGAGCCACCCAGGCACCCCTTTCCTCTGTTCTTTATACGAAATAATCTCCCTTATTTTCTTGTTCATATTAAAAATGGCCACCTGTAGTGTAGGTGACTCTTAATTCAACCAATTTTTATTTACCGTCTACTATGTGCACATTGGCTTAACAATTGCAAAAGAACTGCCAAGATAACAGTATGCTTCTCCTGTGGAGCAGTGTTGATCACTTCTAGACAAACATGTCTAAGACCCCAACTCGGCTGGTAAGTTTCAGAGCTGGTGCCAGAATTTATGCCCTCTAAATCCTAAGTTTTTTTTTTTTTTAATACTCCACATTTCCTCTTCATAAATAGTCCAATAGATCATGTGATAATCGCAATAAAGCTATGACATACTTTGAAGCCTCTTCCCTGACAAATAGAAGATAAAATTCATGATTGCTTGTGGACTTACACACAGCTATGTAGTTTTGGTTGAAATTATAAATGACAAACAAATAGGAAAATCAGTATGCAAAGCAACAATCAGATGCACATAATTTTTAAATATGACATATCATTGTCATTAATGTCCCTATTCTAAAACAATAAGTTATTATACACTGCCAAAAAACATGATTCAAATTCAAAAGAACTATGCAAATTAAGGACATGGAAAAGAAAAATGAGAGCTGCACTATTTAACATTAGCTCCTGGAACACAATCATCAGTCAATATCCTGATCAGATAATTTTGCCCTGATCATTGTTAATTTAAGTCTATTTTCATTCATAATTTATATTCTGTACCAAAAAAGAAAATGCTAAAATGCTTTACATACCCAGTAAGTCTGAGTGATCCTTAAAACATGTGAGCCATGTGATGTCCCTTATTGGCTAAAATCTCTTAACGATTCCCATCTCACTCAGAATGACAGTCAAGGTCCTACCGCTATCTACCAGGCTCTCTATGAGAGACACCACTTCATCCTTCCCATTCTCAACTCCTAGTTGAGAATGTCCTTAATCTTTCCCTGCCACATTGCCTTTCTTGACAATCTTTCAACATATCAAGTGTAAGGAGTGTCTCTTCACCCATCTATATCTATACGGTTCCCTCTCTCCATTTAGTTTTGTGCTTCATTTTCTCCTTGGAACTACCTTTCTCAGACTTAATATCTGAAATATTCTCCCATCCTTCTCTATTTATTCTGCTTTATTTACTTCTTAGTACATATCCCCATTAACATATACAGATAACTCTTGAACAACGTGGGTTTGAATTGCATGGGTCCATTTACACATACATTTTTTTACAGTATAGTACTGTATATGTATTTTTTTCTTCCTTATGATTTTCTTTCTTTTTTTAAATTTTATTTATTTATTTGAGAGAGAGACAAAGTGAGAGAGCATGAGAGGGGAGGTCAGAGGGAGAAGCAGACTCCCCATGGAGCTGGGAACCCAATGTGGGACTCAATCCCAGGACTCCGGGATCACGACCTGAGCCGAAGGCAGTTGCCCAACCAACTAAGCCACCCAGGCGTCCTCCTTATGATTTTCTTAATAACATTTTCTTTCCTCTAGCCTACTTTATTGTAAGAATACAGTATATAATATATGTAACATACAAAATATGTGTTAATTGACTGCTTATGGTACTGGTAAGGCTTCTGGTCAATTGTAGATAATTTGTTAAGTTTTTGGGCAGTCAAAAATTATACACAGATTTTCAACTGCATGAGGGGTTAGCACCTCAAACTCCCACATTGTTTAAGGGCCAACTGTATATTTAAATCTTCACTTTATGTTTTCCTCCTCTAGAATAAAACTTCAGGAGCATAAGAACCTCCATTGCATGAAGGAAAGAAAGAATGGATAATCATCTTTCCATTTTATCCAGCCAAACAGGAAACTTCTCCAGGAAAACAACAGTTATAAAAAAAAACAAAACAAAACAAAACAAAAAAGCAAAAAAAAAAAAAAAATTCTTGATTTCTTTAAATATCAAAATGATCCGAAGTCAAATATTAGTATCAATTAGTATCAATTGTATTCTCTATAAATTATAAATTGGTGGACAGGGCAAATGATGATATTTTTTTATGTATGTGCATAACATTGTGTGCAGAATTGTGTGTATTCCATAATCTGTAAGGCAGCATAATGCAGTACGATTGCATCATATCAAGAAACACAGATTTACCTCTGTTACTATTTCATGTGACACTGGGTGGCAATTTAGGTTTGCAAAACAGGTAGACTGGATTGGATTCTATCTTCCAAGGCTATGGGATCTGAGATTCTGAGATGTTCATCTCTTCGTTTTTTATTTTGCTTCCAAAATAAAAAACTCAACAAGTATATTCAATTTAAGGTCAATACTTACATTTCAGCTGGATGCCAAGAAAACCCACCACTTGGGCTTCAATTTATTTCTTTTTAATGTTTAGTTAAATCATATTTGTCAACTGAAAATGTGGAAATGTTTACCACCAGAAAACTCTTCGTAAAATTATTGCTCAAAGGACATCTCAAAGCTACAAGAATCAGTGCAGTCACACTTACAAACCCAATCAGTTAAACATATCATTCTAAATACATCTTTTTTGCAGGACTCATACCTAAGTTAGCTAAGAACAGAGACTTGAGCATATGCACCGCATCAAGATATACTTGAAATTATCTCTCCTTTAGGCCGGAGGCTAGTGTTCTCTCAATACATAACAATAATAATCTGTCTAGTATTTAATGCTAATGCTAAGAAATAACTAAATCCCTGAATCATCCAGGCAGAGGAACTTTAAGATTAGCTCCTTTCTTAATAGGCCTTTTTACTAGAAAAGATGTGATCAGACTGAAGGACAAAAGCATCTAACCCTCCAGGTTACAAAAACTGAAAAAGCCCAATGGGAGTTGCTCTATAAGAAACCTGGATGTGGAGGAGTTAAGTTACACTCCAGGAGAGTTG
This sequence comes from Lontra canadensis, assembly GCF_010015895.1. NCBI lineage: Eukaryota > Metazoa > Chordata > Mammalia > Carnivora > Mustelidae > Lontra > Lontra canadensis. Next base: position 33,692,776 of record NW_022631003.1, on the reverse strand, counting down.
TGGAAGTGATAGGCGTGACAGAGAGGTAAAGGATCCCCAGGCTTCTGTAAATGACTAAGCAATTGTACTGAGAAATGTAATCACTGTTCAAGTCAACTGGGAAACTTCTCTGAAGCAGGAGATGAACACGAACCCATTAGTCACTCATGGAGACACTCAGGGCAATGGAGACCCCAAAGGCCAGCATGGCTTCAGCTTACCAAGGGATGGGACTAATACTAAACCTTCCACAATGGTGACAAATGCTCATAGTACACCCTTTGACTTTTGGGATCTTTCCATTTACACAGAAATCGGATTTTAATTAACCTTCACTTTACACATGGTAGTCAACATTCAGTAGTTAAGATTAATGTAAGCAAACAGATTGACTCTAAAGTGTCAGAGCGTTTAGAGGTAGATCCAAGCCCACAGACTTTAGTAGAAAAGAAAGGAAATGACTTTCATGACCCAAGTGTTTTTATAATTACTTAATGTCACTACAACTACTTAATAACATTTTATATGTTTAAAGTTTTGATTCTGGAAAATTATCAAGAAATCTTCATTCAAAAACAGCTTATTGAGAATTATAGAAATCAAGGTATTTAACTAACTTATTAGGTAAGACATTTTCTTCTATTCCTGAAAATTTATTTTAATTATTTTTTTGATCTTCAAATCCTAAAAAAAGAAACTCAAATGCTGGACTTTTTATATAAAGGTGTTAGTCATGGTTTGCAATACTGAGAACATACCAAGCAAGCACGTCCAAGAGATAAACAAGTGGAAAGAGACTTGAGAACTCTAGAATTGATGGCAAAAGAATGATCAGCAAATGATAATGCAAATGTCCTGACCTGCTGAGTCTCCCAGTCCAATCTCTCCCTCTCTTGATGTCCTTGATGTTATCTATTTCCTGCAAGGCTAAAAAAAAAATAAAATAAAATAAAATAAATGGAAGAAAAGTAGTGAGAAATCAAAGTAATTCCAAAATAGGGGAAAAATCAAATATCATAGAGTTAAACAAAGTTACTACTACAAAACTTTGGACGAAACAGTAAATAATTTCATCATAACAACTTTTTCTAGATCAGATTCACAGTCACACAGTCAGATACACAAGACTGTGCCAGTTAATGGTTGATGAATAAATAATGAACAACTGAAAAACAAGTTTTATAAAAGACAGTCAAGATATAATGACAGTTGAAGTGTAAAAATGGTAACCAATTATTCTGGAGCTGTATCAATTAAAAAGATTTTTATAAATCTTTATATTATTAATTCATTCATATAAGCACATGCATGAATATGAACGCTGGGCCTAGTTTTATAGAGAAAAACAATTGTAACCTTCTTTATAGTTCTCGATGGTTACCTTAAAATACACTTATAAGGCAACATTACTTACAGCTACAGTATTATGGAAAACATCTTAAATGGCACTAAGATGTATTAAATACAGACTATTACTTATGAGGCACAGTGCTATGTTATACTAGGACAGTAAGTTGTATAAGAATAAAAGTTTACAAACTCACAGAATAATTTCTACATTAAAAATGGTATGACTAAAACCAGCAAAATAAAAGCAGAAACACTTTATTTATACCCAGTTGCTCTTTCATAGTCATACTCTAGTGTTATAAAGACCAGGTTTGCTTTTAGGGGGTGTGGGGATTTTGTTTCGGTTTTATTTTTATTTTTTAAGAGTTTATTTATTTGACAGAGACAGACACTGCGAGAGAAGGAACACAAGCAGAGGGAGTGGGAGAGGGAGAAGCAGGCTTTCAGCATAGCAGGGAGCCCAATGTGGGACTGGATCCCAGGAAAGCTGAACACAGACCCTCAACAACTGAGCCACCCTGGCACCCTTGGTTTGGTTTTAGAGAGGGAAGGGGGGGGGTGGCAGAAGGAGAGGGAGAGAGAGAGAGAATCTTAAACAGGCTTCATGTCCAGTGCAGAGCAAGTCTCCATCTCACAACCCTGAGGTCATAACCTGAGCTGAAATCAAGAGTCTAACCCTTACCTGGCTGAGCCACCCAGGTGCCCCAAAGCCCAGGGTTTAATCAGTGGTCCTATGACAGAAGAGCTATATGTCTTTGGAAATTTACTGAACCTCTTAGAGTCTTATTTTCTTGATCTAGAAAATGGTTTCCTTTCATTTTGTCATGAATCCAGGAATCTTCCCAAAACCAATACATACAACTATCTTACCATGATTTTAGTATTTATTTACAGATATACAATAATTTTTATAAGGATAAATTCATCACTTATTCTACCTTTTTAAGCTTTGGCCCCTAAAATGTTTAGTTCTATCATTGCAAAATGTTTAAACATGTGTTAATGATTTTTGTGACATTGCAACATGACTATTAAATTTTATATAAATTATATAAATTTTGGGATGGTGGAGTTACCTGTGTCATTAACTGGATTATATATAGTCAGTATTTGAAAAAGACTTAAAAATGATACTTTTAGGAAAATAGAATCCTACTTCTAGAATATTGGTCTTACATACTATAATCATAGTTTTGGAGGTGATTTAGGCCCAAATTTCTGCATAACTTTTGATTTTTAGTTTATAAAGACTTCACTTTTAAGAGCTTCAATAATTTTGGGTGACTTCTGGAGTACCTAAATTATTTTAAAGTACGTAAAACAGTAAAAAGAAATAATACACCAAGACCTGCTGGGTTTTATCTTAGTAATATAAAAATTAGTTTAACATTTAAATATCAAAAAATGGAACATGCTATATAAATAAAATATAAAATCATACAATTATTCAATAGATGAGAATAACATTTGACAAAAATCCAACACATTTTCATGATAAAAACACTCAACAAACTAGCAATAGAAGAAAACTTCCCTAACCTAATACAGAGAGCATGTACAAAAAACCACAACTATCATACTTAATGGTCAAAGACTGACTGGTTTCCCCCAGATCAGGAATAAAACAAGGATGTCCACTCATACAACTTCTATTCAGCATTGTACTGGAGATTACAGCCAGGTTTGTTAATAAAGGAAAAGAAATAAAAAATATCCAGATTGAAAAGGAAGAAATAAAACCATCTATTTGGAGATAACGTTATTTTTATTTAGAAAATCTAAAGGAATTCACTAAGAACTATTAGGAAGGAAGGAAAGAAGGAAGAAAGAGAGGGAGAGAGAAAGGGAATGAAAAAGAAAGACAAAGAAATCTGATATTTGTTCCTGATTCCTTGCACAGAGTTTCAAAAACTTATGGAATTCACTGAGTGATAGATAAGCCTTTGTTATGCTATGACTTGACTCATAACAGAGCCCCTAGATAGCTTCAGAATGGGAGAGGTTGTGAAAAAAAGCAAACACGTGATTTAAGAACTGGAATTTTTTAGGACCCTAGACTCTGAGGAGAGGAGAGGGACTAGAGATTGAGTTTAATCACAAGGTTAATGATTTAATCAATCATGCCTATGTAATGAAACCTCAAGAGAAGCTCTAAAATGATGAGACTCAGAGAGTTCCTGGTTGGTGAACATATTGACGTATGGGAGGGTGCACACCCTGACTCCACAAAAACCAACTCCTGTGCTCGAGACCCTTCCAGACTTGTCCTGTGTATCTTCATCTGGGATATTCATTTGAAGCCTTTATAGTAAAACAATAATAGTAAGTATAGTGGTTTATGAGTTCTGTGAGTCATCCTAATGAATTACTGAAGCCGAAGGAGTTTTGGGAGAACTCACAAATCTGTAGCCAATTTCTGCCAGGCAGAAGTATCCATTGCCTGCGGACCCCACTTGCAGTTTCTGAAGTAAGGGCAGTCATTGGGGACTTTACTCTTTAACTTCTGGGATCTGATGCTAATTCTAGATACTGCCAGATTGAACTGAATGATAGGACACCCAGTTGACATCTGAGAATTCCTATCGGAACATAATAGTCTTTTCAACAAATGGACAACTGGATATCCACATGCAAAAGAATGGAATTAGACCCCTACCTCAATACCATGCAAAAAATTAACTCAAAATGGATATTATTAAATGTAAGAGTCAAAACTATAAAACTCTTAGGAGAAAGCACAAATATTCATAGCCCTGAGTTTGGCAAGGGTTTCTTGGATATACCACCAACAGAGAAGACAAGTAATTAAAAAACAAAACAAACAAAAAAAAAAAAACCAAAAACCTGGTAAATTGGATTACATCAAAACAGAAAAACTTTTGTGCTTCAAAGTATATAATCGAGAAGGTATCGAGCACGATTTTGTCTTGGAAGCAATAAAAGAAAGAATAAAATAAAAAGACAATCTACAGAATGGGAGAAAATATTAGTAAATCATACATCTGCTAAGAACTTATATCCAAAATATATAAAGAACTCTTTCCACTCTATAATAAAAAGTTAAACAACCCAATTAAAATGGGCAAAGTATCTAAATAGGCATTTCCCCAGAGAAGATATATAAATGGCCAATTAACACATGAAAGATACTCAACATCATTTAGCCATTAGAAAAATGCAAGCCAAGGCTACAATGATATACCACCTCACATCCACTAGGATGACTAATAAAAAATGATAGGTAATAATAAGTGCTGATGAGATTGTAGAGAAATTGTACATCAAATGTACATCAAATGTAGGAATGTGAAATTCTTCAGGTGCTTTGGAAAATAGTTTGGCAGTTCCTAAAAAGTTAAATATAGAGTTACTATATGACCCAGCAATTCCACCCTATATACATACACAAAAGAAACGAAACCTATGTCTGTCTATATAAATACTTATACGTAAGTGTTTATAGCAGCATTATTTATAAGAGCTGAAATGTGGCAACAATTTAAATGCCCATCAACTGATGAATGAAGAGACAAAATTTAAGTATATGCATACAATGGAATATTATTCAGCCATAAACCATAAAGTATATATTAAAACATGAACGAACCTTTAAAAGATACCAAAACAAAGAAGCCAGTAACAAAAGACCATATTTTTTTAAAGGTTTTATTTATTTATTTGACAGACAGAGAGATCACAAGTAGGCAGAAAGGCAGGCAGAGGGGGAGGGGGAAGCAGGCTCCCTCCTGAGCAGAGAGCCCCATGCAGGGCTCTATCCCATGACCCTGGGATCATGACCTGAGCCAGAGGCAGAGGCTTAACCCACTGAGCCAGGCGCTCCAAATTTACCTAATTGGAGCATTTCTTATATTCATATATTGTATGATTCCATTTATAAGAAATGCTCCAATAGGTAAATTTATAGAGACATACAGACATATTAGTGGTTACCTAGAGTTAACAGATTTGGAGTGGGGAAGGCCTGTTAATGAGTATGGAGTTTTTGTGAGATTAAAAAGTTCTCAAATTATATTATGATGATTTTGAACAAGTCCTTGAGTTTACTAAAAAACAGTGAATTGCTGCTTTAAATGAGTAAATTGTAAAGTATATAAACTATAACTCAACAAAGCAGCTTTTAACAAATTACATACTAGAAAACAAAGACACATTAATACAATTGTGTTCTCATTTTTTTTTCAAAGATTTTATTTATTTATTTGACAGAGAGAGATCACAAGTAGGCAGAAAGGCAGGCAGAGAGAGAGGAGGAAGCAGGCTTCCCGCCAAGCAGAGAGCCTGATGCGGGGCTCGATCCCATGACCCTGGCATCATGACCTGAGCAGAAAGCAGAGGCTTTAACCCACTGAGCCACCCAGGCACCCCAATTGTGTTCTCATTTTTTAAAAAAGGAAAAGTACCCACATCTGCCTTGAAAAAAATCTAACCATGTTAAGATAATACAAAATAAATTTTATATTTGATAGATGATTTCTTGACAGATAACACTAATACCAGGCCAAGTTTAAATACCAACAATAAAATAATAGAAAGATATTCTACAAACTAGTCTTCAGAGATTAGTCTTTCAACAGAGTTCAAGCATTATAATACAATCCAAGTGTAACTGTCACTTTATCAGCACTGATAGTGAAGGGAAAAACTTATTAATCCAAATTATGGCAATAGTTCAGAATACAATTCTTTGAAAGTTGGGAATCACATAGATACCTCACCGATTTTAGAATTCTCTATTTAAGAACGACAGTTATAAAATTTTAGCTGCCAAACAAAACTAGGTAAATATACGAAGAAACATATACTTTAAAAATATCAGGTTTCAGTGGCATAAAATTGAAGCTTCCCTATACTACCTATTTACTTTTGATTTAAATGAATTCATTAAAAAATAGAGACTTCATTATCCCGTAAGACTACTTCATGTTTACCCAATTTCATAATGGTAAGAGGGATATGATTAAGTAGCTTGATCCATTGCAGTTATACAACATACAGTGACTAATCTCTTTATTTAATACATGTTTAATGATTCATGTTTATTTTCTGCTATTGAAATTTAAATAAGGTTCCCTTCCCATCTCTAAAGTGGGTATACACATTGCTTTAAGTTGGGGATTGCTGAATATCAGCCATCTATTCTCTCATCTAGTCCATAAAAAGTTACTGATGACTTATCATCAGATATTGATTATGTTATAAGATAAAATACAGAGATATACAGTACATGTTTTGGGATTCTCTATTTATTTTTATTTTTATTTTTTTTAAAGATTTTATTTATTTATTTGACAGAGAGATCACAAGCAGGCAGAGAGGCAGGCAGAGAGAGAAAGGGGAAAGCAAGCTCCCTGCTGAGCAGCCCGATGCAGGGCTCTATCCCGGACCCTGGGATCATGACCTGAGCCGAAGGCAGAGGCTTTAACCCATTGAGCCACCCAGGCACCCCTTGGGATTCTCTAGAATGGACTATGAGTTCAGGCCTCAACTTACAGGTGGCAAAACCTTTTTCAACTGCAGCTCCCTCATCTTTAAGGTGATAATGAATTGAACCGATGAGTTTATAGAACCCAAAAATAAACAATAATTTCTCTTTCTAGGTCTACTCTGAAGCCTAGGAAGATTAATCACACATGGATTCTGAACCTTAGAAATTAACAGTACAGCAGATATTATAATGTGTATAAATAAATGAAGGTGAAAAATCATAAAGTAGGAATTTCCGGTGATAAAATAAGATGTGAGGTGATCCCTACCAGATATACACAAAACAGAGCATCATCACTATAACCAAATGGAAATAGCATTATGTAGTTGATTAGCAAGTTAATTAAATGATTATTAAGTAAAAAAATAGAAGATCAATAATCTTAGTTTGTTCCCAGGAAATCCTGAATAATTGCAAGTAAAGTTGAACATTATGGAAAAGATGTTTACTTCCTAGTATCATTCCTTAAGATAATGAATAAAAATACCACATTTCCTCACTGACATTTGTTAAGTCTGGCTATCCCAGCTCCAGCACTTATTCATGACCACCGGAAAGATATTTTATGTCTTGGTTCCTTCATTTTCTCATCTTTTAAATGGGAATTATAATAATGTATGCCTTAGGGTGGTTAGTAGTATTAAACGAGTTAACGTATGTCAAACGCAAGAGGACCTAGTCCACTGAGTACCACTGAGTTTTACTGTAGATACTCAATCAGTGTTATATCATCTTGTCACTCTTATACTCTTTCATGCCATAGCAAGAATGTACAGGTATTGTGATTAAATTTTAATTACCATTCAATGGGAAGACAAAATGTCATAAGGGAAGATTACTCATAAATGCATAATGGAAAAACTAGGGCTTTTCCTATCACTCATAATGGCCTGAAGAATGAAGTTCTGTGACTAACTAGGACCATACCATGTACCTTTATCATTCGCATAGAATGAAGAAGCAGTTCTCCCAAAGGAAAGGGCGTGTTTGGGTGGAGCAGCATGCTGAAATACAAAACAATGGTTGCCTACCTACACCTACTATGCAAATAGGGGAAGTCTTTACTGTAATTTGGTGTTTTTTAATTTAACTGAACTCAAAATATTGAACAAAGGACTGATTTATAATTAGAACTCTTTAATCAAAAAGTCCTTATAAGACTGATGGGAGTTTCCTCTCCCTCCCCTTCCACACATCATTGGCCACTGAATCATGCTCATCTTGTCTCTTAAATATCTATAAACTCTGTCCCTTCCCCTCCATTTCTCTAGCTATTGTCCTTCTCTACATTCTTTTTTCTTACTTTGACTATGATAAGTTCCTCAGCTGTTCTCATTGCTCCCAAACTACACACGGGACAATTTAAGCATGTTCTTCCACTCTTCTCTACCTACTTCCCCTCAAGACTCAACCCTGTTATTCAACCTTCTGAAGTGAAGTCTTTCCTAACTCTCCAAGGGATATGAATTTTACCAACTAGCATAAGTTTTTATTATAAAAACCCATACTAGAAAGGTATGGTAAAGTGAGACTTTCATATGTGGTTAGTGAAACTTGAAACTGGTTCAAATATCTTGAAAAAGTATTTGGATCATATATACCAGTAATCTTACACATACTCATATGTAAATTTATTTCTGAGATTATACCCTGAGGAAATATATATATATATATATGTATATGTGAATATACATATATACATATATGAGGAATGAGTCCAAATGGCTAACAATAGGGCATTGCTTAAATGAATTATGGACCAGCTCAGGAAAATGAGGCTTAGTAATCAGCAGAGCCCAGATCCATATACACAATGATTCCAATATCTAAAAGTTCCTAAATGCTAATCTTTTTTTTTTTTTTTAAAGATTTTATTTATTTATTTGTCAGAGAGAGAGAGGGAGAGAGCACAGGCAGACAGAATGGCAGGAAGAGGCAGAGGGAGAAGCAGGCTCCCTGATGAGCAAGGAGCCCGATGTGGGACTCGATCCCAGGACGCTGGGATCATGACCTGAGCCGAAGGCAGCTGCTTAACCAACTGAGCCACCCAGGCGTCCCCCTAAATGCTAATCTTATTCAAATATATTAGTGTTCAAAAATATTAATTTGGTTTCTAGGCAGAGGATCTGTGGTTTATATAACCAAGGACACACATACACACACACACACACGCACACACGCACGACATAAAAAAGACTCAAAGAAAAAAAAAAAAAAATGACCCAAAGGGTAAGTGCCAAAATGTTATGATGTTAATTTTAGAATTACAGGAATTTCTTACTTTCTTCTTTGATAATCTACATTTTCTAAACATTTCCTCAATAAATTATATAACTTTTATAATAACCAAAAGGTTATTAAATAGAATAAAAAAACTTTTATACAAATTGTATGCTGCTATTTAAGTGATGGAAAGAAAGGACTTTTACAAAGGTTCTAAATTGGTACCTCATAATAATCTGAGCTCATAATAATCTCATAATAAATGACTTCATAATTTAAAAAATACCTTCTTGGGGTTCCTATCCAGGTCTATTTCCCGTGAAGTAGCAAAAACTCTTTTTAAAAACCATTTATTGACTTATTATACTATGTATTAGATAACTTATCTACACTGGTTCCTTACTTCACAACCGCCTATGAAGTATTAATTTGTTAATGCTGAACAAATGAGGCTACTGAGTTGAACTTAATTGCCCATGGTTACATGGTCAGCATGGGGCAGATCTGGGACTTGAACCCAAAACTGCCTGACAGGATACTCCATTTTCTTTCCAACAGACCACATATACCTCTTCAAAATATACCTGTCTATGTATTAATTCCTCACTTCATTTTCAAATGCTAATGTATCAAATAAAGCAATTATTACTAGTATGTAAATGAGCTAGTCAGATTACAAGTGGAAAAAATATAAGAATTAGAGGCCTCCCTCCGCCACTTGTCACTATCCCCTTCTCCCTTTTATTTCCTGCATAGCACTTACCATCTCTAAAATTAGTTTGTTTTATGACCTTACCTATTTTCTTCTTTGCTTTACCTCTAGCACCTAGAACAGTGCCTGACTTAAACTGAAGTTTAATACTTAGTAAATGAATAAACAAATGTGTTCATGAGAACAAGTGACAATCCCTCTCTTTACTAAGCTATGTACATCTTGACAAGTCGACTAGCCTCTAGGCTTTTAAATTCTCATTTCTTTCATGGGAAACTGCCTAAGGTTTTTATAAGCTTAACTCCATCCATTCAAACTACTTACTGAGCATCTACTGTATGGCAGATATTCTAAACAAGGTGATAATTACAAAACACAAAAATCTCTCATGCGTCGTATACTCTCGTAAGTAAAGAATGACAAGAATATAACTAAATATGTTAGATGGTGATCCTGTACTTTGGAGACAAAACAGCTTGTGGGTCTCTGAGCGGAGAGTCTGCAACTGGGTAACTGAGAAAGAAGGCAGTTGAGTCGGGAGGTGAAGGGGTAAGACATGCACACTGGGAAAAGAACGTTTCAAGTGGTGGGAATAGCACGTCGGTGTGACTGTCTTTTTAGAGTGGCTGTAACGCAATAAATGAATGAGAGGTAACAGTAAATGAGATCAGATAAGTAAGGGAGCAGCAAGGATGCGTTGTATAAGGCCTTGTAGGCCGTTGTAATAACACTGGCTTTTATTCTCAGAGAAATTAGCAGTCACTGAAGGGGTCTGAACAACAGTGGAACATTCCGTGACTTAGGTTCTTAATGGGCTCAGCATTTCTCAGTGGGGTTGCTACTGGTATTTAGGGTGGGCAACTCCTCTTTGTCCTGACCCTCGAGCCCACGGTGGGTCATTCAGCATCTCTAAATGTCAGTAGTTGTCCCCAGACTTTTTGACAATTAAAAATGTCCCCACTTATTTTCAGAACTATGTTATAAATTGATGGAAGATAGGTTTAAAGAGCCTATTTTAATATTCCAGGCAATAGTTGGTGTTATCTTGAGGGAAATTCAGAATATATATTTTTGCCGACAGGATTTGCCATTGAGCAGAATATGGATGTGAGTGAAAGCTAGAAATCAAAGGATGACTCCCAGGTGTTTGGAATGAGCAAATAGGATGGAGTAGCATTCACTGAAGTTGTGAAGACTGAATATGGATGAACCAGCTTTGGGGAAGAAAGCAGGAATTCAGTCAAGACATATTAAGAAGTACTATGTAAAAACAGATATATCTACATATTATGGAAGAATTTTGCGAAATGGGGTAATGGGGACTACCGCTGAACTGACAGATTTTGTTAGGGTGTGTTGGATAGAGTTAACAGAAATAAATATTAGATAAATGAATAAATGATTACTAATTTACTAATAGTAATGGATTAACCAGTTTAAACAATCAGATTATGTCAAGAAAAAAAATTTTTTTTAAATATAATCCAAATGAATGAGTCTAATTGTGGAATTTCAAATGATAAATGGTGTGGAAGTAGGCAGACTTTTAATGCTTTTAAAATCCCACCAAGCCCATATTGCACGGAGCAAATGTCCTACAGTGAGATTAGGCTCAGCCTTATGAAAACAGTGGGCACATCATTGTCCTGTACCTTCTACTGACTAAGAACCACCACTTCCAACACTGCAGAGTCAACAGTCAATAAATGTAAACTTTTCTGCATCCGTGGACAATTTAAGAATTTCAGAGGAAAAGATGTATCTAGACACGGTTTAGACACACTTTACCCATTGAATTTAGTCATTCTTCCAGAGACAGAACAAATGATCTGAATCAACACAATGAGGTCTAGAGTTGGTAGGAGGAAGTGTCCAACTGAATCATTGCTGGAACTTTTCCCTAGCGACAGTATTCTACCTGCTCATATGAGTTGAAAGATCGTACTTTGAACAGCAATGCTCATCATAGAAACATGACATTTCCCTTCAATGTGTTGAATAACCAAACTCCTATCATCAGAAGTTTCATTCTCTTTGGGTTTAGATCACATTTATGAATATTCTCTCTCAATATCTTCTATTAACATCTCCCATGATTTGACACAAGGGTGGTATCCACATTCAAAAAGAAGTCCTCACACTCACACCTACCCCAGGGCACTTGGCTTCCTTCAGAACACGGCATCATTTTTCAGACCGACTTGGCCTGTGGTTTCACACCCCCCTCCTCCTCTCTGGAACAGCAGCAGAGGGGACGTGGAGGCCACACTTCAGTCAACGTGCGGCTCCAATCACCAGGCGGCTCAAGAAGTTCAAAGGTTCATGCAAAGGTGGTTACTTGAACTGAAGTGGGAGGAACGTGATAAAGAAGAACTAGTGGCAGACAGATGCCCCATGGGCTTCCCATTGTTGTTTCACAGAAGGACATACTGTGTCATAATGAATTACCACTAATTTGAGCCAGCAGTACTGTTAGATTGAGCCCGGCAACTCAGAATGACAAACAGTGCCTGCAAGATCATCTAATGAGGGGACAAGACTGCTCCTGGAGCAACGCTTCACTCAATTAGTGGACAAGGCTTTTAATGCTGCTCTGCACAACTAAAGCAATTTTGATTACTTAGAGCGGAGTCTCCATTTAGAATGGTTCCAAAGCTGAAACAGGATTTCTTTTTTTTTTTCCTTTAATATAATTTATCTTGAGAGTATTTGAATGGTAATAAGCTATTTGAAAGCCAATCACATTATTTCCTATTTTTCCCTAAGTAATAGTGAAATACATTTTTTTAAAAGTTCAAATGATAGAATTTGCTCTACCAAATGAAATGTAAATAAGATAGCAAATGATTAAGGATATGCTGAGGGAGTGTGTGTGTGTGTGTGTATGTGTGTGTGCATGTGGGCACTATGTGTGTCTCTCCGTGCCAGAATTACAGTTGGTGAATTTCATTTCATCAGCCAACATTATCAGGAGGGTTGCATATTTATTCTATATATCCTTTAAAAAAAAAAAATTCCAGATCTTGCCTTCTTTGGCTGGGAGCACTTATATTTCATAGCTTTTGATATGGGGAACTGACGTTTCTACTTAGTTATTTTTTTTCACTATGTCACTGCATGATGAAAAGCACTCATATGTGTAATAGTACAACTTTCTTTAATATCGTGATCACTGACTTATAACTAAACAGAGGCTATTTAGGCTTAGCAAATTCCTTTCATTCTCATTAGAAACACAGAGGGTCCTCACTATACATCGCTCTAGGCATCTTCTGGCTTTCTATCCATGCCGTGTGCGTAATTCTCAGACTGCTGGCACTCTGTGAAATTCTATGAAACTTTGCCTACTTAAGTAGAAGGTCATTGAGTAAAAGGAATTACTCAAGTGCTAGACACAAAGTTGGTGCCAATAAACTTTTATTAAACTGACCACAAATTCTACACAGATGAAGAAAGTAAACCTCATGATTCACTTTGCCTCCCTCAAGTGAACAGCAACGCCAGGGTCAAAGGTTGAGAATGTGACTCTACACAGGCATACCTTACCCGTCATCAAAATTGTGGGGTTTCCCCATCCCCCCAAATTGTATAAAGAAGGTCTAATACAAACAAATATATTGTCGTAGAGGTAGGGGAGAAGCAGATGGGGAGGGAGAGAAAGAGAGAATTTGAAGCAGGCTCCGTGCTCAGCACAGAGCCCGATGCTGGACTCCATTTCATGGCCTTCAAATCAAGAGTCGGCTGCTTAATCAACTGAGTCTCCCAGGAGCTCCTAAAACCAGTTTCTAAATAATGTACACCTGCATGTCTTTGTTTTACAAAAGAGATATATACAACCATGCTGAAGCACTCATCTAGAGCAGAAGTTCGGGAAAACTTCACAATTTTAACTTTTGAGTCACTGGAAAACCCATTAGTTGAATAAATTGACAATTATTGAACCTTATCATAGTCATGTTTCATTTTCTTACAATAATTTTAATAATTATGACCTTCTTGCCTCCAGAAGGGTTAACTCCAAAAGCATGTTACACCTTCAAGGAGATGGTTACGTATTCGTAGAAAGTGGTACATTATTGGTATTATTTTTCTGGTAAATAGAAAGAAGAAGAAAAAACAATGTGGCTCAGGAGGCAAGTAATATTTCCTATAATGTATGTTTTTAATAATTATGAAGACTCAGAAACTGGCAAAGAGCATGCACTGACTGTGCATGGTCCTCTCCCGAGAACGCATGACATAAAATCACATCAGTGGCTCAAATTATTGCCAAAATAGAGAAAACTATTAATAGTTTCATTTATTTTCCTTTCCTGTTAAAAGGACTCATAGCCTGGGAGAGGAAGAAGCAATTCTTGTTAGTCGTAGAAATGAAAGAAAACTAATAATTAAGGAATAAATTTAATGGGAAAGTACCAGTAATAGATACAATTCAGTTGGTATCAATCTCTTTAGTGCCTCCCCTTCATTTCTTATTTGTTCTTTAGTAGACTATCAGCCCAAAGTACCAACAACAATCATCATTCAGCTCTCCATCAATGTTAGTATCAAACATCACAGATATTTTCCTATTCTTTGTTGGTTAATTTTCATTTTTCAAATATATATGGTATTTGCATGGTCCAAAGTCCAAACTATATATAAAGGTAACTCTGGGGAGACTTCCATCCCTATCCTTCTATTTATTCCCATCCGCACATTATATGTAATTATTTTTATTAATTCCGGCTTATCCCTCCTATATTCCTTTCCTTAAAAAAAAAAAAATCATGTATTTATTCTTATTTGTCCTTCTTTCTTGTGCAGAACGTAGCATACTATATACTATGAGTAAAGTACAGAAAGTGGAGTCTATATATAGTCTTTGAAGGTTTTTAATTTTTCACTAATAACACATCCTGGAAATGTCTCCAAAATACTGCCCAGAGATCTTCCTCATTATCTCTTATAACTGCATGATTCTTCACTATACAGACATGCTTTTGTTTATTCAGTAAGTCTTTTATGGACAGGAATTTATGTTATTCACAGTATTTTGAAATTGCAAATAATTTTATAATTAATAACCTGCATGAGTATTTTTAAAATCCTCATACAATTCCCGGAAAATCACTGGTGGGTAGGGAGGTTCACTGAGTCTACTCTGGTTGTCAGTTGCCTCAACATTTCTGATATGGAAGAGGAGTAGAACTGGGAATTCTGAATTACCTTTGATGTTTTCACAGGAGCTCAAATTTATTTCTAGTCTTGAATATAAATCTCTATGAGAAAAAGCAATTATGAAATAGTCTTGATTGATACTCAGAGAGGAAAAATGAGTTTTAGAAATTTGAAATATTTTTCTTTCTTTCACAAGACTTTTTTGAGACTTAAACTAACCTAAACCCACTAAAAGTCTGAAAAACATAAGAGCCAGGAAATATTTGCCTATGAACAAACATCTCTGTGGCAAGGAACAACCCTGAACTTTCTTTAAATTTAGGACTCATATTAAGGGCTTGAAAATAGTGATTAAATGAATGAATGAATGAATCTACTGTAATCCAATCTGACACAAAAGCTTGGAAAAAGTTTTCAGAAAATAGAAATCTGAGTTGCAGTTCTGAAAGTAGGCAGGTGTATTTAGCAACAGCTTTTCCTACTCCTCCCCAAACAAGGCAGCCTACACGTAATTCAAAAGCAATCTTTGCAGCAGTCCCAATGTAACGCATAGACATGGATCTCGGTTTGAGGCTTGAGATCACCAAGTATCCAATAGCACATTCCCTGCTGCTGTCGTGAATGCTATAGGAATGATGCTTAATGGCTTGGAGGAAGAGTAGAGGTTCAACAAACCCAGAGAAAGCTACCAACACCAAGAGGGTGTATTCAGCAAGTGCCTAATGAGGTGTCATAATCTCGCTGAAGGGGCCAGAGTTTCCTCAGGGGGGAAAAAGATGAAGAAAGGAAAAAGGAATGGCTGTCTTAGTGTTTGCTGAAAAATAAAAGTCTGAGAAACCGCTGAGAGACCCCCAAAACACAGTAAAATTTACCTTTCCTAAGGCTAGTGTTGGTTTTACCCTTGCCCTTGGAGTAGAATGAAGTACAGCTAACATTCAGAGGCTAGCTCGGGGATTCTAATAAAGACTATGAAATAGGCAGGGGTGCCTGGGTGGCACAGTTGGGTAAGCATCTGACTTGGTTCCAGCTCTGGTCACGATCTCAAGGTCCTAGGATCGATCCCCACATTGGGCTCTGTGCCCAGTGAGGAGTCTGCTTGAGAGTCTCTCCCTCTCCCTCTGCCCCTGCCTGCTCTCGCTCTCTCTCTCAAATAAATAAATAAAAATCTTTAAGGAAAAAGAATATGAAATAGATGAATACTGTTGCACCAAGACTGGACTGATTTTTAATACCAGATTTTTTATTCCATTGTATCATTTTAATTCAAGTATCTGATTTCTCTGTATTCCTCTAGGAGTAGAAAAAAAGCCTGGGGTGTGGGTGACCCCCTAAGCAGAAAAATTATCGCTAATAGAAGCATTTCACTGTATCAGCATCTCATTATCACGTGTAGGGCATTAATCGAAGCACCTTATTTAAGGTGGGAAACAGCTTTGCTAAGGGGAAGATGATTCAGCACAGTATCTTCTGACAAGTGATGCCATCTCAAATCCTTTTCAGAGATAGGTAGAATAAATGAGTAAAAAATGAGCGTTTATTAAGTTTATTTATCACTATGTTATGTGTTCCATTTTTAAGTTTCTGTAATGATAGTCTTATCCATTTTTCTCTAAAACTGCCCTGTCACATAGTAATATGTGTATAGACTACACTTGTTTCATTTTTAAAAGGCATCCCAGGGAGAGGAGATGTGGATGAGTGTGAAGAGTAGATCAGGGGAAGCAAAAGGGTACAGACGCCTCCATTGACAAAAGGAAAAGGCATATGGCTTCCTTCCTTCCTGGTGCACCCAGGGCTCAGAGAGAACTCTAGATTTCCCAGCGATAAGTTTCTGCTTGTGAGCTCCACTGGGAAGATATTTTGTATGCCACAGAAAACCAAGATGTTTGCGTTCCCACCAATCCAGGGATAAGGCTTTTCCTCATACAGACACAAAACATACAGTATATGAATGTTTAATGGAGGCTAAAACTGGGAGAGGAACAGAAAACAAGAACAGAGCAGGTTAAAAAAATATCTGGTTTCTCTCTATCAAAATACTAATTAAAATTCATGTTCATGGGGATGATTATACATATGTTTTTGAACTAAAAGTCTAACCTGGCACTATTTTTTGGCCTTATTTTTGTGACAACATTTTTGTCCATATGGCATGAAGTGAATCATTTTACATCTTTTTTTAAGCTCTATGTGTTTTTCTTGTTGTCTATTCCCTCTTCTCCCACCACACACACACTGGCAGCCGCTACCAAGTTACCAAATGCCAACTCAGCCCTGCAAGCTGGCTGCATGGAGCTATATAGTACTGGCATTTTCCTTTCTTTGCAGAAATATTCCCTCTCTATCTCTCTCTCTCACACACACACGCACATAGGCATGCACACATGTACACATGCATGCACACACACACACACACCACCAGTGAAGCACCCTGACTACCCCTCCTTCATTCCCATGCTAATCTCCGGGTTCCTCGGGGTTCTGCCCAGCTCCGGTGTGTGTGTCGCTGGGCTGTGGAGCGCCACACCAGCTTCTTTAAGGTCTCTCATCCCTGGCCTTCCTTCTCCGTGGCACTATGACAATTAGTGGCTCACTTAAGAACTGCCATAAATTAATGGTCCATCGAGCCCATGAAATTAGTTTAGTCACAGCAAAGGACAAAAACCATGATTGTCCAGGGGTCTCCTTTCCTTTCTTCTTCTTTTGCAATCTTAAGAATCCATGCTTCTGCTTTTTCAGACAGAAGCAATGTTTCCTATCTGCAGCACAGCCACACCACCCGGCCATTTGGGTCCCTGCATGGCACACGTCTTGTACACGTGCTGCCTCTGCCAGGATCCGGCACTGCTGAGTTTGTGTGGAAGGGCAGAGACTCCACCTAACAAATGTAACTTTAACAACAGTAAAACAACCTAATAGCTTAGCATGCCAGGGGGCTAATGTGGCGGGCCATTTACTGCTACACTAAATAGCCCCGGTTTGATTCTCATTGCCAAGTGTCGAACTGAGAATTGCAAGGCAGGAGTAGCTCCTAATTCATTAGATAAAGGGGGTCATTGCTCATAGGGCTGGGGAAACTGGAGAAGGGTAAGAAATTAAACAAGGCAGCCCCTTTCCAAATGCTACCAAACCCTGGCTACCTGTGATCTGGGAAAACAGAGTCACCGAAACACGAGGGCTCTATCCCCGCACTCACGGGCCAACTTCCAACTTTGGATAAGTTTGTTTTATTTGGCAACATTCATCTGGAAAGAGGCTAGAAGGGAAAGGGATCCTAATACTGAAGCTACTGTTTATTATCTGTAAATCACTTTGACACCTTTGGAACCAAAGCAGCAACACAAGAACAAAGTATGATTTAGCCTTGACTGTAAAATGAGCCATGACTGAGATGTTCCTGCCAGGGATTCTGCCTCATGTGTCCTGGAAAAGTTGCTGTGGACAGTTGTGACCCAGCTAATTTTCCGCTGGGCATGAAAAAAAAAAAAACTGCTAACGATAAAACGGAGACCAAAGTGCTTGCTAGCTAGCATTGCTGTATCTCTTAGTATTGTCTTTTTTTTTTTTCTTTTTTTCTTCCATGAAGTCATAAAGAGTTCTAAGTTCAAACTGCCCTGAAGAGTCATGGTTAGACTGTGTGGACCAATCAATTCCCTTATCTTGTTCTTTTTTTTTAAACAGAAAGAAAAATAATCAAAAATTTCAAATGAGATCTCTAAAATGGGACATCTTTATTTCCTGAACATTAGCCCTAAAACAACTGATTTCTTTAATTCTTGCCATCACTCAGATTGGCCTTGAATTACCTCCCAATAGGCCTCCCATGTGCTTCTAGATGAGAGTGTGTAATGGGGGATCTGTTAATTAACTAGAAGCAAAGTTGCGCGGTGGGGATCAAACACTGGATACGTCCTAAAACTCCCACAGAGAAGATGAAATGCAGCGCAAACTTTAAAGACTTCCCGTCATTAGCTGAGACCTTGCTGCTCCTGGCCCAGACCCCTCCTGTTTCAGAGAACAATGAGGACAATAATGGCAGAAATGAAATCGTGCAGCCAGGAACAAAGGAACTAGCTATTTACCCGTAGAAAAAGAAAGGGGGGAGGGGAAGAAAAAAAGAGAACTTTCTTTTTCTGTGGTTTCTGTCTACTTTTAATTAATTTATGACTGCCAGGGAATTGCACAGAGAGCGCACCCAAATGCGCTGTATGGAACACAGTGTTAATATATGTAACATCTACTGTTTACTTCCAGGAAAAGTGCAACTAGCTGGGGAGAGGGAGGTGCAGAGGAGGAAGAGTTGGCACAGGAGAGAATGAATGAAAATGGACAAATTGTTGGGCTGAACTTTTCACTCTTAGGATCAGAGTTCAAACTGGAAATGATAAAAACAACAACAACAAAGAAAACAAAGCAACACTATCCCAAAAGTAATATATCCGCCTAGATAGTTCTCTATCTCAGTAAAAGACAGGAATTGTACTCTGACACAGAGCTCATATTTTGCAATTTTTCAGAGGTTTCCTGGTAAGGTCTATAGAAATATACATAAGTATAATATCAAGAGCAATAGCACATAGTCATGATATTGACCTGTTGTTCTTTCTTGCCTCTTGACAAGATGGAAATAGGAAAAATTATACTGAACATTGAGCTAACTGCTTACTGAGTAACAAAATCTGACTACTAAAGGACCTCATCCTCATTTTGCATTCTGAATTTTTGCAGAATTCAAATCAGGAGTTGTTCTATCTACCTAAAGTACAAGGCTTCAATAGGATTAAGAGAACAAGTAAGAACACCAATAAGGTGCACAGAGAGAAAGCCTTGGTTCTCTCTGCTTTACGTTGAAAGCAAGTGCTTTGAGATGGACCAGTAGGATGATGAGAGCCATTAGTTAGAGCGGCTGGTGGCCCTGCTCCCTCTCTTCAAATTTCGATTGAAAATGGCCACACTAGAATTATTTTCTTTTCAAAGCTCAGTGACAAAACTTACTCCTCTGTTTTCACATCACATGTTTAGAACCATCAGTGGAAACTGCAAATGGATGAAATAAGAAAATCCTCTAGGATTATGTTTTGTGACTTCTCACTTATTTATTATGAAAGGTTTAGATGTAATAAGCTCAACCACAAACTTGAGTTTAGGAAAAAAAATTGTAAGTGTATAGTTCAACCAAATGAAGATACTCTATAATCAAAAGGGAGTATAGGTCAGAGATTTACGGTTAGTTGCCCATATGTTCTAACCCGTATTAAAGAAACAAAACAAAAAACCTCCACCTTGGAGTGAAAAACCTATTGTCAATTATTGAGAATCTTATAGTGTCACCACACATAAACTCACAAGAGTAATGGACCCCCCAGTACATTTTATGATTGTTATGACTATCCATTTACCAACAATAATATGGCAAAATAGCAGAATGGCATGATAGTCCAGGAATGAAAGGGCTTAACATTACATTTCTGACATCTAAGAACTAAGCATGTGTCTTAGGAAATATTGTTTATTCTCCTTGGTCTCAGTTTCCATGGGGATAATAATTCTCCTGATTACTCCATAGGGTTGTTTTAAGTGTCGAATGATACAGCATATGTCAAAGTATTAAAAATATCAATTTACTTTCAATTTCACCATCATCTACTGTTCTAGAACAGTGCTGGGTCCATAATACAAGGTATTTAGGATCTAGAAATCTATAATAGGATTACCAATTCCTTTGGAATTTCTTAATTCTCTTCAAATTTTTTGAACAAGTTTAGAAATCAATCTAGAAACAATAACTTTCTTATAAATCATCCCAGTTAACTTCATTCTGCCTTCATTCACCTTGTATGATTTTTTCTATTTACTATAATATTTTGTAAGCAAGATTACATTACTTTCTCCAAAGATAGCAATGGCCTACCTCATTTCCACCTTATTCAATAATTCTCATATTTCTCTGTTTACAACATTCTATTTATACAATATTCTCTAGAATTCTTGATATTGTTTCCTAATCATTCTGTTGTTATGATAATTTAGGAATAATTCTAGAAATCTCCTTTACCTTTAATGAGATTTCTATAGGTAGTGTTAAAATCAAAATAACAAAGAGCAGTAAGACAGGACCACACATAATTGCTGTAAATGTATAACGGCAATTTCTTAACACAAAGAGAAATCTACTAATACTTAATATCTTCAGGATTCAAGTAATAAATGTAGAAAATAAGCCTCTTTCTAAAAGAGAAAGGAATTCTGATCATTAGGATAATAATTACTAGAAAAGTACCATAAGACAGAAAGGCAGGCTAAATTTCTAACTCTCAGAATAAGAGTGAATCTTCTGATTTAAGTAATCATTCTATTGGCTAACATCACCCGCCTTTAAATGCTCCTGCAATAGCTTTGAGAAGTAGCCGGATATCACGGCTGGGCATTCCGTTTGACCTACATAGTATTAACACTTTTATGAAAGTATTTTCCAGTCTTTGGAAACTGAGAGAACCCATATTTCTAACACCTTTAGAAAACCTGGAAAATCTGGCAATGCTATGCCAGCCTTTCACACAACAGCAATCTACTGGTACAAAATGGGAGCTGCCCATGTGATAGAGAGACACACTCTTGTGTTCATCCCAGTCCTCACTATTTCTGCCTGCCTCCTTTAGACAGTTGAGTTTTTGACACTGAGATTTTAGAATAGGCTTTAGGAGACTGGAAGAGTAAAATATTCAAAGACTTTTTCTCAGAAGAGAGATTTTATAGCTGCTCCTCATATGCCTAGCCTTTTAATGAAAGACAAAGATATGCAAATTGACAGAAAAACACAGATTATAGTCACACATAAAAAATGAGTAAATGAATAAAGTTTAAAATAAGTGCAAATAAAATGGGATACGGATAAAAGTTTTCTACAGAATGTGCTAGCCAATGTGTGAATTACAATGAAAATACACAAAGTACATAGGAAAATACCAAGGAAGATACAGGCAAAAGTAAAAAAATGATAAAATAGGAAAAAATGTATACAGTTATGAAGACAAAATATGAAGAAATATTAATATACAAATAGCATACCATAAAAGATTATTAGGATACACTAAAATTATATTAAGGAAACACAGGTACAAATTACAGAACTCAGAGTCCAAAGAATAACAGTGAAAATGTGGCAAAGGGGAAAACCTTAAATTTAAAATGGCAATGCAGAATCCAAAGTGTAACATTCTGTCGCATAAGCAAACTTTAATCTGAGGCAGTTGTGGACAGAGAGCCACTCTCCTACAAAGTTTGGTTTTCTTGAAGGAACTACCTAGTTGATGAGGTTCTCTGCATCTGGAACACTGAAATACTGAATGCAATAGACAACACTCTCAACTATGCTATGTGATCCCACTTAGGTACCGTAGTGCCCGCACAAGAAAGGTCTATATGCATATTTGCCATTAAATAACCAGATAGATTTTTTAAACAAATCCCTAGAAAGAATAAGTTGAAGAATATAAGCAATCTTTTCCAATACATTCAGTTATGAACAAATCAAAGATTAGAGATTGTGTCGCGATTTTTATTTAGGAAAATATATTCAAATGAATAAAGGAAAGATACAATTTGCTTTCCAAACGATCAAGAATGATGTTTAGGGAAAGATATCATGGGATCTTTATTCCTTTCCAATTTTGTCTGCCCAAATCTAAACATGGAATCCAAGGCCACCTTCCTCACACCTCCTATTGTGCTAAGGCTGTTTCTGTTTACTGTCCTAGAATGTGTGCTTAGGAAACTGAAGATATTTTTAGTATCAGTTTAAGGGGCATGCCAGAGGACCTGTAATACTCAACTGCATAATTAGGCAAGCAAACATTTCACAAAATAATGGTATTCAATAATTTTTTCCAGTGTCACAAGAATACAAAAAGATCCCTGAATTTCTAAAATTACTGCCCTTTGGGACGCAAGCAACATCAATTTATTTTAAAATTCCAGTCTCTAGAATATAGAGCTTCCTCAAATGTTATCACATATTTACCTGTCAGATTAAAGAGAAAGAGCTAAAGATAAACTTTTTGATGTCTTAAGCTTATAATAAGGAATATCACAATTGTATTTTGATGGATTATCAAGGTATTCAAAGTTGTTAAAAGTCACATCAGTGGTCCCAACAGGGGTTGATTTCACCCCCCCCCCCTGCCGGGAACTTTGGCAAAGTCGGGAGATAATTTTGTTCATCACAATTTCGGAAAGAATGGGGAGGAGAAGAAGCTGCAACTGGCATCTAGTGGATAAAAGCCAACATTGCTGCTAAAAATCCTGAAATGCACAGGACAACTCCTCCCCAACCTGCAACCTTACCCACCTCCTCCCCACAAAAAGTCAACAGGCGAACAATAAGAAACCCCACATTACACTACATGGGATCAATTTATTATGGCCTCAGTACTTTCTGTGTTTTTTTTGTTTGTTTTTTGGTTTTGGGTTGTTTTTTTTTATTTTGGTCTCCTCCCCTGCACCGTCTCACTCTATGAGGGCTTCAGAATGGCCCTTCATTTTTCTGATTTGCTACATTATTCTGCTGTGGGCTCAGGAAACATTTTTTTTCAAGCTTATTAAAATTATATTGTCTACAAGAGAAGGACTCAGAGCTCTTTATGAGTAAAGCTGAGGAACACAGAGGGATAGATTAATTAAATAATTTTAAATTTTCTAAGCTTATTTTTGGTTCAGACCTGTTCTAGTTACTAGAAATCACCAGACTTCAAATGTGTGAAGTATTGCTGTGGTTTATTCCAAACTAAAGAAGTAATAAATGAGAAACACATAAAACAAAATAATAGAAACCTGGTGTTTTGTACTTTCCTAGTACAAGATTGATAATGTCTTGGAGAAAGCTGAGCTGAAATGTATCTTCTAAGGTGAGTAACAGAATTATTGTAGCCAAGTGAATCTCATAAACAAGACTGAAAGTGAAGGGCAGAATGTCTATCTTTTT
The DNA here is from genome assembly GCF_010015895.1 of Lontra canadensis. NCBI lineage: Eukaryota > Metazoa > Chordata > Mammalia > Carnivora > Mustelidae > Lontra > Lontra canadensis. The sequence continues at coordinate 33,668,866 of NW_022631003.1, read as the reverse complement.
AAGAGAGTACCTTTTTAATACTGTTAATATTTTTAATGTAATGTTTAATATTTTGTGTATTTAATTGTAATGTGAGATTTACATGGATACTTTTATATGTACTAATGACATAATTTCATCTAAATTTAAGTTTCTGTACTCACATTTAGCTATGTTAGGTATTTGAGAGTAATAAATTGAATTTCTTATAAGAAGATTACTTATACATAAGACTTGCCTTTAATTAGTCAAAAACCATACAATTATAATAGATGACTTTGCATGATCCACTCCAGGGACGATAAAGAAGCAACTGTAATCAGATGATAGGATTTGTACTCTTCTCATACTCTGCTCATCTATATACCTAGCACTAAAGAGCATTGCTTGGTGTTCTAACCCAAAATATTAATCAATCAGACTACACATAAAATTCATTGACTTAATGATAAAAAGAGTTACCATCTGTAAATGTGAGGAACTGTGATGATAAAATTTAGAATTTTACATAGGAAAATACCTGAAACTTGGGGCGCCTGGGAGGCTCAGTAGGTTAAGCCTCTGCCTTTGGCTCAGCTCATGATCTCAGGGCCCTGAGATCAAGCCCCGCATCACGCTCTCTGCTTGGCGGGGAGTCTGCTTCCCCCTCTCTCTCTCTGCCTGCCTCTCTGCCTACTTGTGATCTCTGTCAAATAAATAAATTATTTAAAAAAAAAATACCTGAAACTCTAGAGTGCTTCATGTTACCAGGGAAGAAATTGCGTCGGGGGCCACAAATGGCTCAAGTCCTGATTCATGGCAGTTGCTACTATTTCAGCAAGGCTTTGCCTGATTTAGGTGCACAGGGCTCTTTGGTTACAGTTACCTTATCTTGTAATTCGAAGGATCTGAAAGGTAGTAGTGGAAACCAAAGGAGGACTATAATCAAGAGGCAGAGTTGAGTAAGTTTGCAAAGCACTTGATTGGCAGTACGAGATATTTACCAGACACCATTTCTTGTTTGGAAGTTTTCAGCTTTTACGCATAAGGACTCTGGCCTGTATTTTTGTAAATATTCAGGTAGAGTGCCATAAGGGCATTGAAGCAGGTGAAAGTAATAAACACATTGGGGCGTTCAGTGAAAGGTCAAACTCTGCCAAAAAAAAATAGGTCGGTGTCTACAGCTCAGAAAGTAATGCTGATCTGGAATGCCCAGTGCGTCCTCTACAAGCTTCGAACAGAGCATCACTTGGGAAAAGGATCAGGAACTTCACCAAAGTCTCTTGATCATTAGAGGTCTGCGTGTCCATTGGAAAACCATTGCAAAAAAATTGTTTATTTTCTCAGAAGTTGGTGTGATAACTTCTTAGTATAATTCTTGGTAGCCTATCTTCTGAATTTAGCATGTTATTGGGTCTCAACAGATATTTTATTTTCAGGCCTCAACTGGAAGTTGGGTCACTGAATGACTTCAATGGTGACAGAGTCAGGTAGAGGGGTTCCTCAGAGCTCCCCACAGCTGCTCTGGGTCCTGCCTATCTAAGAATTAGGGCACTGTGAAACTCCAATATTTTGCAATTTTTAAAAAACTAGCAAGGTCACTGTGATGTGAAACCAAATGAACCTTAACTAATTCAACTTTAATTGGTCAATACCAAAGTCATCAATTAAGCAAATTTAATTCACATATGTAAAATAGTAGATACTAATAATAAACATTTTGACAATTAGGAATCCTTCAGATTCACTTAAAATTTGAGTAATTTAAATTCCAAGTCTTTGTCTTTCTTAGACTTTGTTTTTTAATAATCAAACTAACAAGAAAAAAAGTAACAATTATTAAATATTCAAAATAATCGAGATGTACTTTTTGAAGCATGAATAATGTATTTAATATCTCACTTAATTATTTCATATGTAAAAATCTTGTTTACAGAGCTAGCCTACAAAATTCAATATGGGCTACCTTTGCATCAAGGAGGAATGATAATTATCTAATAAGTTATAAATACAGTTAAGGTGAAATTACATATCATATGTTTTAAGTAAATTCAAGAATTTTCACATTTCATTTAAAGAATTGCTTCAGATTCTAATGGTGACCAGAATGTACCAAAAAATAAGTTCACTCTAATTCACATTTTGGATCATAAAGCCTATGCACCTATATATATTTTTAATGAAACATATGGAATATTTCTACATGTTCAAAATGAAGGAAGAACGTTTGTCTCTTCCGTCTTACTTCCGTTTCCCTCTTCCGTCTTACTTCCGTTTCCCTCTTCACCCACCTCTCCCACGACTATGCCCACCTCTGCTGGCACAGTGCTGCTACACATATACTCATAGAGGAGCTCTGCAGACTGTGAGGGAAAACAACCAGGGTAGGGGAGAAAATGGAATGGCCAGCGTGACCTCTGGGCACCCCTGATCCTTCCTCTTCACAGCCCAGAGGGGACACTCTTGGGCCACAACAACTAAGAAACACCACATTGGTCCTTGTGTTGGCAACCTCGGCTGAAGACGAATAATCTTCTCTATGATCCAAGGTACCAAAAATAGAAGACAAGTGGAAACTGTCCATTTTCTTATTGTTAGCCTCCTTCTAGGAATAACAAATAACAATAACAATAAATAAGTTAATAACAATATTAAGTATAATTCATCACCATGACACCAACACATGATTTTTTTTGGAAAACATTAAGTCACTGGAAGAAGGGCTTGAGATGAGGACCTTTTAAGAGTAAAATAGTGCAGTCATCCCTCCCAAAATAGAGAGTAGAAGGGCAGGGAGGCAGGGGGAAGAGATGAAAGGAAACAAAAAAAAAATGGAAGGCAAATACAAACGGCACATCTATAGGAAGCCAAGCTCTGTGTTAGGCACGTTACAGAATAGTCTTACTACCATGAGATGACTTTTTATGCCACACAAACCCCAGTCCCTGAACGACAGATTTCTACCTTCCTTTTTGTTCTCTCAGATCCTACATATTTTACATCATCCAAATCCTGAACCTAGCCTGAGACACAGTAGAAACCTAATTCGCATCTGTACATGCCACATTACAGTGTGCTTGAAAGCAGGACTTCTGCCCATCTCTAACATTCAGTGTCAGAATAGAAAGGCTTAATCACATATAAACTGCCTCTCTCTATTGTTGTTTTATTTCCCAATTGTTCATTAGCTGTGGGCCACAGGAGCAAACAAAGGTTTGACAAATGAATAGATCTGCCTATTATTTATAAGCATCTACTTCTATATTAAGTACAATAGAAATACCAAATTTTGGTCAGGGTGAGAGAAAAAGGTAACAACCTTCGGAATCCCAACAATATCATTATTCAATATTGCATTACAATTGCTGTTCAGAAGAGGTTCTGAGTGGCATAAATATGGAAAGTGAATTACTGCACTCCACTGAAAGGAAGAACCCTACCTCATAATAACTGTAGTAATTGACTAAACTATTTATAAATGCTTAGAGTATGGCTGCTTTGGCAGTAGCTCATTTAAACAAAAAAGACATGGTTTTCAAATTCAGTACTAAATTTTCCTAGGATAAGGAAGCAAGAAGAACCTAATGATATGAAAATATCAAATTTCATCTTTGGCAAAAGATTTAATAACATTTCACATTGTTGCCCCAAATGGCACACTCTTAATTTTTTTTTCCCCCCAGACTTAATCTTGGCCTAGTGTGCCTCCTTTTTATAGGACTTCTGAAACTAGAAATCGCCAGCATGGGGAGAGACCATTAAAGGCAGAGGTGTCTCCTATAAGCACAACATGTGACCGAGTAATATTGTCTGGATTAGCAGCTTTATAACCCAACTAAGCCCTGGAGCTACAATTATCTGGTTGCATTAAACTGAAATCACCTGAAAAACTTCACACTGAACAAACCCTTGGAAATGTCTAATCTGCCAGTTTACACTCAGAAGAGAAAGTGGAATGCAGTGGTTAAAGATAAGAAAACAAACTTTTTGATGAGGAAGTCTCACCTGTGAGCCAGTATATGGTTCTAAATGTCTGAAGACATTTCTCCAATTTATTTTCATGTGATCTTTAAAACTTTTATTTAAAAAGGAGATTTAACCTGACCATTCCCTTTTAAGCCCATGTCCCAAGTACATATGCTTGATGAGGACATAGAAGAAGAAGACATAAGGAATAAAACTGCATTGCCACACAGGGAATACGTAGCTCCAGATATGAGGCCTTATGCTAATTTTAGCAAAATGTATGTATCTTTTTATATACATAAAGTTATGGCACTATATAAAAATATCCTTAAATGTGACATATACTGAAATCCTATTTACTGCCTATCCATCTTAAAATATAAAAACTCCAAGCAGTGGTTGCATTCATATTAAACTACTTCAAAAATTCTTTTTAGTTTACCTAAAGTGCTTTTTTTTTTTTCAATTTGTAAGATATAGGTAAATCGTAAGCCTGAAATTAAAATTCTGATTTTAGTGCAAGGCTACAGTTATTTAACGGTAGATCAAAGAAGCTGATGTTAGGCTCTACATTGGGGGTTTGCTTTCTGTTCTTCTTTGTCAATATCAATGCTGAAAATTCATTGTGTTAGGTTACAATCTATTCTATAAAATGGCATTTTTCAAAAGAATAACCAGTTTTCTGCACAAAGATGCAATGTATTTATGCTGTATCTCAAAGTCAAATGCCAAGATTTCCAGATGATAAAATTCAATTCTTAAGCATGTACAATTATTCACATTCCTTATCTTACACATTGCTGTTTTATTGGCCAAATTCCTACTTAGGTAGTAGTTTAGCTACCCTTTCCCCCCTCCAATAAAATCAGAAGAAAAACAAACTTCACTTTCCATCCCGATGTAATGTCTAACTATATCATCTCAATACTAACAAGACTGGCAGCTGTATTTCACTCCAGATCATCTACCCTTGGTGGCAAGTAGAGGAAATCCACATGTAAAATGATGCAATTCAACCAAGTGTTTGTTACTATTGAACAACATCTATGATGACTATATTGCTTTTCATATTCATTCTACTTTTCCATGAACATTAATATGCAGTGTAAATTTTCAACTTGAGATACTTATTACTGTACAGATTTTTCTTAATGGCACAATTTTAAAAACAATGCATAATTCAAGTATTCATTGAGAATAGATTACCAAATCTTTTTTCCACGACTAGAGTTTCAGTGAAATGTAATGGTTTATGTGTGGTGCCATGAAGTAGGAAGATTGATTAGATGTACTCTGAATTCCCTCCCTCTTTTTTTTTTTTTTTTACAAATTTGTAACAGTAGAGAATTCCTAAGCATGTCTGGATGTTATTGTAAAGAACTAAGGTTCATAGTTAAGCTTTCCCTTATTTTTAACTAAGCTATATTACTTTCAATTAAAAATAAAGTGTAATACTGGGGTATACCAATACAACTAAAATAACAAGATATTTTCCTACTAGTCAAATAAATGTAGATTTGGGCACAATTTAACTTCAATAGAGATAAATAGATTTTAAATACATGAGTGGCTTTGCCTGATTTCACTACAAAACACTCTTTGTTCCTATGTTATGATTTAAAATTTCTTTCAATGAAAATTTAAGACACAGACCACTTTTTCAAAACAAGAACAAAGTTCAAGACAATTAAAAACAATCCTTCGCTCTGTTACTGGCCACGATTCTGGTAGGAGGGTCTCATAAATCACAGCTAAGGTTCACAACCAGAGATGATCTAAAATGAAACTCAAAGAAAAATAAAAACCATCCTCTGTTTTTACTACTGCTGCACAAGGTGTGCGCTGAGAATCAAAGCTTTTCTCTCACAGACCGCAGCACTCAGATGACTGAAGGTACCTCTGGAGAAGACATTGAAAAAAATTTACTTTGCTTTCAGTCTCAACGGAATATTCAAGGTTATTAGGCTGCCATTCAGAAACTGTGCAGTCAAGATCTACAGCATGGAGGTCTGGCAAACAGCAAGGTTACATTTGTAGGACATCAATATTCTTGATCTCCCTTCAACTTGTGCTTCTAAAATACAGTAGGTACTGTATGATTCATGAAAATTAATCAGCTACTAACATTTCTGGCTGTTCTTAAAGACTTTGGACAGTTTTAATTTTTTAATGAATTCAGGCACTTGGAAAAGAAGAAAATAATATTAAGAAGACCAGAAGAATTTGTTAAAATCATTTATCACCATCCAGCTCTGTCAACCAAAATAATTTATTACTGTCATGAATGCAAATTTTTCTTTGGGCCAGTCAACTGACTAGCAAAAGTTACTTTGTCTATTTGGTAAAGTTTTGAAAAGAACCTCAAAGATTTGCACAGAAAAAATAAATGTCATAAAGATGGGAAGAGTATTAATAAAATTTGAAAACCTTAAACTGAACTAATTGATTTAGAGCTATATATTGGTTAGAAGCTATTTTCTGATGGAGGAGTGGAGAAAAATGTTTAACCTGGTTATGGCTATAAATACTAAGTCTCTTCTAAATTAAATCAATTTTCTTGATGAAACTAATTTCTTGCCTGAAAGGTATTAAAATAATTTCATTATAAAGAAGGTTTTGCTACAGTTCTGCACATTTCTCCACTGAAGCAAACAGTTCATTGCATGTGTCATGACATGCAAACTGTTTTTACAAAAAATGAAGGCATTTTGAAAACACAGGATGATATGAAATAGACTAACGTGAACGATCCATTTTCAACTTTCCAGATCAACCTGATCTCTATACCCACGGAGCTACACAAATCCAGTTTGTTTCCTCTCCTATACCATCCTATTCTATTGCAAATATACACCTATAGTAATAACCAAAGAACTGAAAATTAAAACAGCAATGAGAAACCACTTTTCTATCCAACTGATACAATGTTAAAAGAAGATGATACCCAGTGCTAATAGGTGGGAAGAAAACAAATCCTCATATATATTTAATGAGAGTGTAAATTTATACACTTTCAAATGGCAATTTGGCAATATATGTGGAAATTCTAAATGTGAATGATTTTCAGCCCAGCAAACCCACTTCTAGTAATTTATCCTATCTAAATAATCACTTACATGTGCAAAGATACATGCATAAAAATACTAATTTGTAGCATCATTTGCCAAAGTAAATAATGGAAAACAGCTCGAATGTCCATCAACAGAGAATTAAGATTATGACACCATTTTAAGGGAGGGATAAAAAGGTGTCTTTATATATAGCAAGAGGAGAGAAAACAAAATGTTAATGTCGTTATCTCTGGGAAAGGCAATTGTGGAGGCTTTTGTTTTCTCCTTTACAATTCTATTTGAACATTTTTTACAAGTTTTTTTCTTTTACAATTAGAAAAAAAGGAACAAAAATGAAGACAATATGTATGTATAGTCCTGGGAAATTGGATCTCTAGACCATCTACTTCTATATCATAAAACATATATTATTTAAGCACATGATTTATTAGAGACATGTTTAAAGTTTTTAACAACCAAAGGTATATATCTCTGTTTCCAGCTTATTAATAATCTCTAATATTTCCTTTGTTTCATATAATATATAATGTTTTCTACATAAAATGTGTTTTTGTGAATATTATGAATACATAAAAATATTCTAATTTAATATCAGTAATTGCTATGTTATATTTATTTTAATTATAACCAAAACATTAAAAGTAGGGAATAGCTCAATAGTACACTACTTATTAATTCAAAGAGAAAGAAACCCACTAAAACTGCTATTACAAATATGAAATAAACTATGTTAATTTGTCCTACATTTATAAATTTAACTTTTTATTTTCTATGAATGATCTTTTTCATACAACCACTCCATGTAACAAGCATTACTCTTTATGTATTGTTTAGGTATGATATTTAAATAAAGTCATTCTAAACACTCTAAGTTGCCTCATAGAATAGCAGTGTTATAAAATGATTTAACTGACTAACCACTTATCAAAAGAAAGCAGGGTTTTTCATTAGCTATGCATATGATTATGTACTTTTAAATTATATCTGTAATTATTATTATAACCATATATACTGTAGGTCCCTTAACACAACCCCAGAGAATAGGTCCCAGTTTTAAATTAACAATCAATTTTCTATCTAACTCTACTTGGAACTTCTAACTGACCAAAAATATTCTTAACATTGAAATAGTCAAAAATAACAACTATGATATTTTTTTTCCCATTCATGATCTACGTATCTCTTAAATGATGGTTCTAGGGTTAATCTGAGCTCAAGTCATTTAATTTATCGGTTTGTAAACTGACCAAGGTGATCGCCTATTATGTTAGGAAGATGTAGGCAAGTTGGCCTAAAGGCTGGTGATTTTATACTGATCACTATTTTCCATATTTGGAGGGTGAAGAATGGAAGTGAAAAGCTTTTTAACTCACTTATTGCATTGAATTTCTCTACCCTTGAGTCTGTGTGATCTGCCATGCAATTTAGAGTAGAGCTGGCTGGAAGACCTTAAACGAAATCCAGGAGTGACTTGCTATACCATAAATAAAGATGGCTTCCCATGGTGGTCTGAGACATGGAGGGTAGTAATAGAATCTAGAGATGCACAGAAGACAAATGGAGACAGCTTTGTATTCTGGTGGCTTCCTCTGACTTTTTTTTACTCCCACTGACTTTCCCTCCGCCCCTCCTATCACTGTACTCCCTTCTGTCATCCCAGGGCCTAGTCACAAGCTGCACATCTTCCAGTGCCTGGAATAGTCTTCTCCCCATTCTTCACATAGGCAAGGTAGCAGAGAACGTTTAAACATTTGGACACTGGAACAGATCCCCAGGTTGCAATTTTCCCAGTACAGATTTTCCCTCTGCAAACTGGGGTGAATAATGGTGCTATCCTCTCAGGATACTTAGAAGGATTAGATAAACTGACACAGGTCAAACAACCATCATGGTGCCTGGGGCAGAGAAAGGGATCAATAGAGCTGGCTATTACCATTACTGTTATCATTTATATTCTTCACGTAGTTATGTCTAACTCAAGTTGCAGGGAAGCCTTCTCCAAATATCCCGATTAGGTCAAATCCTCCTCCCAGAAGGCTCATCAGTGTTTACTCTTCTTTCGTAGCATTCATCACAGTCATGTGTTTACATTATTTTTCTTATCACTACACTATGAGTTCCACAGTGGCAAAGAACATGATTAGTGTTTTGGGAATATTTTGTTTGTGTTTGTTTTGACTTTTCCCTCAAAATCTACCATAAGTATCTAGCACATAATAGGACTCCAATAAATATTAGCAAATGAATTAGTGCATGAGTTAATGAATACAGAACCTAGGAAATAGGAAACAATTTTTAGAAGGAAAAATGCAGGGGTGCCCGGATGGCACAGTCAGCCAAGCTTCGGACTGTCAGTTTCCGTTCGGGTTGTGATCTCAGGGCTGTTGAGCTTGAGATGGGGAGTCTGAACTCAGCACAGAGCCTGCCTAAGACCCTCTCACCCTCGGCCCCTCCCCCTGCCCACATATGTGTGCATACTCTCTCTCTCAAATAAGTAAATTGATCTTAAAATCTCTTTCTCAAATCTCAAATAAATAAATAAATCTAAATAAATACATAAATAGGGGGAAAAATGCAAAGGCAACATGTTTAAGAAATGTAAAAACAAAAACAACTTGACGTGCCTGAGATTGAGCTGGAGAAGCTAACTCAATCTGCAGATGACTTGATCTTAGATTTTACTCTATATCCTGGTCACCCTAACACAAACAGTTGGACGGGGTAACACACTTGATCCATTAAAACTTGAGTTGGGGCTTTAGCCAGCTTGGAGTTGTGGAGGAAGGACTGTAAGTGTGTATGTGTATACACAAACCTGTATATCATATGGCCCACATCTAGAATTCGTTTATGTGAAATTGGCTAATTTTTAACAAGATTTAAAACCCAAAACACCAACAGCAACAAAATTTGGCTAAGTAAGCGCATAAATGAAAGAGACATAACACAGGTAAAATACAGAGCAGCTAAGGAACAAAAATCTACGTGAATATTGAAGTCAAATTTAATAAATAAGGAGATAGATGAACAGAAAAGAAAATGTTCTTCAGTGACAGAGAAGGGAAAATATCCATTTTTTATGTTTTTGTATTAACCTGTGAACAATTCTATTCTACTTATCCAAAAGAGAAAATGGCTTCAAGGCAGAATAATATATATAGCAAGTATTTTGTGTTGATCAGTTTTTCTGCTAAACACTAATACCATTGGATAGCATCAAATTACCATTTCAGATTTGGGCCAATGTAAGTCTTTGGTTGTGAAACCTGTGCCATAAAACTGGTGTGCAAACACCTAAAACTTTGGTATTAGTCTTGTTAAACTTTGGATTCTAATAATACTTTCTCATAAAATTTTTATTCAGTTATCATACCATACTGACTATTAAAAATTGTTTAATTCAATTTTTGATATTATTTTTCTTGTTGGCTTCTCAAATTATTTATAAACACTGATTTTTTTAAAAGTGTGCTTGAAGTAAAGTATCTTATGACAGTCCTATCAGTCATTGTCAGTCATATAAAACTCAATGTTTCAAATTAAAAAAAAAAGCTCAAGGAAATTAAAATAATAATTTCATTTTGATGATTATCAACCTAGCATCATACCACCTGAGTGAAACTGCAAGAAACTAAGAGCCAGGAATACATTCTCATGTTATCAACTTTCTTTTTTTCATTCTGAAATTTTGGCTCTTTTTGCCTCAGTTCCTCCATATTATAAACACTGACATGTTGGCAGCTAATCAAGTAATGATTGGAAAGTGCTTAAAGCTTAAATATTCTTGGAAGAGAAGTAGTGTACAGGTGCAAAGTAAAAGAAATTTTTTTTAATGTTTCCCACAAATTGAGGGGAAAAAAAAAATCATAAAATTCTCAGGCCATGTTTACAAAAGTATAAAGTGTTCCAAAAGCACTATAATTGCAGGGAAATGGGCTTGCCTGAGGTTGATTCATCTCACTTATTTATTATTATATACCCCCAAATATTTCCAAAAAGCTTTGAGACAGCCTATAATGAAATACAAAGCAAAAATCTATAGGTAAACAACAAAGGGAGAGAGGATTTATGAAATAGCCAAACCACAACCTAACAGAAGCTTTAGCAACTGGTAATAGAAAAATACAAGGTTTCTACCAACCAATTTCAAGGGAGAAATATGATGGCATATGAAGATTGGATTAAAAAATTAATAAACAAAAGCATGCTTGTTCCTCAAGAAATGAGAAGTGTGCCAACCCTCAAGCAACAACGAGAGTGATTTACTTTTGAACATGTCAAAGAAGGTGCAGTCATTTTTTACAAAATAAGTAAATAAATAAATTTATTTATTTACTTATTTTGTAAATATTGTAAATATTATTTATTATTTACTTATTAATTTATTACATAATAAATTTATTATATATATATATGTATAATATATACACACATATATATGTGTATATATAGTGACTATCTCCAATGTGCCAGACAGTGTGCCAGGAGGTAGAGGAGAAAAGAGTCCTGGTCTTTTACTTAGAACTCAGTTTAGGAAGGGAGATGAACATTAATCAACAAATCACACACACACACAAACATTAATCAACAAATCACAAATCACAGACTAAGAGAGTACTGGTGGGAAGGAACATAGTATGAGGATGGAAACAAGTAACCATATCTAGACTGCAGATTGAGGGCTAGCTCCTTGAAGAAGTGACGACCCAAAGAAATCTGTTTGATGATGAAGAGTTCACTCAGAAATGGATGAGGTTGGTTAAAAAGCATCTGAAGGAGAGGGGAGTGTGTGCTAAGGCCCAGGGTCAGGAGGGAGCTGGGGCCCTCGCGGTTCAGAAGAAAAGATCAGAGTGCTGAAACACAGAGCATTCTAAGGTGAGGCGGGACCAGTTCTGTGGGAACCAGAGACGCTGAGCCTGTGGGAACATTAAGTCCTTACCCAAAAGCAATAAGGAGCTCCTGATGGCAGTTCAAAAAAAAAAACAAACAAACACTAAAGCCAGAGATATTTTCTACAAAACTATTTCTCATACTGTCTTGAAGTTTAGGGAAGTTTAGGGATGTGCGAGAAGTCTTTCTGGGGCTTATGGTTCAAGACAAAGTTTTACTGAACTTGACAGAAAATAAATGTTTGAGGACGACTTGTGTTAAACCTCCTTTTTCAAGGAAGGAGAAATAGCAAGAACAGAATTTTCTGGAAGTCCATTCTGGGGAACTTGAACCAAGAGCTTGTAGAAGAGAGCTTGTATTTGGCATACGGTGATTTTCCTTTGGAGAATAAATTCTTAGAGTGGTCCCCAAAAGCAGGCTCAGAGAATCAGTGTTTCTGAGGTAAATACATTATAGCCTTCAGGGAGCTAAGGACACAAAAGTTGGAACCTACTGATTTGTGCTTTTAGATGAAAAAAATAGGAAGTTCTCTCCTCTCCTCTCCTCTTCTTTGCCTTGCTAGGCCCACATTCTCACCCTCTTTCCTTCATGGACATCTTTTGATATAGTTTTGTTGTGTTCTCTCTCTGTCTTTGTCTCTCTCTGTGTCTCTCAATCTGTATAGCACATTTCTTTCAAACTTGATTAAGTCTGCTTATTTGTTTTTCAGAATATTTTGTTCTATGTGAATATATGATAGTCACAATGGAAATGATGAAGATCTTTATATTAAAATGGCTGAAGGAAGGTGCTGAAGGCTAAGAAATTGCACTATAGTGATCCTTCATAAGGCTGGTTCTTAAAAACATGTCCCTTCAGTAAAAGGATCCCAAGGAATGGCTTTCATGCCTGCATTGGAACATCATGCCATTGTCACTGACCATCTCTCTGGGCTGACAGTATTTGTCCCAAAGCAATAATTTCACACTTAGCCATCACATTACCCAGCACAGAATATTGCTCAGTAAATGGTTAGACTTGAATGAAATGTTTTCTCTGTAATGGGGACGGGACAGTGAATACAAAGAGGTCATTCATAGGCTTGTACTTGCCCTAAAAACCAAATGCCCTCCCCCTTGAATGTTCCAGAGTGGAATCACTGGCTTCAGCCTTTGATTTGTAAGGTTGATAAGGATTTCCCCATTCATTAAGAGTCAATATTGACAAGCAAGATTTATCTTATGTATCAATAAAGAAATGGCGTCAAAACAGAAATACAGGTATGTAAGTGCTGCATAACAGAAGTCCCTGTTAAAAAACAAAAACAAAAACAAAAAAAAAACTATACCTGTTTTAGACCTTTCAGGAACAGGTTTCAGTGTTGTTTCTTTTTTTCTAATCTTACATCTAATCAGACAGCAGCCTGTAACTTTTCTCATCATTACATATGGCCTATTGACAGTTGACAACAACTTTACTCATCATTACATATGGCCATTTACAGTTGACAGCTGTCAACCAGGCAAGTTCACATACGTTGCTTCACAATCACATGGCATCGCAAAAAGTGGGGTGAGAACCCAGGCCAACATGCCATTGATCAGCTTTGGATGAACTGCTGCAGCTGGAAACCACCTCACTGAAGTAAGACAGATCCCACACTTGCACATTTCACCTCCATCTCTCGCCATTACAAACTACCACCATATTCCAATTAAATGGTCTTTTATTTCACTTAGTTCTCACAGAGCACTTTCGTTCTGGTACTTACTTCTCACACTAGTGCTTTTCTGACCTTTCTATTCAAGTTGATTTCCTACAATTAAAAAAAAAAAAAAGGAGGGAAATGGTATTGTGGTATTTAGGTCACGAGGAAATTCTGCTCCTTAAGATAGAGGAGTAAGTATATCTCCACTTTATGCTTGACCATGCACTGCCTTTAAATTCAGTGAATGAGAGACCATAGGAGTTAGGAAACAATAGTTATATCACAAAGACATAAGATTTCAAAATCTATCTAAAATGCCTATTTTCAAAGCCACCTCTAGTTTGAAGTACAGTAGAATAAAGTTGCTGCCAGTACCAAGAACTGAAAGTTGCAAGTCTGTGTTGTCGAGTTTTGTTCTGCATGGCCATATGTGTGAGTGTGTGCGCATGCGCGTGTATGCGGATACGTGCAAATGAATGCACGAGGTAGCGTCATCCCCAATGTTATTTATTCACCTAACACATTTGATATCATTATTGCAGTACTTACGCCTACCTATTCCAAGCAGATCTTATGAAAGGGATTTTAGCCAAGACACAAATCACCTGCCATTAGTGATTTCTAACCTTTATTACCCCAGCAAGAGATAGAGAACTTTTGAGACACAGCCTAAACATGTCAAAAGGTTGGTTTTCCACTAATACCAGCAGGAGTAGAAAATGACACTGCAGTTGTCCTTGGAGCAGAGAAGCTGACAGAGTTGCTGAAAGGTTCAGCCATTGTAGGATTTTGTTAAAAACCTAAAGGCAGCAGCATTTCTCTTTGAAGTTCTGAAACATCTTGGAATTCAAAAAGCTCAACAAAGAATAACATGGACAACTGAGTTTTTCAAAACTCAATTTTAATTTAGCTTTTAAAATACTATGCCTACTCATTTGGGGTGTCAACGCATTCAAAGGTACAAAGTAAGTTCATTAAGAATTATCATTGAAGGTCCCAAATAGATTTCCAATTCAAAGGATGTATGCCAAGGTCTGATGCGTTTAATTTAAATGCCTTACCTTTCCCCTGGGCATTTCCAACAATTCTAATTGAAAGGCACTTAAGAGAGGGAGGCCCATGATTCTGAGTATTGTACACTGGCTCTCATACTGAAGGCCTTTTCCATTCAGAATGTGAAAAATCAGATTCCAGATCACTTGTCCTTTATAATGCCCATAATCTTTTCTAGTTAAAATTAATATTTGAGTATTACAGTAAAAACCAATATGCAGGACTAAATTTCCTGGATGTTGGCAGCTATATTATTCTGTATTGGAATACTCAAAAGAGAACTGTATAGTGTTTGGGTAGCAGCAACAGGCTGAGTGAGTCAGCTGAGACTAACACAGAAACTTACTTCTACAAGATTTGCATAATTAAACACACTGTACTTTTTCAACATAAATAGCAGGTCTCAATTATTATTCCTATACACCTGATACTTAGGAAATTAACTTGGCTCATTCTTATCCTGGTTCTTTACGTGACCGATAAATTTTTGATGTTTGTCTAATTAACTGCCCAAAAGCATGCTAATGTTGAACAACGGTAGTCTCAAAATATATGTCAGAGATATGACTTAGAATGTCAGGAAGTTCTATTCCTTCATTCAAAATTTAGATGCCCTCTTTGAATTAAAAAAAAAAAAAAGTACTTTCCACATTTAATATCATAGATTAGCTATCACTTACCGCTTTTTCTCTTTGGCCTGATAATCTACATTATACCTTAAATCTAAATTTGATGGAAAGTTCCAGGCTTCTTTAAGGAGACAGCCCAGTCCTTACTGAACTGGGATGGTCAGATATTCCAAAGAGTAATTGGCAAGGCATATATACTATCATATCACAAGCCCAATTACTGAAAGAAGTACTGCTTAAAAAAAAAAAAAAAAAAAGTGTGATCTTTTGTTTAATTTACCAGTTTAAGTTTAGTATTTGCTTTTCATTCTACAAATCTCATTCATTTTTGCCTTCACCAACAATACAAAATGAACACATCTCAACAGTGAGGAAAGGAGGTAAAGAAAGGAAAATACCACCTATACACATAAAAATGAACACATTCCCTAAAAAATAGACTCATTTCTCTCATTCCATTTGGGGGGGGGGAAAGGGCTTTAACAAACATTTCAATTGTATCGGCTCTATGGAAAATTAGGAAGACAATGAAACAAGTTAATTCCCTCAATGCCAAGTTTATAAGAAAAATAGTAAAGACCTATGATATCCTTCCTCTAGTATCTATGCCAAAAACAGTTGCTGTTACAATTTGCCACACTTGCCTTAGTTTTTACATAGAGAATGTGTTAGGTTTCACAGGTAATTGGTAGCCTTGAGCACATGTAACTTACAATCACTGAATGAAAAGATTCGCTTTGGTAAATTAAAATGAAACAATTTCTCCAAAATAAAGGGAAAAGGGCAAAAAAAAAAAAAAAGTTAAGGGGATTAATAGGCAAGTGTTTCATCTATTTTTGCATTTAATTTGATGTTATGAAAGCTTTAGGCGTCTAAAAATATACCCCTTTTATTCCTGAAAGTCTGCAAGATTTGGCTTTTGGAACAGAAACAGTTTAGGTGGGGAGGGAATTGCTGAATTCTGTATCTATGTTTAAAAAAGGGGGGGGGGTTGACCATAACCCTAGGCCCTAGCTCCTGCAGAGTGCCTGTTGTTATGAAAGCAAGGTGCTCCACACGATCTAATCATAGCACTAAACCTTGTTACAAGCCCTTTTACAGCTCCAATATCTGGGTTACATGGAAACACGCTGGAGAGCCTCCTTGTACTATGAAATAAATGTCATTCTGACTGGCATCCTCTCTTCCAGCAAGTAATTTCCCTCCGCTGATAAATCGATACAGCAAAAACAAATGAGAGCACACAATGGGCACAGTGAGGATTACATTTTTATTCATTTCAGAGCCCCTGCAGCCAAGTTTTTTAAGTACAATAGCAGAAAATGATGCACTTGAGCTAGGAAACAAGAGAGATACATAGAGACATTGAGATAAGAAAAGAAAGACAAAAAGGAAGAAAGTAAAGAAATAAGAACAAAGAAAAAGCCAAGAGACAGGAGGCAAATGTGGCCCTATCAAGCAGTTCAGACACAAACTTCTATTTGAGAGTAAGATTATTATTTGAATTCTTGTCCAGCCCCTCATAGATATGATCAGAGAAACACATGCACGTCTTCTTTTTTAACTGCCTTATTGCAGATAATTTGAAAAGGATCTAAAATCTTACTTTTCTGGGATTGATTAATTATTGATATCAACATAGGATCCACACATGACAACTTATCTACAAAACCCACAACTAGAAATTGTAGAAAAGACACAATCGATCTTTATTCATCACTGGAAGTCCCCTCAAGTCACTTATGTTTTTCATCTTTTTTAAGGCAAAGATGGAAAGGGCAAAACAAAAGAGAAGCAAGAACACAGTGACTGACTATTCACAAGAGGGATGAAAAATCCCCATGCAAATATCTCTTAAGATTGATTTTATTACATCCTAAAATAATTTTATTATTTCCCAAAATAATGGTACACAATTTAAAGTGAAAATTTTAAGACATTTTGTCTTTGGAAGGGAAAATATAAAAGACTATTTCATCAAAGCTTGAAAAACCCAAATTTCCTGTTTAGAAATAGTATTATATTTTCTGTTATTTACTGTGGCATTCATCTCTTCGGAAGGCAATGGAACTAACAATGAGAGAATTATAAACTCTTAGTAAGACTTTCTAGATTATATGTTATTGTAGTCCTCAATCTAAAAATTTTGGGGCACATTACTCAACTAGCTGTGCCTTCATTTTTTTTAAATTTATAAAAAATAGGAATGATGGTGATTGTAACTATCTTGGGGTTTTTGAGAGAATTAAGTTAGAGTAAGTAAACTGTTTAGGACGCTTTCTGACTAGAGTAAGTGTGCCCGTCATCAGTAACAACATCCACTGCTTCCCAAGCTACAGTTAATTATTTGGGTGCCACCCACAATTTCCGTTTTGCCTACAGCGTAACAATGTACTCACACAACATAATCTTGATGTCACTGCACAACACTGAACTCAGTGGACTAAGGGTCTCACCTGGCCACAGTTTTTAAATATTCTTAACTGTTTGGTGATATCTCAGAGTTAATACCCTCTCTTGGAAGAGCAAGTTAGAAAATGCATCACTATATCCAATCCATAAGTATTCTTTTAATTTTCTCTTTAACTACTAAATTCTAGAAGACAGTGTGTACATTTTTCCTCATGACCTGAGCCAAAATCAACAGTTGGATGTGTAAATGGTGGAGCCACCCAGGTGCCCCTCCTGTGATAATTCTAAGTCAATTTTCAATATGTTATATTCTTAATGCTATTTATGACCTTCCACCTCTAGGCTTTAATTTGATTATTCTTCATAGTTGTGTTTGGATTGTATATGTTTATAATGCCTTAGTCATTTATTACTATATGCCATTGGTTCATCCATTTTACTTCTTAAGAACAACTAAGAAATAGAGAAATAAGCTCATACTGGTTCTTCATCTGTACTACAGACTTTGATAATGAATGAAAAGAAACAAGAAAATAACGCAAGGCATAAGGATTGGTGGTGGGTCCTCCTGGCCTTTGCCATCCTTTCTCTCCCGCATCATCAATAAACAAGTGTCTCTGACTATTTGTCTCATTATCGTCTTCCCTGATGAACATTTTTATAAATTTGTACCTAATCACCCACTCTTGAAATTTTAATACACCAGATATATTGTATATGTACCATATATGTATCTATAGTTTTTTATAAGAAGGATAGCCTTTTCTTCCTCTCAAGACCAATTTTTACCCCTTTATGGCAACATCCCCTTTTGAGAATGCACAGACTAATTCTTGATAGGACCACAAACAGCTTTCCACTTAGCACACTGGGTCCAACATAACTAGAGAAGATGAGTTGGAATTCAGTTATAGTTGTGTTTTTGTGTTTTGTTTAATTTTTAACAAACCTTCCAGTACTAATCCAAAGCTGTATAATTTCTCCTACCCTAAATCCATAACAGTACTTTGAGGGTGGAAGATAGAGAGTAGTTTATGAAAGATACCCAAGAAGCTACAAAGCAGTTTAAGGACAAGAAGGAAGGAGGGGATGAAGAGTAAAGTAGAATTGTTTCCAATTAAGGCAGCTAGGGAATTAGGTAGGTGGAATGTAATTATCTACATTGGAGTTTGGCCAGGCTTCTGGGCTCTTTTGAGGAAAAAAAGAGAGAGAGAGAGAAAGAAGGAAAGCAAAAAAAAAAAAAAAAAAGAAAGAAAGAAAGAAAGAAAGAAAGAAAGAAAGAAAGAAAAAAGAAAAGAAAAGAAAAGAAAAGCTCTGTGATCTTTAATGAATAGAGAGGTAGGTCCAAGTTGACATCTCCTCCAAAGAAATGGAATAAGATTTCTAAGTCCTTCTTTCCCGGAAAAGAAGTGGCATTCTCCTTTAACAAATTTGAAAGTACTTACAAGTCCCTTACTTCCATTTGAAATAATTATTTCATAAAGCAGTAACCTTTGGAAATGGGAGCATTGGAAAAGACAATACTATAGCTCCAGCAATCAATGAAAGAAGAGGCAAAACGTACAGCTGGTAAGAGTCAAATCTGCAGCATTCCGAAATAGAAGTTTTTAAGGCACACCAACACATACCTAAAATTGAACAAGTCACTTCAGGTTTCTCAGTTACCTGAAGGAGTCATTTATAAAACAGGTTAGTTTTGCTCAAAGTGTACAGACCCTTCCCCAATGACTGGGCCGCCAAGGCAGTGTAATGAAAACTGATAACTTTGCCAACTTGGGAAGCCGGAGATGTGTGCCCAATAAATGTAAGCAGACATTATATCCTTCATAATCAGGGTAGAATGAAGATGTGAACTGAATAAATGCTTGGGAAAAATCATAGCTCCTATTAGATGCAAAGACTGAAGTGTTAGACACCTTTAAGCTCAGCTTTCATTTAATTTACTGCTTTCCTTTCTGTAGTCTGAAGGGAGTGAAAAATTCTTCTCTCTAATTTTTTCCCCTTTCATGACTTGACCACGAAGATGAAATCGGGGTACTTTAATTACCATTCAGAGCCAAAGGCTTGCCCTTTGATATGGAAATCCCACTTCTGCGACCGCCTTTTCCCGGCCCCTTCTCCTTCCAGTTGCCCAACAGAATTTTAAGTAGCTTTGTCACCAGCTGATAGTGAAAGCTAACTGTAGCTCTTTCCTGTTAAGTTCTGTTTTAAGTTACACTATGTTTCTTTCACCAAATTGGAGGAGCTGAAAGCCAGAAAGGAGGGAGAAGGAGGGGGGGGAAAGAGATAGAGAAAGGGAGTCAGAGAGGGAGAGAGAGAGGGGATATGAATGAGAATATGACCGACTCTATCCATTAGAGTCGCTGAATTAGAGTTTCTACCCTGTCAGCATGAAGTGTGGCCCATCCAGCACAAAGCCTCTCACTTTAAACACACACACACACAGCACAAACCGATGAAAGCTGCCTTGTACAGTTACCCCGTTATTGTCATCTGCCTGCTGCATGACTCCAGGCTTTGCTATAATTATTAATTGCACTTGTCAACTGTCATTAATTCCTCTTTAGCATCCCTGTCTTTGAGTAATTAGACAGAACAGCCTCACTGAGCTCATTGTTTAGAGTCCCTTGAAAGAGCCCACTGGGCTTTCTGCAGAGAAAACCATCAGGAATACAATAGGGCACTTCTCAGTTAACCCTTTGGAAGTGTGAATGGAAGAGAAATTGCTTTCACAGGTTCCGGTGGCCTGCTTTGCTTTGTGGGTACATAAAGTACTGCCAGCTACCTCATACCTGGAACCATATTTTAAATGTGTCTTTGCTGCAGAGAAGAGGTATTTAAGTTAATTGAAAAGTCAGAAAAAGTCTTTGGGAAAACAAAATTTCCAAATTAACATCATCAAATTTCTAATCGTTTTCTCATTTGATCTTATGCTTCGATGCTGGAGTAAGCCACATTCTTCAGAAATAATATTTCCCTACACTGATTATAGGCCATTTACATATACTACAACATATGTAGTATTCTGTCAATCTAAAATTTAGAATCTATTTATTCTAAATTTTAGATTCTAAATTTAGGTTCTCAATTTTAGGTTCTAAATTTAGATTCTAAATTTTAGAATCTAAATTTAGATTCTAAATTTTAGATTGACAGGATTGAAGCTCCAATTTTTATTTAGTCCTTTTCCCAGCCTCCTACGTAAGGAGGCAATTGACAGAGCTTTAATCGTATAACTGATAGCTCTGAATACATTTTTAAATTCTATTTTAAAACCCCCACACTGAAAAGCAAGCCATATTTGTATTTGGCCCATGGCCTCCAGAAGTTCCTTGAGTTTATCCAGGGATAAATTTTGAGCAATAATTTCAAATCAGAATTACTGTGTTATCATTTGAAATCACATAATGCATAAGAAGGCACTGTAAAAACTATCCAGTGCTATAAAATGTCATATTAGTATTTTATCATTATTGGCCTATAAAACTTAATGCCTTTGATGCTGTTAAATCTAATAGTAGCTTTAAATTCTTTAGCAATTAGAAATATGTCAAGAATAAAGAATATTTAGCCATTTTCTGAAAGTAACACTGTTAATATCAAAATAGTTACCTGTTATTAGTTTAAACCACTCATAGAGTAAATCTTCTTGATCTATCCATTCCACTGAAAAGAAAAATCATACAAATTTCTCTTGAAAAATTTAAGGTCTGTGTAGTTTTTGAAAATAAATGAAGGTAAATATGGACACTAGGGATCCTTAGAGCTATTTCCTCTGTTATCCTGGCTATAAGATTTTTTCCAAATGCTGAGTGCGTGCATTTTAGTGATAATAACATTTACTGAAGTCGAGATATGTGCTCTATATACTTCATATCCATCAATCCATTTAATGCTCCAAGCCCTAGGAAATCGGTAGTATCATCTCAAGTTTAAAAATAGGAAAACTAAGCAATAAGTAGTTAAGGAAGTTGTCTAAGACCGCACAGTTACTGAAGGGCTGTCAAGCTCTGACAAATGCAAAAGCTCTACTCTTAACTGCTTTTCTAGACCACCTCTCCAGGAGCTAAGACACTACTCCATTTAGGTCTCCATCCAATAGGTAATAACTGTAGATGTGTGGCCGTTGTTTCCTAAAGAGCAAGAGATATTAATATATCTGAAATATTTGTCATAAAAGAATGACATAAAAATATGTTGGACACCTTAGGAACTTGGCATTCAAGACATTCAAAGAGAAACTGGGTGGAGGTGGGGGAAGAGAGAGAAAATGAGTTTTGTAAATGTTAGGGATTATGCCAGCTATCGTTGGGCACTGTTATTACTGTGTGTAAATGCTAGGTTAATATAAAGAAAAATCCATTTTGATTTCTACACACGCAGACACACACACAAACACACATGCACACACATTTACTGAGTACTGCACACCTAGTCTGTGCTAAGAAGTATGTAAGGCACTGAAGGAGTACAGAAGGATAAATTATGATTCTTAACTAAATGGAGTTCTCAGACTGGCTGAAAAGATAGAATTTTGAGGAACACGATTAACATACTACAAAGTGCTAAATGGAATACAATCAATGAAATGGATTGAATGAAAGAGCTAGGATCAATGATGTTACAGGAAGGAAAAATGTGACTTATTAAAAAACTTTCTAAGTATCAAGGATGTCCAAATGAATCAAGCTGATTTGATAAGCAATGAATATCTATCACTAAAAACATTCAAGTTTGGTGATGATCAATAAAGAATGATAGAAAAGATTTTCTACGGTGGTTGTGAGGTTGAACCAGCCTAAATAATACTGTCTAGGGTTATCTCACAGGTCTTAGATGCCATAATTCCATAAAATAAATTATTACCAAGGAAGGGAAAGTTTATTTTGCATGCTCTTTACAGAGAAGTCATCTTAAAGAAGTTTGGTACTGAATTTGACTTTGAGAAATGAATTGGACATTAAAAAGTGGTAAAAAGAGTAAAATAAATAAATTATAAACAATTACAAGTGCAGATAAGTGTAGAGATAATCAACAGTTATGGGAAAGACAGTGAAAAAGCTCTACCTCACTGACATGAAGAGGAACCTGAGGGAGCAGGGATGGTGGGGATGGGGTGAGCAGGGGTAGGTAGCAGGCAACAGAATAAAAGTTCTGGTCAGGAGGTTTTTCATGGATTTAACTCTGAGAGCAGGAGTTGATTGAGGTGAAAAGAACATTATGGATGAACCGTGAACGAGGAGGCAGCTAGGGTTCTGTACTGAGTTGTGTGGGTCTGGAAACCTGGTTTTCACTACTAAACAGGACAATAGGCAAATTACTTTACCTCCCTCTAGTTCAGTATCCACATCATAGGATTGGTAGGAAGGTTAAAAGAGTTAATCTATGGAAGGCATTTAGAAAAGTACCCAGCATATAGAGTACTCAATAAATGTTAGTTATGATTATTAATTACAATACATTTATTGCTAACCAATATGTTTTAATTTATGCCCAACTGACATAAAAATTATGATAAAGAAAATGAGAAATAATTTAGTATGGTATACTTTTCTAAGAGAGTTGCTGAAAAAAGCAATAAACTTCCTTGGGATGTAGTGATTTTTTAAAAATTATTATTTAAAGCATTTATGAAGGGGTGCCTGGCTGGCTCGGTCAGTTGAGCATCTGACTTGTGGTTTCAGCTTGAGTCATGATGTCAGGGTCCTGGGATCAAGCCCCATGTCAGACTCTGTGCTCAAAAGGGTGTCTGATTCAGGATTCTCTCTCTTCCTCTCCCTCTTCTCTCCCTACCCCCAGCTCATGCTCATTCTCTCTCTCAAATAAATAAATAAATAAAATCGTTTAAATAAATGAATGGTAAATAAATACATAAAGTATTTATGAGTCATAGGAAAAGTGATCATAATGTTGTAAGGAAGTTTTCTGCAATGAATGGGAAATTGGATTACACGCCTCTTAGTTCCCTTTTCATTCTAAAGTGCTGAAGTTCTAATCGATTAACAGTAAATCTAGCAAGTTAATAAAGAATCCATATTTTTTTAATCTTTGGAGAGAAATTAAATTAAGGTAATAATTTCCCTCAACTTTGGGCTGATAAAGTAATATAATATTGGGAGGGTGAACTCTAGAACAAGACTGTCTAGATTCAAATGCAAGTGGTATCATTTAATTCTCTTGCATAAGCTTGGGCAGCTTTCTAAATTGTCCCATTCCTCAGTTTCCCCAAACATAAAATTGAGATACTAGAACTTACAGGATTGTTCTGAGGACTGAATGAGTTGATACATGTAAACTGCTTATAAATTTGTTTTGCGTGTTCAACATGTGTTAACTATATCCTTGTCGTTGAGATTTAAAATATAGAATGGGAAAGAATACGACATACTAAATTTTAGAGAAAAAAAATCAACTGCTATATATCTAAAACAAGAGTACATTTTGTAATTTTCTTTTTATGCCTTACTGTTCTATTCACCCTTTGTAATGCTTAAATAAATATGACCGAAATTTTAGCCAAAAAGTTAGCTGAAGAAGGTACAAAAATACAAACTTACAGTTATAAAATAAATAAGTCATGAAGATACAATGTGTAGTATAGTGACTATAGTTAACAATATTGTATTCTATATTCAAAAGTTGCTGAGATATGGGGCACCTGGGTGGCTCAGTGGGTTAAGCCTCTGCCTTCGGCTCAGGTCATGAGCTCAGGGTCATCCTGGGATTGAGCCGCGCATCGTGCTCTCTGCTAAGCGTGGAGCCTACTTCCCCCTCTCTCTGCCTGTTTCTCTGCCTTTTTGTGATCTCTCTCTGTCAAATAAATAAATAAAATCTTTATTAAAAATAAGTTGCTGAGATAGATCTTAAAAGTCCTCACAAGAATAAAATATTTGTAACTACTTATGGGGACCGACATCAACTAGACTTATGGTGAAAATTATTTTGCAATATATACATTTACTAGATCATTGTTGTATACCTGAAATTAATATAATGTTATATGTCAATTACACATCAGTTAGAAAAAATAAAAGCATATTCAATGCAATGACAATATCTACTCATTATAATACCATATTTAACAAAAAGAAAAAGAGAGAGAGAAGGAGAGAAAGAGAGAAAAGGAAAGAAAGAAAGAGAAAAGAAAAAGAAAAGAGTCAGTTAGCTGATGGACTCAGCCTGACCAGTTGTGGAGTATGAACTATAAATGACTATATAGTGAAGTATCATTCAGTCAAATTTATACTACTTAGATCTGCCATGGTTACCAACACCCATGCTCCAGAATACATTTACCCAATTTCTATTGGGGAACTTATATTACACTTTATTTTTGGTTCTTTGAATTGCAATATGCCCTACTCTTCCCCCAAATCCATACCATAACACATAAAAGAGAAATAAATCTTTATGAGAGTGAACAAAACATCATAAATATTGACATTTCCTCTATAGGGGAAGAATCAGTGCCACCTTACTATTTATCAAATTAGAAAGGATTATTTATAGTTTCCTCAGGTGGAATTTAAGAATTTGAAACGTACAGACTGGCATGTCACTACTGCCATAGTATTTCCAAGCCAAATGGAACTACACAGTTTTCCTTCTGCACCGTTGATCATGCTATCTCAACTCTCTCCTCATTTCCACCATTCAAGACCCAATTCAGATATCGTGGTCTTAGCTATGCCTTTATGGAGTCCCACTGCTTCTCCACGGCCTCTGTCCCCTGGCCGTGAAACCTCTTCCTTCCCTGATATATGAAATAGGGTCTATGGCCATACCACCCTGAATGCGCCCAATCTCATCTGATACATGAAACAGAACAGAGAACATCAATTAAAATCCAGTTATGCGGGGCGCCTGGGTGGCTCAGTGGGTTAAAGCCTCTGCCTTCCGCTCAGGTCATGATCTCAGGGTCCTGGGACGGAGCCCCGCATCAGGCTCTCTGCTCGGCAGGGAGCCTGCTTCCTCCTCTCTCTCTGCCTGCCTCTGCCTACTTGTGATCTCTCTCTCTGTCAAATAAATAAATAAAATGTTTTAAAAAAAATAAAATTCAGTTATGCAATGTACAGGTATCATCTGATGAAAATAGAACAAATACTCAGGGGCAGCATAACTGGTAAGAGGAATCAGAAATCTCTCCCAAGTAGTTTTATGTAGTGGATATGGTAGGTTGCAATGCAAGATTTCCACAGCACAATTCTCGGTAATCATAATGCACTTTATAGGGCTCTTTCTTACAGCAACATGCAGGCTGGGCCTATGACACCATACTAAAGAAGAGGTCATAAAGGCCACTTACTTGGGGTTATTAGAAGGTATTCAGGGACACACCTCTGTATCTCTCACTTCGTTCAGAGATAGATTTCAGAGCATCTCAATACATCCGCATATCCCTCAAACCATATTCCCTATTATTGATTATTGCCATTGGATTTCTCTTAGAAGCTGGGAGGCAACAAATTTGAAATTATTGTCTCTGAGAGAAGTGGAGCTGAGATACTCTACATGGCCAAAGACTAATCAAATGCCTATGATCAAATCAGTTTTAAGCTGACCCCCATCTTGAGAAAACTGGCATGCCTAGCAAAAACCACATCTGGATGCGAAGTACACAGAAATGAGCTATTAACGTCTGCATCCTGCCTTTCAACAGAGGGACTGACATAATCTTGCCATCCTTATCCCCACCTACACCCCAGGATTATCTATTGCTTTTGAGGCCCAGGATCTCATTTTACTTAGAGTTGTGTCCTCTGCAGCAACCAGCATCACGCTTGGCATATTATGGTATAACTGTCACATGGAGACGCCTCCTGCCTCCTGCTTTTCCATCCAACTTGTTACACAACTTCTGACAAAGTACTGGAATGGATAAATGGTAGGCACACCCAAGATGGGTTCACCATCAACAAACTGGGCATGCATCCCATGCTGCCTCCAAACTGTCTCATAAAGAAATTACTAAAAAGAAGATGAACCAATATAGAATGTGTTGAACTTTATTTCTGTCCATTTTGAGTAATTTTGTTCAAGGAGAATTGAAAGCAGATGGTTAAAATCAAGAAAATAGACTAAAACCCTAGTTAATGAATGTCTTGGAGATGGCTATGCATGTATTTAGTATATGTTTAACTAAGATAAGCTTGCTAAGCAATATTTATATGTGTAGCATTTCTGCTTTCTCAGGGCTACTGTTTCAAACTAGTGCTTCCTCAAAGAAATTTTAAATCAGATTTCACCTCTGGTCACATTCCTGCACACTTGTACTTTCTAGTAGTTATGCAGCCTTAATCCTCTTGAAATTTTAGATCATAATTCCAAGAGTTATTAGGTTGGAAAACAGCTTCTGGGCAAGTGATGTTATTCAAAAAACTTTTTATACCAGAAATAATAGTTGGATTATTTCTGCCTCACAGATAGTCTTGAAGTCTGATTTTTAGTATAATTCTGACATGAGTGTTCCTTCCTTTTAAATAACAATACTTTCAAAACAAAAGGGAAAGATGGGGGAATAAATAAAGAAAATACAATGGTTTGTTGATAAATACAAAGGTTAAAATTAACTTTGACCTTCCTTTTCTATTCAGTTTGCCCTATTCTTTTGTATTCCAATGACATTAAATAAATGCTTTAATATTTGCTATTTAAGGGCATATCAACATCTTGAGTTCTATTAAGTCCCTCTAAGCTTTATTCCTTTTAAAATTGCTAGTCATAATGTATTCATTTTCTTTTAAAAACACATTATATACTTTTGAAAAGTCATTCTTATTCTAAAAATTAAAATATTTGCTTATGCTTTGCATCAATACAGATAAAGTTTAAAAATAGAAAAAGTGGTCATGAACCAAAGTTCACTTGCTGGTAATGGAAGAACATAGAATTCATTTTATAAAACAGTTTCTTTCAATCAAAGAAGACAAGTTCATTTGAATAATCAATATAATATATTTTACCTTAGTTTAATAAATTGCTTCATTATGGATTTACTAATCACTTTTTTATTGAGGCTTTCAGTTATAAAAGTGAGAATAAAGGGAGAAAGGCAGGAGGACTTTAACAAATCAAACTGTAGACACATCTGTAAATGCATGGACATGAATTATGCTTACAGCTATGAGGTAACTTTCATTTTAAAAAAAGTGACTATTAAATAAATAAATAAATAAAATAAAAAATAATAAGTGACTACAGAAACACTAGAACAGTACTGGAAGATTTAAATTATGGTTTTCATAAGGTAAATATCTTAATAAGGAATAATATCTATTGTCCATTATATAAGATCTTGAATTTTTCGAAGGATTTTAAAAATCTTATTTCTGGGGTGTTGTTCTCTGTGACAGTGGAATCTAGTGGAAGTCACATAAAGGCAAAAGTTGGCACAACATGAAGCACTACCCAATGGCCAGAGACAGACCGAATCTAAAGCAGTGTGATCCAACCCTACCATTGGGATTTTAGGAGTAAACACTGGATAAATTTGTTGGCGGTGTTATGGCATTTTATCCTAGCCATGTAGACTGTAGTTTAATGTATCACAAATTCTAAAAAACATTTTGTTCCTCTTGATTTTTTTCCTAATCCAAAATTCAGAACAAAGAATTTAGACATGTTTGTATCACAATCTACATGTGTAGAAAATGCTTTCATTCGAAAAACTATGTATAAAGTATTAAAGCAATTTCTATCAAAATTCCAATGAAATTTCTCAATAAAAGAGAAAAACTATCCTAATACCTGAATAGTCAAAGCAATACTGAGAACAACAAACAAAGCTGGAGACTTTCTTCCTGATTCCAAGCTATACTACAAAGCCATGGTAATCCAAACAGTATGGTACTGACATAAAATAGACACAGAGACCAATGGAACTGAATTGAGATCCCACAAATAAACCCCGGTATATAGGGGCAACTAATATTTGACAAGGGAGCCAAGTGGGGAAAGGATAGTCCCTTCAATAAATAAGGTCTGGAAAGCTGGATAACCACAAGCAGAAGAATAAAATCAGAACTTTCTCTTATACTATTCACAAAAATTAACATAAATGCATAAAGACTTGAACATCAGACCTGAAATTATAAAACTCCAAGAAGAAAACATAAGGGGAAAGCTTCTTGAGAGATGAATTATGACACTGATGTTTATAGTTTAAAAATACGTATTTTTCTTTAAAATAAAAGTAACGTTTATTAAAGAAAGGTAACTAACACATGCAATCAAAAAGGTGAAATTTTTTTAAAAAATCAGCCATAGTCCTTTAATCCAAGTATAGCTTTTTGTCATTTTGCTTATGTTCTTCCAGAATTTTTGTTCTCTGCCTGCTACACACTAGTGTGTGTGTGTACATGCACCTACATATCCAACCAATAAATATTTCTTAAATGTTTACCATTACCCAGAGCCTAAGATTTCCCATGCCAACACATCATTTTTAAATGAAATTAATATTCCATTACTACAAACACCATGATTTTTTAAACATAGAAACCATTTTTTAATATATCCAGTTGTTTTCAATTTCATGTTACTATAAACACCGTATATAAAAACATTTAGCTAACTTCCTTGAAGTACAAGCATCAACATTAACAGACTTTTCTTCTTCTTTTTTTTTTTTTTTCTTTTTGAAGCAGGCTCCAACATGAAGCTTGAACTCATGACACTGAGATCAAGACCTGAGCTGAGACCAAGAGTCGGACACTTAACTGACTGAGCTACCCAGGTGTTCTGACATTAACAGATTTTAACATGTACTGTGAAATGAATCTTTGGTGCCAGGATACAATTGGCACCACCAGCCTCAGTCAAGGACAAGCCTAACCTCACTGCAATATCTTCATTCATTATTGTGTCATTTTTTTCTTTTCTAATTTGCTAAATGAACTAAGATCTCACAATTGATTTACATTTCTTAACTTATAAAACTCAAACATTTGTTATGTTTGAACCCCAATATTAATTGAATATTCAAATTATTTTTCTACTTTTCTCTTAATTTGTTAGCAGTAAAAAATACATTTTATTTACATATATTGAATATATAAAATTGCCAATACTTTTAATAAAAATGGTACTTTATATCATTAAACCTAGTAAACCACAAACATATTTCTCAGTTCCTTATTTGTCAGTCTTACCACTGAAGATGCAAAAAAAGCTTTTATGTTTATGTGATTAAACCTAACAACATTTTTGCTTTGTGATGTCTGCCTTGGTATAATTCTTTTTTTTTTTTTTTTAAAGATTTTATTTATTTATTTGACAGACAGAGATCACAAGTAGGCAGAGAAGCAGGCAGAGAGAGAGGAGAAAGCAGGCTCCCGGCTGAGCAGAGAGCCCGATGCGGGGCTCGATCCCAGGAGCCTGGGATCATGACCTGAGCCGAAGGCAGAGGCTTTAACCCACTGAGCCACCCAGGCGCCCCTGCCTTGGTATAATTCTTAAAAATAACTTTTGACCCTAGCCCCACTTACATATATATGTGCCAACACTATCTCTTAATACTCTTAGAGTCTTTTATTAAAAATGTAAATCTATAATCCTTCTAGAATTAATATTGGTAATGGCATAAGAATTGAATTTAACTTTTTTCTAAATAGTTAGAAAATTGTCCTTAAACCGTGCCTATAATGACACTTGTATCAAAAAGCTTTAAGAGGGAATAAAATTCCCTAATTACAGGTTAAACATCATGATTACATTATATTATGTTATATTATGTCATGTCATGTCATATGTTTTAAAAACACCAGTTATTCACTATAAAATGTCTAATTCTATAAAAGATGCCTAGATACATTCATCATCTAGGAAAATAACATCATGGTTCATAATTACTTTAAAAATTGGGAAATATTTATTACATTTTATAATGAATCTCAGCAGTTCAACTTCACTAATTTATGCAAAATGTATTTTCATTTACAGAATGTGACCATGGGCAAGACTTCTTCCACTGAGAAGATGTATAACCTAATTATGAAAAAGTTCTATGGAGACAGTTTGGGTTCAAGGTTTTTCTCAAATTAAATTATTATTGTTCGAACTGCTTTGTTGCTTAGTGTTCTAAAGAAAGACACAAAAATAAGCAACTGCTTGCTCACATATATCATTTAAAAAATTTCTGGTCAACAGTTCATACATTATTTTATTTGGAAGGAAAAATTCTCTTAATTACAAACAATTGCTGAATAAGAGAACAATGCTTGATTGTTATTAAATTAGTAAGACATATTATCATCTGACTTTAAAAAGTAATATAGTCTAATTTTCCTATAATTTTTGAATGATGCTCATTCATCATTCCTTATCAATCAAGAAGTGGAAAGCTATAGCCAAAAGAATTATGCATGGACCATTATTTTCTGCTAGCGGTTTAGGACTGTTTCAAGTACATCAGCATTAGCTACTCAAACAGCAATATCTTGTTCCACCAGCACAATGGAGCATCTCTATATGACTGAATTATGTTATTTAAATTGATGTACATTTTGAAATGAACTCTGCAATTCAAATTGTGCTAATAAAATTCCTCCAGGGCATATGTACATATGAAACACCCAGAAAATAAGCTCAATAACTTTATGCAAAGCTATTCAAATGGATATTAGATATTTGTAGGTAGAACATGCAGATGATCAAGTATAATCAGGCATTTAAACAAATAATTTTGAGTTAAAGAAAAAATTATAAAAGTATGGTGCCATTAGATTTAAACAGGCTGTTAGCATGCTTTTCATGGTGTTTTTACTTACGATATTTCATTAACTTGAGAAAACTAAGCTGAAAGTTTATCAAAATGGAGACATTTAAGAGATCGAGGTGCAACACTGAAATATTGATCTAACGTGATGTGCAAAGTGTTATGAAAAAGAATAAGATACAGAAATGTGATGCTGTTCAGGAAATATATGATTGTAATTAATTAATAAACAAGGGATTCCAGTCAAAGACCAGCACTGACTCAGTTCTACCACGTGGTACTATAGAACTGTGGGTGGGGTTGTAGAGCATGGACAGTTAGCTGTGCGAGGAAGTAGTATCATAAACCCTGTATTTATACAACTGTAAAAATCAGCGCCTTCTTCTTGTTTTTTTTTTTTTGTTTTTTTTTAATAATCAATGTTTTGATCTCAGAGGGTCACTGGATTTTCCTATGACCTTTCAGTCTTCTTAATTACTATGTGTTCAGAGTAATGCACATTTTTATCCACAGGTGGCAGACCTTTTCAAAATCAACTTCAATCACATTCAGTATTTTGTTTTGGTGGTGGTTTTTTGTTGTTGTTGTTGTTGTTCCCCTTAAACTGCAATCTATATTAAAATGTAAGAGTGTGCTGCTCAGAGTTCTCATTAATGTTGTACAATTTAGATGATAGATTTGTCAACAAAGTGGCTCATTCTCAAAGGCCAGTGCACCCTGTCTGAATAAATGACTTAAAAATTGTATATCGCAGAGTAATCTTTAATTATAAAGAACTCACTTGACAATTTGCAATATATTGGGATTATTTTCCTTTTTCAAGCAATAAAGAGTTTTACTATCTGGATTAGGTGACCAAGGGAAAAAAGTGATGGGATTTGATAAATAATTAAAGCAAAGAGGTTGCTTATTTACAAGTAAAAGAGAAAGGTGACCAAAAGGCAAGTACAAATAACATTAGGATCACAAATTATTAACTAGCTAAATGGTTAAAGCAAATAACTATAAATGCAGTGACATTTTAAAACAATGTTAATACAGAAGGAGATAAGCAAAGCAAAAACAACTGCTATCAGTGGTATAACTAACCACTATCCTCAATTTACCTCTAAAAACTCTTGGATTCACAACAACTATGTAACGCATTTATTTTTGTTGTACCGTTTTTGGTCAATGGAATATAAAATCTGATATTCAATGAAGACTTTTTGTGGGTATTGTTGATATGTGCAAAAGGATATTTTAACATTACAATGTGTTTTAAAATATATAGAGATAAAATAACCATAATTTTATAGTTTGAAGACATTTTACTTCTACTCAATCTAATGGCAACGTCTTAATCCTTCATTACATTTTTTAGAACAAGTACTAGAAAGAATAAATGCTTATTTTACTCTCCTATTATTTCTCATTTCCATTACTTTACAAGCATCTTAAATAATTTTACCTAATTTCAAAGATGTATCAGTTTAATCCATACTATTTGCAACCACATTTTTCCCTCCTAAAATATAATACATCACTAAAGAAATAAGTAAAACCTATCATAACTATTTGCTGTATTATTTTAACATTTAATTATTATGATTAAATGTACACAATATTTACAGTTTAGCAAATAGTAAGAAAGCATATACCTACAGAACCACCACATAGGACGTTCCTGGCACTCTCCCTTAGAGCCAAAGCTCTCCCTCACCCAAATACTTCCTCCCTCAGCTCAGCCTCTTTCCTTATTCTTAATTAGGATTCCCTGGTTCTTGTAGTAGTATTTTTTTGCTTTTCAATATTTCAGTATTTCTTTGCTCTTCAATATCTCATTGACTATTCTATAAATTTCCACCTTGATAATTATTTCCAATTTTTGGCAAATATAAATATTTCTCATGTGAACATTCTTATATATGTTTCCTGATACACATATGTACATATTTCTCTGGGATATCTATCCAGGATTGCTATGCTTGAGCAGGGGATATAAATTTCGCCTTTATTAGGTATTATACTCAAAAGTGGTTGCTCCAATTGATAGCTAAAAAAGTACTGTATAAATGGCTGATACTCTAAATCCTTGCTAATGCTTTGACCAGCTAGATTTTAGGTTTCCCCATTCTTAAGTACGTGTAGTGGGATCTTAATCTGTATTTCCTTGAATACTATTGATATTAAGCACTTTTTAATATGTTTGGACACTGGGACATACTATTGTCCACTTGGATTTCTTCTTTTGCCACTTGCCTATTAGATCATATGATTAGATTATATGATTAGATATTATCTAATATGCCTATTAGATTATAGATTAGATTATATGCTACACTGATTTATAGGTTTTTTTTTAAAGATTTCATTTATTTATTTGACAGAGAGAGAGAGATCAGAAGTAGGCAGAGAGGCAGGCAGAGAGAGAGAGAGATTGAGAAGGAAACAGGCTTCCTGATGAGCAGAGAGCCCAATGCAGGACTCGATCCCAGGACCCTGAGATCATGACCTGAGCCGAAGGCAGAGGCTTTAACCCACTGAGCCACCCAGGCACCCTGATTTATAGTTTTTAAAAATCTATTCTGATATGATCTTCATCAATGATATTCTCCAATTTTATTCTACCACTCTATGTCCTGTCTTTTCCCTCTTTTTATGGTGCTTTCTGATAAACAATAAAATAATGTAGCCCTTAATGTAAAGAATGAACTCTGGGCAATAAATGATATGTCCATTATAAATTGTAAAAAAAAAAAAAAAGTACCATTCTGGTAGGATATGTTAATAAATGAGGCTATAAATGCGTTGGGGGGTAGCAGGGGGTATATGAAAACTTTCTGTTCTGTCTTCTCGTACTTCTCTGAACCTAAAACTGCTTTGAAAAAAAAAAAAAAAAGTCTGTTTAAAAATAATGCAGAAGGTGAGCTTTCTTCATTTAAGAGATCCATCTCTACTCCCAAGTCATAAAGCTATTTTCTTAGATTCTCTTGGATTCTTTTTGCCTCTTACACTTAGATTGTGAGCAACTGAAATTGATATTTGTGTGTGGTGTGATGTAAATTTTGTTTTTCCATAGATAATCAATTTTCCCAGTACTAGTATTAAAAAGTCTATTTTTCTATTGCTTTGAAATACCACCTTTATTGTAAATAAAGAGCCCATATATGCAAGAGTCTGTTTCTGAGTTCTTTAGTTCGTTTTATTTGTTTACTTGTCTACCCCTGACACAATGTTTTTCTCAATTAATAGTTTTATAAAATCAGCAAAGCAAGTACTCTGACCCATTCTTTCTTTTCTAAGAGTGTCTTGACTATCCTTTGTCTTTTTCACTAAAATCAACTTGTCATATTGCCCTGCAGTGCACACGCGTGTGCGTGCGCACACACACACACATACACACACACTTTAAAATTATCCAAATAAATAACAACCGGTTGGCTTTTTCTTTGTGATTACACTGTACTTATAAATCAGTTTGACAGTAAGGAGCATCTCTACAATATTGGATCCTTTAGTTCATGAACATCATTTATTTCAGCCTTGAAAATACTTCTTAAAGTTTCACAATTATCCCCATAGAGATGCTACATATCTCTTATTATTAAACATGAGGTAAGGGTGCCTGGGTGGCTCAGTCAGTTAAGCTTAGGTCATGATCCCAGGGTCCTGGGATCAAGCCCACAATGGGTCTCTCTTCCTCCCCCTCTATCCCTCCCCCTCATTTGTGTGCACTCTCTCTCTCAAGTAAATAAAATCTTTTAAAAAAATGAGGTATAAAGTGATGCTGATATATATATAGAAATACAGTTGATTTCTTATATTGTATGCATCAAACTTGCTAAGCACTCTTTTTAATTCGTTTTATCTGCCAATATGACAGTTGGTTGTTTCTTTTCCAATAATAACTCTATTTCTTTATCTTGCCTTACTACATTGGCTAGCATCTCCAGAAAAAATGCTAAATAGCAGGAGTGATAGAAAATATCCTTGTCTTGTTCTTGATCACAAAAGGAAATCTTCCAACTTATACTATTATAATTTATATTTGCTATGGGTATTTTATATCACATTAAGGAAACGTTTTCCTATTTTTAGCTTTCTAAAACTTTTAAAAAATCAGAATAGATGTTGGATGTTATTAAATGCTTTTTGTATTAATTGAAATGATCATTTAATACTTTTCTTTAATCTGTATTATATAGATTGTTGGTTTTGGTTTTTTTTTTTTTAATGTGTTAGCAAACCTAGAATTTCTGTAATAAACCAACTTGGTCATGGTTAGTGATCCGTTTTATATATTGCTGAATTTGGTTTGGTAATATTTGGTTGATGGTTTTTCCATTTATATTCATGAAAGGAATTTGCCTGTAAATGCTTTTCCTCATCATACTTGTCAAGTTTGGTATCAAGATTATATAATATTTATAAAGTAAGTTTGTGAAAAAGACTTATGTAAAATTAGACATAATTAGACTTATGTAAAATTAGACTATTTCTTCCTTGAATTTGTCTGTGAAGCTACCTGGGTCTGGAATTTTCTTTATAGGCAGATTTTTGATTACTGAATTAAATTGCTTTAATGGTTATAGAACTATTCAGAACTATTCAGGTTCTCCCTTTCTTTCTTTCTTTCTTTTTTTTAAATTTATTTATTTGACAGAGAGATCACAAGTAGGCAGAGAGGCAGGCAGAGAGAGTTGAGGAAGCAGGCTCCCTGCTGGGCTCGATCCTGGGACCCCGGGACCATGACCTGAGCCAAAGGCAGAGGCTTTAACCCACTGAGCCACCCAGGTGCCCCTCTCCCTTTCTTTTTGAGTGAATTTGTTACATTGTGTTTTTCTAGGAACTTGAACATTCATCCAATTCTTCATATTTACCAATGTGAAGTTGATAACATAAAGTTTGTAATATTCATTACTGTCTGTTTAATATTTACACAACTGTGATGATGTAGTCTTTGTCATTCTTGATGTTGGTTATTTGCCCTTTATCACTTGCTCTCTTGTTTGGTCTCATCAGAGGACTGGAAAACTTGCTCTTCTTTTGCAACAATCAATTTTTTTTTACTTTCTTGGTCCTCTCCATATGACTATTTCCCACTTTATTAATTATGCTCTTGCTTTCATTGACTCTTGATTTTATTACTTTGAGTTTATTCCATTTTGTTTTTGCTTTTTTGAAATGCCTCCTTATTTCCATTCTTTATTTTTCTTAGTAGATTTATTTAAAATATAATTTTTCCAGGAAGTACTTCCTATAGGCAATCTATACTGGTAACATGTAAGAAGTTCTATTTGTTTAGTTTAAAATATTTAAAATTACTATTGTGATTTCTTTGAAATCTTGAAACTTATTTCTAATTATACGTTTCTAAAATTTATTTGCAACTTGATTTCTAGTGAAACTGGTATGATTCCAATTCTTTGAAAATGGTTGAGACCTATTTTATGACTCAACATATAGCAATTTTTGTAATTTTTTCATGTCTTCTTCAAAGTAATGTCAGTTTTGCAGTTTATGCAAGGTTCTGTATATACCTATGAGGTCAAGTTTCTTAAACTTGTCTTTCAACTCTATATCCTTACAGATGTTTTCTGTCTACTTTATTCTATCAATTACTAAAAGAACTGGGTTAAAATGTTATTGTGGGTTTGCATATTTCTCCTTACTGTTTTGGCAATTTGTCCTTAATATATTTTGAGATTATGTTATTATGGGCATTTAGATTTTAAATTATGTAATCTTCTTACTGAACTGAAACTTCAGTTATTTACAAAGTGACTATTTCTAGTAATGGTCTGGGCTTTAAAGTCTAAAGTTTACACTGTTCAATCAGTGTAGTTACACCAGTGTCCATGTGATAAATATTTGCAGGGTATAGTGTCTTCTATTATTACTTATATTTTACACATGAGGAATCAGTGGTTAAGGAACAGACTGAACAGTAGATATAAGGATACCATCAGGAACTGAGCTCAATCTGTCTTCAAAGTCTATACTTTCAACACTATATTTCTCTTATAAATTCCAAAAAGTATAGTCAACTTAGGTTCAGGGGAGAAATGTTTTCACTTTAATTTCTGCAGAGAATTTCTGATGAATTGCTCTGCAACTTAATTTTTTCTCTTAGCTTTGAGTTAAATTCTCATTTCTTTAATATTCTCTTAACATTATAATTTTTAAAATCCTTTACCATACAAAAAAGAGACATTTCTTAATCCAGAACTGCAATGGGCAACCTCTCACGCACACACAAGAAAGTTAAGTCTTTAAAACTTTGCTCTTTGCCTTTGAAATTGGCATGATTATCAACAACTGTCAGGAGCTTGCCGCATGCTACTGAACTGCAAAACAGTATCTCAGTCTGCCCTAACCTAAAAGAGGCAGCTGGCTGCAATGTGGTCAAGATTTCTGAGTGACTGCACTGCTCTACTGAGAAGGAAAGCTCACTGCAGCCTGACTTCAGGAAAAAGTCAAAAAGGATGGGTGCGAAGCTGATTCATTTCTCCTTGAATAGACATAGTAGTCTTTTTAACAGGAACACTAAGCAACTTCAGTAAACCTTTTGGAATCCCATACTTCTAGTATTTTCAAATTTTAGTGTGAAGTCATACTTATTATTTAAAAAATTGTGTAAGGCACCTGGGTGGCCCAGGTCATGATCTCGGGGTCCTGGGTTCAAGTCCCAAATCAGGCTCCCTACTCAGCGGGGAGTCTGTTTTTCTCCTTCTACCCCTCCCCCCTGCTCTTGATCTCTCTCTTCC
The DNA here is from genome assembly GCF_010015895.1 of Lontra canadensis. Classification (NCBI taxonomy): domain Eukaryota; kingdom Metazoa; phylum Chordata; class Mammalia; order Carnivora; family Mustelidae; genus Lontra; species Lontra canadensis. The sequence continues at coordinate 33,630,737 of NW_022631003.1, read as the reverse complement.
AAATAAATAAAATATTTAAAAATAAGTATAAAATAAACAACTGTGTAATCTAGAAAGAAAGTTAAAGCTACTCATGATTCCATGATCTAGAGCTAATATTTGATGTATTAACTTTCAGGTATTTTCCCTGTTAATTTTTATGCATTTGTAATATATAAGTAAGTATGTATGTGTGTGTGCACGTACGTGTATACACACACAAATTTAGAAGTACAATGTATCTTTAGTGTGGATTCTGACTTAATATTACATTATGCATAATTCCATATGAGTTTAAAAATTCTTTAAAATATTTTATTGACTGTATAATACAAATGTACTCAAATTTATCCAACTACTGTTCCACTGCTGGACAATTTAGTCAATCTCAAATTATTCCCATTATAAAATAATGAAAATGAACAAATATATTTATATTATTTGGTCTCTTCCTTTAATTATTTCATTAAGTTAGATTCCTGGAAGTGAAACTGCCAAACATTGTTTATTGGGCCCTAATATCCAGTCTCTTATTATTCCACTATAATAACTTCCCCAGATTCCTCTCCCAGAATAAAAACTACATTTCCCAGCCTCTTCAAGTATGGCTTTTTTGTATGACTATGTTCTAGCCAGTGGAATGTAAATGGAAGGGCTATGAACACCTTGCAGAAGATTTCCTTAAAGAGAGGGAGCATGATCTTCTCCTAGTAATATTCCCATCCTGTAGCTAGCACATGTACATGATGACTGGAATACCAATTCTGAATATTCTAAAACACTAGGTAAAATCACATGTTCAGAGTAACAGAGTAAGAGATTGAAGGATCTAGGTCCCTGATGACTGTGGAGCCACCCGACCAGCACCAAACTGCTTACACAGGCTTCACAAAGAGAAAATGTAAATTTCCATCTTTTAAAAAACTCTTTTGGATTACTTGTAACCAAATGTTTTCCAAACTAGTGGAGTGGAAATATTGCATAGAATGCTTTGGAAACATGTAAGGCTCATACCAGAGATGGCCAAATCACTTCCTGGAAAGTTGAACAAATACAATGCTTTTCCAACAGTATTGAAAGCACCCATCTCCCCATATTCTTGTTACAACATTATCATTCCAAACTGCTTTTTACTGGTTTGATAGTAACCATAACCCTGCATTTCTTTTATTAGTATACTGTATTAGAATTACATTCCTCAATATTTGTTCTTATAGTTTATCTTTATAAATTAAGATGTTAGTGCCTTCTTATAATAATAGCTCTTTACATGTGATGTTGGCCATATTTACTAGAAGTGGCCCCAGATTTACATTTGCCTTTTAATGGTATTGATATTGGTTTTCACTTGTAAAACTACGTAAGTTTCATATTTGCAATAATCCATTTGTGACTTACTCCACTTCTGTTAAAATAAAAATCCATTAATCACAATGTTTTCTTCCATGTTTTATTATTTCATTTGTCCCTAAATATATGAAGTCTTGTTTATAAATACTTTAAGGATATAATTTAGGTTTTAACAATTTTTAAAGAAGGTAACAGCAACAATTGATTCTAAAGGTTTTCACAGTTAAACTTACATCTTGAACTTCTAGAAACATAAGTTATAAGACCGTAGAGTGGATTAATGAATAAATAAATTTTAGTTCACTATTCAAAAAGACCATTTTCCGTAATTCTTTTTAGGAATAAACAGAATTCCCTTTCCATCTTACTAGTGATAAACTTCTAAACAAAGGATCCCTTACCTCCAACCTTTTCTGCTGTCACGTACATGAAAGTTAACCACTAGAATATAGGAAGATTTTCAAGTCAACCACTAGAATATAGGAGGATTTTCAAGTCTAGGTCTGTGGTCAAACTTTCAGTTCCTATTCCCAGAGTATAACTTTTTTTGAAAAGACAAACAAGCATTTCATAAATGCACTCACAGACAGATGCCCACTAAATATTTCTGCTAAGCAAATTGGAAAATATCTGTTTGGTCTGAGCAATATTACATTTTTGTACATGTTTACAAAAATATACCCCGGATATTTAATAGCCTATGGAAGTTTTTGTAAAATATGTGACCTACCTATTGTGACCAAAATAGTTCTTTTGCAACAATGACAAAAAAGCAGGAACAAATGTTTTAAAAAACATTTTTCAATGGAGAAAAAAGCTTTCACTTCAAGAAAAGTGTATCTCATTAAGAAAACAAAAATAAAAGAAATGTTGCTATCATCTGCCAGTTTAGAGACATTACCTTCATAATGAGTTTCCAAATTATAATTACAAATCTAGTTGTCATCTGAATATAAAAGATTATGTAGTATAGTTTAATATGCATATGTCATATATTTTACTTATAAATTAAAAATAAGAGAAGGCATATAAACTTTCATTTTTATAAAGCAGCAAATGTAGTAATTGGTTTTTCAAAGGTGTATATTAATGTATTTTATGAATATACCTTTTTCCTACCCAGTGCAGTGCCAAAATTCTCTGTTCAGCTTTCAGAATCTTGCAAATGGATTCACAGAGGAATTGTGTCATCAGCAAGAGGAGTGCTAGAAAAAATAAAAGTAGACCATTAACAGCACATTTTAGTAAATGTATTGACATAGGACTTTTGGAAGCAGGATTTTCAAAGATTTTTTTTCCAAGGTTTTCAAAATAAATTTCTATATGTAAATTTACATAAATGTATAAATATATATAAATATAATAAAGTTATTTTTATAGGAAAAGAGGCATTAATTTGGCCCTTTAATGCTACCAGAATTAATCTAAAAACATATGCACATATAAATTACATTACATGCATATATGTATATATATTAATCCCCTCAGAAGTTGTTCATTCTAATTTTCATGTAAAAATCACGCAGATGCTATAGGACAGGCAACATTAAGATAAATTTTTAGTTCTTGGAATGATTTATGAGAAATCTTCAGGTGTCCTCATAGATCCTTTCCTTGATTCCTCTCAAACACCTGACAGCATCTGTCAGCACGGTAACATCTTAGTGGGAGTCATTCAGCTATGTCTACATTCACAATTTTCACTATATATCTCTAGGACTGTGCTACTTAGCTCAACTTCAGAAATACTGTTCTTGCCACTTTCACGAGTGCACAAAAGCTCTGGCCTGTTTTCCCAGGCTGGACAGAAATGGCCTCTGCTACTCAGCTGAAATTCCTAGGTGTCAGACTTCTGAAAGCAGGGAACCCATACATGGTGGTCTAGCCATAGCCTGGGTCCCAGACCAGTTTATTCAGTATTAGTTCAATCCAGGGAGAGCTGGGTAATGCTTCTGTGTTCATTCTTACTACGCCATTGATTATTCAGTTTTGATGACAAGATTTAGGGCATTTGAGTAGTTTTATTAGCATATGGTATCTGTCTGGAGCATGATGGGTAGGAAGGGATGTTACTTCACTCCAGTATCAGAACTTCTGCTAATAAACACAGAAACCCAAAAGTCACCACACTGATGACTTCACATTATTGGGGTACTTGGGTGGCTCAGTTAATTAAGCCTCTGACTCGATTTCAGCTCAGGTCATATTCTTAGTTTTCTACATGTGGCTCTGCACTCAGTGTGGAGCCTGCTTGAGATTCTCCCTCTCTCGCTCTCTAACACACAATCCCCCTTTGCCCCTCCTCCTGCTCTCTCACTTTCTCTTAAAAAAAAAAAAAAAAAGCAAGCTCCACATTATTTCATTAGTTTGCTAATTATCCCATTGGAGAGTATTCTAAAATGAAAAAAGTTATTAAAAATTTTGAACATCAGAAATTATACTGCCGGGGCACCTGGGTGGCTCAGTGGGTTAAGCCTCTGCCTTCAGCTCAGGTCATGATCCCAGGGTCCTGGGATCGAGCCCCACATCGGGCTCTCTGCTCAGCAGGGAACCTGCTTCCTCCTCTCTCTCTCTGTCTGCCTCTCTGCCTACCTGTGATCTCTGTCAAATAAATAAATAAAATCTTAAAAAAAAAAAAAAGAAATTATACTGCTGCAGTAAAGCAAAGGTTGTCTATACATAGTCTGCTAATTTAAAAAAAAATCCTTTTCATTAAAAATGTTACTAAAAAAGTACCCTACACTCTACATTTTTTCAATTAAGTGAAATGTCACATCTGACCAAATAAAGAGACCACACAGAATTTACTTAAGAATGAAACAGAAATTTTGTCATAACCTGTATGCTGGCAACACAGAATATACAGGTGGTAATTTTACCCACAAGAGGGAGCCTGGATTTTTACATTTTTTAATAGAATTTGAAAAACTTGAATTAAAATATAAAATTCTAAAAATGTTTATTGATACCATATTCTTTATGTCAGGTCAATTTTTAAGAAAGTCAAACTTTGGTTGGCATAATTTTATTCAACCTTAACATACAGTACATCAGATAATTGAAAGTATAAGAATTTTTACAAATTTCCTACCTATATATATATTTTTTCATATATAAGAAGGGAAATGTAAATGCCAAAGGAAGCCTAAGAGAAAATTCCTTTTAGGTGGTGGTAACATTAGTTGGGATAAATTGCTAGAATTATTATGAGTGCTCTGGACATAGAAGTAAAATGTTATTTCAGTCATCCTTTTAACAGAAAAGAAGCTTGTGTAAACCAATAACTTTCTATGCATTTGTAGAATCCATTAATCACAATGTTTTCTTCCATATTTTATTATTTCATTTGTCACTGAATATATGAAGTCTTATTTATAAATACTTTAAGGATATAATTTAGGTTTTAACAATTTTTAAAGAAGGTAACAGCAACAATTGATTCTAAAGGTTTTCACAATTAAACTTACATCTTGAAGTTCTAGAAAAATTACTGTGATGGCCATTCTCACTAATATTACTTAAAACTTGTTTAAGAAAGGATATAACTGGCATAACACTATAATGAACTCTCCTTTCTCAGAGTTGAGAATAAAAATTTTTTCTTTAAAAAAAAAGTAAGCTTTATTCCTTCATAGTTTATGATCTCCCTAAACAGTATCATAAATTACGACTTTCCAAATAAATATGCTCTAGGTTTTGTAAAAACAAAACACAATCATCAACTTAAAAACTACCTTATAAAAACAAACTAGAGCAACTCTTACCAACCCAGAGTGCTCTGCTCTCTCACATTCAGAGACAGTAATAATCCAGCTGAAATTTGTTTTGTGATCCCTCATAGAGTGCAAGGAAGACAGAGAACAAACTGCCCCTCTCCCCTAGAGCCCTCAGCTACTCCACCATGTTAAATAATGTGGCAGGGAGTGAAAGAAGAAGGGGTTAATCGCTGCTGTTGTGCTTCCTTCTGGAATTCCAACCTATCCATTAAATCATTGTTTTTTCTCCCACTAGGGACTGTGAATCTAATGGACCTAAAATCAATACCTTATAAATGACATAAAAAATATATTCATTTTATGGACTAATGTACCCTAGTGTCTGAATCCTATTTACACCCTCTACTTTAAAAAGGACCAACAGACCCATTTCTGCCGGTAAAAGGTTCCTCAGTCACTCCGGTGACGTGCAGCAGAATGCAATGTCATAGGAAAGTGCAGCAGGAGGGAAAGATTGGTGGTTGCAGACCTGCTCTTGTAGAAACTTTAAACCTGGTGGGCGTGCTTGTGTTAAGAAACACAACCAGGGAGGAGCCCGCGCAGGTTGCTCCCTAGAGCTCACTGTGCTCTGAGGTGCGTGGGCAGGCCTCCTCTGTTCCATTATCTTGTTTCTAAACGTACATAAAATTTTGAGAGCATAAAATATTAGATAATATTGAAAAAAACAAATGTAACTTCAATTTAATAGTGAATTCTATAATGATTGAAAAAAACTGGATAAAAAATCCTGAAAGGCAGAAATGCTCATAATAGACCGAAGAGATATTAGTCAAGTAAACGTAGTATGAGATTACACATTAAACCACTGTCATAGACCAGCTCATAGGCATTTCCTCTATCAGAATCAGCAGAAAAACCACCATAAAAAGATACATGACTATCTGCTGGGTTTTTTAAATGTATTAAGAACACATACACACACACACACCCATGAGAAGGTTTTATATTTATAGAATAGTCTTTAATGCAAACGACCCACATACTTGCTTCAAATGCCCTTCTTATCAATTACAAAGTATCATGTTTAGCTTAACAACAAAAAAACCCCTCAATTTACAATCTGTTAGTAACTTTATATAGGGATAGCTTCTTCTACTTATAGTATTTTTAAAACATCAAATACAGAACAACCCTGAAAAACACAAAATTATCTGCAGTGCAAAGATAAAAGTATGGCCAAAAAAAGGAACAAGAAAGCTAAAAACTAAAGGAAGATCTATTTTCCTGAAAACAACAACAAAAAACATCATTTGACTTACTCTTTGTTTCAATGGGTACAAATCAAAATAGAAAGTAATGAACAGGAAAAACAAATCGAAAACAGATACTTTTTGAGATAATTCTAGCAACAGGTCAGCCTGAGATTCCCTGTTCGGTTTTACTGGCTTAAAATCCATATAGTTATAAAATTACAGATTGAAATTTTAAAAAGAAAAAAAAACAACAAAAACTGTTGTTCTTTATTCCAATTGCCAACCAGAGCCATTTATCCCCTATTAGATAAAGTATAATAGACTCTACCGAAAGGGTCATTGGCCTTCCATTTAATGATATTGCCAGCCCCAATCTGCATTTTCCCGGCAATGTCCCTCAACACAGAATAAATGGCTGATCTCTTCACAATAACAGCTGATTTCTATTTATTAAGCTAAAAAGGTCACCATTTTCTACGGCTGGGCCGCCCTGCACTATTGATAATTTTATGCATAAACAAATGGCAAATTTGTGCCACATAAATATGCATTAGCAATTACTTTTTCCTCGGGCAACGCTCACCGCATGCAAATGTGTACCTCGAAGGGCCTGGTAGCTTTTGTTTTAGCTCTTGAACAGTGAAACAAAAGAGCACAATAAACAATTTTAAAATTGCCAATCAATAAGCAATGCAAATGCAAAGGTAAATGGCAAGAAACTTGCTTAGAAACAACAAAACAAAACGTGAGGTGGAGCGGGCTTGGTGGAAGGATTTTCTTTTTTATATTATTTCATTTCTTTCCCTTCCATAATGAAAAGGCTAAAGTACTCTTGACACAGAACAGCTAGAGAAGCTGGTGCTAAAGCAGATGCCAGATGGGGAAAGTGGAAAATATACACATGTTGAGTAAACACACACACACACACACATACACCCCAAAAGGGGGTATGGGAAAAACTGTGTTCCACTGTGATTTCAAAAGCATCACCTATTCAAATTTCTGATTTTTCAATTTCAGAGATTCAGAGAATTTTAAAACTGGGAGGAGCTACAGAGATACATTGCCAAATCTTAATTCCACTGTACTGGGTTACGCTGTTTCCTAATACCATCTTCCTCAGACAAAGGGAATATATATGATCAATAAGTAGGATTTTTTAGGAATGTGAGAAAAAGTAATAAATGAGGAATACATAAACGAGAGAGAGAGAGAGAGAGAGAGAGCAAAATATCTACATGTCCTGTAGATGTTTAGGATTTAAAAAAAAAAAAACAACTATCCAATCTCAGAATAATTCAAGACTAGTATCAGGGCATCAGGATAGAGAGATAAGGGGTTAATAAGGTGAGCGGTAACAAGTGTAAGAAAGCCTAGGAAGAAAAAGAAGTATTACCTAATTTGAATATGAAAACAAATGATAACTCAAAAAAAGTTGGTATTTTTTAATAAAAAAATGAACTTCAATAAGTTTTTTTTTTTTTTTTTGTGCTATCTATCAGGCACTGCTCTGAGTGCTTTACACACTTAAATCCACTAAGCTTGACCATCCCAGAAACTTCTGTAGGTTAGTACATTTCATAGCATGCAGTATCAAACAGAAAAGTTAGAAAACCAGACCGGTTACTCAAGGCAGTGCTAGATCTGGGCTTTGGACCCAGTGTGAGGCCAGCATCTGCAACTTCACTACTGTTTAAGACTGCCATCTGTTCCTTAAAACCCATCCATTATGACCTGATTGGAAATCACTTTCCCAATGTACAGGGGGCCCTGCTTTGTATAAATAAGTCAAATTGTATTTTAAAGATCTAAAATCAGGACTTATGTAAGTTTCCTTAACCTAGTTGTTAAAATACCTTAGCTTCTATAAAATGTGCAATTTGTATATTAGTATGAAGGCACATTAATACATGTACACTGAGGACATGCCATTGTCTTAATCATTTGGGGACAGAAGCACACTTTCTGATCCCCATCTTGATCTTTCTATAATTAAAGGTTTTAGTATTATACAGCAGATTAACTCATATTAATGAGAAAGTAGTCAGGGTAAATAAATATTCTTGGCCTAAATGCAAATAGGAAACATGAACGTCTAAAGTTAGCATGTAGCTTTGTCCTGCTCCGAGCCAAGCTATTCTTCAAGGGGACCTCTTAGAATCCTCACATGGATACTAAAAGTCAAAATTCTTTAGAGAAGACCAAACTTCTCCTGGCAATACTGCCCCCCTGATTATATCAGAGTTGGAAGATCAGGTCTGTTGCTAGCACACTGAGTGCCTTTGTGTAAATAAGAGACAGATGCCCCCTTAGGTGGGCCATTCATAAAATACATTACCTACACAACCATACAGCAGGCCCCAAAAGAAACTTTATAGTTTTCTTCGTTAGAAAAGTGTTATTTCTAGTATTAAAACCCAGCTTGTTTAGAAATTTTTTTGAGAACCACGTACCCACTTATTAACACAAAATCAGTACAGATAGATCCCAATATGATAGTAATATCTTATAAGTTAATTCTAGTAACTACATAACTAGTTTACTCCCATTTTTCTTTGTTTAGCTTTAATTTTCAGTCTTCATGGCTGAACATATAAAAACTTGAGTATGGTTTTTCTTATATCCAATACATGCAAAAAATGTGTGCCAAAGACCCTTACTATATAATAAGTCAAAGTTTTAATCATCATCATTTTCCTTTACCCCTCTATACAAGGGAAAGATCTCAACTGGTATGTTATATGGACAGCACAGTATCCAAAGGCTCAGTGTGGCAGAGGTTGGGTCTAATAATCAAACTACGTGTCCCAATCCCACTTTCAGAGTGACAAAAAAAGTTAAGTTTAGATAGAGGATATATTTGAAGGGTTCAGAAAACCAAATGAGCAGCAGGCAGTTCTAGCTAGAACTCTGTGTGGATGGCAGCAGGAAAGTCATTGCCTCATCTGTCCTGGGTGAGGGTCTACCAGTCTCTTTGCTTTAGATCCTTTCTTTGTCTGTCTCCTGCCCTGTTGATCTGGACTTGGGCTATCCTCAGTGGCACAAGTTTCTCGGACTCCCCTGGCAGTTGGCTTCCAGGTGAGTTCAGCTACTGGAAAGAGACTGGAACCTGATGTTGGGGGCGGGGTGAGACACCATGGTGCACATGTACATGGGCGCATGTGTGCATGAGTGTATGTGTGTAGGTGAGCACCTTGGGCTCACTCTCTCCTTTATTTACTTTTTAAAAAACATGTTATTATAGACACTTACATATTCAAAATAGAGACATGAGGAAAACAAACCGCCATCACCCATCTTCAAGTTTCAACATCTATCGACTTTCTGCTGTTTGAAGTTCTTCCCCTCTTCCTCTGTTTTACCAGGTATCTTGGGCAGAAGTGCCATCTCCACCTGGCCCCACGTCCTGCCAGACAGGTCCCCATGCTTTCAGCCTCCCTCCAGCAACCTGGGGAACCCTGCCTCCTGTTTTTGTCTCCAGCATAAGGATGGCAGTAACTTCTTGCTGAACTTCAAGTTGCTTTTACAGTTTATCATGGTAAGTGTGTAACAATTTTTCAACATTATATGCCCCTTTTTAAAATAATCACAGTGGTTCCTGTCTTCTTGCTTGGACCCTGACCATAGAGAGTGCTGACTTTATTTTGCTTTTTATCACCTACTGGCAGAACCATTATTTATCCTTTATTCATAGTGCCCTTGAAGCAGGTCAAGACCACCTAAAGTATAGGACCTTGTCAATAGCATGCTGGTCCAATATTCACCATGCCTGAAGTGTAAGGTCCTATATATAATATTCATGATGTATTCATGTACCAGACAAGCTACTTGTATTCCATATCGTCTGTCAATTAATATTGATATCCTGTTCTTTCATTGACTTGCCTGAATCTATGGACCAATGAAAACAACAGAGACCTACTACTGGTCCTGGAAATTCTACCCACTGCCTAACATCATGGGAATCTGGCTAGGCTATTGTAAGGATGTAGCTCAATCTATCATGAAAATACATTTTTCCAATGGTAGATGGCAGAGACTAGTTAACCAAGTTTATGTCTTAGACAAGATATGTTTAACATACAGGCATTTGTTTATTCATAACAAAACATGACCTTTTGATGTTAGGAATGAAGATAAATGTGTGTGTGTGCATGCACACACACACACACACACACACACCATAAAAATGACTGATGTTAGATGGCTCTTACAAAATTACACTTTGAAAAATTATGGGACTATGAATCAAACATATAGATTAAATTTCTCTGAAACAGACATGTGCTTAATAATTAATGGGAAAGGATACAAATAATATTTATGATTTTAACTTACCCCAAACACTTGAATAATTATGTAGTAATCATATAACTCGATGAAGATATACTTATCAAATGTGAACTCTAATCTGTGAGGAAATTTTAAAATATATAAAGAGATCTTAAAATTGAAATGATGGACTTTAATCAAGCTGCACTTTAACCTACTTTAATATAAAGTCTTGTTTGAGAACTATCCAGACCAAAGAGAGTGTACAATACTTTGTAATTTTTAGTGGCAGCAATCTGGAGGCAAGCAAAGAACAAGAGGTGACAGTGGGAAAAAGAGAAAACACAGTTAATAAGTGCAGAGTGCCCAAATCAAAACTGGGTAAAACCAGTGACCAAGGGTAAGATGATGATTTCAAATATTGGTTCAGACCTGGTTTCTGTCCTAGAGGTAGGGGACTGTATAAGGACTCCACACCCAGGAAAAAGTCAACCAGAAATACAATGGCTATGACAAGTGTGTGAAGTCAGTTAGGAGATGATACATTCAGGCCAAAAGATCAAATTTAGGAGTAGGAGAGGGGGTTGATCCTTAATTACAAAAAGGGATTTGAAGGGTTACCATTTACAGGATATACTGTCTCATAGTCCACACAGAAGAACAAGGTGTTGTTTTTGAGTTTTAGTTTCTCAGCAGGGTAATGGAGAAGTAGATTTCAGTGCCTTGTGAAAAATGACTTTTTAAAAAAGAATGATCTAACAGAATTAGTTGGAGCAAAGCCAAATAAATGATTTAGGATTGAAGCCGGGGCTTTGGATTCAGACAGAATGGGTCACTTTCTGGCTTTGCTACTTACTACCCAAGTGATCTTGGACACAGCTGCATAGTTTGTGTAGCCTTCAGTTTTCTCATCTTTAAAATCTTCCAAATATATTCTATACCGAAGAAAGGTAGAAGATCAAGCAGAGACTGCAAGGCCATCTGTCAGAGGTCCAAGAACAGGATTTCTGAACTAAATAGTACATTGGGTCATGTAGCTTTCAAGATCCATTTTAATCTGAGACTAAATTACTCTATTTCTCAAGGATCAGGCATATATTTTTATTCAATTCCAGGCAAGGAAGGCCAGCACTAAATATTTAATAGGGGAAAAAGATTGTGGCAATTCTACATTATTTAAAAGGTTTAGCACCAGGTAAAGGATATTCATTTTTGACCAAAAAAGATAAAGCTATTACATAAAATATAAAGCTATTACAAAAAAACTCACAACAGATTTTTAGTTAATAAAAGGCATAAAACATCATAAATCAGATACAAGGTAACAAATCAGCAATATCTCTTTTTTAACAAATTTACATCATTCACTTTATTTTCTCCTTTTTAAAGTCTCTAGTTACTTAATTTATAGATACTCCTTGGTTACTGAGGAAACATAAACAAAGTACTTATGCTTTTTGAACACTGAGTGCTGCTTCCTGGCTGCTGTCAGCCAAGTCTTTCCACTACTCCTTCAACCGCGCCTTCTGTCCCAGCCCCTCAGCACATGGCAACCAAGAACACAGAAAAGTGAGCTAAGCAGGACTAAAGGGCATCTTCAAAAAAAGTGATTCTCAAATCCTTTTTTGCAATGTCCTGAGGTTCCTCTGGTTATTTCAAGGAATGTTCTAAAATTTTTGAGAAATTCTTAAAAAAAATAATTTGTATCTTTCTTATCCTAATAATTAGAGAGATCTTGATCCTTTACAAGGCATTTTCACTTACACTATCTGTTTGATTCTCACAGCAGCTCTCCAAGGTAGGTATGACAGGGGATGCTCTCTCTTAGAGATGAAAAACAAACTCAGACAAATTATGACTTGACCTCAAATCACAAAAGGACAAAGCAGCAGAAAAAGGCAAGAACCCAAGTCCAGTTTTCTTTCCTGTCCACCATGCTCTGGAACAGATCACACGCAGTACTTTAGGAACTGGCAGAGAGGTCATGTGGAAATCCCTCAAACTATGGAAGCCTAAATTTATTTCTGAAGCTGTGAATGTTCATCAGGCTTATGTGATACTCTCTATTTACCTTCTCTTTCATTGATTGAACATTCTCACTTTTAAAAATGGGACTAGCAGAGTGGTTCTCCACGGAGGGTGATTCTGCCCCCTACCCCTAGGGAACATTCTGCATTGCACTGCCATTTTTAATTGTGACCCTAGTTGGGGGTGGGGGTGGGGGGGTAGGGTGGCTACTACTGGCATCTAAAGGGTTGATCCTACAGTGCACACATTATCTCCCTACAATGAAGAATTATCCAGCCCAAAATGTAAATAATGTTGAGGTTGAGAAACCCTGGATTAGCAGTATTTTTATTTAAGCCATCTGTTTTTGTCTCTTATTTTTGTTACATAATCATAATAATGCTTTCAGAACGTAACATTTGCTAAGCACTAATGACTGGTTTGGCACAAGGCTATAAGCTCTTGGGTAGTCACTAATTCCACAAAATGCCCTGTGCCTTAATCTTTGCTGTTTGACAATACATTGAACAGTGGTTCAAGTGACAGAGGTCACCATTACTGAGATAAATGGATCATAAAATAATTTGCCATGGTATTTATAACACTTTGCTTATAAGAACGTTGAAAATAAAGTGATGCAAATGGGGAAAGTCAGAAGCATACATTTTGACAAGATGAAACGAAAATGGAAATTTATTTGAGTTAAGGGAATAATCTTCGACTTTCCTGTTATGTATAGCATACACCAAAAACTCACCAACAATGCATTTCCAATCTTAAAAATGAATCTGGTTATCTTTGTATGTGGCAAATTATTTTAATAAGCATTATAATAATTAGTAATGTCCTCTTTAGAGAAAAAGCTATCAATTTTTGTCCTTACCCTGTTCACATTCTTCACTAAAGCCAGAGTTCTCAATTCTATTTCCTATTGGAAATAGGTTCAGGGTGCCATCTCTGGACTGAGTTCTGTCCCTTTTTTTTTTTTTTTTTTTTTTGGTAAGCTCTATGCCCAACATGGGGCTTGAACTCATGACCCGGAGATCAAGAGTTGCATGCTCTCCTTACTGAGCCAGCCATGTGCCCCAAGTTCCATTCTTAATTAGAGCCAAATAAAAGACCTGATTCTGTGGTAGCAAATTCCTTCCAACACAAAAATGCCACAAGCTATCACCTATGTGGTATCTTGCTTCCTTACTCTTTACCTTTTGGTGTTCTCAAATATGTTATCACTCTGAATAATGAATTAGGAATTTAGAGACTTAAACATTTTTTAGTTCACATACCCCTTTAAGGAATCTGATAAAAGTTGCAAATCTACTCCGTAGAAATACAAATTTCCATGTTTGAGAGACCATTCCCTGTAGGTCTCTGTCTCTTGTGTTCTTTTATGAATGAAGGCACCAAGTGCCTTGCTTTGGGGCTACCTTTTCAAGGATATTTGTACAGAGAAAGTCAAAGGTAGTGTCTCCCTCCAGAACTAGTGTAGGTATGTTTACTGTCCAGTGTAATGAGGATAATGTCTCATTTAGTGGCAAAGGTTAGGCATGCTTGCCACCTGATATAAAAGAGTCAGGTTCCTTAAGCTCAGGTTATCCACCCCCCCACCTCCCCCACCGCCCCCCACCCCCACCCCCGCCAAGTGTAGGTATCCCCAGGCTGTCTTTGAATCACCATATGGGAATTAAGTCTTAAAGAACTGGTACAAATGCTAATTTTCTGGCTACCAGAATTGCTGTGAGTGATAAACCATACTTTGTCACTAATCCAAGATCTTCTGTCTTCTATCAGCATCCATGAATCTGTGGCAGGTAAACTGATGTACTAGCTTGCAAATAGGGTAAAAATCTCAAGCCCTTCACAGTTCTTAATGCACACAAATAATAAGCATTTTTAACAGATGGCCATCCTGTCCCCATATCCAAAATCAGAAGGCTAAAAGTATCATTTTATTTCTTAGTCAGTAAACAGAATGGAATGATCATAGATTCTAATATGTGAAAGAACCTTAAAAATCATACAACACGTGTATTTTGTTTTAGCAATAATAGTAGTAATAGCATTAACTGAGCGCTTTCTACATGCCAGGCACTTTGTTACGGGCTTAAAAATAACACTTCAGTTTATTCTGATAATAACACTGATGAGGCAGCCATTATTATCCTCATTCTACAGAAGGAAACAAAGCTCTAGGTAAATTAAGGAATTTGATCAAATGTACATAATCAATCAATGTTGGAACCAAGATCTAGGATGTGAACTTGGCTTGTGTTCTTAGTCACCTTTCTTTTCTGAGTCCCACTCTGAGCTACATGGTGGTGGCAAAAAGACATGACCTTTGCCCTAAGAGGCACAGGCCTTAAAGAAATTAATAACCAGACAGCTATAACAGAATGCCTTAAGGGCTTGGAGGGAGTATGCACAAAGAAGGCACCCAGCTCCTGTAGAAGTGAGCAACAGTTTCCCAAACAAAAGAATGACTGAGATAAATCCTGAAGGAAAGTTAAGAGTAGGCCAGGTGAAAAAGTAGGAGTAATCCATTTCTTGTTTTCTCTGTGAGGAAACAGGGGCTCAGATGCAAAGCCAAAGTCATACAGATACTTTGAAAAACAGGATTGCAGTCTGATGGCTTATGAAAGTTCACTATTTTTTGCTGTCCTCAAAGATTATTTCTCACTTTTTATCAGGAAGTAAGCAATGCTCAGGATTATCTACTTTGTATGCTGTTGTTATTCCTCTTTTATTATTTTTAAAAATATGAAGTCACTAGGCATTGGGCATTCAAGGAAATAATATATGAACATAGTGTAATAAGAGTATCTCCTTGCTAAAATGGGCATAAAACATTACAAAGTGTTCAAAGGGTTAATAAATCACTTGGAAATTTAAATGTCATTTTCTATTAGATTTTATTGAAGGACTTATCATGATTATAGACAAAGTTCCAACAAGGTCAACATCAATGTTCCAAAGACATGAGCAGGTAAGCTAAAGAGAGATCAAATAAATTGCTTAAATGTTACAGCATAGGTAGTTCTCACGAATGTCTCTGCAACCAGTCTAACTTCCATTAACATTGTTAGAAACTCTCTGATACGAAGAAAATTACTATAACTTCAGATATTACTCTAAGGGGCTATTGCTGTAGAATAGAAATGAAGAGATGTAGATAATCTGCTAATGTTCATCTTATTCACATAAAGTGTATGTATAGAAACAGAAAACAGAAGCAAGAAATACAAGAAAATCATGCTCAATCAAAGATTTAAGTTCAGTTGTAACATCTTCTAAGTTACAGGTATAATACATTCATATAGATTTTGATAGAGATTCAGCATGGTTTGGAAGACATTCTGAATCAGGAAGTAAGGTAGAAAGGACTATATTTATCCAAAGAACAAAATATTACCATAATATTCCTGGCTGGCCAGATGCTGACTAGTTAGGACCGTAACACCACGACCAGCAGCATCACCACCGTCACCAGCACGTGTAGGCTCACTATAGGAAAAGTCTCGCTATGATCAACGGTTCCTGGGGGAAAGTGGAGACAGATATGCAGTGATTATGCCCTGTAGCACCAGTGGTCTAGTGGAGATGGGAGGAGCAAGAACACACAGCTAGACTGAAGGACAACTGTTCATCTGGCAAACATTTTGAGAGTGCCATTTCTTTCTTTCTTTTTTTTTTTAAATTTATTTGACAGACAGAGATCACAAATAGGCAGAGAGGCAGGCAGAGAGAGAGAGAGGAGGAAGCAGGCTCCCCGCTGAGCAGAGAGCTCGACGCGGGGCTCCATCCCAGGACCTTGGGATCATGACCAGAGCTGAAGGCAGAGGCTTTAACCCACCGAGCCACCCAGGTGCCGCTAGAAAGTGCCATTTCTAAGCAAGATACCGTGACAGGCTAAGAGCTAAAGAAATCCAAGTAGCAGGGCCACATGAAGCTTGGAACTAAAGAGAAGAGGTGCTAAGAGCTTCTTGCATTTCCAATATAGTCATTTCCAGTCCTTATTGGAGCCAGAGGTGATCAATGGGGACAGCTTACCGAGATCAATGATAGTCCAGGATCAGAATCACTGACATCAGTATTATCAGTATTATTCAGTCTCATCAAACTGAGGGATTGTTTTAGGAGTGACTGAAAAAACTGGATCTTGTTCAACAGCATTTGACTAAAAAGGAAACTCGTGCTTGTAGTTTAATTACTTATAAACCACCTGAAGGTACACAAATTAAATTTTGACTGGGATTAAAAAAAAAAGTACTTAGCATCACACTTAGGATACTCTATTAATTCAAACAAATCCCTAGTCATGTGACAAATGCTTTTCAATATTTAAAAAATATCTGAAAATATGGTTTATTCTTCACAGTTTTAAACTCATAGGAGGACCTTTAGAAACATGGCATCTATCTGACTGTTGCAAAATGTGTTCTCATTAGGGGAAGATACAAGTTTTGTAAGGCCTGAAACCTATATGATTAAGAGTGCTCTCTTCATATCAGCCACAATTTCACAGAGAGAATTTTATGGATAGAGTAGAATTATACTCAGAGAGAACTTTTTAGGGAGACTTAGAGATACAAGACAAAGATATTTTTAATCTTTCTAGTGGTATAATTGATAGAATTTAGTTGTCATCCTTGTTATTAGAGACAATTGAGGAAAAAAATCCTTTCATCTTTCCAATGTATTTTTGGTAAAGTAATGTAAAATATTCAGACAATATCAAATTTTGGGAAACCTTTCTCAAGTTACTTATGAGGTAGAGGATTTGGAAGAATTCTTCCAGAGGCTAGCATCTGGTTCTCTCCATTCAAACCCAGTTTTTCTTCCACTGCCTACATGATTTCAGTGTCTAGTGACACAGGAGAAACTTGCTGTTACTCTGTCCAGCAGGGTCATTCCCAGGAGCCACGGTCATCCTGCACGGCTACTAATCACATAACTGTAGATGGAAATTGAGTGTGGATGGTACACATGATTCCTACTCAACTTAAACTCAGTGTATCTCCAGATTAATTTCCCTTTGTATGATCCCTCAAATGCCCAAGTCACTCTAACACCATAGGTAAAGGTGAAAAGGGATAGAGGGAAAGCAACAATATATACCAATAGGGATACTAGTCACCTTTGCAGATTTAATGAAAACCTATGCCCATGCAATTACCACATTAGGACACAACGAGAAGCACAGAATGAACTCACATTACACTTGCTTCAAGGTAGAGCTGCCTCTGGTCTGCATCAAAACATTTTCATTTTTATGACCTCAAACTTTAGGTGGCTACACTGGCCATCGTTTAAAGCAGTTAACATGAACTAAACCTCAGGTGGCTACACTGGCTATCAGTTAAAGCAGTTAACATGGACCACTAGGTTCTGTAAATCTGTTCTAACACCTCTTAAAAACTTACATGGCCATGGCTGTACTACGAAATGAATCTTCAGCATCCGGTGCAAATGCCCCTGGACACACCATCGGAGAAGGAAGACAGGTATGAGTATCTCGAGGACTACGAAGTGGCACAAATACTAAAACAATGATGAACCAAAGAAAAGGGGAAAGGAGAAGAAACTTCACAGATTGTGTACTTTAGAGAAATACATTAATATTCCAGAAGGCAGGCATTTGTATATCAAAATTGGCACAAGCAGGACTGCACTCATTTTCTACTTTCATTTTAATTTTTTTAAGCCAAGGAGAGTCATACCACCACCCTGCTGACACAGCGTATCAATCCCGGTTCCTGAAAATTGAATTATACTTTTCTACTTCACTATTAGAACCAGGTTGTGTCTGTAAGTTCTTTAACATTTCTCTTCCCCGAATGGCATAAATTATCACATCTAGCTTATCTCTTGTGATTGTCTTCTAAGTGTCTAGTGAAATAAATCACCATGACAGAACAATAAATAGGAATGGTACAGAAATCGCTACAATAAATGGTAAAGTGCCATTTTTAACATTATTCTGACAACCTCAAGCCCTCCAAAAAAATAAGATATAGAAGTCGCTCCTGTAAAAGCATCAGAAATAGATGCATTTGAAACCACAGATTCAAAATGCTAAACAGAATTCTGATGTAGGGACCCCACAGAATTTGATCAAATGTATCCATCTGTTCATCTTCATGTAAATAATGCTCACACAACCAGTGCTGGGACCTCTTCTAGGACAGTCCCCGAGACTTTCATTACATCTGTCACTTCCCCTGTTTACAGCTGCCTCATCAGTAACTCATGTGGTTTTCTTCCTAAACATTCAAACAGCATCCTGAGGAAACAGCATCAGGAAAAAGTTATTTCCATATTTCTCGTCTCTCTACCTGATTTCTGCCTCAGTAACTAATACTAATATCCAATGTAATATACTCTTCATGGACGCATAGAAACAGTTCGAGAAAGCCCTTGGGTTTTCATTTCCGCTTCTTGAGCCCTGAGGGGACTATTTCATAAGCAAATGTGACCGCCTCCAAGCAAGTACACTCTGAGAAAGAGTTCCTCTCACACTTTCTACCTCTCACTTGTGGCACAAGAAATGGAGTTATAAAATGCATGGTATCCAGCCATTTTAACAGGCTGCACCGTTGATGTCTCTAAACAAATCTCTAAGAGGGAAACAGCAGTACCCTTTAACCCTCATCTGTGGAGGGATTAGCCTGTTTCAGTGGCTGTAGGTTACTGAAGGCAACCATGTCTCCCTGAAAATAAAGTGAACTTCCTGCACACAGACTTAGCAGGGGGATGAAGCAGGTGACAGTCAAATCAGGGAAACCTAATAAACAGAAACCGAAGGATCATCGTTGTTGGTCTCGCAACTGACCTATCATTTCATTTTCTGTGTTCTTTCCTCCTCAAGAAATCAATATCATGTCTTACATCTCCGAAAGGTATAACAGGGAATTCCACTGACACAGTGGAATATGGGAAAGAGCCAAGCATTCCCAAGTTTTCAGGATTTTACAATTTAAGAAATGATAAATCTCCTCCAAAGGTTTAGCACAGATATATTTAATCATAAATATGCCTATATGCATGAACTTAAAAGTAGAAGAAATTATGTATACATACACTTAACACACATATAACACACTCACATTTCTATTTATTTTCTCTTATTAGCAAACATTTTTTTTTCTTACTAATCATTCTTTTTATTGCTGGAGGACCCCAGATCTTAGTACCCTCCTCAACAACTAACAAACAGATTTCCTCCAATTCTCCCTGGTTTGAGCACATTTATCTACTCAGAATTTCTGTTGCAACATAGAGAATTAAATGGAAGAATGATTCATCTGTTAGCTATTTCAGACTCCTCCAAATACTTTAACCCTGAAATGTAAAACTAAGTGTATGGTGTATCTAGCTTGAAGGAAAATGTGTGAACACTAAACTCTTTGCATCATTTGGGCTCACTAAAGGGTATTCTGCTCTGTGAAACTAATACTGGTTTTTATTTGACATTTTTCAGTTGGTGCATCTAATATGCTGCCTTCAGCCTACATGAATCAGGACCTGTGTATGATACCAGGCATAATGTTAATGAACATTAAACATAAACCTTCTTTTACCTGTTGTATTATTTTGAGATATGTCTCATCTTTGAAATCTGAGCCACTTACAGGAAGAATAAAGGAAGAGGAAATCTGAGAACTAACGTATCCTAAAATGGTGTTGAAAAAACTTCCTATCTTTCACCAACACCAAACAAACATTTATCTGAGACTTTATCACAGGACATTTAGCTTCTGAATTAGCAAAAATATCTCTTTGGAGGCTGATTTTATTTCTTTAAAATATGATCATCAAAATTCGCCTGCCTCATATTTCTTCATGATTCTTTTCAGTAGCAAAACTGCAAAAATAATTTAATGGGAAAAGGAACTGCTACCCCGTGATTGTGAGATCTCCTCACTGATAAATCAGGAAAGTCACAAACGTTTAAGACTATTTTGCACTAAAGTTCCCCACTCCAAAACTCTTTTTTTTTTTTTTAAGATTTTATTTATTTATTTGACAGACAGAGATCACAAGTAGGCAGAGAGGCAGGCAGAGAGAGAGGAGGAAGCAGGCTCCCTGCTGAACAGAGAGCCCGATATGGGGCTCGATCCCAGGACTCTGAGATCATGACCTGAGCCGAAGGCAGAGGCTTTAACCCACTGAGCCACCCAGGCGCCCCCCCACTCCAAAACTCTTGTGTCCTAGGTCAGGACAGGAGAATTCTGAAGAGACCCAAATGTGGTTTACAATAATCCGGGCCCAGACTGGTGCTTCTCATGTTAGCTTCTCCTGTCACCTTTGACATGATTGTCAGGTATAAGCATAACCTGGATCTTTAAATATAATAGCAAACTCCTGGATAAATAAGGAAAATATCTTTTGAAGCTTTGAGAACCAACAGTTGTGGCATTCTCATCATGATTTTTGATGATCCAACTTTCTGACAGTAGCAACCATGTAAAATGACAAGGCAGTAAAAGCAACATGAAATCACTCTCCTATGCAACCAACATGTTCTCTCGATTGCTTTTCCTAACTAAAGCATTATCACTTCACAGCTCTAGAAGGCAAATCTGTACTCATCAGATATTGTAATCTTAAGAAAGAGTGGTTTAAAAATGCTAAACCTTTTTATTTCTTAGATAGTATAATTTCTGCCACCTGGACATCCATCCACTCCACATGGACCTACACAGACAGACACACAGACACATATACACCAACACAGCCCTTCTGTTAATCCCCAGTTTACCTGTCACTCCAACTGCCAGGCAATTAATAATTTTTTTTTTGTATTTAACAGTCATAGACATAAAGGTAGTTATGCAAATTGTTTTACAGTTTTAACTTAGATGAGACTAAAATATAGTTTATATTCTTTCTTATTCATCTGCTTAAGTTTCTTCCTTGTAATTAAAATTGTGGATCCAAACTATAATTTGGTCAAAATCTCAAACAGTGATTGATGCTTATTACCAAGGAAGCTTATCTAACATGATGTATATTTCAGAGGACAGCACTTGGGGTTTTTAAATCACCAGGTCTTTCTGTTCAAAATAATCTGCGTTGAGCTTTATCTTCTGCCACTTTTCTCCCAAGGCTTTTTTTCTTTCCAATGAAACAAGCTGTTCTTTCCTTTCTCCACACATCATGAGCTAAAAAGCAACCAGGCGCAGGTATCTGGAAATGGGATTTCATTAACTACTATAAGTGACCACAGGCTAAATCAATTAAACAACAGAGGTAAAATCTCCATGCTCTCCCTTAAATATTGCTAAAGCTACAGAACTGCTTAAAATAATGAACAGATTCTTCATAGCGGGCGAATGACTCAACAAGCTAAGAAGGTGTGATTCCTTTCAAGACTGTCTGTTGTATTCGCACTGCATTTCCAGTGCTTCAGGTCAGAGCAAGAACTCCAGGAAGGAGGACACGGTGGAAACGCATCGTCACTGGGTCTGGAACTGTGCGTGACTGCTCGGAGCATTTTCCTAGGAAAAGAACTGCGCAAAGGCTAACTCACAACCCACTGCTCTTGCCGATTTCCACTCCCTATTTCCTTCAAAGTCTTACTTCCACACAGCTTTCGGATGACAGATTCACTAACAATGAGCAGCCACGAACCACATATCCTCCATTAAACCTCACCCCTGTTTTCAAAACAACTTTTTCAATAGCGGCAATTTTAAGTTAAAAGGAATTGGATTTTAAAAGATCTTGCAGGAGGGGCGCCTGGGTGGCTCAGTGGGTTAAGCCTCTGCCTTCGGCTCAGGTCATGATCTCAGGGTCCTAGGATCGAGCCCCACATCGGGCTCTCTGCTCGGCGGGGAGCCTGCTTTCCCCTCTCTCTCTGCCTGCCTCTCTGCCTACTTGTGATCTCTCTCTGTCAAATAAATAAATAAAATCTTAAAAAAAAAAAAAAAAAAGATCTTGCAGGATATTATCAAAGTTCGATTCCAATTTCAAGTCTATTAAATGTATGTGTATTCTTAATATTTAAAAGAATAGTGTCAAGATCATTTGCTCCATAAAAATGAGTAATGAAGTAAAAAAATTATCTACATAAAATGGTATTTTCACATAATCTGTAGTTGTACCAGTAGCAACAGCATTAACAGTGGAGCAGTTACTGTATATTACCCATTATTTCTAGTACTTAATGTGTACTTTTTCATTCACATCTCAGAAAAATACTATGAGGGGAATGCTTTGATTCACATAGGTTTTATTGCTCCACACAAAAAGGTATAATGTTAACCTTCGTGTTGCTGGTGAGTCTTTATCTTCTTGTGCTATCTTTAATATTCTCCCACCACTGATACTGGAGTAAATCACATCTCAACTATTGGTCTGGGTAGCTTTGACTCTCAATTTCTCTATAACATAAAAAAAGAATTTAGCAATTTATAAAGTGCTTCGTATTTGAGATTAATCCCCTAACTCCAAATATCAGAATAAGTAGAAAAAAATAGACCAAAGTCTGAAAGAATTAAGATTTATACAAAGTATCTCTTACTCTTGTTATCTAGCCAGGTGAGAACCTCATATTTTAGGTACTTTCCCTTTGTAACTGTGACTTCTTATATCTGGGTACGTTAAAGAGGCTTAGAGATTATAACCTATCAGGGGTTCACACTTTGCAACTTACTGCCTATTGTTTAAAAAATTTAAAATTTTCTGCACAGCATCTTCAAATCTTCAGGGAAAAGAGGCTATATAAATTCAAAATAAACAAACATTAGACAGATTATGTGGTAGCACTTTAGACTTTCTTGATATGCCTTCCCAATTGATTCATGGACACGATATCATGTAATAGCTTAATTTCAGAAAAGAAAATTAATTTATCCCTAGTGAATGCCACTGTTTCCTAATACACATTAACTAAGTGTTTCTGAAGTTCTGCCTCAAACAAGTTTTATTTTTAGTGGCAAAAGTTTATCTCTTCTGATTTGATGCTTACCATCTTTGCTACCCTTGATTTTATGACCCCTTATCCTGCTTGCTATGCAGTATTTAATTTGCTAAGCCTAAAGAGGGCATAACAACCCTTCATTTGCCCCAGACAATCTCAAAGGTAAGTAAAATTCTAGAGGCATTTTCCTGAAGGAACACACAGAAGTACAAACTTTTCCTTATGAACTTCAGTGAGAAAGAAACAATGCTGGAATTTATGGTATACCCGAGAACCAACTAAAACACTGCTGTCATCAACAATTTAAAATTCATTTTAAAATAACTTTTGCAAAAGCCACACGCTATATTTTAAAGGTTGACAGAAATTCTGAGACTGAAATCCTGCCAGTGGTAACTTCTGGGTTCAGAAAAATAGAAAAACATGCCAGAAAGGGAAAAAACCTGAGGAAGGATGGAGGGGAGACCCTACATCAAGAATTAAAGTATACTGGAATTCAGATATATCTGCATTAACTATACACGTTAGCTAGTTACAGGAAGCCTTAAAAATGGTGTTAAATGCACCATCTGGAATCTTGTAAAATGAACTTTTACCTGATGGTTAGTGGCAATTTATTACTAAACACAAGAGAGATGTGTGAGCTATTTTGGACTCAAATAGGACATTATCCTTGCAACAAGACCAATGTTCACTAAGCAACATATCCACTGAGCAGTAAAACAGACCACTGAAATTGTGGTAAAGATCCTATAGCATAATGGATTTCAGTCTGTGAACCAAGAGACTTTTTATTCCTTCTGTTAGTCTCTCCTCACAAAATTTTTCTTTCAGGAAGCCATCCAGTAATAGTTCTTCCAAAACTACAATCTTTCTTCAACTTTCATATTTGGTGTCTTAAAAACAGTGTATTGCCTATTCGTTTAGCCCTAAATCCCTAGGTAACTGCTAGTCTACACAAGTTGTGAGAATGAAGCATTAAGATTGTAATGTTGCGGGGAATCAAGAATTCATTTTTAAATTCCTTTTTGCTATACTATATTGTCTCTGTGCATATTTTATATGTGTACATAGTACCGAAATTTCACCTGTGTTTATCTACAATGCTGACCTCAATCTTTCAAATGATCCTTTTCTAGTTTTATATAGAAAATGTTCTTTCTCCATCAGTGCCACTACAAAATTCTGGGAGTAACAAAACCCCACAGTTTCCAGACTCCCAGCACTACCTTGAGGTTGCCCCACTGCTCCCTGCCAGGAGCCAGTGGCTGCTATCACCCTCTGCCATGTGGAAGACCAAGAGACAAGAAACCTGTGATCTCCGCTTCCTAATTTGCCCCCAGATGAATGCATAACGTGGCTGTCGATCCCGACAGTCTCATGCCAATATTAGTTATTGAAAAAATAATTCCACTTCAAGAGGCAATTTAATTCTCTGAGACCTATTCCACTTTGTACTGAAATGCCATGACAGCTGTCTTAAACAGTTGTCCAAAATGCCTTAAGTGTCTGAATTATTCACGGAAAGCATCAATCTCAGTGGATATATCTTATGATAACCATGAATATGTATATCTCATGATAATGATGAATATATCTTATGACATATAATCATAAATATATCTTATGATAACCATGAATTAAACATACTTTCCACATCTCCACAATTAAAAGAGCAGGAGTCAAGACATAACTTTGTAGAAAGTTTCCAGTAATGCTAGAACAACTAGCTACTCTTATAAAATACTGTTACAAAGCAAAGCAAGAAAAATACTCCAAATTCTTCACTCCCTTATTACAGCTCCTAATAATGTTTGGTTCTAATCAAGATACATTTACTTCTGAAGTTATTCTTTTTCTGTTATTTTTTAAAACAGTATGTGTAAGCACGTGCCCACTTGCACAGTACTGGGTGGAGGATGGAGAAAGACGCACTTTCTTGTCTCCGGCTATATGACGTCAATAAGCCATGCAGATTTCAGCAATAAATCACTGGGATCAAAGTTAATTTTAACACATCAAAAGTGGTTTGTTTTTTTTTTTCAGTGCTACTCTTAAGGCAATATGTATCAACTTAATCAATCTTGATGAGACAAGAGTAATTTTTGTTACATCATGTTCACATAGGTAAATATACATTCATAAGGCCTTTATAAAATGTTTATAAAAACTTCACCATAATAGATTTTTGTTTTTCTGTATTATTTCAGCCAAAAAATAAAATACTAAAATCCAACTGGTGAAAGTTCTCATCATTTTGGCATGGTTTCACTCAGATCCAAAAGATGTCACAAAATAATCTTAAGGAAGGTATTTCTGTATAATATGTACGCAATCCCATTCTCTCCCACCTCCCTTCTTCTTTCTCTCTCTCTCACACACACACACATGCCCTCCTACATATGTATCTCCTTAAGGTTTGTTTAAAAGAAGATATGACAAAATAATATGTGTGTGCTTATGTGAATTTAGCATCATTTTAGGTTTATTCATAAATATCTTGATTTCCCGGACTACTAAATAGATCTGCAAAGGTTTATGGGAAACAATTTTATAAAAGTATGCTTCACTACAATTTGTACTAAGGTACTTTGTAAGTAAGAACTTGGAAAATGTTTACAAAGAGCTTCCATGTATTGCTTCTTTTACTTATAAAACTTGGGGAAAGTTTTGTAAGTAAAATAGGGATAGGTCATATAGAGCTTGGTGAATTTTCTAAGCATTATAAGTTTCCAGGCCATTGGTGTAGTTAGTAGAAATCCTGCTGGGTAATCAGAAAAGAGGGATTGCTTACTCTGCTTGGAGTTTCGGGGTGGCTGAGTGTTTAAGTTGCAGCCCACAAAAAATGGTAGCGAAAGATGAACTGCCAAGAATTTTAACATTGAAAGTGAAGAGAGAATACAATCATTGCTGCCCAGAATCAGTCTCCTAAAATGAGTGATTAACTAGGGACAGGGTCCAATGTGTCACAATGGGACATATCAGATGCCATTATATAGGGACAGCTGATGACAACAGCGCTCTGAGTGGGGAAAATGAAATTGCTGACTTCACATTAGTTATGGGGGGAAAACAACAACAGTAACAACAACAAAAACTTAATTTTCTAAAAACATCACTCTCAAAAAAATTGCACCAAATCTAAAAGTACTCTAAGATTCACTATGAGCCAGAGGAGCCAAATAAAAAACCATACATAATATAAAACAAGGCTCACAAAAGAGGCCGTTTTTATGGCTAGTGTTATTAGAGAAAGGCCACCAGGTATATCTACATACACACAGACAAAAGAGTAAGGGTATAAAGTATAATTCCCAAGCAAATTTTGTAGCCACATACAATCTTTTAAAAGATTTATTTATTTGAGAGAGAGGGTGGAGAGGGGCAGAGGGAGAGCAAGAGCCCTCAAGCAGACTCCCTTCTGATAGGAGAACCCAACACAGAGCCTGATCCCCGGACCCTGAGATCATGACCTGAGCCAAAATCAAGAGTCAGCTGCTTAACCAATTGAGCCAGCCAAGTGCCCCACCACATATAATTTTTTAATATCACCAAAATACGTGAAATCCAAACACATTCAATATAATTCAGATAGTCATTAAAAAGACTGATTTATCTTACTCCAAAGTTAATAATAATATTATAGCATATTATATTAATAGTATACAGTATGGGAGAAAAATAAGAAGATAGATATGCTGCTCATAGAAAGTCAAAAAGCACATTATCTATTTATCCATTGAAAAATGTGAAGTAAAACATACTCTGCCCTGATATGAACAAGTCCTCTTAATCACTGAGAATGAGTACTCCATTTATGTGATAGCCTGCTTCCTAAAAAAGGAAATAAAGGCTAGCTTTCTTTGAAATACAGCAAACTGCATGTATGTATAAATGTGAAGAAGCTTAACTCAGTTTAATTATTATAATATAGGTTTTCCAGGTGTATTTCTTATAGTTTAAGAAAGTCTGAAACACTTCTCTTAATGTTTGTATTAAATGGTTGTGCTTCCAGCACTGCCCAGGAACATCCCATGTAGGTAAATAAAGGATATCTCATCCCTTCTGCTATATCTCATGTTATAAGCAAGTCAGTAAGTCTAGCCTATACTCACAGAGAGGGAGTTAGTTACACAAAGGTGTGAATGCCAGGAAGAGGGGATCATGCGAGGGGCATCTTAAAGGCTACCTGCCCCCCATAGGTAAACTTAAATCTCAGACAGTTCTATGTATTAACTTACCTTTTTTTTTTTTTTTTTTGAAATTTTGGGAAAGACAGCAATCATTCATTTATATGTTATGCTAACACATAATGTTGGGATTATTGAACTAATCATGCCTTTAAAAAGGCATAATTAAGTGCAGGAGGTCAATGAAGAAAAATATCACATGGAGACGAGTAAAGGAAAAGCTTTGACAGATTTTAGAGGAAAGAGAATTCCATGTGAAAGGGACAGCATGAAGACAGAAGATGAGCACGGAAGTGGGAAGTAAAGATCTTAAAGAAACTGAAAATAGTCTTGGCTTTTAGACTAATGTTGTCTGGTAGAAGAAGACTGGAGAATGCAGCTGAAGTGAAAGACTGGGTCAGAGCAGAGAGGAGCATGAGTTCCAAAACAAAGAGGCTGAACTAAGATTAGGAAAGAGAGTCTGCGGAGCTGCCATGACATGAACTCAGTGCTACCAGAGGAAGACGGCAGACTTCTCTCTTTGTTCATGTTTTCTACTTGCTCTCTCTCTCTCTCTCTCTCTCTCTTTTTTTAAAGTAAACTCTACCCCTGATGTGGTAGCCCAGACTCAATGACCCTGAAATCAAGAGTCACATACTCTTACTTGATCTCTACTTTTATCTCAATCTCTCTCCTGACCCACAATTCCAATATGCCCATTCGATTGATTAATAGGCTTAGCAAACGTAGCCTGTCTCCTGGTTTACTTACAGTTGGTCATCTCATATCTGCTCTCCTCTTCTCTTCCTTCTCTCTGTTTTAGCACCATTATTAATTCAATGCCCTTAGATAGAGAAGGGGCAATAGACCCCCAAATTCCCTCACCCCCACCTTCCAATCAGCCCAACCACTGTCATTGTTGATCTTCCTTTAACTTTCCATTCCCCAATTTCCTGGCTTATGTCAGGTCCTCAGGAAGCCTTGCTATAACAACCGAGAGATAACCTCGTAACCGGGAGGCATCTTCCACTCCAATCAATGCCTGGTCCTGAAGAAGATTCTGGAAGAATTTTTACAATCAAGTCAAAGGGATGAATTTAGAAGACCCAAAAACAATGTTAGATTTTCTACCAGTCTGGTAGAATGGTGGCCTGAGAGCCAAAATTATGTTATTATGACTAATCATGTTATTATAAGATAATGATGTCAATAATTATGTAAAATAGTAGAAAATAAAGGAAATGATATTGTTCAAACATACAAGACTGTGTTCTGATGTTCACCCACAGTATGCACAGGGATCTCTTCTGGGACTGCTAAAAATCCTTAAACATGCATCACTGTAACAAAGAGAGATGTCAGTCCTTAGAACTAAACCCAATATGCTTTGTGACAGTGACTGTGATTCTGTTGGACATTTGGTACACAGAGATGGGGTGGGGGAGCCATTATATCATTTCTGAAATATCAGTGGCTTGTGATGAGAATTTCTGCTTTGAATTCCTTAAGCAGATAAGGGGTGACTGGTAGAAGGGAGGGAGGGTGAGGCAGCCTTGTTAGATTTGGCTGAAGAGATTAATCTTTAAGCTATTCCTAGGAGAATATGCAGGAGAGAGAGAGGCAAGGAAAGATATTTTTAATATCTCCACCTGGGACTCAAATTAAAAAAAAAAAAAAGACAAAAACAAAAAAAGCAGAACTCTTCCTGTAAAGGAATGGGTTCTGCCCAAGAAACTTCAAAATCAGAAAATTGTAGATCTGACCTGTTTAGAACAGGTCTTGGCAGGTGTAAACCAAGTACCATGTTCTGCTTACGGCATTGCCGGACTGAGTCCCACACCCATCAGAAATTCTCCTGAAGCTGGAATCCAGGGCTGGCAGGAGATAGGGTGGGTGGGGAAAGCTGGCATTTGCTGCTCACCTCTGAGGAGCCAGGGGAGCCAGGCACAGATTGGGTGATGCCTGCACCGCCAGCACAGATCCTGCTGATAAGAAGATGGGGTTTGCCAAAGCAGTTCGAAGTTTGTTGTAGTGTTTTTAAAAGGCCAGTAGCAGAATGACCCCCAAAAGACAAAGAGGCCATGTCCCTTCACCTCTGATTCTACCACTGAAGCCGTGAGGTAGGATCATGCGCAGACTGTGATTGAAGAACAAAATCATACCCTCTACGGAGAGCACAGAGAGCCCTGGCTGGCATCACACAAGACGTTCTTAGACTGTCCTATAGCTGTGAGGAATTGCAATCACTTTTCTGGTTTTGCTTCTGGAGAAGGCAAATATATATAAATGCTCTGTACATAAATGGCCCCCATGAAAAGGGCCCACAACCAGCAGGAACAAGGCTAAAGAATGCTTGGAGGGGCAATACTATGACAACTCTGAGGACTTAGAGAGTGGGACATTTCCCCCTCACATTCAGGATACCAGAAACCCAGAGAGAGGAAGGAAAGAAGGAAAAATATCCCTTGAATACATATCCCAGGTAGAGAGGTGGGCTGGGATGGTGGCCCCCTTTCAACTCCAACCCTTAATAAGAACAAAGGTCAGAAAGGGGCTCAAATCTCAGTCCAATTCCCAGATGCAGGGCAAGTCAAGGACTCTGAGAGAGAAGAGAACACAGCTGGAGATGCTGAGTAGGCGGTTTCTTATCTCCACCGTATTATATTATATCCTCCATCTTCTGCCAAAGACCAATGCTCATCTCTCAAAGGTTTCGGGACTGATTAAAGACAACAGCAATGGACAAAATGGTATTCAGCCTCCTTATGGATTCAACTGAGGTAAGACTACTCCTGAGGTAACTGCCATGTTAGGGAGCTCTTGGTTAGCAAGAATCCTCCTTACAGGTATAAACACCACAGGGTAGCTGCTTACAGGGTTGCATGTAAAAGAGTTTTAGATCAGTGAATATTTACTGAAACGTATGTTCATTAGCCAAATAACTACTGTATATATTTACAAAGGAAACAAAATACCTATATATTTGTCCGTGAGAAGAAAATTTTTTAAAAGATTTATTTATTTATTTTAGAAGGGGGTGGGAGAGACAGAGGGTGAGGGAGAAAGAGAATCCCAAGCAGATACTCCGCTGGTGCGGAGTCCAGTGCAAGGCTCCATCTCACAACCCTGAGATCATGACCTGAGCCGAAACTAAGAGTCGGAGGCTTAACCGACTGAGCCACCCAGGTGCCCCCATGAGAAGATAATTTTCAAAACAACTTATCTGAAGTAATTTTTAAGCATGACAGCAGAGCTATGTATTCACATAAAAGCATATGTCATTTTCTACAAATCCACAGTAATTAAAATGAATATATATATATACACACACACACACATAAAAACAAATAAATAAATAAATAACAAAGGGCTAAGGAATAACTTTCAGATTACCTCCCCCAAATCACCAATTTGAATTTCACTTCTTTTTTGCTCAGAGCTTCACTTTGCACACTTTAGGAATCCTGTGGGAGATGTCTTGAGTTCTTCTACAATTCCCATATTTGCAAATATAGATGTTTTATGAGGGTTTATTGCTCACAGATCACAACTCGACTGAGAACCTGGTATTGTCTGAGTTTAATTTCACACCACAAGTTAACAGCCTTTCCAGAATTCACTGAAGTTTGATTTCTCACTTGATGGCCACACTTTAGGACAGCAAGGGAAGAATAATAAAACCTTGCTTGTTGGGAGATAAATGCTGAGAAGTCACTTAAGATTTCTCTTTCACTGTTAAATAAGCTGATGATACTAACAGTAGACTCCATTTACTGGGGCTACCCATGTACAGAGACTTTATAAATTATCCTTATGTCATCTATTTATGTTATAGCAATCCTCACAACCAATTCTTTTTTTTTTTTCTTTTCAGCGTAACAGAATTCATTGTTTTTGCACCACACCCACTGCTCCATGCAATATGTGCCCTCCTTAATACCCACCACCTGGCTCCCCCTACCTCCCATCCCCCGCCCCTTCAAAACCCTCAGATTGTTTTTCAGAGTCCATAGTCTCTCATGGTTCACCTCCCCTTTCAATTTCCCTCAACTCCTTCTCCTCTCCATCTCCCTATGTCCTCCATGTTATTTGTTATGCTCCACAAATACGTGAAACCATATGATAATTGACTCTCTCTGCTTGACTTATTTCACTCAGCATAATCTCTTCCAGTCCCATCCATGTTGCTACAAAAGCTGGGTATTCATCCTTTCTGATGGAGGCATAACTCACAACCAATTCTTTTTTTTTTTTAAAGATTTTATTTATTTATTTGACAGAGATCACAAGTATGCAGAGAGGCAGGCAGAGAGAGAGGAAGGGAAGCAGGCTCCCCGCTGAGCAGAGAGCCCGATGCGGGGCTCGATCCCAGGACGCCGGGATCATGACCTGAGCCCAAGGCAGAGGCTTTAACTCACTGAGCCACCCAGGCGCCCTCACAACCAATTCTTTAAGACAAGTTTCACCATCTCCATTTCAGATGAAGCTATGGTTTGAAGAGAGTACCCTAGGACACGATAAAGGACCCAAAACTGGTCTTTTCAAGACCAAAACCCAGATCTGTTTACCACCATGTTGTACCCCTTCCACACTAGTTACTGCCTCCAACACTCTGAATGCACATTTCAAATGTCTGCCTCCGTAAAATCACATCTCACGACATCACAGAGCTCCAGACAGAGCCTAGTGGGAAAAGTCGAAACTATGAATAGTAATTAAATAAAATATCTGCTGTATGATAAAACCAACCTCCTCCTTGATTTAAGCTGCCCTCTTTTCTAGAAAATAACAGTATTTGTGGTATACAACTTTCCTAGAACGAGAGAATTCAATGAACTTGTGAGTACAAGCTGTGTAAGAACTTTCACACACATCGTCTCTATCACTATCCCCACCAGGTCCTCTGAAGGAGGTATTGTTTTTCCTGTTTACAAGGGAGGAT
This sequence comes from Lontra canadensis, assembly GCF_010015895.1. Lineage (NCBI taxonomy): Eukaryota > Metazoa > Chordata > Mammalia > Carnivora > Mustelidae > Lontra > Lontra canadensis. The sequence continues at coordinate 33,598,128 of NW_022631003.1, read as the reverse complement.
ACTGAAACTTAGACAGATTCAAGGATTTAACTAAAATATCACATTCCTTGAAGACATGGATTAGGCTTTCCTCATTTACGTATTTGCATGCATTTTTGTGCTTGTATACACAGAGCCTGTCTCATTAAATGTTGAGTAATAAATGGACAAAGTGGAGGAAGTGAGATCCAGCATGGACAATTCTTCTTGTTTACCACTCTATAGCTAGATGTTAATAAATGTTTTCTGGAGGAAGAAAGAAGGAAAGGGAGAGAGGAAGGGCGGGGGAGGAATTCTTCAAATCTCACTCTCATTTGAGCTTAGAGCACAACAGGATGAATTCTCTAACTTCTTCAAATTTACAACATCTACTATAGTACCTGGCACTCAGACATACTCAATAAAAGCAGACTGACTGTAGGATCCCTACTGGAATAACAAATCTAAAACAAAGACACACAACTAGAGTTCACTCTTGAAAAATGCAGGGGTTAGTGGCACCCTCCACCTCCTGCAGTCAAAAATTCACATCTACATTCTGACTCCCTCCAAACTTAACTATTTATTAATAACTGACTATTGACAGGAAGCCTTACCCATAATACAAACAGTCAATTAACACATATTTTGTATGTTATATTTATTATACACTGTGTTCTTATAATAAAGTGAACTGGGAAAAATGTTATTAAGAAAATCATAAGAAGGAGAAAATACATTTACAGTGCTGTACTGTACAAAATCCACACATAAGTGGACCCACATAGTTGAAACTCATGTCTTTCAAGGATCAACTGTACCCTTCCACACAGAGACTTCCAATGGCAAACTAAACATAAACCAACGATTAGGTCAGCAACTACCAAAAAAGGTGGGGGGGCACATAAAATTAAATGGAACAGAATATCAGAGAAAATGAAATGTCTACCTATGGAAAACTGAGTGTTGAATGCAGAGACATCACCATGGCAGAAATTCATAAACACATACACAGCACAATATAGCTCGCCAGAGACACAGTTAACTATTATTACATTCTTCAGGTATTCAGGTCCCATACCATTTAATAACTTAAAAGTAAAGGTCAGAACAGTGCAAAGAATCACCAATCAATGTGAAAAGCAGTGCTGTTAAATACATAGAGAAACCGAATTCACACATTCCCCTCCCTTCTGGCTGTGATTTTTCAAATATAAACTGCAGAGAGCAGTAGAATGATGATATCACTATAGAGTAGATGTTCTACTTAACAAAAATGATCATATTCTTATTTTCTTCTTCCTTGGGGAGCCTTCATCTCAAGATAACTTTTAAATAGAAACAACCAGCTTTTCAGCAGAGCCTGATTATCAATTTACACCTCTGGCGAAGGAAGGCCTAGAATTCTATTGTTTTGTTAATTGTCAATTTGCATCTTTGAAAGGTGTTGCATTTTCTCTTCTTTCTAGCAGGTTAAGACTAATTCTGTATGTTAATAAATATTATAAACACTTTCCACAGAAACATAGTTCGCTAAAAAAGTACTACATTATTATTGTTATTCTCTGTTTTCTTCTACTTAATTACACCTTAGATCTTAAAGTTTATTTTATGAAAACCAGTTAGGCTCTTACTTAAACTGCTTTTTCTTTAGAAAAAAAAATCAAAACAAAACAAAAAAACTTTTGCTTTCAAATAAACATTTAGATAAAATGTGTTTAAAGGGACTGGTTATTGATAGTCATGAAAAAGTTATGAATTAATTAAGGCAAAAGTTCACAAAGAGACCTTTGATTTTTACCTTAAGTATATGATTTGAAAACATTCCTCCCCCTCCCTTCTTCTAGTGTGTGTGTGTGTATGTGTGTGTGTGTGTGTGTGTGTGTGTGTGTATATATATGGCATAAAAATATAACAAGTAAACTCAGAAATTGATGTTACAAAATAACATAAAAGATGGAAATACAAGTTGTAAAAAGCATATCAGGGAAGGGGATACAAATAAGATAAATATTACTCTGTACACTTCTGTTTACAAGTAATAACTTGGAGAACTAGAAGTTCTTACCATGCGCTATCAGTGCTAGTTCCAGTACTTGATTTGGAATGATATGATCTTTCTGATATGCTTGTCAAAGCAAGTATTTTTTAATCTACTGCAACATTTTCCCTATCCGATTGCTAGATATAAAATACTATCTGGTAACTCGAGCTTTTGAGTTTAGGGAGGTGGTATTTTAAAAGATCAAGTGATCACTTCTCATTAGATTCAAGGGAGGATGTTTAAAGGCCATCTCTACTGTTAAGAAACATGGCTTCACAGGTCATAAATAGTTTTAATTTACTAAATTTATTTATATTCTAATGTCTTCCTAAAAGGATTTGAGAGGGGATGATCCTTGTGTTGCTTTGCTTTCACATGTGCCAAATCACGGATAAACAATATTTATAACAAAGATAATATATTTAACATGTCTGTAAAGTGCTTTGTAAAATATGAATGTTCCATGTGTTATTTAATTACTGTCTACGAGCTTGCTCCTAAACCATGTCATTGCTCTGAGGAGATGCATCTATTTAATGTTATACCCTTACATTATAAATATTTAAAGCTTTCTTGAAAGTATTAACACCTTGAGATAGTTACCTTTTACCATTTAAATCAACTTTCCCAATTCAGCCTCTCCCCATCCCCATGGTATTTGTCACACACACACACACACACACACACACACCATATATACGTTTTATACATGAACCCTTTATATAATGCCTTACTACTGTAATATATTCCTTTTAATAAAATCTATAATATTGGTCAAACGAAATCTATTTTGGAGAAAAAGACAGGAAAAATGATAATCTAGTAAGTGGAAAGAGAAGTCACAGACATTTGGTGAAGTAATGAAGAGTTGAGTTTAACAATGCAAGTTGTTAATTCTAAGCACAAATAACCCAGTCCTGTCAAGTAACATCAGGGAAACAGACAACGCACATTAACAGCTTAACTGGTTTAAATATCTGAGCTATAAAGGACTTGCAGTGTTTCTTTTCCTTTTCTTTCTTCACTTTTCTTTTTTACTTTATATATGTCCTTCCAATTTTAAAATGGTTCTGGGACAGCAGACATCTACTTTTATACTTCATAAACTTTTTGTCGAACACCTACTATGTGCCAAGTTTTGTCCAACTAATTTTGGGAAAAAAATAACCAGAGTTTGCATGTGCATATTTTAGGAGTGGGACTGAACATAATATTACACAAATGAATTTCCAGTTTTAGCTCAAACCTGATGTCTCTGGGAAAAATAAATAGAATTTATTCAACTATCACCAGAGAATAATTTTAACCATTTTATGTCAGTTGATTGGAATTATTTTTAAGGTTAGGTTGTTAGTAGAAATTCTGAAGATGGATGGACACATTTTTAAATTTTTTGACATTATTTAATTCTGTCTAAAGTCTGATGAGGATCCTATCAGATATCTAGCCTCCTACCCCATCCCAGAATCCATGCCTTCCTGTGGTCAGGAAATGACTACCTGCCTCCCTTTTTTATAGTGAATAAACTTGACTAAGAGTATGATGCTGGGAGGTTCTTTAAAAATATAAAACAATGACAATGAAAATACATGTTTTATCCTAGGCAAATACTTAGCAGGGTTTGAATGACTTAAACTATACCAAAAAAAGTATGTAGAACTTCAGAGTTTAATGAAATTCCCTTTATAATAACTGATTAAGGATTCTAGATAAATTAAGCTCAAAGAAATTGGTATTCGAGAAAACAAATTAAGGACTCCAGTATATTTAATGAAGAGAATGAAAAAAAAAAACTTCTTTTCAACTTACAGTGAGATCATAACTAATTTTTTCCCAACCCTACTGATAGATATTTAGGAACTACATTTAAATCACAACGCAAAGGATATAAGTAACATGTCCAAAACCTCCTCTATTTTCTGCTAAGTTTTTTTTTTTAAAGATTTTATTTATTTATTTGACAGACAGAGATCACAAGTAGGCAGAAAGGCAGGCAGAGAGAGAGAGAGAGAGAGAGAGAGAGGAGGAAGCAGGCTCCCTGCAGAGCAGAGAGCCCGATGTGGGGCTCGATCCCAGGATCCTGACCTGAGCCGAAGGCAGAGGCTTTAACCCACTGAGCCACCCAGGCGCCCCTTCTGTTAAGTTTTTAATCACAACTTTCCCATTTTAGGCCTTATGATCATGTAGCTCCCCTCTTCAAAATGCACCAAGAATTTGCCATAATATGTGCAGTAAAATCTAAAACCCTTTCTGACAATTTATTACATTTATTTGTGCTTCAGGGTTTAGTTCTTATATCCATATTCACTTTCCATTTTTGTCTATGCTCACTTTCTTGCTGATGACTCTCACATTTATATTTCCAGCCCACACTTCTGTTAAATATTTTTACTTGGATATTTAATAGGAATTTCAAACTCATGTTCCAAACTGATCTAGTCTTTATCCTCGATCCTGCTCCAAATCTCTGTAATTAAAAATAGTCAAGTCCCATTTACTCAGGCCAAAATCCTCAAAACATCTGTGATTTTTCTTATGCATACCACATATTCACCTGAGTCAACAAATCTTGTTGATGAAATCTTTCAAGTATCCTAGATCAAGGTTTTGACCACTTCTCACCATCTCCCCAGCTGATCCAATCCACTATGATCTCTTATCTGGCTGACTGCAATCGCCTCTGACTCACCTCCTGGTTACCATTCCCTGACCAAAACCTTGGTCTCTCCCGACAAAAGCCAAAATAATCCTTTTCAACATTATTTGGTTCTCTCTGCTCAAAGCCCTATCAAGGTTTCTTGTCTCATTCAGAGTCAAAGCCAAAATCCTTATCACGTTTACCAGGCCCACAGGACCAGGCTGCAATTGTTCTCTGACTTCACGTCCTACTGTTTGCTTCTTCAAGGCACTCTGCTCCAGCCGCACAGGTCCACTTCTCTTCCTGAACACAACAGACATCCTCCCATTCATTGTTCCTTCTTTTATCGGGTCCATTATCTGTCATTCCCCCACGAAGGCAGGGATTTTTATCTGCTTTTTTCATTATTTCATCCTTAGTATCAAGAAATGTGCCTGGAACATAGTAGGTATTCAGTATTCATTTATTGCTAGATGCTAACGTGGCTGTATCCCACTACTAGTTCTAAGCTCTTGGTCTTGTTTATTAATGCCTACTCAATGTCAAGAACAGTCCCAGGACCATAATATATATTCAATGAATGTTAACTACTTAATGAATTAATGGATTAATTAATGAATTAACACATCAGTAAGGCACAAAGTTTTAACATGAAGGTACTCTTTGAAATCAAATAACAAATTGCCTACTTACTCCCATCTTGCTTTTGTCTTGTCTCTTCACTTCTAACCTTCCTACAATCTACCCCCTCCCGCCTTTTTTTAAAACTCATCTTTTCTGCCCTTACTAATTAGGTCTAGTTAAATTACACTTCTATTTCTAGCTTCCTATAGAGAAACACCCATAAAATAGGTGAATTGAAGTAAGAATGTACACATCTACTAAATTTTAGAACTCTCTGCAAGTACCATGTATTTTTTTCTGTTTCGTTAAAAGAACGTAAGTTACAAAGGTTAAGACATTAAAAAGAAAAAAAAAGAAAAAATACAGAAATTTGATTCAATTCTTTGAATTTTTACCATATTTGGAAGGAAGGTTGTATGCACATCCTAATAATTTACATTATTATGTAAAAATAGATGTGTAACAATACCTCTTCTTCAAAGTTTCAAATTAATAGGCTTAGAGGCTTATGACCGAATTGATTCATCCCTACCCCTTACTGGCTTTTTATGACTTTCATTACCAGAATCAAGAGTAGAAAAATCAAAATATAAGTTTCTTTTTTAATAATTATCATTCAGCGAATCATTTAGAAAGCTTTACTAATTTCCTCTAGTTGCAAAAATAAAGGAGAAACTAGTTCAGATAAAAACCATCCTTGCTGTACCTTTCCTGCATGTGGTCCTCTTTATTCTGAAGGCCTTGGGCACAAATGAAAGTTACAATTTTAAGTCCCACAAAGAAATCTTGAAAGTCCCAAATATCTGTTCATCTAACTCGGCTATCAGAAAACGGAGGCATGTGACTCTTTTTGAACCTGCCTTCAAAGCTAAGGATCTTCAGCCACGGGCTTCTCTTTCACATCACTTGGGCCCACTGGTAATCAGACAACTGTGAATCTGCCTGCATTACCCCGAAAGCTTTGTAGCCTCTGCAGGCACAGCCATGCTGGGGACAGTCACCTATGTCACTTGTGGTATTCACTTGGTTGGTAATTACAGAATAAAAATCACTGGAGTCCTAACATGTGAAGGAAGTGCCAGGAAGCAGAATTCTCTCAAGATGATTTTAAAATGACTAATTTCATCGCTTGCTCTACCTATCTTTGGAGTAAGCAGGAGTGGGGTAGGGTAGGTGTAAAGGGGGAGGGATGAAGATTCCATGTTGGTACCAAGTCATACCTGCCGACCAAAGAAGCAGACGAATCACCACCTTTCCCATTCATATGAAACACTACATAATGAAAGGCATACATTCATTCATTTGTCTCCTTCTGATGTTTAACAATAGACTTGACAAAATTTTCAGCACTCTTTATACTCAATCATCAAGAATGACTGGAATTCCCTATTCTGGCCCTCTAACTTTTGAGGGTAGAAAGAAGAAAGAAATAGAAAATCTGCAGAAATACAAATTAGTGCGCAGAAATTCACAAGCTTCAATATCTCTTAGCATGTATATGGGAATAATGAAATAGAGCTGTGCCAACTACATTTAAATTCCACATGTCGTTTCAAAACATATTTAGAGAAAAATCAAAATTTTTAAAGTTAAAAATAGAGGCTTCCTTTAAAAAGCATTCCTTATTAGGTAGGATAGTCTTCATTTAACATTTTTTTTTTTTCTGAAAGCAAAATAGGGTTTCTTTTTGAACAAATTCCTTTCCAATCTGTAAGCAAGAAACTGTGGTAGCATGAGATAATTTGGTCCTAAGACAACATTAAAAAAAAAAAAAGAATTTTTTTTAATAAGTTTTAATTTGTAAAATTATAGTAACCTTTTATCCAGTGGTCAGCATCTTACAATCTCTAATTCTGGGGAACCAGGGAGCAGCCAAATTGTTAAAATGACCAAGATGAAGCCAGCTTTCTAAAATTATAGAACTTCAATGTGTCATGGAGGAACTCCTATAATGAAAGAGACAGAGAAAAAGCTGAGTCTTTTATTTCACTCCAGGACAATAACTGACAGTTATGATTAACAATGAGTGTCAACCATAAAATATGTTCTGTGTATTATTTTAAGAAAGCAGTTTGTAGCACATTTTAGGAACTTTTCCATCTGAACGGTTTGCATTGAATGAAAGATTCAGTTATGTGAAACACTACTTATTTTGAAGTCTTGCAATTTTGAATATAACAAATGTCATCTGTGTAAAGCAAGCTTGAACTTTGACTAAGTATGTGTCCAAAATGAATAGCATAATCATTCTCCCAGTAATAAGAAACAGTTTCCTAAACTCTCATCAACACTACTGTGATACATGTTGGATAATAATCATTAAAGCATTCTTGGTCCTAGTCTTTGAAGATCTTCATCTCTACCCTTTAACTGCCTGGCCCCTAAGTATATTCACCTGACATCAGCAAACTACCAAGAGCATTCTTTCCATTGCCACTGGTCCTTCTCCACCCCTGAAATCTTCAGCTCATCCTCTCCTTCTCACACAATCCATCTCAAGGAACTAACTATCCATAAGGTCCTATCGTTCACTAATTCATCCCTTAACTGTACTCTGCACCCTCATCTCTTTTTTTTTTTTTTTAAGATTTTATTTATTTATTTGACAGGCAGAGATCACAAGTAGGCAAAGAGGCAGGCAGAGAGAAAGATGGGGAAGCAGGCTCCTGGCCAAGCAGAGAGCCTGATGCAGGACTCGATCCCAGGACCCTGGGATCATGACCTGAGCCGAAGGCAGAGGCTTTAACCCACTGAGCCACCCAGGTGCCCCTGCACCCTCATCTCTTTATCCCTTTCTCTTTTCATCAAATATCACCTGAAATTGCCCAAATCTAGATCAATTAAACAAGAGACTCTCCCCACTATTTGCTCTTTCCTTATTCCAAAAGTTATCTACTCTAAATAAAAATATATCACAGCCTTCTTTGGATCAGGGTATAGCCATGCAACCAAGTTCTAAGAGTGTAAGCAGAAGCGGTGTATGCAATTTCTGGGATGTGACATCAACTGAAAGGGAATAAGCATGTCTTTCCTGTCCTCTTCATTTTTCTCACTGTCTCAAATATGAATGACACACAAGCAGCTATACTGGATCTTGAGATAAGCCTGGAAATAGTAGAGCATTGCCCATGTCCTTGAAACCATAGAGGTTCATGTTAGTTCCAGACTTACTACCTTGGGATATTTTGAACAAAAAGGAAACCTTTATCTTGTTTAACCCTCTGCTATTTTAGCTTATTCTATCACTGGACGTTGATCTAAGCCTACCTAATTCTGTTGATGATCGACCTTCTCCACTTTTATACTTTTCAACACCTCTTTCCTCTTGCATAAAATGAAAATACTGATGCTTATTAGCCCATAAATATATCGTGAACATTAAGTATTTGACATTGCCTGTTACATAATAAACATTCAAAAAGGTTGGCTATTATTATTAGCACTATCCAGGTACACCCAGTATTGCTGGGAATTCCGCAAATTATAAGGATCAGTACTTCTATTGAGACTTCAACGCTAGTAACATACCTTCCTTTGCTTTCAGTAATCACTTACCCCAATTCCTTCAATGATTATCTGCACACTAACACCTTCCTCAATCCTTTCCCCTACTGACCTGGTTCCACCTCAGCAGATGACAGTTTGTACTAAAAAACTGAGGCCATATGAATCCTTCCATAAAGGGTGACCACCTCTACCCCTCTGTCTCCTCATTCATGCTTCCTCTTTGTCCTCTGCCATTCCTAAGGAGGAGGAGACTTCTGGTCAAGGTTCACCTTGAACAAACCCGTCACCTATTTTTCCAAGCCAACAGCTAGAGTCACTTAAACTACAATTCTCCTTTATGCCCCCATAGTCAATTAATCATTAATTATTGATTTTACCCTCTTAAATATCTTTAAAAATCATCCTTCTTTCTCTCTCCTTGATGATATTTTAAGTCTTTTTCATATCCTACCTGAATTTGTGAAATAACTATTTTCATCTCTTGAAATCCATCCAGAGGGATCTTCTAAACGTCAAACAAAATCAGATAACCCAACTTTCCCACAGAATGAAATACAAACTCAACAGTATGGCGTTAAAGGCCATTTGTTATGAAGAATCTAACTAGACTTCCTGTTTTAAACTCCTAAAGCTACCATCTCACACTATCAAATTAATGCTATGACATGTAGCTTCACCTTTCTTTGAACAAAAGTTTGCCCTTCAAACCGCACCCCAATGTCACTCATTCCGTGATGCCTTCCATGATTGGCAACCTTTCCTGACAAAATTAACAATCTCTCCTCATGAGTAATATCTTAGCAGGTTGTGCATGCTATGTCATCATTCACATCACGGTTTATTGTAGTCATTTGTTTTCGCTTTGTTCTTTCTCCAGCTTTATTGAGATCATTGTTTTTTGAGATGTAACCAACATATACCATTATGTAAGTTTAAGGTATACAATGTGATAATTTAATATACTGCAAAATGATTTGATATGTTGGTTTGATGATCTGATACACTGCAAAAGGATCGACATAGTCCTGTTAGTTAATAGCTCCATTACCTTAAATAATTTCCCTTTCTTTTTTGTGGTGAGGAGATTTAAAATGTACACTCTCAGTAATTTTTCAAGTATACAGTACAGTATTATTACCTATAATAACCATGCTATGTATTAGATACCCAGAACTTATTCATCTTTTAATGTAAAGTTTGTCTTCTATGACCAACATCTCCTCATTTTCTCTACCTCCAAGACTGGCAACTAGCATTCTATTCTATTTCTGTAAGTTCAGAATTTTTTTTTTTAAGACGTCCCCATATCAATGATATCATACAGTATTTGTTTTTCTCTGATTTATTTTACTCAGCATAATGTCCTTAAGATTCATACATATCACAAATGACAGGATTTTCTTCTTTCTCATGGCTAAATAATATGCCATTGCATATATATATATATATATATATATATATATATAATATACACATACATACATATATGTCTATATGCATGCACACACACACAGATATATTACCAAGATACAACAACCTAATTCTGTCAATGAATGAATGGATGGAGATATATATATAGAGAGAGATATATATATAAAGTATCTTTTTTAACCATTACTCCATTGACAGACACTAGGTTGTTAACATAACTTGGTAATTGTGAATAATGCTGCAATAAACATGGAAGTACAAATATCTCTTCAAGATACTGATTTCATTTCCTTTGGATGTATACCCAGAACTGGGATTGCCAGATCATATGGTAGTTCTATTTTTATTTTTCTGAGGAACTGCAATGTTTTTCATAGTGTCTGTACCAGTTTACATTCCCAACAACAGTGCACAAAGGTTTCTCCACATCCTTGCTAACACTTGTTATGTCTTGTCTTTTTGATGACAGCCATTCTAAGATATGTGGTGTGATGTCTCATTGTGGTTTTGAATTTTCATTTCCCTGATGATTAGCATTTCAGGTTTTGCAATTATCCAATGATTAGATGTTGAACATCTCTGCAGGTACCTTTGGCCATTTGAATATCTTCTTTGGAAAACTGCCTATTCTGTTCCTCTACTTATTTTTAAAGGGAATTATTTGGTGTTTTTTTTTTTTTCAGTTGAGTTGTATGAATTGTTAATGTATTTTGAACATTACCTCTTACCACATGTATGATTTACAAATATTTTTCTCCCATTCCATAAGCTGTCTTTTCATTGTGTTGATTCTTTTGCTCTGTGGAAGCTTTTTAGTTGATATAGTACAACTTATCTATCTTTGCTTTTGTTTCTTATGCTTTTGGAGTTAATATTAAAAAAAAAAAAAAAAAGAATCTTTGCCAAGACTAGTGTCAGAGAGCTTTTTCCCTATGTTTTCTTCTAAGAGTTTTACAGTTTTATGTCTTATGCTTAAATCTTTAATCCATTTCAAGTTCACTTTTATGAATAAGACAGGAGTCTAATTTCATTATTTTGCATGTGATTATACAGTTTTCCCAGCACCATTCATTGAAGAGACTATCCTCTCCCTATTGAGTGTTCTTGGCTCCCTTGCAAAATAATAGTTGACTATACATGCAAGGGTTTATTTCTGGATTCTCAATTCTGTCTATGTACCTGTTTTTATGCCAGTACCACACTGTTTTGATTACCAGTGCTCTGTAGGATAGTTTGAAATTGGGAAGTGTGATGCCACCAACTTCTTTCTCAGGATTCCTTTAGCTCTAAAGGGTCTTTTGTGGCTCCATACAAATTTGTTTTTTTCTATTTCAGTAAAAAAATGCCATTGGAATTTTAATAGGATTTCATTAGACCTATACATAACTTTAGGTAATAAGGACATTTTAAACAATATTACCTTTTTCTAATCCATGAACACAAAATACCTTTCCAGTTATTTGTGCCTTCTTTAATTTTTTTCATCAAAGTCTTAAAGTATACAGATCTTTCACTTCTTGGATTAATTTGTTCCCAAGTGTTTTATTGTTTTTGATGCTACTGTGAATGGGACTGTTTTATTTCTTCTTCAGACATTTCACCGTTGTTACATAGAAATGCTACTGAGTTGTGAAATGTGTAAGCCTGATGATTCACAGACCTGTACTCCTGGGGCTAATAATACATTTTATGTTAATGAAAATAATTTTAAAAAAAGATTAAAGTTGAATCTTACAATATAAAAAAAGAAATGCTACTGATTTCTGTAAGTTGATTTTATATTCTGCAACTTTACTGAATGTGTTGATTAATTCCAACAGCTGACAAAGACTTTAGTATTTTCTACATATAAGATCATGTAATCTGCAAATAAAGACAATTTTACATCATCCTTTCCAGATGCCTTTTATTTCTTTTTCTTGCCTGACTGTTCTGGCCAGGACTTTCAGTACTTTGTTATGGTTAGGAGTAGTAGTGAGAATGGGCACCATTGTCTTCACCCTGATCTTAGAGGGAAAATTTTCAACCTTACACCATTGAGTTTAATGTTAGCTGTGGGCTTCTTATTTGCTGCCTTTGTTATGATGATGAAGTTTCTTCTATACTCAATTGTTGAGAGTTTTTATCATGAAAGGTTACTGCATTTTGTCAAACGCCTTTTCTGTACCTACTAAGATGATCATAATCTTTATTTTTCATTATACTCGTGTAGTGCATCATATTTATTGACTTGTATATGTTGAACAACCCTTGCATTCCAGGGATAAATCCCACTGATTATGGTATATGATCCTTTAATGTGCTGTTCAATTCAGTTTGCTAATACTTTGTTTAGGACTTTTGCATTTATGTTTATCAGGGATATTGGCTTGAAGTTTTCTTGTCATCCTCATGAGGTTATGGATTAGGGTACTAATGGCTTTATAAAATGAGTTTGAAAATGTTTCCTTTTCTTTAGTATTTTCAAAGAGTTTGAGAAGCCATCAATTCTTAGTTAAATGGTAAAATTCAAAAGGGAAACCATGTGGTCCTGTGCTTTTCTTTTCTCTATGTTTATATGTGTATACGTGTTTTTCTTTTGAGGGAGATTTTTGATTACTGAATCAATTCCCATACTCTTCATTGTCTGTTTAGATGTTCTATTTCTTCATAATTCACTCCTTTTTTCTTGTTGTGTTTTCTGGGTTTTGTTTTTTGTTTTCCATTATTCATTCTTAATAGATTATATGTTTCTAGGAATTTATCCATTACCTTTTACATTATCCACTTTATAGCCATTGAACTGTTCATAGTATTCATGATCCTTTGCATGTCTGTGGTATCAGTCAAAATATTTCCTTTTTTTTCATTTTTGATTTTATTAGAGTCTTCTCTCTTTTTTCTTAGTCTATCCAAAGGTTTGTAAATTTTGCTTATCTTTTCAAAACTCAGCTCATAGTTTAATCAATCTTTTCTATTGTTTTTCTGGTCTCTATTTTACTTATTTCTACTCTGATCTTTGTTATTTCCTTCCTTCTGCTAAATGTGGGCTTAATTTGCCCTTTTTTTTTTTTTTAGTTCCTGGAGCTGTAAAGTTATGATGTTTATTTGAGATCTTTCTTTTCCCTTAATGTAAGCTTTATCACTATAATTTTTTTTATAGAACTGCTTTTGCTGCATCCTATAAGTTTTGGTATGTTGTATTTCTATTTTAATTTATTTCGAGATACTTTTTGATTTTCCTTTTGATTTCTTTGACCAATTGGTTGCTTAGGGGTCTATTTTTCAATCTCCACATATTTATGAATTTTCCAGTTTTCTTCCTATATTTGATGCCTACTTTCATACCACTGTGCTTAGAAAAAAAAAATACTTAGTATGACTTCAATCTTCTTAAATTTGCTTAATTTTTTTTTTGCCACCTATCACATGATCTCTCCTGAAGAATGTTCTGTGTACACTTGAAAAGAATGTGTATTCTGCTGCTGTTGGAATGTCCTGTGTATGTCTGTTAGATGCATTAGGTCTAATGTATAGTTCAAGGCCAATGTTTCCTTAATTTTCTGTATGGATAATCTATCCGTTGTTGAAAGTTGGGTATTGATGTCTCCTATTGTCATTGCACTGATATCTATTTTTCTCTTCTCTGTTAATATTTCCTTAATGTACTTAGGTGCTCCAATGTTACATGCATATATATTCATAATTATTATATTCTCTTGATGAATTGACACTTATCATTACAAAATGACCTTCTTTTTCTCTTGTTAAAGGTTTGGCAATTTATCTGATATCAATATAGCCACTCCTGCTGTCTTTTGGTTTGTACTTTGATGGAATATTTTTCCAACACACCACAGTGATAACTCTGAGACAAACACAAAATTATATAAAAAAATTTTGGGAAAAATTTCACAAGTTGCACAAAAGCACCAAAAGTAGAATAACCATTCCTTTCAAAGACAAAGATTTCCCCCTTTTACTCTCTATTTTGATTCCTTTGGTTTTCATACAACCAAGTTAAAAACTGTTTTATAAAATGCTTCTTCCTAATTGTTCCAAACAAGTAACTTTTTAAAAAACATTTTTATTTATTTATTTGACACAGAGAGGGAGAGAGAGAGAGAGAGATCACAAGTAGGCAGAGAGGCAGGCAGAGAGAGAAGGGGAAGCAGGCTCCCCGCCAGAGCAAAGAGTCTGATACAGGGCTTGATCCCAGGACCCTGGGATCATGACCTGAGCCGAAGGCAGAAGCCCAACCCACTGGGCCATTCAGGCACACCCAAACAACTAGCTTTAATAAGAAAACTTCTTATTAATTTTTTCCTTTATTTATTATTTTATTTTCAACCCTCTAATTTTAACCCCATCTCCACTACTTATGCTTTCAATGATTTCTAACTAAATTGGTTGTTCTCCTTCATCAGATTTCTCCAATTTCTATTTTTATTCTTTAGAGCAAAGTCTTATCTACTGTCTTTGCTCTTAGTTTTAACTTCTTCCCTGGAAAGTATCCTCTTGCACAAATATGGGTGTAGTTTGACTATACAACTAAACCAATTCATTATGAAGTCATAACTCTTTTCTGTGACCAATCTAATATAACATTCTTCAGATTGTCAATTTTCTACACAGTGTACCATCTATAAGATGTGAGTTTTGTCTTTTTTTCTGTGTTGTACTAAGTCATTCACACTTCCTTTCCCTGCCTCTGTTTTAGCAAGCCTGTTTGTATGAGGATATTAGCCAGTTAATGCTATAGCAAGAACTGTGAGACAAACTCACTCCTTGCAAAGTTAACTAGTTCATCTATGGCTTAAGAATGTCTAAAAACTCAGTTCTGATATTAAAACATGATAGATGAGCAACCAATGTTTGTGAATTAATGAATTTCTTCATTAATTAATAAAATTCCATGTACTTAAGATATTGCTACTCTAATTTATGTTTGAACAGAGAAATCTCAAGTGGGTAATCACACTGACAGAATTCTTACTAACTATATTTGCATGAAATTTGAAGATTAAACATTAAATAATTGCAATTAAAGAGATACATGAAGTGTAATGTTGATATCTTCCCAAAAGGTGAACATTATAATTTTTTCATATTGAAGTGTTTAAACACTAACCATAACCAAGAATCAAAGAATATAATACATTTGTGTGATAAGCCTGTACATGTATTTTTTTAAAGTTCAGAGCCATGAATATCATGTGCTCATTTCATATTCATGCCATAAGAGACTATCTTAGTTTTATTGTGTTGACTCAGTATATTTGAATAATTATTTGAGCCATCAAGTTGGAATGTAGAAAAATCAACTATATACATACAGAACACATTTTAACAGTTCGAGGAAGACTATTTATAATTACTGCAAATAAATATTTACCAGGCACCTGTAGTAGGTTGGGTAGAGAATCATTCCTTTAAAACAAACTTGAATTAAAATTGAAATTGGGAAAAAGAGTTATATTATGTGAATGAACTTCAAAAGGTTCAGAAATTGGCCCTGATACACTCACATTCTCATCCAAACTGGAAATCTGAAATATTATGTTGAAAATGGCTTAAAACTGTCTTTTCTGAAAGACTACAGGACCTTTATTTTCTCCTTCCCACCAGACTATAAATGCTGGAAGAACAACCTGTCTTATGGCATTTTGGGCACACAATTTTCCTTCCCAGCAATAAATTGGAAGTACAGAGTTTATGTCTGTTTGATTCCCATCTGTCAACTAAACAGCAGTGAGATCAAATCCATCATTCAATTTCTAAGGCTGTTTATTAGCTATATGCTTGTTCATGGACTTTTAGGTATCCTATCCATAAGATGAAAAAATCAAGTTAGTAACTTATGCCACAGTGACGGTAAATGTAAATTAGATGGACATATGTTTGTTTCTTATTGACTGTCATACATTATCATTATGAGCAAAGTGAACTTAAGTACTTGCTTAAGGTGCTATTTTTGATGTGACTCAAAACAAGTTAAACAGATCACCTCTCCCCGGATGGAGAGGAATTTAGAAAGCATAAGAACCAAACAAGATAACAAAGTCTGTGGTAACTATTATTACCAATGAACAGTGTTTATTCTAATGAGAGATATGAATGGAGGTTATGGAAATAATGACATCTTTGAAAGAAAAATTGTGTATGTGTGTGGGCACACTTATGTGTGTGTCCGATTATTAATTCCGCTATAGAGTTTTCTTTAAGGCTGACCTAAATTTTCTTTCCTGTAAAAAAGCTTGAAACTGTTATGTTGGCATTGCAGTGAACTGATGTTTCTCACAGAAATACGGAATTGTCTCACATTTTCTCTGCTATACTTTTGATAACAAGTTAAAAGTGGAAGAAGAAAAAAAGGACTCCCTCCAAACAAGAAATTCCTGTTAACGAAATTCTGCATTGTGTCGTCAACTTTTTCTTGGGGAAGAAACCAAAACCATACTTCCATAAGGATGGGATGGGGGTGTGGATTGGGGGCAGTGCAAAACAATGGCTTCTGTCCTAATCGCCACACATTATTTTGGTCATACTTTCCAGTCATTATTACCTTCAAAGATGCAAGCAAATTCAAGATCAAGCCCTCTCCTTCATTCAAACATAAACCATACATTACTACTCTGCTACTGAGTTGTGTTTTTTAACCTCACTTGATTTTATAAGACAGTGCTTCTCTAAGTGTGGTCTCTGGCCCAGAGCATCAGTATCATCTGGGGACCTGTTAGATATGCATAGTCACGGTCCTCACACAAACAGATTCTGAAACAATGGAGGTCAGCCCATTCATCTGTCTTAGAGTCCTCCAAAGTATTATGTACCACTGTAATAAAGCGATGTATTTTTATAATATGTTATTTCATTCATTCTCAAAAGAGCTTACTGAGATTGTAGAGTAAAATAAATAGGTAAGGATATATAATTGTAGGAGTAAGACATAAGCATATTATTAAATTAGTGACAGAGTAGCTGGATAGTTGGGTAGAAAACCCCAGACACAAACCATATTAATTTTCTAGCACATACACTCTCAAATCTTACCTGGGTAGCTGGGTAGAAAACCCCAGACACAAACCATATTAATTTTCCAGCACATACACTCTCAAAGCTTACCTGTAATTTCAGCATATCATTTCTAAAAGTTCCAACATAAATAAAATAATATGATAGATTTTCCACAATACATTGACATTAATCTCTTTATATTAAAACACATTTTAAATGTTAACATACTAAAGAGTATTCCAAATAAGTAAAAATCACTGCTAAATTTAAATGTTCAGGGGGCGCCTGGGTGGCTCAGTGGGTTAAAGCCTCTGCCTTCGGCTCAGGTCATGATCCCAGGGTCCTGGGATCAAGCCCCGCATCGCATCGGGCTCTCTGCTCAGTGGGAAGCCTGCTTCCTCCTCTCTCCCTGCCTGCCTCTCTGCCTACTTGTGATCTCTCTCTCTGTCAAATGAATAAATAAAATCTTAAAAAAAAAAATTAAATGTTCAGGAGGAAAAGAAAAATGTCCCTTATAAGTGCTATCAAGTTCAGGGTCCTTTATTACAGTTTTAAATAATGGGAAAATGTAAATGGTCTCTTAAAATATTAAAGAGTGGGTAAAAAGGTCATGTGACCAGAGCTGGTTGTTTCCTGGTATGGGTATGTTGTAGTGAAGGGACTGTGCCTGCTGTGCAGTTTTTAATTTTGTTTGGGAAGGAAATATACATAAAGTTTATACTTCCAATGGGAGGAAAAGTTTAAAAATAAATAAATAAATAAATAAAAAGGAGAGCAAGTTTCATTTCCCTTAGCTAAGTTCCTGGAGAATAAGTTGACATAATATTTTGAAAAAGATTGCAAAATGACAAGGGATGATAGAGAAGAATGCCTCAGTTGTTTAAAAAAAATGTAATAAGTTACTATGTCTAAATAGTGGCTGCCACGAATTAAGTATATGAAGGATTTTTAACTTTAAAGGAAAGATAATGTCCTTAAGATAAGGAGAACACTTTGTTAAGACAAAAGTAGACAGGATAGTTCTTTGCTGTCAGTTGCTCAAATTCTATGCTTTTACAAGTGAAAAGAAAGCAGGGTCTTATATATCTTCAAATTTTACTTCAAATGTCCTTTTCCTTAAAGTTGGTTTTGAGATGTAGCAAGTAGTAATTAAGCATTAAATGATATTAATTCATTAAATCTTTTGTTGGAAAAATTCTAATCATATTCCTAGTGTTCTACTTTCCTGTGTGAGAAATCAAGGTTCAGACATTTCCATCAGCTGCCTTTGGTAGAAGAGATGGATAAATATATTAAATTGATTCTCAGATAAGCTATCTCCTCTCTCTAATTAGAGTTCTGTCAAACTATCTCTATCTCTTATTTCATCTTGAAATTCTTCTTTAATAACCATGTATGCTACTTTTCCTATTCATAACTAAGTGTAAGGAAAGACAATTTTGCATGTGTAATTCTATAGGTAGTTATGACATTATTCATTGTTTAACAAAGACAAGTTTTTGCAACACTGTATTACATATATTAGCAGTCCTGAAATTCCACCTGTTTTTAAATCATTATTTAAAAACCCTATAATCTGGGTACCTGGGTGTCTCAACCTGTTAAGCGTTTGCTTTCGGCTCAGGACATGGTCTCGGTCCTGGGATCAAGCCCCACATTGGCCTTCCTGGCCAGGAGAGAACCTGTTTCTTTCTCTCTCTCTCTCTCTCTCATTCTCCCTCTGTCCCTCCCCATCGTTCATTCTCTCTCTCTCTCTCAAATAAATAAATATTAAAAAAAAAAAAACCCCTATAATCATCTCCTATTTGTGGCAAATAAATAGCACAGTAGTTACAAGCCAGATGGTAATGTTAAATTACCTAGATAACCTTTTCTAGTAGTTATGTCTTTGGGCAAGTTACCTAATTTCTCTGGGCCTCAGTTTCTCTGTGTATAAGCCAGAAATAACAATAGCTATAGCATAGGTATTGTGAAATATCAATGAATTAATACACGTAGAAAACTTAGCTCCTGGGAAATACTCAATAAAAGTTACTTTAGTTAGTATCTTTATACCTGAAAAAGTTATCTAATCTTCTTAAGCCTCATACTTTGCATGACACAATGCAAATATTTTTTTCTCTTCCCTTTTAGATACAAACCACAAATTAATAAACATTTGAGGTACTAAAGTGGTGCAAATAACTGAATTTGGACATATTGTTTCCCTACATAAGAGGCGAGATCATTCCAGTTCTAGTAATCTTATAATTGTGTAATCTTAGAAAAACTACTTAGTCTCATCACATATCAGTTTTTAAAAATTATTTATAAAAAGAAAGTTGAAATATAAGCCCTTAAAATAATAAAGCATATTAACTGAACATAATAAAATGTGATACAGACTAAAATTGTTGATTGTGAGGATAAAAATGCAGGCTTTCAGTTGGGCTTATACTATTAAAAAATTGGGGTTATATACCCATAATTTAAGAGTGTAATCTTTTATAATTCATTTATGACAGATTTAAATGTCAACTATATTTTTAAACAAATCAATATATATCATGTCTCAGACATGATATTTCAGAGACATCTCCGATAGTTATATAAAGAAATCAGAGGGGTAAGAGTCACTGAGAAAAGCAACAGAGAGAGCAAGATGGCAGGACATGCCATGAGCCTTGATTTAGAAAAAGAGAAGACACTGCCAAAACATTCTCAATGTTTTCCCCTCAAGGAAGAATCTAGCCATCTACAAGTATACACTAGTATATAAAGAACAGTGAAAAATAGCTTTATCCTGGGGCTGTAGAAGAAGAGGGTACATTTCCTTGATAGTGGAGAAGAGCTATATGAGATATAACCTAAAAAAGGACAGTCTCAAACACGTGGGTTGTTAGATACAGAAATGTTATCCCATGAATCCTAAGAATGAGGGTTCCAGAATGGAATGGATAAACCGTCTCCCAAATGAAGGCAGTAATATCTTCCTCACAGCCTTGTTGCAAGAATTAATTCAATAGAATAGCACTTTATGTAGGGTAATAGTAAGAACTCCAGAAGTAAGAGTGTGTGTGTGTGTGTGTGTGTGTGTGTGTGTGTGTGTCAGGTGAGGTGCTCAGTACTTAGCATGTGCTATCTGTTACTACACAGAGTTGTCAGAGAAGTTTGAAGTGAAGCCTCCCAACTTTAGGCTGAAACTTGACTACAGGCAATTCCAGTCCCAAGAGTCTATAATCCCACCTGCTACCCCCACCTTTGCCTTTATCTCATAATATCTGAAAGACCCCATTTGATGATGTACCCATGGATGAATAAAAACAGTAATGTACATGTTGGGAACTAGGAAGAAGAGCTGAATTTGAGTCCTGGTTCAACTGTTTATTCACTCTATAATTGAGGACAATCTCTTTGCCTTTCCGAGCCTAAGTTCCATCATCTTTAAAACGAGGACCTGGAGGGGCGCCTGGGTGGCTCAGTGGGTTAAAGCCTCTGCCTTCGGCTCAGGTCATGATCCCAGGGTCCTGGGATCGAACCCCACATGAAGCCCTGCATCTGGCTCTCTGCTTAGCGGGGAGCCTGCTTCACCACCCACCACCCCCCGCACCTGCTTGCCTCTCTGCCTACTTGTGATCTCTGTCTGTCAAATAAATAAATAAAACCTTAAAAAACAAACAAACAAACAAACAAAAACCACAAGGACCAGGAGAACCATGGGACATTCTGGTGAGAACAAAATAAGATCCCATGCGTAAAGTGCCTGGTACAGCACCCTGTAAGTAGCTGCTTCCTTTTACTTACTCCTTCCCACAAAAATTGTAAAAAATCTTCTAGCATATTCATAAGATTCCTTATATATTTAAAGCCATACAATAGTTTACCTCAATCTGAGTGTCTACAAAGACAAAAAGTATTAAGAGCAATCTATGATGCAATTTGGAGTGGGAACAGGCTTGGCATGAATTCTTTCCTGACCTCCCATATAGAATTGACTACTTCCTCTTCTTTGAGGGCTCACTGTGCCCTTAACAAACTCTCATGCCTCCTACATATTTTTTTTTTCCAGTTGCTTTAGTTTATATACTTATCTATCCCTACTGGATGGTTAACTTCAGGAGAAAAACAAAGAATGCCTGGCATATATAGGGTAAGTAATAGCTTATTTATTTGTTTATTTTTTAGTATTTTTGAGGGCATGAAGCAATGCTGTGGTATTCCCTACAATGTCTGGCATGTTCCTGCTTTAGGGTTTTGCATTTTCTGTGTCTTACACTCAAAATGTTTCTCTCTCAGATATTGGCATGGTTCCCTCCCTTACCTTTTGCAGGTGCTGTTGCACATTTCACTTTCTCAGCAAAACCTTCCCTAATCACCCTATTTTTAAATGTATATGTGCACACATGCACACACACACGATGCAACCCAGTCTCCTTTCCTCCATCAACCACTATCTGACATAGTATTAATTGTTCATATTGTTCATTATTTGCCTTCCCCGTTACAGTGTAAATTTCACAAAGGCAGGGTGTTTTTGTCTTTTTTGTTTACTACCTAGCATTCTGCAGTGTCTGAGACATAGTAGGTGCTTAATAAATATTTACTGAATGAATAAATTTCATAATGACACAGTATTTGAAAGAGGAAAGATAAGTATTTCTGATGAGTAACAATAGACACTTTTATATAAATTTAAAATGTATGCCATGATTAAGCTAATCCCTTGATTGCATAACTGCTCAGAACACATTTTATGTTACTTGATATACTGCAGTTTTAATTTCTTCCTCAAGCAAAGGAGCTTTGTTTCTTCTCATGGGAAACAAACTGAGTAGATTTCTCTAGTATTGAGTTATCTCTGTTTTTCCTTATTAACGTGGATCAAAGCATGCTAAAAGTGGCCCTAAAAGTGATGTGGTACATCCCCTTTGATTTACAGCTTAGGGAATAAGGGCTGAAAAGATGGAGACTTCTGAAGGTCATTGTCAATATGAGAACTCATTTCTTCTGACCAAATTGCAGGACACTTCTGAACAAATCTTTCTACAAATGATTTGTAACTGATAAAACCTAAGTTATCTTCTTTGCCTACATGGTATTCGTGCCATTTAGACTATGTTTAGTGGTTAATTAGCCAATCTAAACTATTCAAGGAGAAGGCAAAGATCCACCCATGATAGCAAATCCTGTTTCCTAAATAAGCCCTCCTCTCAACTTCTATATTTGAAACACTAACAATGTGTCCACCTGGACTTCTTGGAGAGCTCTGGTTTGCAAGGACAATATATGCTTTGGTTCATCTACGGAACAATCAGCTTAAGGAGTTGTATTCAGATATTATTAATGTTTTCAAACCCACTTCCTATTTTCCTGCTGAAATCCCTGCCAAGCACACACTTCAGCAGACACTAAAATAATTTGGGTAGTTGACATTCAATCCAAATTTTCTATGGAAATCTGCCAGATTTGACATCTGTGAGAAAGTGGGTAATTTTTATTATCCACAGAGAGCAAAAGCTTAGTTTGATATTTCTCTACCTCCACACATCTCCCCATAGTGGAGCTGCTACTTAGATATACACAAAAAGTGGGTAGCAAACAAAATTATTTAACTCTTTCACCCTTGCCAGAATATGGCCAAGACTTAATTAAAATGAATTTTGAAGGAACCCTAGCAACAAATAAAACAAATTTTAGAGGTGTGGGGAATGCAAACTACTTTTATTATCATCGTTATATTTTGCCTAAAAACTATTTAACTATGTTTTATCTATTGCTTTAATACGACTATTTGTCCTTAAAACCTCTTTACTCGGTTCATAAAGTGAAATTAAAATTTCAAGTTGATTTTCTTTTTAAAATATTTTTATAAATCCTAATAACATTTGACTCTGTAGTACCACAAAAGCTTGCTTAAAATCGCACAAAAATATTTCTACTGACATAAAATTTTACTGCCAATGAATTAAGACTAAGATATGTGCTTAAGGTTTCTCACCTCTTTAAAGGAAAGAGATAAACCTAGATATTCCCATGTTCTTATATGTTATATACTAAAATCCTACCAAGATTTTCATTGCAAAGAAAGTATATTAGTTACTATATTAGCTCACTACAATAACACAGGTGAATTTCTCCCACTCACTCTTCCAATTGAGCTGTGAGTGTGACTCAAATTAGGAAATTAGAAACGATCATAGCATCTGGTAAGTAGTCACAGGGTTAGAAAAAACGGTAAATTACTCATTTTACAAAAGTAGAATTCAAACATTAGTGGTATGTACTTAACTTTTAACATAAGAGAAGACACCATCTTAAATATATATTTAAAAACCTAAAGGCGACCACTAATAGATTTATAAATAACATACATAACTCCCAAATTACTGAAGAACACATAAAACAAACATACCCTGTGTCACAAAGGATGAAAAAGAAAAGAAAACAAAAAGGAAAAGAACAGAAAATGTAGACATTAAAGAAGTTGAGACAAGTAAGATTGATACATCAATTATGATAATAAATTAAAAGTTAAATTTCCCCCTTGGGGGCAAAAATCAGGTTGGCTTAAGAAACGGATTCAACACTGTTTCCATAAGAGGTATATCTAACAGAAATAGTCAAGATAAAAAGAGGAAGAAGGGGTAGAACATACCTATGTAAGGGTATGATCTGGGCCTCTAGGGCAGAATGCAAGCTGCTTTCCAAGAAGGAGAGATGGGGAGAGAATGAGTCAGCTCAAGCTGCATATCTGAAACAGTCAGGTCCTTCCTTTCCCTGGGATCAATTCTGACCCTGTCTCCTTTACTTCTCTCAGTAATAACACTGCCATGACATTCTGTCGGCTTTCCCTACGGAGCAAGCGTCCTAATGATCTATCTACAAGGCACCACTCAAACAAAAGCTCCACAAAAGCAGGGAGTTTTGGAAGTTCAGTTCAAGGCCTTATCTTTGGAAACAATTCAGCATATGGCAGACAGGGCAAGCATATGTTTTGAATGAATGCATGAGAAAGTAAGAAAATAAATGAAGATGTCTACATAGCATGCTAGAGATTTAAACACAATGCTTTGACTTGATGCATCTCCTCACTCAAACGTCCACTGAAACGGGTAAAAGCATTTCTAAAAGTTACAAACACTGAAGAATAAGAAAGACTCTCCGTTGTTAAGAGATTTCACCATGTTTCCAGAAGATGGAAAGCAGATGGAGGAGCAATGACTGATGAAGCAGCCATAAGCTAGAATATAAATATACAGGGCTGCGGCTGAAAGGGAGCCAGTTTCACTATCGGAGCTCCAGCGTAGGATGTATTAGGTACCGTGGAGAAGTAGAGGTGGGTCAGGAACAGAAAGGACTCACCAAAGCACTTGGGAAGGAAGCGTTGACCCCCCAAGTCCCATACTAGCCCATGTTAAAAAAAAAAAAATGAGTTCTTTATTAAAGAAATGTCCAAACTGTCAAAAAAGTAGGCCAGCTGGTATGGAAGTCAACATCCCAGAGTAAATGCTTCCCTATTTGACTTTAGAAGTCTTCCAAGGTAATGCAGGCAACTCACCTATTTTTAGCACTAAGTAAAGCCCATGATTATAACTTACCTTTGAAGTGCTTTTCTTTTACCTCATTCTTAAAAATAATGGGCAGCAATGGATCACCTAATTTCTGAGAAAAGCCTATAGTATAAAAGATAAACAACAGAAGCCCTCAGGAATTTATTAACAGAAAGAATGAGATCTTTAATACACTTGCTTCGGGGGTCCACTTGTTAGACTCAAGAATACATACAGCACCCATAAAGCAAGTTTAAGAAGAAAGAATAACTGGAAAGTCCAAAAGAACCACATAAAATTAAAATACAATTGCTGAAAAAAACAAAACTAATTGAAGTGTCTGAAGTAATGATGTGAATGTTTCCCAGAATATATAGAATAAGTAGAAATGGGAAGAATATTTGAAAGATAAAATAAAAATTCCATAGGTGGCCAAAACAGAAAGTCTCAGAGGTGGCCACTATCATCTAATAAATAAATAAATTAATTAAATAAAATAAAAAATAAGAAAAAGGTAAAGGAAGGCTATTTATTCAAGGCAAAATAGCAAAGAATTTCTCAGAACACAAGAGGATAAATATTATGAATGATCTAAAACACTTAAAAGGAGGAGCTAAATCATGTTATCAAAGAAATATGAATTAACCTAGCATCTGAATTTTAGCAACACTCTATCCTAGAAGATGAAAGAACATGGTTTCAAAACTCTGAAAGAAAATAATTTTCCATCTTGAATTTTAAGCCTAGCCATGCTATTAATCCAATATGAGAGAGAATAATAATACTTTGAGGTTGTGGGATCTATGGAGGTTTAAATGGTATGTAACTTAGAAAGCTACTTAAGGTTATCCACCAATAAATTTTCAGGAATAATTGAGAGAAATCAAAAAAGAAGAAGATATGAAGAGTTCAGGAGATAAGAGGTCTGACCCAGGAGAAAAGCTAAGCAGTAAGCAGCAGTAAGACATTTGAGATTTGAAGAGGTGGGCAGAAAGTCTCCAGGGAAAACAGGAAATGATGAGGATAGATAATCTGACTGGAGGTCTTGAAAACTGAGAGGATGCATAGAGGCAACAGGTGGAGTAGCAGAATGTAGTAACCATTTGAAATGCACACTAGAAATGTTCTCCATTGATACTAGAATCCAGAGAGCAGAAATACCTCAAATATTCAATATCCCAAATTATATGTTGGTTTTATCTTTTAGACTCAACTTATACACAAATCACAGAAGATGTAAGGATGGTAACAATACAGAAAATAAATGGCAACTGTGACAGTATAATTGTGTTCAAGCGTTCATAGAGTTTGGGAAATAGAAGAAAGTCAAGAGAAGTGGATGAAAAGATGAGAAGAATGTGCTCATCTCACAAAGTGAGTAATCAGGTAAATTACCTATCACCGATTTAACAAGGAATGGAGGGTTTCAATCTTGTTTGAAGTTTGTTTGAAGTTTGAAGTTGTTTGGAAAGAAAACTTGATCAAAATGGGTGGCTCAGTCGTTCAGCGTCTGCCTTCAGCTCAGGTCATGATCCCAGGATCCTGGGATACAGCCCCCACATCGGGCTCCCTGCTCGGCGGGAAGCCTGCTTTCCCTCTCCCACTCCCCCTGCTTGTGTTCCAGCTCTCGCTGTCTCTCTCTCTGTGTCAAATAAATAAATAAAATCTTTTAAAAAAAATTCAACCAACACAAGGAATAGCATGGAGAACCACAGGGAAAGGGAGGTAAATCTGAACGGGAAGAAATCAGAGAGGGAGATGAACCATGAGAGGACTCTGGACTCCAGGAAACAAACTGAGGGTTACAGAGGGGAGGGGAGTGGGGGGATAGGATAACTTGGTGATAGGTAATAAGGAGGGCAACTGTTGTGATGAGCACTGGGTATTATACACAACTAATGAATCGTTGAACACTACGTCAAAATCTAATGATGTACTTACTATATGTTGGCTAACGGAACATAAAAAATTCAACCAACGTGATGACAGCACAAATACATATGAAAAACTATGAAGGATATGAGAAGAGTTAGCATATTCCAAAATTATTATACTTTGGAATTCCATTTTTTTGTCCACCAACAAATTCTTCCAAACTGGTTTAAGAATGAAGATGTAAAGCATAGAATATATAAGAAGCTACTATATTCCTATTGTCTCGCTAGTTTAATACTGACACTAAACTGGAGAAAGGTGCCAGCAAAAAAGTATAGCAAAAACTGATGATTTGCAAATTTAAATAAATTTCTAACTAGAATACTTTCTTAGAATCAAATCCTTATGAAAGCTCAGTATATAAAACAGATTGAAATAGAAAGATTTTGGTCAACGGGACAGCACATAAACCAAGCTAATTTATAAATTGAGATGAGAAAAGTCTAAATAACACGCAGGCAAACTAAACTTAATGATTTCTTAAAAGACTTATCATTAATCCAGAAAGATTGTACTACTTGTGTATCTATTAATAAAAGGATTCACGCCAGTATGATCATCTTGCTACAGGACAAAATGGCATTTTTAAATGTGAAAAAAATCCACTTTATGTTTAACAACCAAAAAATGGACCTCCAGTAAATTAAAAATAGCAGTATATAATTCCCTAATATGATAAAAATATTTTGTTCTAATCCAACAGGCCAGAAAAAAAGCTGAATACCTAATAAGATACATTATACCATTAATAACAGTGAAAAGATAAGGTTGCCAGCTTTCAATATTAGTTATTTTTTGTTTTGTTTCATTGGTTTGTTAATGCTCCTTTGGTGACAATCCCAAAGGACATTTTTGGATATTTCAAAATGTATCTAAAGGTCATCTAGCCAAAAAAAGAAGGGAAAACATCCTAAGTAAAATTTATTAAGGAATTGTATCAACCGAATGAATGAGTAATAGTACAGGTAAAAGAACTGACAACCAGATCAACTGAATAAAATAGAAGTGAAGCAATTTCACATAATAGTATAATCCTGAAACAAATTCTAGTTTATATAATAATTTAATAGAGGGATTATTTAATGAATGCATGAGGGAACACAGACAGCTATTTGAGGAAAAAATGATACTATGTACCAAACTGAATAAGAAAATAAAGGATTATAATGTAAAAAAAGGTAATAAATCATTAAAAAGAAAATTAGAAGATAGTATAGAAAAGTAGCTATATTTTCTGAATATAAAAGCAAGAGGAGAAATCAAAAGAGCAATCTATGATTGGAATCTATGATTCCAATGCATAAATAAAAATTTACATTGAGTACATTAAAACCAAAAGGCAGGCTAAAGATAAGAATATATTTAAACAAATATAAGGGAAAATTTAATATATTAAGAGGATTTACAAACAGAAATATATCTTAAGCAAAAAACAAAGGATGTGAACAGAAGAACAGACTAAGAAATACAAATTGAAGTAAACATATAAAATGATTTGCCTTCACTAAAAGTTGAAGAAGTGTCAAATTTAAATAAGGGGATACCTCATAGTGCCTATCATTTTACCAAATGTTAAAGTGTTCAGTCTTGGCAAAGGGACAGGGAAACTGACTCCCTATTTTATTCTGCTGATGGAAAGACACCAAAAGCCTGCAGAACAATGCTTTTTGCCTTTCATTTAGTAGTTCCAGTTCTAAGGACCTGTCCTTAGGAAACAGTCAAAGATATAAACAAAGTTTTATGCATAAATATAGAATTTAGAACAAATAACCTAAATGCTCACCCACAGGAGAACAGTCAAGCACATAACAATACATCATAGAAACCAGACTATACTTACATGATGACAAATTAAAAATCTCATTAACTAAGAATATTTAATCTCATGGAAATTGATCAAAATAAAAATCAAGTAATAAATGTAATTATAAACATCATATTTACAGTTATGATCTCAAATAGATAGAAGAAAGAGATCTGGATGAAAATATATAAAAGTAATAGTGAATTTTCTCTGGCTCTTGAGATATAAGGTAATTTCATTTCTAGAGTATTCTTTATTTTCAAAACTGTCTGAAATATGAAAACAGTTCTTTCATTCTAACAAATAAACATTACAACTACTTCAAAAAAAATAAAAGAATTATGAGATCATAGCTCTTTTGTCTCCAATCACCCATTCTAACGCTATACAAACCACAGCAACAAAACTCTTTAGCATCATGAAAAAAGTTCCTCTTTGCACCACCTCTCAATTCTTTGAGATCCCACAAATGTAAACCATTACAATATGCAAGACTGGAGCCCCTTGTAGCTATTCAGAGATGGGAGAGGGGAGAAAAATCCTCTCTTTGCTCCTTTCCCAAACCATTCTCCTTCCACCAAAGGATTCTGAAATTTCGAGAAGAGAGGGCACTGCCTTTCCTGTTCATTTTATTATTCTATCATAGAAGTAGCCTTTATTGAGCATGAGGTAGAAGGCACTAGGTGGAGGTAGACGCGCATTACATACATTAGCTTAAACCTCCCAGCAACTATTATTATCCCACTTTACAGCTCAGCAAACGGAAGGTGGGAGAAGTTAAATTACTTGTTTAGGGTCACTCAGAGAGTAAGTGAGACTGTGGAGTTCAAGCCAGGCAATTTGTCTCCAAGGTCTGCCCTCTTATTAACTACTATGCTGTAAGGAATTTGACCTTGAAGGAATTAAAATATTTACCCAAATTTACAGTAGGGTGTGAGAGGCTTTTCCACCTTGAGAGGAAGTTTCTGACTGGGAAGAGAGTCTGGTTTTTTGAAGGACAGGCAAGTGACACTGGGAAATGAACAGAAAACATAAATTGTGATCTTAAATATAAAGCTCCTTATTTTTTCACTGTCCTTAATTCCACATATAAAAAGGTCCAGACTAGGCACATGCTCTGTAGATTCTATTTACAAAACTCTGCTTTCACTAGCCAAATTTTTAATATGATTTCAAGATTTAGGAACTGGAATGCTTTATCCAGGATATTTTCAATAGCTGCTGGTTTTAGGCTAGGAATATTACCTTTTGGGCATCCATAAAGTTGAGTTCTACTTGGCACTAACATGCAATTGACTACTATTTCCTAAATTTAGACTTGGAAACAAAAAATAAGGGATGTGATCTTTTTATGTCAGAGTTCAGCATAACATTCAGACAATCATTCAAAGCTGTAGCAAGAACTGTTCTGAGATGTGCGGAGGGAGCAGGAGGACAAGATCAATACGACACGATCCCAGCCATTGAAGAGTTCCCATTTAAAGCATCCATCGAGAAGCAAGAAATTTAAACAAAATTTTTGCATGAAGACTCAAACACATCATTCAAGTGCCACTGAATATAGTATTCAAGCACTTTAGAAATTCTCATCTGGTAATCATTCTTACTTCTATAAAACACATATTATATAAACTACCTTGCTTTGCTACCTAAATATAGTTTGTAAAAGAAAGAAAAGAACCCTCCCTCTGTTTGAGGTATAAGAAATAAGAATAAAACTAAAATACCTGAGGAGTAGAAGAGGAGAAAAGAAGACAGCCTGTAGGCAGAGCTGTCACTCAGAGCAGTGACTGCAATCCTCTTTTATTAACAAGAAACCAAGTTGAGCAAGGAATGAGGATGGGGCCCAGATATTTCATAGTCAAATGCAAATCTTTGGGCATTTTCCAAGCAAATAAGCTTTGTAAATGGGATGGTATTAGCCAAAAAAAAAATTTTTTTCATGAATTACCCACCAAATGCATCCAGTATAAGTTAAGCTGCACTTAGAAGATGACAAAAAGGAAACAAGAGCTAAGCTTCCAGAGTTCTCTGTAGCAGTTAATGATCTAGATGGCAAGGGGATCATCACATTACCAAAGCTTAACCAGAGCCCAAGCAATAATCACCCACTTAGTGTTTTTGGAAAAATCAAAAAGATAATGTCTCCAGGGAGAATATTAGCAGAGTTTCATTTTTCTACATGGCTTTTAATACCTGAACACATGAACAACATTCACTTTACTTCCTGGAAGGTCTTTAATCAGACACTATTCCCAGCTCGTAATCCTCTGATATATTAACACCATTACACACTTTATTAGCTTTATATCTCTGAATCCAACGTAAAAGATAGGGTTCTCACATTGCCTCTTTTTGGTTTGGTAGACATTACTTGAGTTCTTAAAAATGACGCTGCCACAACATAGTCTGAAAATGACACTACCCCTAGAACAGGAAAGGAAATTTTTGCAAATGGTTAAAACGTCAAGGCACTAGAACTTTATTCAATATGGTTTTTATTAGATGAACTGTAAATAGGTCACAGTATAAACTGTAGCATTGTCATCCAGCATTAAGAAATGATGCACAAACTTTCTAGAATCACATGTATATGGAAAATGTATACAATCGCTTTTTTTTTCATCAGATGAGTTATTTCACCCAGTCTGAGATCCATTCCATGTTATTTTTAAACATAAAATTAAAGGAGTAAAACATTTTAAATCATTCATTTACAAGATGTCAAAGACCTTTCTTTTCCCTGGTTTTTGAAACCCACATATAGGCAATGAAAACTTTATTTGCCTAGTTGAATATAAAGCCTCTAAAGCCCAGAATCAGCTCATTTACAACATTCTTTAATATTGAGGCCTGGATTTATGTAAACATTCACATTTATAACAAAAACTCATTTTATAGCTATTGTAAAGATTTTACTTTATTGGCAATTTGCTTAGATATTTCAATTCTTTTCTATACTTCTTCATACAAGTTATTTGAGATCCTTAGTAGTGTATATGCTATGATGTGTTAACATGCTAAAAGGTCAAGTTACCTATACAATAAAACCAGACCAAATGAGCAGTATGACATAGTCATTCTATACTATATATATATATATATATATATACACATACACACACATGTATTTGTGTAGGTATATACCTATATGCATATATTCTAAAAATATATATAAAAGAATATATATATGCTAAGGCAGTATATATATATATATATATATATATAAAATGTATATAACAAGGGAGATTAGTGAAATAAATATGCCTTGGACTTTGGACCTGTAATTGGGAAATAAATGTTAATGTTTAATTCTTGAAATGGTAGTGGTACATTATACTGTACTTTTTAGGTTGACCAGAGTCATCTCTGGATTTTGTTTTCAGGTTGATCACTCATTTTTCTTTATTCCACACATATGGATTGAGCATATACTATGTGCCAGGCTGTAGGCTTGGGATAAGGGATAGTGATGAACAACGCAGTCAGCTTCCCTGATCTCAAGGAGCTTACAAGTTTAATGGCACGAGCAGACATTATACAAATAATCAGTGTCTGTCTGTGTCACACATACCCCACAGACACACATACACAGTTACTGAGAAAAAGTACGAGCTACAGTGCAGTGGAGTTTGGAGAACATATGAAAAGAATTTGACCCCCTCTGGGAATCAGGAAAGGATTCATGGCAGGGCCCTTTGGGCTTATATTGAAGCAGGAGCTAATGGGGCATGAACACGATGGGAAGCAGAAGAGAAAGCTGGAGCAGAGGGATCAATGTATGCAGAGGCTCTGAGGTGAAAAGTACACGGTGATTATAGTACCAAGAGCAAAAAATGTAAATGTCCAGGTATGAAGCCAAAGTAGCAGGACAGGAAACTTTAAGCCTTGTTAGGGAGTGGGGTGTTTATTCGGAGAGAAGCGGGAGCCACGGAAGGGTTCTTTAGAGGAATGGCAGAATCCAATTCGCATCTTCCAAAGATCAGTGGCTAAAATGAGGAAAATCGAACCCAGAAATGATGGCATAAAAGGACACGATTAAGTGGCATTTATGTTTATATAGCGAAAAGATGCTCGTAACTCACACTGGAATGACAACGGTAGCTAGGACAAGAGAGCGTGTGGGTCTAGGCAGTCATCAGATGCAGGGGAAGTTGTGGTGTGCCACAGAGGTCCCCCTCAGGATCCAGACAGTAATTTCCCCAGCTCTAGGGCAAGTTAGCTGCATAGAGTTCATAACCAAGTCACTTCTGCAAAATGGAAATTTCTCTCAGCTTGAGGAAGTGCCTTCCCCCAAATAGAATCTTCCCTGGAAGTAGCCAATATCCAATGTCTGGAGGTGAGCAGGTGGGGCAGGTGGGTAGTGGCTCAGCCCGCTCATCTACATTAGGGAAGGACAAAGGGCTGACCTTGGAGATCATCACCAGTCTTGCCTAATCCTGCTTTCCTTGTCTCTTACAGATGTTCCTGAGAGCCCTCTTCCAGAAACTGTTCACACATCATCTCCCTCACAGACACTCTTTCTGGGGAACCCATCCTACCTATAATAGCATACAAGGGTTCTTCTGTTTGTCTTTAAATCTTTGTAAGTTACTTCACACTCATTTCTTAATAAACTGCTTTGAAAGGAAGTTTATCTATAGGATGGATATTTTAATGTCAACTTAGACCTACATTGAATCAAATAAATTAAATTCTACTCAAGATGACAATATTATAGCAAAACTTAGGCACTGGATTCACTACCCAGGGAATTAAAATCCAAGCAAGATACTAGCTTGACCCAGTTAATCCACCTACAGATTTTTTGTTCATTGGTCTCCCCCTAAAATGGGTAAACACTGCCATTAAAATATCTCGGAGCTAAAGCTGGTGAACAAGTGTATGACTCTGGTGTGAACCAGTAGATACTAAATGGGCTTGTCTGATCTATACAACAGAGCGTTCAACCCAGCGATTTGAGCACATCCTTTCTGCTTCGTTGGTCACCAATGGATTTTCTGTTAAGTTCAATTGAGTCTGGCACTCTTTTTAGCCTTTCTCTTTTGAGGGAAAGGCTGATGCTGTTTAAAGGTCTTACTAAAAAGCAGAGCTCTTTGATTGAGAACCTCAAAAAGACTATATCAAGAGCGCACCTTTTAATATAGAGCTACACACTCCCTTATTTTCAGCCCAGCAAGGGAAGCCTAATTGTCAGAAGGATTTTTTATTAGTTCATTTTTTACGAAGTGCACATCCCCACTGAGGCAGTCGCATCTGGGGAGAAGACTCAGTGAGAACACTGCTCCATTGTATAAATTTAGCGTACTCAGTGGTTCTAGCTCTAATAGCCATTTGGGCAACCAAACTAATTTTTTTTTTTCTTTTTGGTTCTTAGGCCTTCTTAACTGAGGAAAAAGGCACAGTGTTATAGAAATATTGCAGTATAAAAGTCCTCATGTTGTGAAGTAATTTTTAAAAGTGATTAGTAATCAGGGTGCCTGGGTGGCTCAGTGGGTTAAAGCCTCTGCCTTCGGCTGAGGTCATGATCTCACAGTCCTGGGATAGAACCCTGCATCGGGCTCTCTGCTCGGCAGGGAGCCTGCTTCTCCCTCTCTCTCTCTCTGCCTGCCTCTCTGCCTACTTGTGATCTCTGTCTGTCAAATAAATAAATAAAATCTTTAAAAAAAAAGTGATTAGTGATCTATGCAATTGAGTTTTAGTTTGATAAGTAAATGGGAATAAAAGTACTCGATTAATTAAAAAATCAAACATCATTTTATTGCTTCTCTACTGCATCTTTCATAATTATTATTTTAAAAAGAAGAAAAAAAGATTATTTAGTTATATACCTCTCAATTGTCTATTTGCTCTTAGACCAGACTAACCCTCATTCTGCTCTACATCACGGGGGATTAAAACTCACCCATGGGGCGCCTAGGTGGCTCAGTGGGTTAGAGCCTCTGCCTTCGGCTCAGGTCATGATCTCGGGGTCCTGGGATCGAGGCAGGCATCAGGCTCTCTGCTCAGCGGGGAGCCTGCTTCCTCCTCTCTGTCTGCCTGCCTCTCTGCCTACTTGTGATCTCTGTCTGTCAAATAAATAAAAATAAAATCTTTAAAAAAAAAAAAAACAACTCACCCATAATACTTCTCTAGGCTTCATTGCTAACTAGCTCTAAACCAGATTCTTCCAATAAAAGGGACTGGCAAAATAAAGTAAGTGGGAAGAGAGAAGCCTTCTCTCTCTCTCTACTTCAGGAAACATCTCTACCAACAGCTGCATTTCCTTGGGGGGTCTAGTTCCCACAAGTCAGCGCCTCCCTCTAAAGGCAGTTGACACTTTGAGTCCAGCTCCCACTGGGCAACCTTGGCTGAGTTCTGGTAACAATGCCTCCTCCCTTGGTTCCTCCAGCTCTAAAGGTAGTAGTTGTTTTCTGCTATTGCTAATCTTCATCTTAATTAATTCCTTGTGTTAAATTCTCTGTATAGAACTATTGGGCATGAGCTCTGCTTTCTTGTCTGGTCTCCAACTGACATAGACAAACCAATATTACTTTACAACTAGGTCCTAGAGGAACCTCGGTGGCTCAGCTGATTAAGGGTCCAACTCTTAGTTTCAGATCAGGTCATGATCTCACAGTACTGAGATCGGGCCCTATGTCAGACTCTGCACTCAGCATGGAGTCTGCTTGAGATTCTCTCTCTCTCTCTTTCTGTGCCCCTCCCTCCCCCACTTGCACTCTCTCTCTCTCAAATAAATAATATTTAAAAAAAAAAAAAAGTCCTAATTTATGGCCATACATTGTTTTAAATGTATGTTTTAAATTCTTTCTTCCCAGAACTTGTAGGAAATCTCAAATGACAAACAACACCAAACATTGCGGTTAGGTTCTCAGATTAGCCCATAAACTTTGATTAAAACTTCCTAAAAATTTTTCTGCCACTATTTTTATCTTTATTTTTTCAGCTTTACTATCCATAATTGACAAATAAAAACTATAAGATATTTAAAGAGTTCAATGTGATTTGATATATAGGTACACCTTGAAAGGGTTCCCCTCTGAGTTAACACATCCATGACCTCTCATATTCAATCCCCACCCCCATTTTTGGGTAAGAACATTTAAGTTCTACTCTCATAGCAAATTTCAATGATATAACACAGTGCTCTCAACTAGAGTCACCATGTTATACATTAGGTCTTTCAGGCCTTATTCATCTTACATTAACATATCTGAAATGTAATGCTTCAAGGTTCTAGTCTTCTTTTCTTTTCTCACTCTTTGCACTCCCTTTTTTTTTTTTTTTTTTTTTTTTAGTAAGCTCTACACCCAACGTGGGGCTTGAACTCATCACCCTGAGGTCAAGAGTCCCATGCTTTACCAACTGAGCCAGCCAGACACCTCACTCTGCACTTTTGATTACTTCATCCATGTTCTTTAATCACCAGTTTCTAACCAAATCTATGCCCCTATCTGGACCTCTCTACTGAGATACAGCTTTGTATTATCTCCATTTTCTTACTAGTTATGTTCAATGGGATGTCCTACATGCATCAATTTTACTCTACCCCCCTCTGAACCAATTACCTCATCTTGCCAAACTTGTTCCTTTATTTGATATTAAATCCTCCTAGTTATCAAGATCAAAAACTTTGACATAATCCAAGGACTTCCTCCTTTCTTTCATATTCAGTTGGTCACTAAAACTTATAGATTATAGATCCTCAATATCTTTTACATATCTTCCCTATTATCTATTCCTTCTGCCACTGCCTTAGTTTAGAAACTCATCTCTTCTTCTTTGGGCCACTTCCACAGCTTCCTAACTGACCTCCCTGACCTTAGTCTCTCCACCCTTCCATTTAACTCCACAATGCAACCGGGAGTGATCTATCTAAATGGTCAATCTGACTATGTCATTCATGTGATTTGTCTTTATTTATAGGATCCACATAGCATTCAGTAACAGTAAATTAAAAGATTTCTTTATCTGACTCCTACCTAATTTTCTTAGCCTCATGACTTCCCCATACCTACAACTCAGCACATCAAACTCATTTTACCGTAAGTGTTCACCTAATGCCTGCTTAACATCACTTATGCCTGTGGCTTGGAATGCTCACCCCCACTTTTTAATACTAGTAACTCAACTTGTTCTAGAAAAAAAGTTTAATACTCATCACCTCTTACGTCACAAAGAAAATATATGGAAGTAAGAGGTTAACATTATGAATCTGAAGTATTGTGTGAAATAAGTGCCAAGCGTAATGGCTTGTGTAGTTTCCTAGAGATCCAGTCTGGCTGCTTACTCAACTTCTTTGTCTTCATGCACTCCCTATGATAGATATGCATGTATCCCTTCTCTTCGGGTTCTTCTCTTGATAATTTATCCCCTCTACTCTCTTTCAGTCAAGGTCATCACAACAAAAGGAAAGAGAAGGAGGGTAAACAAGCTTGCTCCTTAGCTTTTTACTTCCTCCCGACCCCAGCTCATGCCCTTCCCTGGTTTTGTTTTGGTTTGTTTGCTTCATTTTAAGTACCTCCGTGCCCAGTATGGAACCCAACGCAGAGCTTTAACTCACAACCCTGAGATCAAGACCTGACCTGAGATCAAGAGTGGGATGCTGACCCACTGAGACACCCAGGCACCTCACCCTTTTCTGTTTGAACTGAATGTAGTTGATGAGGAAAAGACAAAATGAGGGCACAGAAGAAATTTATTTATATGCACATACATAATATACAATTTACATGATATATGTTAATATATAATAATACAGTTAATATGTGATTGATATATAATCATATACCTATATGATTGATAGGTGAGAAATACAATAGAACATATATCTATTTGTAAAACTGAGTTAGGGTGTCATAACATTCAGTCAACATCACATTTGGTAGATTTTGTCTTATTCAATCCTAAGGACAATATAGGCACATTGCAGGGACTTAATGTTTAGTAAACAAATCATTGAAAGAATGTTCCTGCCAAAAAACTAAGCTTCTCTGGTTGATTCACAGCTAAGAAGTTGCAGAGGCTGCTCTGAGGGGTCAAATCCAAAGCAGAAATAGTCAGTGGAGAAAGGCAAATATTCTGTGGGAACGGGGAAAGCAACATTGCAGCCAGGAAGCCAACTGTAAGTTGTATCAATTGTTAACTTGGGGATTGTTGAAAAACAGGTTTTAGTGCTACTTTATAATTTTGGCGGATTTAACAATTTAGGCACTTGAGAATACATTGTCATACTCACCAAAGCAATGAAAATCATGTGAAACACAAATGGTGCCTTAAAAATCTCTTCCATATTCCTTATCTTTCCACTGTGTGTTCTCTTTGCTACTTGGCCAG
The DNA here is from genome assembly GCF_010015895.1 of Lontra canadensis. NCBI lineage: Eukaryota > Metazoa > Chordata > Mammalia > Carnivora > Mustelidae > Lontra > Lontra canadensis. Next base: position 33,560,326 of record NW_022631003.1, on the reverse strand, counting down.
TTTGTGATTTGGTATTTGAAACAAACTGGGACAATGTGACGAGCAGTTCTGGCACCACCAAGGACTACACTGTTCTCTTTGAATAGCACTGCACCAAGTTTCCAAACCTGAGAGGAGTACAGATGACCACTGTGTCACACCGTTTAACTTGACAACACAAAACCAGAGAGACCAGCCTCTGTGATCTCATGAAAGAGTCTTGACCTTTTTCAAACATTCAAATGACTGTACAGCTCTCATCAGCTATAGAATGCTTCTGTGCTTCCCATTCTAAGTGGAATTCACCAACTGAAAGGGATGTGCTTGGGTGGTCTTTTTTTTTTTTTTTTTTAGAGCACACCAATGTGCTCTGAATAACTGAAAAATATTTTTGACAAAGGTCAAAAAGGCTTCAGGCGGAAATACAAAACAAAGGCTTGTACTTTAAAAGCAAAGCTTGGAGGATGTTGATTTTACACCCAATCATAAAGCATATGATTGAATATGAACTCTTATCAGCAAATAAACCCATCTGGGCCCCAGCTATACTTATAAAGAGGAAACCTAGGTTCCCTAGGTTGCTTATAAAGCCCTCCCCCAAATCCTACAAAAGAATGTGTACACATACAATACAGTATGAGAATCTTTTAATGATTTTTTAAAAAAACACCCTATTTACTCAGCCTGATTACATGCTAATGGCCAAGAAAACAGGCTCTGCTGTTTAAATGCATTGTGATCCTGTAGAACCATGCTTCTCAAACCAGAGTGTCTGTCATACTCCTGGAGATGTGTGGTGGTATGATGGAGTAAGGGACTATCCTGTGTGACACTAGTGATAAATTCCTGGTATATCAGGCTTGGAAAAGAAAATTAAATAATTCTAATGTAATTCAAACATTATTTTATTTTAGCATGAACACAACTATATTGTAGGACAGAAGGCAAAAATCACAGGTATTTTATCATAAATACTAAAAGTTCATTGAGCTTTCACTTTCCAAGATATCAGGTGACCAAAACTTCAAGGCGTACCTCTGACTGCACAAACTCCATGGTCCAGCTCAAGTCCTAAGTGCCTGAACCCTCTCCAGGGACTCCAGCCCACCCAGCCCTTTTTCTCAGCTGGTTTTTGACTGCACAGCCATTCAAAAAGTGCTTTCTTGCTCTATTATTTCATGTTTCAATTGAATTTTCTGAACTATTAAAAATCTCATTTATGGTCTTCTCATAACTTTTTTTTAAGATTTTATTTATTTATTTGAGAGAGAGAGAGAGAGAGAGAGAGAGAGTATGAGAGAGATTAACAGTGGTGGGAGAAAGGGGGAAGCAGGCTCCCCGCTGAGCAGGAAGCCCAATGCGGGCCTCGATCCCGGGACCCTTAACTGGTAGATGCTTAACCGACTGAGCCACCCAGGCGCCCCAATATATTTACGTGTTAATGATTGCATGAAGTATTACCAAAAGTAGTTTTAACAGTAAGACTATGAATACTGATACTCCAAATGAAAAATTTAAAAGATTAACATTGATAATTATTTAAAAAATGGTAGTATTATTGCACTTAACCATTTAGTCTTAGAATCTAAAAGTACTTCAAAATATTAAATATTTTCATCCACATTATTATTTTGGAAATACTTAAGTTCTTAAATTGCACAAGGAGAAACCATGAAGTTTATGACTACTTAACTGATGGCATTAATAAAATTGTCATGAAGGAGAACGTATAACTCTCTGGTACTACCAACTTAATTTGGGGAATGTTCACATTAGCTAATACTTGTTCTGTTGCTCCTTAAACACACCTACCCCTTCTGCTCTACTGTGGCACATTTAGTGTAAACAGGGCAGCCCACGAAGGTGTCCTTCTCATTTCATTCCATAAATCACTCATACTGCCCTGTCTCGGTGTTTGATTGTCTGGTCCAAATATACTTACACTTCATCAACTTTAAGTTTCCACTGACATGTCATTCCATTATTAATCTGTTTCTGCTTTTCCTCAAAGTCAAACATCCAATCTTCCAGATTCAGGTTCCTCTACTGAAATGCAGGGGAATGAACATCATTGATGCATTTAGGGAAATTTTCCCAGAATCCTTCCACATTACTGATAATCTGAGACAAATGTCAGATGAGAAGTGGGTAAGAAAGGTCAAATGACAACTTTCAGAACCACCATGATGTTCTGAATCTTAAATAGTAGAGAATAATATTACAAAGTAGGATAAAATTTGCAGACATATTTGAAACAGGAAAAAATACATATGATACAGAATACAGCATAAGTGTATTGTTCTATTAAAATGGATATGTGTATCTTTTCAGGGCTATTAATTTTTAAATAATTTTTCCATCAAAGAAAATTTTTTATTTAACAATAAAACACATGTTTGAATTTTAGTTGCTTTTGCTTTTACTTAAGAAAATATACTTAAGTGGTGACAGCTATCATTTTGATAAACTTTAAAATTCTAGATGTTAATAACTCTAATATGAGATTACAGTATCAAACTATTTGTCACGAATTCGCAATGCTAAGTGAAGTTCTAGACAGTTCTCAGCAAAGTTCCCAACACTAATTACTTAAACTAGGGCCTCCATAGTCTCTGAACCCACCGTAGTGAGGATTAATGAACTGACCTAGTCTCAGAAAACTTCCAGAGACACTTTGAAGTACTTCCAAGTATAAAATAAATGCAATGTTTTAAGTAGGGTTCACTGGTATTTTACCAAGGCAGACAGATATAAGGGGAAATTCTTTCAGGCTGAAGTCACTTCAGTAATAATACAGTTAATAAATAAAAATGAAACCTCACCAAGTTAATACACCACTTCTCAATATTTTTTAATTGTGCAGTAAGAGACATCAGAATCATAACCTCAATACGTGAGCCAACTACTACTTGTGAACAAAATGGAAAAAGTCTGTGATCTCTGAAGATAAAAAGAGCCCTATGGAAGAAAGCTAAAACGTAATGGAGATAACTCAGTTCAAAAATCCTTCCATGTCTAATGGTCCTTGCATGATCAACCCTTTCTACCCCTCTCCAAGAATATCATCTACTACTATGTGCCTTCCTTCACATTCAAATGTCCTTAGCTCTTTCTCAGCCCAGGGTTTTATATTTGTGGATACCTCTGCCTGGAAACTGTCTTTGGCTTTGGACAGAGAGCTCCACGGCACTGTGCATATTTGGACATGTCTTTAGTGAAAAACTTACCTAATGAGCTGCACCCCCAACACAGATTTTCTCTGTCATGTACTCTTCCGTATTTCCTTTTTAAAAATGTTTAATGTGTTAAAGTACATATAATATATAGTGTCCTAACCATTACATATGTACAGATCGGTAGGGTTAAATACATTCACGTTATGGTGTGTGCTATCACCAGAACTCTTCGTGTCTTGCAAAACTGAAACTCTATATCTGTTAAAAAACAAATTCCCCTTCCCACTTTGTCCCAGACCCTGGCATCTACTTTCTGTCTATGATTTTAACTACTCTAGGTACCTACTATAAGTGGAATCATACAGTACTTGTCTTTCATAGCTGTCTTAGTTCACTTAGCATAATGGCCTCAAGATTCATCCATGTTGTAGTATGTGTCAAAATTTCTCTCCCTTTTTAAAGCTGAATAATAATAATCCATTTTGTTTATCTATTCATCCATTGATGGGCACTTGGGCTCCTTCGACATTTTGGCTGCTGTATTTAATGTTATCATGAACATGGATGTACAAACATCTCTTTGAAACCCTGTTTTTGGTTCTTTTGGATATATACACAGAAAACTGCTAGATCATATGGTAAATCAAATATTTAATTTTTGAGGAATCTCCATACTGTGTCCCATAGTAATTGTACATTTTATATTTCTACCAACAATATACAAGGGTTCCAGTTTCTCTACATCCTCATGGACACTTATTTTCCATTTGCAGTGGGGAATATTTGTAGTAATCATCTTAATGGATGTGAGGTGATTCTACATTGTTTTTTAGCATGCATCTATATTTGTTCAGTTGCTCATTTTTAAAATTTCTTACTGAAGCAGTTTTTGAGAGAAATTTGCCAAAGGAGACCAAGAAACCAATCTAAAAGATATGATAGATTCTTTCTGAAATGGTTTTGGTATAGCCTAGAATTAAAATCAATTAAAAGTAAATATCTTATTCAGGGAGTACTAGCCATAAGTGCCAGAGCTAAAAAATGCTTCTTAGCTGTTTTTTTCTATAGAAACCTTAGAACTGAGTGAGTCCAGTCCAAACTGGGATCTGCTCTCTCTCACCTACTTGCTCAGATAATTTTTGGTCAACTATTTAACCCTCACTTCTTTATGTGAAAATGGAGATTAAAGAATTCACTTACAGGGGTGGGGATTGTGTTTATGTGAGAATGAAGTGACCATATGTGGGACATAAGAAAGCATTCAATAAGTAGTAGATATTATTTTTAATTACACAACTGACTACTGCCTACATTGCTATATTACAAGATTCCCGCATCCAATCATGAAATTTAAATACCATCAATTTACTGTCTCTTATGTTCTGCAGTTTAAATGAAAGTTTAAAACTATAATAAACTTGTTCATTCGTCATGATTTCCTGCTTTATCGCCTGTGCTTCTAGCCTTGTCTTATTCACATTGTATCCCCAAGTCCTAGCAAAATATTTGACACAAGGTAGACATCCAGCAAAATATTTAATAGCTTTGGCAGGGATTCTTAGTATATCCCTAGTTAGGATTTTACAACTTGCCTGTCACTTCTGAATAGGGTTCTGTGGGAATATTCCAGGAACTCCTAGAAAAAGAGTTAAGAAATGGAGAGGAATTTTGACATTTTCCTATCTGAGAAGCAGTCCCAGATCATTAGCAGTTTGTAGAGAGCAACGGAATCAGAGTGGCCTTTACATAACTAGGTTGAAAGAACTGCTTAATTCCTTTCCACTATACTTAAAGTATCATTTTTATTGTTATTAAAAATTGCTAATGTCAACTGAATGAACATGTTACCCAGTTCACAGCAGCCTAACCTGCTGAGGTAAGAAATTATAATGAATAGTTATTAGAGTGCAAACCATCACATGAATGCAATGAGGAGTCACAGGGAAACAACTAGATAATTTCTGTCTAACTATTGGGTAATTAATGCAGTAAGAAAATAACATGTACTATTGGAAATGAAGAATTATAGATTATTTGCACTTATTTTCTTTCTGTGGCAATTAAATTAACTATCTTTGATTTCTCACCTGTTACCATGGTTATTTTCGGTGATCCAGGTCATTAATGTCTTGAATATAATAGTTACATTAAAATTATAGCTCTTTCAACTTTGCAAAAAGATTCTAAAGGTACTGTGAAAAAGAGAGCTGTTGGCTTAAGGGAAAAGTACTGCCTGTTGAATGAAATGGTTTAATCATCTTAAAGCTAAGAAGTCCCTTCCTGATTTTCCTCCACTAGTATCACTGAGATTTTGTTTACATAGGACAGCAATGAATGGACAGGTGTTTTTGTGACAATAAATTTTAACTATGCTATTAACTACTTCTTTATGTTATTAATTCTTCCTACCAATGATGAGAATAACAAGTTCTCTCTACTTCACTATAGAAAATTCTGGGGAAAAAATATATTAATTATATGATGAGAAACAAATATTGAAACAAAATCAACCCTCAATTCTCTAAAAAAAAAAAAAAAAAGAAAGAAAAATGTGAATAACAAACTGAGCTCCAGTGGGGCCATAACAACAGGGCCCAGTGTGTTCATGTCATGGATCACTGCCATGAGCCTTTTCTCTAGAACAAATATCCCACTAATCATGACTGTGCTGACTAGATATGAGAGTCATGCTGTAAAAATCAAGGTTGTCTTTTCCTAATTCTAATTTTTCTAGTTGGCTTCTGCTTTCAAAAGTTATTTTGCTCAGACACTATGGGTTTATTTATTCATCTAGTCAAGTATTAACTTGTCTGGGCCTTGATTTTATGTTCTTCAGGGCATTGTGCTCTTCTCCTGTTATATGCCTTCTCCCTAAAGCACCCCTCTACTCTCCAGCATCCCCTTAATATTTGTGGCCCAGGACAAGAGCATAAATGGAGATACCCCTTCTCTGTGTCCAGCCCGTGGAGACAGAGACAAATAGTTGTGTCTTGGCCACCCTTGGACCCAGGGTTACACACTCCAGGGGCAAAGTATGATCTCTGAAGGACAGATCATGAAAGAAGCCTGCACAGGCCTCATCCACAGGTGTGAAGTCTTTGGACAGAGAATTACAAGGTATAAATGTCCTGAAGCATATCTAGAACAGGGCCTGGTAGATTTCTCATCTACCCAGGAGTGAAGGGAATAGCCAGAGGAGGGTGAGAAAGAAGGCCCTTTAATGCACAAGGTACATGACAGGGGTCCAGTTTCCCAGATCAAATTTGACAAAGAAAAACAGACAACAATAAATACGCTGCCTTAACTAAACCCCATATCTCTAATCCTCTGTCTCCAAAAGCTCTCCTTCCTGCCAATAACCTGTATTAATGTGTTATGTCAAGATATGAACCTGACATGATGATTGACCAGTTCAGATATAAGATTTGTGTACCTTCTATGGAACAAGCTCTTTATTTGGGCAAATGAGGGAGTCCAGAAAATGGAGTCTTTATTTCCTATAAAGAAACTTTTGAGAGGTCCCTTCTCTACCCATACTTCTTGCATGAGTCATGCACAATTTTACTTTCTTATTATGTTATGTTAGTGACCATACAGTACATCATTAGTTTTTGATATAGTGTTCCAAGATTCATTATTTACAAATAATACCCAGTGCTCCATGCAATAACATGCCCTCCACCCACCCACCACCAGGCTCACCCATCCCCCCAATGTCCTCCATGTTATTCCTTATGTTCCACAAGTAAGTGAAACTATATGATAATTGACTTTCTCTGCTTGACTTATTTCACTCAATTTTAGACCTCATCTCAAGAGCTGCAACTAAAGCAACTGCTTTAACATTCCCCCTTTAACCTCAGAGGAGCGCAGAAAAGAGGTGAAGCCAGGCATTCAGAAGTCACCAGAACAGAGAATGAGAAATAGTAGCAGGTTGAGAGATTACCAATTCCAGATTACAGGAAAGAGTATATGTGGCAATGGGGGAGGTGCTCCTGAGTAAATGAGCACTTTTCTTCTATTGATTCATTTATTCTTTTACTTAACAAGTATTTTTTAAGAACCTACTATATACTACCCACTGTTTGAAGAATTAGGGAATCAGTGATGAACAAAATTGTCAAGGTCCTTACTTTTACCAAGGTTATAGTCTTACAGATTAGACAAAAATTAACCAACCCATTCCATTCATATAAAATTATAAACTGAAAAATGCTCTAAAGGAAAATGCAAGGTATTCTATTCTAGCATATAATAGGTAGACTCAATCATACCTGGGGCATCAGAAAAGGCTCTCCTGAGGAAATATCATTCCAGCTGATCTGAAATGAATAAGCTGAATAGTTTACAATAGTTTATAAACATGAATAGTTTACTAGACAGAAAGAAACGAAAACTCAATGGCCCTACGATGGAAAGGTAATACACCGTGTGAGAAACAGAAGGATAGCCAGTTGGCATAGACAGCAGAGAGTGAGGGAGTTCTAGAAGGGCGGGACAGATCATGCAGGGTCTTGCAGGCCACTGTACACATTTTGGTCTTTATCCCAATTGCGATGGGATGCAAAGGGGGAAGACCTATAATCAGATCTGCATTTTTAATATCTTGGCAGTACTGAACATCTACTAGAGCACAAGGTGAAGTGGTATAGAAAAGACTCTCGATTGGAGGCTATTCCAGAATCCAGGAAATATGGCACCTTGGCCCAGGATGGATGGTGGGGAAGATAAAAAGAAATTGACAGATGAACAATATTTCAGGAGGTGAGATCAACCCAGGATATCGAAGATAAATGAGAGGGATGATGATGCTTGGTTTCCGTCTAACACAAGATGTGTGGTGATGTCTTTTGTTAAGATATGCACGCTGAAGAAGAAACAAAGTTGGGCAGGTGGAGAAGAGTTCCGTTTTGCATCTGAAGGCTTATCATTTTCATGAGAACATGTTCATGACTGATATCATAAAAAAGAGACATCCAATCAAGAAGTCTTAAACTGAAGCTGAAAGGAGAGATTCTTTTGACTTTTTATGGTTTGTTTGCTTCTTTTTTAAAAAAAGAGATTTTATTTATTTATTTATTTATTTAAGAGCAAGAGCAAGCACACAAGGTGAGGGAGTGGAGGAGGATCAGAGGGGGGAAGCAGGCTCCACACTGAGCAGGGAGCCTGATGCGGGGCTCAATCCCAGGACCTTGAGATCATGACCTGAGCCAAAGGCAGACACTTAACTGACTGAGTCACCCAAGTGACCGTTTGCTTACTTCTATCAACTCAATCTAAGAATAAAAGCTAGTAAGTAACTGTACGTGTGCATGTATATTTTGACTCAGTCTTAAGTTTAAACTTTTAAAAATTTCATTAATATAATGAAGTTCCAAAATTTTAAAGCAGTAGAAAAGATGACACAAATTATTCAGAGTTGAAAAATGTGCACCCCCAAAGCTTGTAATTTGCCGAAAGTTACTCAGTGAGTAAATGATCCTATTAGAAACCAGCCCAAATTCTACTGATAACTGGAGCAGTGTTCTCTCTGTGACAGAGACAGTATGCTCCCTGGGCTGGATGGTAACCCACGTCACCTAGGGGCTGGTAGGGAGTGTGGCATGGACCTTATACAGACATGCACATGCTGGACCCTCATCCCTAGGATCCTCTTCCAGGCAATCTGGAGAGGAGTCCAAGGGTCTGTACTTTTAAACGACCTCCAGGTGTTCATAATTGGCCAGATTTGGGACCCAGTGTAATTAATACCCCATACCACCTCTCCTTAGACCATTCTGTAAGGTTTTTTTTTTTTTTTTAAGATTTTATTTATTTATTTGACAGACAGAGATCACAAGTAGGCAGAGAGGCAGGCGGGGGAAAGAGGAGGAAGCAGACTCCCCACCGAGCAGAGAGCCCAATGTGGGGCTCGATCCCAGGACCCTGAGATCATGATCTGAGCCGAAGGTAGAGGCTTAACCCACTGAGCCAACCAGGCGCCCCTTCTATAAGATTTTTAAACAGATATTTAAAATATATTTTTTCTAATTAAATACTTCTCAGTTTTTAAGGCAATTAAAAGTATTCATTATAAAAAGTATTCATCACTGGAATGAATTCAAAGATTGAAAATTCAGTTTGACATAGATGTGAATGACAAGAGGCTTTACCATTTCTATGGAAGAATAACACATTTCCAGTACAAAAACAATCCATTATATATACTTCCTTTTTATAAAATAAAAATCCCTTGGTTGTGTTAAGATTTTTCAGAAATTTAAAGTAGTTTTGTACTTGTAAACGTCTAATTTAGTCATTTCAGTTTACACTTTCTCTTTTCTAAAGAAAGATACAATAGGTCAAAATCCAGCCCAATTTTGTTCTTTGTGCACCATAAAAACTCAAAATGATAAAAAGAAAGGGGGGGGATGTTTTATGAGTAAGAGTGAACATTTTTGTATAAACAGCACTAATACCGGATTTTATAAACAATGGGCACAAAACAGTATACTTGGAAAACTGAGCAAAATTGGATACTGTGAATAAAGCATAAAATGATCCTGTAAGTATCGCTAATCAATCTAGACTTCAGTGAGAGGAGTCACAGAGATCAAAGTTAAATGAAGCAATCATGAAGGACACTAACGAAGGCACGGAAGGGCACAGGGATGGGAGGTAAGGAACCAGCACATCTGGCGTTAGTAGAGAGATGAATATATTGAGTTATTTTTGTCTGACTGACCATTATGCCACAGAAACATGCAAATGCGTTCCTGGTTTCTTTCTTTTCAGATTCCGTAGCACCTTTGTTTCTCTCACCTTTGTTTCTCTCCGTTCCTCCTCCTCCTCCTCTCTCTCTCTCTCTCTCTCTCCTGGTGGCCATTAACTATACTGACAGTTTGACAGGCTGAAATAAGGAAATAAAACACTTAAACATTGTTTCCTGATGTATGCATTCATCTCTTCTGCCAAACACAGATATTGAGGAGATACGCCTCCTGTCAGCTCACTAAATTACACCCTGGCTCACAGGCAGCACCGAACTCAGGTCTCTCAATCTCAGCGCAGCTCCAGTCCTTCCAGAAGAATATGCAGAGGCCTCCTTCTATTTGCAGAACTACTCCCTTTATCATTTTTAATACCGAATTTTCTTAAGTGATGGATTGGATTTCCACCGAAGAGCTGATTATTTTCCTCCTTTTTAAAAGCTGTTGGAATTCAGTTTTATTTTTTAGAGTGCCCTAAGATAAGCAATGGCAGAAGAATGCGACAGCAATGGTTGGTTACAGGTTACAGCCAATGAAGAGTTCTAGCCTTCGCAAACTAGACACAAATTTAACCTAACACTGATTCTCTTGATAGGTCCGGGGATCGGCAGAAAAAAGGTTGATCATGATGTCCTAAAAGACCACAGATAGGAGACTCTTCCCCATTATTATTTGCATGTGGCCACTAAAGTCAGACTTGAGTACAGCAAACTTGGAAAGTCTTACAAATAATAATTCTTTTATTCCAGAGGAGATTGCTGTGGATTAAATTTTGAGAGAATAATAGATGAGAGAGAGGGATAAAGGAGGAACAATGACTTTCAATTGGTTATTTACCACCCTCTAACCACAATGAATATGAAGGAGAAATTTCAAAGCGAAATATTTAAGAATTTAAAACACAAAGAACGATGGAAGTAAACCGCTAACACTTCTTTGCTTCAATTCTCTCAACAGCACTGATTTAGTAACAACTACGTAGAGTGCCCAAGCGCATAGCCTCTGAAAGAGGCTAAGGGCACTCCCACGTGTATCCTGCCTAGTTCCTACGGAATTTGAAGTCCTAGGGGATATGCTACAGTCATAAAAACTAAATGCAAGGTGGAAGGTATTTCCAAATGGAGGTACAGGTAAAATGCTGTGGAAATTCAAAGCAGGGAGGAATACCCCTACCCTCACAATTAGGAATTCACAACTCAGTTGGCTTAGAGATCAAAAAATTCCCCTATTATAAGACTTTCACATTTCATTGTAATTACTTGTTTTATGTTATGTACCTTCTCTGTCAGGCTGTAAGAGCTGTGAGGCCCCATGCCTTGTCTCCTCTATTCACAAGTTTATTTTCAAAACCGACACGGTAGGGCATGTAATGTACTCCCAATAAATGTTTGTTGAATGGATGAGTGAATTATCTTGTGATAATGAGCACTGACTGAATTCGAATCTCCTGAGGATGGTTTTCTGAGTTTCTCATTCAGGTAATTCCCTATCTGATTGAACATGGCCAATAAAACAGATGGGAGACTCGCATAAAGCTGCCAGACACCCCAATGATCATAGATACTATATTTAATTAGCACCATTGCCAAAACATAGCCACGACCAAATGACCAGTTCTGTAGAGCTGAGTGTTTCCTTTTACTCATAAGAAGCCTCTTTTACAATCCGATAATTATTAATGATTATTAAGAATTAATCACAAGAATGGTGATGCACAAGAAAGTTTCTGCAGTGTTTCTTTCTCCTCTTTTATTTCGTATTTTTCCCAATGAAAAGTACTTCCTAAAAATGTCCTTGCAAGACATTTTTCCATCTTCCAAGAATGATAATCCAACTATTGCTAATATAAATTATCAATAGAAGTGAGACGTTACCACAGTAAAGATTATAAAACAATAAATGAAAGGATCATTAAGCAAATCCATCTGAAGAATAGTTCAACCAGATAAGATTAAATTATTTCACAATAAACTAGTATCCACATCATTTTGCTTTATCAAATGTTATCTGAAACAATATTAGCTACTATTTACTAAGTGCTTATTTATAGGCACTAGGCATGGTATTATATGAATGTTTCTTCATTAAAGTCTCAAGATTATCTTATGAAAGGGTGATTTTTATCCTCCCATCACAGATTTAAAAAACTGAGGCATGGAAAGACTGTCCTACAAAGTGAGGAATCCAAGTTCACCACAGTCTGAAACTCCAAACCATTTCCATTCCAATTATTCTGCTCTCAGCCATCATTATATAATAGAGTGATTACACTTACTTTGGCTTAAAATTCTCAAATATTTCACAAGGAAATTCTTCTTAGTACTGGTCATAACTTTAAACTAAGTTCTTTCAAGTCAGTATAACATGCAAAATACAAACTTCGTTACCTGACTAGAAAAATGTTTCAATGATAAGATAACATTTGTTATCTCATGAAAAAAGTCTGAAGCAAGCTATCTGTTTCAAAATGCCATTTTGATTATGGAATAGGGGATTCTATGTGAAGTTAGGGTTAAGCAAAGCCCCGAGAGCTGGGTCTTGCTGGGGTTTGAGGGTAAGTCAGGACATAAAGAGCAGGACCCCTTTGACTAATTTCTCCTAGACCTCTTGTTCTTGCTTTGTCCCACTAGTTTCTAATATGTCTTGGCAATCTCTTACCTTTTAAAATGTTGAAAGGGACACTTTGGGGGGAAAAAAAAAACAAACAACTGCTGGTCTTTTACCCCTTAGTCATATGTTTGGATAAGGTATGAATAATTCTGACCACAAAAACTACACTCTATTATAATATAGTGTCTTCTAATAGTTTATTCTGGATTTAAGAGGTCAAAAGAAACACCCTGCTTTTGCCATGGCCCCAGACCCTTCTCTAAATTTATATTTATAAAATATATATTTTATCAAGGGATAGGAAGAAGGCTAAGATTTTCATCCCCAACTTCTGAGACACCAAAATGTTTCTATGGATATCTTACACCTTGACCAAAAACAGCCCCTGAATACCACTGAGACAAAAAGACTTTCTCTTTCACCACACTTCCATCTATCCTCAATTCTACTTTAAAAACAGAATATTCACTCATAATAACACTAGATCTTTACCTTATAATATCAAAAATAAGTGTAGTAGAGAGAAAATGAAGAAGACAGTGGCCTGTTTAGAGACAAGGCAAAGAAGGAAGGAAAAAAAAAATGAAAGGAAGGAGACAGAATCCTTTTGTTTAGTCCACACCCTCCGGTAAAGTTAGAGGTTTGCTTTAAGATAAAATTGCCCCTTTTAGTCCACAATGATATTTTATTTCTATGCAACTTCCTTCTCAAATAGGTTAATTACAGAGGCAATTAGTCTAGCTACACACAGGATGTCACTATTCCCTTATATAAATAGAACTAGAACACATGTTTCAGGCAGAGAAAAATATCTGTAAAGACCAATTTCAAAATGCATTTGAAGTTCTTTGTTGAGAGATGCTATATTGCCTAGTTTGAGTTAAATTTCCTTGTTGTCACCATCCTTGTTTATTAAGAGGCCTTTATGTTTTATGATTACTGTGGAAGTTCTTTACATGAACTAGGAAGTTCTGCTCAACTCAGAATTAAAAAATCCAAAAAGGAGAGGTATCATGGCACAAGGTAACAGAACAGGAATAAGTTAAAGTCTTCTTATTAGCAAGGCAAATAGATAGGAAAAACAGAGCTGGAACTGAAAAAGCTAATTCTGTATTAGTTTAAACAAATGTTCTGACCTATACAGCTCCTAGGTTTTTAGTGCAAGTACTTTATTTTACATATTCAGAGTTTGGAAACTAGTGACTACCGCCGTTCTGAGAACCAAAGGGTTCCTAGCATGAGAAGAAGCTGAAGTGAGCTTTTCTATTTCTAAAGAGTGAACATGTGTAGCTCTGGGTAGCACAATCCAGTCTTGGTGACACACATGGAATTCCCAGGAAAAGTTGTTAAGTCACTAATAATGGCATCCATTTTAGCCTGAAACTTCTAACTACTGATTATTGCTTATATGTTTATCAACACCAAAATGATAAAGTGCTTTTCAAGAGAATAAATTGCTGTATCTAGTACTAAATACATATTCATAGAGGGCACTGTCCTTCTTGATGGTAGCTACCCAGGAAGACACAACTGCTAGACACTAATGACACACTAACATCTATGGTTCATTAGCTCGCTTGTTTACTGTGGCAATAGTGAAAGCAAGGTCCTTAGGTCAGATCCTCATATTAACCAGTGCACTCCTTTCTCTTCTTTGGCCATCGATTATTTTCTACTCACTTTTGACCATCTGTCTCAAATAAGACTCGACACTAGCCACAACAGGGCCTGAGCGAGAGACACAGTGACTATCAGTACAAGAGAAAGACGTTCAAGCCCTACTTCCTACTGAATGATGGCTCTGCTATTCCTGTGTCTTCATACGTGAAGCACTTCACATTGCTTACAAGCCAACCTGCCAGTGTGTGCTTCAACCCCAGCAGCTCTCTGTCTGGCTCTGTATCCTGACTCCACCTCCCACTAGCTGTTGAGTCACGGCAAGTTACTCAATTTCTCTTTCTTTCTCAATTCCCTCAGCTGAAAAATGGGTTTAATAATAGCACTGGCTTCACGAGGTACTTAGGAGGCTTAAATTAGATCCTACATGCAAAGTCAAAAAACAGTACCTGGCAAAAAGAAAGTGCTCAGTTAATGATAGTTACTCCAAGTATTCCATACTAAACAAAAAGTGATGGGTTTTTCCTGCTGTTACCTGTGTGTACGTGTGTGCATGCGTGCTTTTATATCTGAAGGTCTTACATTTAAATTTAACCTCCTTTAAGATAAAGCAGAATTTTAAATAATGGTTACGATTCTACAGGATCAGTGAACTGAGGTTTGTAAAGCCCTCTAACCACACAGAATCTTCCCATAGTCTAGGCCGGTACAGCAGTGTCTGGGATTTCAATCCAACTTACCTGAGTGGACAGCAGCAGCAAGGTAGAAACAGGCTTCCCTCTTCTAATATGAATCCCAAACTACTGCTGATGACACAGGAACAGGCAGGGAATGGAGTGATCTCCTTCCAGAAGATGAACAGTGCCACTGAGAACTTCTGAAGTAACTTTTTTGTAAAAGATCATTGGCTTTATTGCTTCTATTTGACCTTTTGGCCCTCTTTCCTCTAGGGAGTTTGTGAGTGGGTGAATAAGTCAGCTTTGCAGCTAAGCAAATAAGTTGTTTTGACTATAGTGCCTACAAATATAGAGACCTCTGCATACGCATGTTCCTTCCAATGCATGCACCAGGATAGCTCCAGAAAGCCTGACAATTAAAAGTGTATTGCAGAAGTTATAAAGGAGCAAATTAGGATATTTCCTTCAATGTAAGAGCCAAATAAATATTGTTTTCTATTACAAGTCTCTCTCTCTCTCTCTCTCTCTCTCACACACACACACACACACACACCCGACTTGTTTCAGTCTCATCATCTTTTCATATAGGATTGCCTGATGAGATTTAGTCTTTGTGGAGAATAGGAACCTCAAGGTTTTAAGATTACTGATCTGTATTTTCAGCCCCTGGAACAGCTGATGTGAACTCACTTCATGGGTAACTAGATGGATTGCGTGGACAGAAGTACTTAAGAGGACATGGGGGAAGGGAATCAAATGAAACAGCTTATGATAGGGACTATAAAATCACTATCAGAAGAGACACTATAAACACAATAGAATTCTTCACAGCCCAGATCTTTTTTACACAAATTAGGGCATAGAACAATTCAAATCAACCCCAACACCAGGACTGTGTGATCAGGTAAGCAGTCAACACCAGGAGCTAGCAAAAAATTGCCATGAAGCTGACTGGTCAGTTATATGACGGTTCCTCCTTCCCCTTTAACTCAACATTTTAGATGAATTTGGTATTTAACAATTACTTAGATATAAAATGACCAATTACTCAGAGGTTTTCTTTTTCTTTTTTTTTTTCCCCCAAATTCTTTACGATCTTAGAAAGAAAGAAAATTCTTTACGATCTTTTCATGGTAAAAAATGAGAGCTATTAGTGTAACAGCATTACACATAATATAAAATGGCCTCATTTACCGGTAGAATCAAGTGGTTTGTAAAACTCCATTCCTCAAACAATTCATTCACAGGAATGCAAAAAAAAAAAAAAAAAAAAAAAAAAAAAAAGAATTAAACATTATTTCTGTACACACTGTACCTGTTGATACAAAAAGATATATGATTACATAGCTGTTAATCTTTATTACTCTTACACTTTTTTAATATTACATAGTAAAAATTCACGGGAAGTGGTATCTAACTAAATTTTGCTGAAATGGTTTTACTAATACTTTTCTCCTATTTGCTATGCTTTTCCCCCCTTTTCTCTCTTAGTTGACTCTTGACCTTACTGGGCAAAAAATAATAATCATTTAGATTCATCTTTTTACTGCACATAGTTTCAGGTTCCCCTCTCATTCTTTCTTCTTTCAGCCATTACTCCTGGAAGAGAGCCAGAAGCCATGCTGGAGAGGTGCCAAGAGGTCCTGTTCTAGTACAGTTTGAGCGCCTCTGTGTATATCTCTGCTAGGCTTACCTAAGTCACCACTTACAATATTGAGTAGAAAGAACGGGTTGGAATAGTCAGCATTTATAAGTCAACTGGTTACATGATACAAAAATATATAGCCAACCTCAGAATTTATAGCAATAACATTTATGTATCGTGTTACTCCTAGAACAATCCAATTTATAAAGTGCCTATAGTGTATACATAAGGAATAATCATAAATCATTTACATTAAACAGTGTCAACTAGCAAAACACAACTTTCCTCCTAAATTCTGCACACTAAGATTAATGAGGTTGCTGAAGGGAAGCACACTTAAAAAAAAAAAAAAAAAAAAAAAAGGCAGCTCTGATTCATCCTAGGTGGAGAACATATCCATATAAAGGGAGCAGGTGTCTGTAGTATGATTTAGAATACCTATGGAACATCTCTGGAAAATATTAACTTTCTCTGAAGTAGAGAGCTGTCGACAAATTAAGCTGGGAGTGTGGCAAGAACCCAAGTCTGTCACCAACTTCAAGCTTTCTTTTTATTTCCTTCTCAGTAAAGAATAGATTAAAAACAAATAAACAGAGAAAACTTTAGGCCCTATTTGACCAGCTGTCTGACATGTTTTCATCTACAGGCACTTTTAGAAAACATGGCAAAGATTATGTAGATTACCTGCTTTGCCTCTTTGACTCCCAGTTGGAGAGAAACGTCAATCAGTGACCAAAGCTATCAAAAATTCTAAAGTGAAACTCAAATATATTTGTGGATTTTCTCCTGTTCACCCCTTAGCTCATTCCCTATTCAGACAGGCAGGTAGGTGTCTTTAGAAATGTATGCTTTGGGGTCTCAGAGTAAACCCTTCCTTCTCCTTAAAAAGCCTTTAAAATAAATAAAAGGGAATGTTTTGACTGTAAAGGCATTTAACCTTATCTGAAACTCACACCTACACAGCTGAAATGGACATCGTGTAAAAAAAAAAAAATACAGCATGGATTGGTCTTATAGGACTTTGGTCCTCTATCTTTTGTCTTTAGGAAAGATTACAGGAGTGACCCTTTCTTCCTGCTTTAACTCACAGCCTTAAAAATATCCACTGACTAGTTTTAGCCCAAATGGAAAAATAACATTTTAAATTAAATATTTTTAAAGCTTGTTCTTTAAAAAAGAAAACCCATTTCTCCAAACTCCACTGATGACAAATATGACTATGGAGAGAAACAACTCCTTATCACGGTTAAATCTAAAATTGAATCTGAAAAACAGAGAAACGTATAGCAAGAAAATTTGTAAACTAGCTTTCAACGAATGAACTACCTGCTGTTTCCTATCCACAGACAATTGGCACTGTGTAAAGATATGCTGTAATCTAGAAAGCCAAACAAAACAAACACCATACACACACGGAGTGGTAACAGATCAAACAAGAACAAACTTTTCAGTTAAAGCCAGAACTGGTGGTAAACTGAGGTTTTCAGGAGGGGTTTTTAAAAATAACATGTTGGTGTGGAAAGCCAGATATATTATAGCCTTTGCAGAAATATTTTGAAAAGTGGACACCCTCCAAAACAGCTGTAGCATTTCAGTAACATTAGTTGATAGAGAAAAATATAATGTCTTTCTTCACAACTGAGAATAACAAGGAACAGTAAAGAATCTCTTTCAGTCTTTAGTCTCTCTAGTAGAAGATTTGGGTTAAAAAGCTTATCAATTTATGAGGAAGAGTGTTAAACCCTCAGTGTTTTTGCTTGTGTAAAGAGACAAAAGGTGGCACAGTAAGCCTGTCTTCAATTAACATGTTTATTCTTTAAAAATATCAGGCAATATTTGTGATGACATGGATAAACTAGAGGGTATTATGCTTAGCCAAATAAGTCAATCGGAGAAAGACAACTATCATATGACCTCCCTGATATGAGGAAGTGGAGATGTAATGTGGGGGGTTTGGGGGATAGGAAAAGAAAAAATGAAAGAAGATGGGATCGGGAGGGAGACAAACCATAAAAGACTCAATCTCAAAAACAGACTGAGTGTTGCTGGGGGGAGGGGCGACGGGAGAGAGTGGTGGGGATAAAGACATTGGGGAGGGTGTGTGCTATGATGAGTGCTGTGAAATATGTAAACCTGGTAATTCACAGACCTGTACCCCTGGGGATAAAAATACATTATATGTTTATTAAAATTTTTTTTTAAAAATCAGGCAATCATGGAATTCCTTCCCATTTTTGAGTAATATTTTGACTCACTTAAGAAAAACTCCCCTTGGGCGCCTGGGTGGCTCAGTGGGTTAAGCCGCTGCCTTAGGCTCAGGTCGTGATCCCAGGGTCCTGGAATCGAGCCCCGCATCAGGCTCTCTGCACAGCAGGGAGCCTGCTTCCCTTCCTCTCTCTGCCTGCCTCTCTGCCTACTTGTGATCTCTGCCTGTCAAATAAATAAATAAAATCTTTTTAAAAAAAAAAAGAAAGAAAGAAAAACTCCCCTTGTGTTCAGAGATGCAACTCAGAATCCCAACCTAACTCCTGCTTGTCAATAAACTGAGAAATCTAGGTAAAAATAAAGCATATTTATGACTGTTTCCCTGGCAGTTGCTATGTTTTTGTCCACATTATTAAAATACTATTTTCTAACCAATATTAATGAAAAGTACATAATCACTATGTAGGCATTTTTACAGTATCCACATTTTCCAATGATCAACCTATATTTTCTACCAATTTTCCTAAGATTTCTCAATTTAAAATAATTTCAAAAGAAACAACTGACATCACCAACATGTTCTAAAACAAGTATTGCTGGAAGGAAAAAAAGAAGCAAATCAACAGGTAGTTTGGGCCAATCAGCAAAAGGATATTCTTTACAAATCACTTTCATAGACCTGATACTTTTTTCCAAGTAATAATATTTATTTTTAAATTTCTTTTATTTGAATGTAGATGACACACTATGTTACATTAGTTTAAGGTATATAGTTTAGTGATTTCACAAGCTTATACGTTATACCATGTTCACCACAAGTGTGGCTGCATCTGTCCCCTCCCATCACTATTACAATATAATTGACTGTATTCCTTATGCTCTGCCTTTTATTCTGATTAATACTTTTTTTTAACTGAACTGACTAAATTGAAGGGATTTAGGATGCACATAAACACAGGTCCCCATCGCAATAAAAGTTGTTGAACAAACATTGGAAAATGTCTTTTTATCCTAATAGAAGTCTTCTGACGTTGCCAGTTTAAAGTTTTTATCTTCAGTAAAAGATTTTGCCTCTTTTCTTCATACACAATAGTAGTTACAGAAACATCTTCAAGGTGAACCACTCACTTCTACTTTAGCTAACAAGAAAATATAACTTCTCTTTCATTCTTAATTTGATTTTATCATTTAAACAACTAGTTATAGATTATATTCATTTTGTGTCTATTTTCAGGAAACAGTCTAAGTAAAAACACATTTTCCTGGATGGCTATGGCTATCAATACTGTTTTTTGTTTGTTCCAGAAGGCATTGATTCATTGTTACTTTTAGAGTTTCTTAATCTAGAATCCATGGATCGCTAAGAAATTTACAGGTTTCTGGAAATGTATGCAAAATTTCATGTGTGCATACCCATTCTGATTTTTCTTCTGACAGCAATTATTTGTTTGTTTGTTTTGCTAGCTAGCATCCATACACCCTCCTTCTATTAAAAGTTCCCCCCTTCCCTCTGGGAGACATCATAGAGATGCCTCTAGGCATCTCAATGCCTAGTCCATGCAACGTGATAAAGCTGGCTCTATCTCTTGCTGCAAGAGAGGTACACAGGATTAGTCTGTGATCTAATCAAAGCTAATTAGTACAAAGAGACTTTTGATAAGGCTTCTGGGAAAGAGACTCTCTTTTTCCTGTTTGATCTGAATGAACCATGAGAGGATGCCCATGCTATTGCTACCATCTTGTTCCCAAGTGAAGCTAAGACTGAAGCTGTCTCAGTGGAAGCTAAGAAATGGAGAGAAGTTGAGTGCTGCTTACATTATTTTAATATAGAAGTTAGCTCTTTGCCTAGACTTTCCATATTTTAATAAATAACACAAGTACCTGCATGCACATTCATATCATCTTACTCCCCAACACATGCACAGGTGACTCCTTCCTTCTTTAGCTTAATTGCTACTGGCTTTCTCTGACTTTTACTATACTTTACTATTAATAAGTGTACTTTACCATTAATAACCTTTACTATTAATAAAAATTCCCCTCTGTATCTTTATATATGTCCATCCTACCTGTCTCATTACATATTGCCAAAATCATGTGCCATATGCTGTTTCTTAATTTGGTGCACATGAATTTGATCAGTTTTCCAGTCCTTTTCTGTCAAAGTATACGAGTACGGGATTGTCTTCCAATTTGGGGGAGCGGGAAGGCAGGGAAGCAGATTAAAAACTAAGGATTCAAATAGAGAGCCATGTTATAAATTTTATCAGGAGTAGAACAAATTGAGATTTTTATTAGACATACATAAGAAAACATATTTCAGTCAAGCAAATATCTTTAGCATAGATTAGAAGGAAAGGATTTTTATGCATTTTAATCTCCATTCCAACCAGACTTAGCTGACATAATTATGGGGCCCCTAAAAGTAACTGTTGGGGTTTAGAAGCACTTGCCACTTCCTTTGAACTGGCTCTATAAATGCCAAGACTGAGTATTTCAGATTAAATAAATAGATTAATAAACATCTTTGGTATATCCATCATTAAGGTTGATTTATGTTCTATTGCCAGCAGTAATTCAAGGAAATGCCATGCTATTCAAAAAATATTTCATGTCGTTCTCACCATTTTGCCAATGTTATGACACCACGTAAGTATGACAGTATCTATATTCTTTTGCTGTTCTAACTATACTCAAAAGCCAATAGATATTAAACCACT
Organism: Lontra canadensis; assembly: GCF_010015895.1. Classification (NCBI taxonomy): domain Eukaryota; kingdom Metazoa; phylum Chordata; class Mammalia; order Carnivora; family Mustelidae; genus Lontra; species Lontra canadensis. Next base: position 33,538,948 of record NW_022631003.1, on the reverse strand, counting down.
TTAAGTTTACATGGGCATCAGCACAAGAATCACTCATATTTATAACTCTGATGAATGGCCTTTCATTTATAAATTTATAGTGTATCCATAATTTCTTTAGGGAACCAAAAGGTTCATTCAAAAAATTGCCACAACATTTATCTATGCAAAGATGATGGATATGGTTTATAAAATTAAATGCTTTTAAAAATTAAAATCATATTGCAAAAAAAAAAAAAGGGGGGACTTTTTTTCTTGGGTTGCTCACATTTTAAAATGATCCCAACTGCACTCTCAGCACTTACAATGCTTAATCTAGATAGCGTATTAATATATGTTCTAAGTAGATCCAAATATATTGTTGTTAGTGCTGTGGAGCAGCAGTATGAACTACTGGACATCAAATTCGCTTAAATTTATTATTTTCTAATTCAATTCCTCTATATTAAGCTATAAAATATATAAAGTATAACTGGGATATAATATTTCTTATTTATATTACTGCATTTACTGTACTATTTCTTCAAGACCACTCCCAGCACACTGCATGGTGTATGGTAAGCACGGGCTATTATAAACTTTACCTTAAATAAAGTACATATTTGCCAAAAATCACCATTAACTAAATAAGGAATCCTATTTTACCGCAATATGGACTTGGCTCAATTAGAGAAATCAGTGAAGTAGGAGAAAATGAGAGGTGAAAATGATCCTAAAGTAACCAATGAAAAGCGGAGTATTAACATTACAAGTGTGAAGAAGAAAGCACATTGTTCTTATGTGCGATGTGAGATGGTGACATTCCTATTCTCCCTTCACTTGCCCTCATGTACTATCCTAAGTAGGAAATACAGACAAATCTCCATGCTATGCCCCCACCCCCAAAGGCAAAGGAAGTAAAACTTTTTAAAAATCTACCCTATTATTAAAAGAATATATTAAAAGACTGAAGCTGAGTTTAAATATTTGATTAGTTATATGAACAACAATCTCTAAATTACTAACTTTATTATTAGCTCATCCAGCCAAAAAAAACCAAAAATGGTTACAAATGCTTGCAAAATTCATAGGCAAAATATTTCTCACATATTACACTCTCTCTGTTCTGCTTAAAACTAACATATTACTAAAAAATAATAAACAGTTTACATACCCCAGTGAATCGCTAGCTCCTTATGGACAGGAACATACTTGTCATCATCTTTGGGTCACCAGTGTCCAGCACAGCACCTGAGATATAATGCATACCCCATAAATGTGTTTGAATTAATTAAATGATGCAGTGCTGACGGGAATCCACTTGGGAAGTATGAATTCAATGATATAACCATTCTATATAGCAATCTTCTTCCTCTATATCCTTCATTATTAAATTATCAGAGCACATTCTTATATATTTGAATGACAACTTTGTCCTGAAAACAATTCTCAAGAATAATTGCTTCTAAATTCTTATTACATTATATATTCTTATTGTCCTTTGATGGAGGCAACAAAGTGTTTAAAATCATGTACTTTCGAGTTAGGCTGTCGTTGGCTTAAATTCTGGTTCCACCATTGACTATTTACATGGTCTTGGGTAAATCTCTTAATCTATAAATCTCAGCTTATTTTCAAAAGAAAAATAATTACAGCATCATTGGTGTCCAAAAATTAAAGGAAACAATGCTTAGCACACTGCCTGATATACAACATGCCTTCAATAAATGGTAATGACTATTTGCATTCATTTCTCTTTCCCTTCTTTTCTATGTGGTGAAGAGTTAAACTTATGCAAAGAAAGAGCTGGCCTTTGTCTTTCGCTACTAAGAGGTGATCTCTAGGTCTTCCAAATGTCATGTCTGGCAGGAGTGTCTTTGCTTGCCTAAGAGCTTTGGCCACAGGAGAGTCAAACCGTGATTTTGGATGGAGGCTTGGGGCCACGCAGTACCAATTCTGCCTCTGGAAGGAACTGGAGACTAAAGGTATCAACCCAATAGTGACATCCAGGAGGGGTTGGAGACTAAAGGTCAGAAACTTGGGCAGTATGTGATCACATCCCATTAATAACTCTGGACACCAAAGGCTCAAGCGAACTTCCCTAGTTGACAAAGTTCCATGCATACTGCCATATTGATGCTGGGGAAGTAATGCATCTGACTCTATGAGGAGAGGACAATGAAAGCTCTGTGGTTGATTCTTTAAGCCTCAAATTTTGACTCAGCCTTAGCCTTATACTTATCAGTTTGAGACCCAGCTTTATACACTTTTTCCCCTGGCTGATTTTAATTTGTATCCTTTCCATGTAATAAACTATAACCTTGAGTATAATCTGTTTTAGTGAATACTTCTAGCAAGTTGTCAAACCTAAAGGTGTTTTAGAAACCCCTCAAACTTGCAGTTGGTGTCAGAAATGAAGAGTAAGTGGGGAAATGTGTTTGTAGTTGACTAATTGTATAGTTAGTTAAACTCTTATACTTCCTTATTTAAATCTTGAAATCCCCAAAACTTTGAAAGATATTTTATTTTATCATTCAAGTTAACTTAACAAAGCTCTTACTATTAAAAATCACTTTGGGGTTGCCTGGGTGGCTCAGTGGGTTAAAGCCTCTGCCTTCTGCTCAGGTCATGATCTCAGGGTCCTGGGATCGAGCCCCGCATCGGGCTCTCTGCTCAGCAGTGAGCCTGCTTCCCCCTCCCTCTCTCTCTCTGCCTGCCTCTCTGTCTACTTATAATCTCTGTCTGTCAAATAAATAAATAAAATCTTTAAAAAAAATCACTTTGAAGTGATGATGTTTATGTATAGATTATATGGCATTGTTTTATTTTTCCTTGCACAAACAATGAAAACCACCCCCATTGCCACACCCCAGTAATAAATATAGAAATGTTTTGTTTCGCTTTGGTAATGTGAATGGTAGAAATATTCAGAAGTGAATGAGTCACAAACAAGTAAAATTTCTAAAGATTAGTAATAGTAGACCTGTCAAGGTCAGATATTAGAAAATTAACTTCATTAAAAGATGTGCTGGTTTTCAAACAAAATGTTAATTAAATCATACTTTTATTTTTGCTTTTCCAAAGTGCTTAGATAGCACTCTGCAAGACTCTGTTCACAACTTGGGTGTTTTTCTTTTTAATGTTATAAATTAAAGTTTGGTAGGTTGAATTTAAGAAGCTCCTCCCAAATTCTCCTAATTGGGAAACATGCTCTGCATAGTCCCTAGAAATGTGAATATCATGAATTTTACTCTCCTAAACTGGTTATATTATACACTTTTTTAAAAAAAGATTTTATTTATTTATTTGACAGAAATCACACGTAGGCGGAGAGGCAGGCAGAGAAAGGGGGAAGCAGGCTCTCTGCCAAGCAGAGAGCCCAATGCAGGGCTCAATCCCAGGACCCTGAGACCATGACCTGAGCCAAAGGCAGAGGCTTTAACCCACTGAGCCACCCAGGTGCCCCTATATTATACACTTTAAAACAGGAACTATCTGGTTAGACTTAACCCTTAAATCTTGATCTAGAGATCAAAGACAGAGGGAAATAAAGATTTGAATCATAAAGAGGCTTTGACACACTGGGGAGCACTCCAGAGCCTCTGGCAGCTATGGACAACCCCAAGCTGACGGCCAGCAAGGTAACAGGGACCTCAGCTCTACAACCACAAAGAGCCGAATTCTACCAACAAGAATGGGTTTGGAAGCAAATTTTTTTCCTCAGGAGTGCATGTAAGAACTCAGTCAGGCCAACCTTGATTTCCTCCCGTGCTTCTCTGGGCAGAGAAAGCCACACCGTACCAGACTCAACCTGGAGAACTCCAAGCTAGTGAGTGGGCCTTATTTTAAGCCACTAAAGTTTTTAATAATTTGACACACCATCATAAAATGAATACCCATGGGAACAAAACTGCACGTATTTTACTGACCTCTCTTCAGTCTTGCTCTGAAAACAAGTGTCAGTTATGTGCTCGGATTCATGTAGACCCCAGGTTACCATGGCCAAAGCTGAAAATTCATTGACCCACTCTGAACAAGAAATACAGAAAAGATGCGATGTATGCCAGAAGCTCTACATTGAATGTCTGTGCCCTCCAAATTTCATATGCTAAAACCTACGAAATGGGTTTAGGAGGTGGGGCTTTGGGAGGTGATTAGTTCAGGAGGGTGGAGCCCTCATGGATGGGATTAGCCCTCTTATCAAAGAGACCCCAGAGAACTCCCGACTTCTCCTACCCTGTGAAATTACAGTGGAAAGATGGCTATCTAGGAAGCAGGCTCTCTCCAGACAGCAATGTGCGGGTGCCCTGATTACATGCTTCCCAGCCGCCATAACGGTGAGAAATAAATTTCTGTTGTTTATAAGCCCCTCACTTTATGGTATTTTTATTATAGCAGCCCATATGGACTATGACAAAAATGTATTTATTGCCTATAAAATAGATCACTTGAAACCTCAACTCTCTATCTCCTATATGGAAGGTGTTGAGAAAGTAACTTAAAAGATGCTGTGCTTTATCTCTAGGTTTTCTTGGGCCATCTTAAGGGGTGGGAGCAGTCAGTGTCCATGCCTTCTTGAGGCATACGTGGGAAACTAGCATATGTTCAGTGCAGAGTGACAGACTCTAAGTACCTAGAGAAAGGTTAGAGGTCACTTAAAAGGAATCTCCCAGGAGCTTTCATAGAACATGGGACAACAGTTGCTCCCTGTCTCATTCCCATTTCATTCATTACAATGCTGCCGTATTATTTTTTATAAAACACAAATCTCATCATGTTGTACCCATATTCAAAATAACCAATTTTGATGGCCCTCAAGATATAGTCATTCATCCATTTATCCACTAAATATTTAAGTATGTATAGGATGCCAAATTCTGTGCTGGGTGATAGGGACACAATGGTCAGTCTGATAGACAAGGTCTTGCTCTTCATTGAGCTTTGCTCTTTCAAAAATATACTTCCCATCTTATTCATAAAAGACTATAATTAATATTTAATCCCTAACTTGGGCTTCATTCCTCTGGGAAGCCCTCTTTGACACTTCTAGGCAAACTTAGGCATGCCTTCTCTCCCATAAAATACTGTTCCTAATCATAAAATAAAATTGACCATATTGTATTAAAATGGCATGAGATTCCATGCCTGCCTCCTCCACAAGCAGAATATAAGGAGAAAATTCAGGAAGTGTACATATCACAAATTCCTAGAGTCAAGAAGAGATTCTGAATGAGAAGTTCCTCATTGGGAGAATCTACTCCTTTCTGTAGGATAGGCTATACAGTATATACACATAATGGAGAGAGAGTATTCTAACTTGAGAGTAGGAACTGGGCTTGGAGGTAAGGAATGGAAGCCCGTGGAATAACCTGTGCTAGCCTACACATCTTCAGTATGTCACACTGTGACATAATTCCTCTTGATGCTGTGTACTCTTCTTCTCAGTTAGGAGTTCCTGGAGGTCTCACCCTTTGTAGATTCCAGTATGCAAGTGGGGAGGTCAGCTACTATCTAGAACAAAGGGGCTCTTAATCAGCTTACCTAGTGAGACAACAACTTTGAATGACAGAATTTGAGAGTGAAAAGTTGTTTAAAGTTTTCCAAAAATTCCCTGTGAAAAAAACAAGAGCAAAATATGGATCCTAACTGATAGAGCCAATATAGGAATTCTCACGTACTTAGGGAGGAAGGGGGAAAGAAGTCTAGGGTAAGGAGAGAGGCAGAGCTCAGAGACAGGGGCCAGGCTTTCTGCATATCTTGTTATTAAACTGGTAAGGAGGTGGGGCAGGAGAATGTCAGCTGGATAAAAGGAATCCAAGTGCCTATGGGCTGACAGTTCTCTTTCAGGGCATCCTTTTTTGGGGAGGGAATGGAGGAGAACAGAAGCCTCTAAGAGAATCCCTGTTGTAAGTTTTGTACCCATGTAACCTGGAAAAGGAGAAATAAAACTCTGGTGAAGGAAGGTTCTCAGACTGAGTTAAAATTGGTTACTCTTCACAGGTTGTGTGCATGTGCAAAGAGCCTAAAAATTTCCAACACACACACACACACATACACACAAGTGAGACACAGAGAAAGACTGAGAAAGCCTTGGGATGAGAAAAGAGGGAACTCAAGTTCAAGGCAGTGGCAGGTCAGCAGCAGACACTCTGGCTCGGAATCTAGGTGGGGTACGCCGCACCATCAGGAATAGAGGCCTCTACTAATAGAGACAGTATCAGAGGGGGCAGAAGCCAGGAAGGATACAGAGGTCAACCCCAGGGTCAGCAGGCACAGCTGTGATGCTCCACACTCCTGCGCCAGTCATAGCAATACATGAACCCCTCAAAGATGGTTTCGTTAGTGCGCACAGGGGCAGAGCCAGCACGCAAGCGAGGGTCGTGAGGCATTCCGGAGGCACAAAAGGTAAGCAGCATCCCTCTCGGGGTAATGGAAGTGCAGGGCTGCCGCCAAAGAAGGCTGCCTCCTTACATTTTACGTCCAGGGTGTGTCCCTCACCCCAGTCTAGTACTAGGCTTGGTAAATAGAGAAAAAATCAAAAACAAAACAAACAAGAAAACGCAGAAAGAGATGGCTTGATAGTAAGGATATTGAGTTATTTTTGTGTGATATTGTATTTACTTTGGATTGCCTTTCAATCTGTCCAGTAGGGTAGGGACTCAGGAACAAGAATACATATGAGAACAGCTCCATTTTCTTTGTCTATTAGAGTATAAGTGGATACGTTGTGACTCAATTAGATATGTCTCAAAAATTATTATAATGGTTTCTCAGATTATTTTAATGACCCAATATATTTAAATAATTCTAATTATTGGAACTCAATTTAAATAATTAATTCTATTTAAAATACCCAAGATAAAAATCTTTTTTTTTTCTTTATACTTTATACACCGTCTAAGCATATCAGGTCTACTTCTTCCCATACTGTTGAAAATCACATGTTAACCTCACTCAAAGGAGAAAACCCAACAACTCAATTTCTTAAGAGTTAATAAGAAGGATGACCACCTATACTCCCCCGACACCCAGAGGCATATTTCCTCATGCCAAAAAGACACATGATCTAAAATCTTAAATCACTATAAATCTGAAATATTCGGGCAATTCCCCTAATTTAAACCATTGTGTGTTGAGGTCCCTTTTACAAATTTCAAGAACTTTCGCATGTTCTATTTAATAACTCCATAGGTAGCTGTACTATGTTGGAAACTGTCATTAGGACCTGCAGGTTTTGCCTTTGTGCTCTACCAGCCAGCTGGGTCTTCTTGGACGAGTCACTTGTTCTTTTGGAGTATTACATTTATCACACTGAAGGACTAACCTAACCGAGTTCTAAAGTTCCACCTGCTGTTTCCACCTCGAATAGATAGCATCTTCTGATAGTACCATAACCTTTCTATGATATGAATAAGGCACAAAGTTAACTGGCCAATCACAATAAAAGAACTGATAGCATGAAGAATTAGAGGCAGATATGTTCAAGATGGGGGGGGTGATCCACAGTCGTCATAATCAAACACTTTTTGTATAGGAATGACTATGCACAGGCATCGTGCTAAGTGCTTTACATGACCCTGTAATTATGGACTTTAATATACCCATTTTACAGACAAGAAAACTGGCACAAGAGATTAAGAAATATGCTCAAGATCACACAGCCAGAAAATCTTTAGCCAACTGTGATACTCTTATTAGCGGCAACCAAAAGAACTCACCTAAAACATAGGTTTTAGGACAAAAGAAATTCCAGAATCGCCACATATTAGAAAAGTTCACCATAGTCATTTCTGAAACTACAGTTAAAGAGGACTGCAGAAAGAAGTTATTGCTCAGAAAATTTACTTTCATGAGGTGGTAATATAAAAAAGCATACAAAGTTGAAACTGGAAAGGATATAATCATTTCTTGACTGCATTCTACAGGGGATGAAAATTAGTTTACCCTAGTTTACTAGTGACTGGAACACGGGGCTTCTCTTTTTCAGCCTACTGCTGTTCCTGGTCCTTTTCTAAAAGTTTTGGAAAGGCCGTTGTGGCTGAGAGTGCAGGTTCCAAGGCCAGCCTGCTTCTATAAGATATGAGGACTAATACCTACGGGATAGGGTTGTTGTGAGGAGTAAAATAATGACTACGTATCAACCCACAGGACCATTCCTGGCAGCCAGTAAGGGCTTAGTAAATGTTGGTCTCTATTATTACCATGATAACACATGTGGAAAACAAGGAGGCCAAAACATGATCACTCATTCAGCAACACACAGAAGAGAGCACAAAAGACTTGTTAATAAATACCATTTAAGATTTATCCATCCAATTAGTCTATTCCTGACTCTCCTAAGCACACCATATAGACAGCAGAGAGTAAATTTTTGTGAGGACTAGAGATAGAGGAAATGAGAACTCAATTACTAGCAAAGTTTTAGGGAGGAACCCTAGCTTCCAGCCTGAGCTTTATCATTAGTAACTGGATTTTGGAAAGCCAGACCACATCTCCAAGTCGCAGTTTCCTTCTTGGAACTTTCCTACCTAGGGATACTTCTGGAGGTTTCTCAAATTTCATTCATAACTGAGGTCCAAAAGATTTCATACATTAATTTAAATTATTCTAATGAAGTGAACAGTATATAATCTTCAATTACAAAATCTTTTGCTTTCTTGTTTTGTATCAGATTTCCTGCCATTATTAATTTAGGCATGATGATAGGAAAACATGTAAAATTTGAAATTCAAAGTCTTTTATCTTAAAAAGATCTCATGGGTGGAAGAAAGGGGGAACGAGTGCCCTAGCTCTGTCCCTTGCATAGCCCACCACTTGCTCAAGGGATCCTAACTCATAAAGGAGGAGGGCTGTATAGCTTTAAAATGACTTCATTCCCATATTTACATATTTTTAATAGGGCTATGATGAATCTCCTTCCGCTTGACTCCTATTTTGAGCTGTGATATTTTAATCTCCATTCTTGCTGCAACTTAGCAGATGAATGTGCAGTGTGACAGAGCTCAGAGGAAATAGTATAAATAAAGCAAAGTGGAGCTATGACATCTCACATTTTATAGCTTTTTTATTGTAGCCGAAGCATAAACAGAGCACAGCTGTGTTATACTTACCGCTGTGAGCACTCCCTCAATCCTCACCCCCTATTGCTTTTAAAAAGACAGTGCTCTTATTCAGAAAGCTTTGGCTGTGGGTAGCATGGCCCCACCGGGGCAGCCTCTACCCCAAACCACTGCACTCGATGCATTCCTCCTGGTACAGATGCAGATTTGTCGTGTTCCATATCATTCACCCGACTGAAAACCAACACGCCAACTGCAGCCCACACTGTACCACAGCAAAAACACGCTGCTCTCACCTACCTATCGGAAGATAACGCCACAAGAAAAACTATCATTGTCACCCCTTCTCAACGCACACACTGCGCCCAAATAATTTCCAAACACTCTCTTAATAGAAGACACTAGCTAGCAGTATTCAAAATAGTACACTCTCTTAATGAAAATGCCTTCATTTTCAAACGAAGAAGTTGTATTTCTCACTTTCAAGTTAATTCTTAGTCATGTCTGGGTGAAAGTTGGAAATGCCAAGAGGGTGAAAAGAGTGTGAGTTAGAAAAGTGGTGTCAAGATGTGCAACATAATTCCACGCACTGAGACAGTCATCGGGTTGTGGAATTCTTCAGGCCAGTTACGTGTGTCAATAAATCTGAAGAAGACAGAGTAAAACAAACAGAAAGCACCTCCTACACTCTGACAAATAAGAAGTCATGTATACTCAGAGTTGATTAGCCCAGGATAAGCACCTGATTGAAGCAAAGCCAATCAGAATGCTTCCCTGAGATATTTTATTTAAGTCGGCTGGAAAGGGCAGCCAGCTATAGAACTCCTGAGCTGTCATCAATGGAGACATTTCCTCCCCTATGGAGAAATCTCTATTATTGCAGGAACAACCTAAAGTGACAGGGAGACAAGAGAAAGATATCAAACCCTGACAGAGTATGACTTCTTGGTCCCAACTGCTCCTGAGCCCAGTCTCCATTCCTGCCTTCCCCCACTTTGGTTATTTGCCTTCTCTGTATTCCTTTACTCAAAAAATTCCAGCTCTTTCTCTCAAGCTGCCTTAAATCAAGTTTCATCACTTACAAAAAAAAAAAAAAAAAAGGAATCCTAATTATTACACCTTCTAGAAGAGATTTTTTTTTTTTTTTTTTGGCAGTTGGGTTAAGATTTATTCTTCCTTTTTCAAATACCACCACACTATTTGTGGGAAGGAAGGGAAACCCTCCGAGCTTGTAAAGGAATGTGTAATGAAAATTCAAAAGACACATGCATCCAAGTGAAAAGAATATAGGGGTATAGTAGCCTATACAACAGTGAAGTGAAATGAAAGACAGGAAGATTGATTTGCATCATCATTAACATGGAAGGAGAAAAGCACAAGAACACAATAACTGCGAGAACCACCTCCATTGACAAACATAATTGTTTCAAAACAACAGGCCCGACTGGGCTAACACAGGGGCAAAGTTGGTACCCCAAGCTTCTCAGCTATCTATCCGCCCAAAGTTGCTCTTCTGCCAAGCTCATTGTTTACCAAGCTGCCAGCCCAGCCCAGGGATCTGATTAGCAATTTGCACTTTTGTGAGAGGATTAACAGAATTCCTTTGTTTTGATGTCGGATTATCAAACTGCATCTTTAAAGAGGTGTGACCTCATCCAGATTCATAAGCCTGCTCCCTTGAGAATGACTTGAATTTTACTCTACTTGCGCAACATATAATTTCATAAAGGAGTTACTGTCAAAACATGGTACTCAATTCTTGATGTGTGCGAAGAAGCACATTTGTAATGTAAATAACCTCAGAAGTTTTGTGATATTTTAAAATAACCCATCTGGTGGGAAAACAAGGATTTTCAACCCATTTGGTTCCAGCACTGTAAATTAGTGTGCATCTAGCTCATAGAACCCAGACATAAACCCCCTTTTCCAAACTGAGACTCATGATGCTTTTATTTTCAAGGGCAAGTATTTTTCATTATCTCAGTCTCCCGAAATGTTTTAAAAAAGGAAAGCAGAATGCGCAAAAGAGTAAACTTTGGAAAACCAGAGAACTTGATGGCCAAGTTCAAAATGATAGTGGTAGCAAACGGTTTATACCGCTTGGTCTATACGTCCGGCTTCACCTAAATACAAAGATGAGTGAGAAAAATACAAGAAGAGCTTTGTATTTCGTTCAGTAATAGGCAACTAATCAGGAAAAAGTCCCCGAAATTTCCACCAAAGTTCGAAACAAGTGAAACTTCCAAAGGGGGCATCTGCAGGGCAGTATGCAACAGATTGAGAAAATCCGTGTGCAGACATTGCACGAGCGAAGTTTTTACTTGAGGTGGCAATCACAAACAGAATGCACAAGACCAGGCCAGCCTACAAAGGGCGTGCATTACAGTGTGAGAACTGTATCTTGGGAAGTACGGAAATGCTCTTTCAGCTGCAGATAGTGGAAGGACAGTCTGGCCACAACAAAGGCTGCAAATGAAGCAGCAGCTTTACTTGTTGACAAACTGAAAATCCAAAACAAACAAGCAACCAGAACATCCTGTTTCATAAGGAGGAAGCAAGTATAATTAACTATGCCTACTTTTAATATTACTATAGATCGTTCCCCCAAATTTAATAGATTTGGAATGTTTCTTTACATTAGGAAACCTTCACTTACAGGGAGACTGTACCAGGCAGGCCTGATTAATAAAGTGACAGATAATGTCTGTCTGTCTATACAGACATGGCGATTAAATCAATGGTTCTTAATGGATGGTTGTGCGGATCAATGAACTCACTTGGAAAACCTGTTTTTAAAAAAATCAAGCCATGTACCCCAACTTACAACCGGTGGATGGGATGAGAACATATTTTTCTGAAAAATCTCAAGTCAAGTATTCTATGAATCCCTCTTAAACAGACTTCTCCTATATTTGAAAAGAGCCCTTCTGTATGGATTATTTGCTAGTTGTGCCTTACTAACTAAATTGCAAATGTCCTTAAAAAGGTGGATCATGTCTCTTAAGAGCCACATGCAGTGACCTGCACACAGTTTGGTGTTCGATAAAAGTTGGATAAATAAATTCAAAGGACTTGTGGTTAATTAAACAAATTCTTCAGGGAGACTAGGAATGAAAAAACAATTTAGTAAGAATTTGACTTTAACCCAAAGCAGCCTACATGGAATTCAAAAAGAAAACAATGTGCATTATCTTTCTGTCACCCTAAATACAGAACACCAGCCAAAATCAACCTTAAGTTATCCATGTATTCAACATACATCTGTTGAATGTCTCCATTTGCTAGGAACTTGGGCTCTAGAGATAGAGCAGTAAACAAAACAGACTGAGCTCCTTGCCCTCGTGCAGCTAATATTCCAGTCAAGGAGAGAAGACATAAACAAGATAATTCAATTGAAAAGTACTATGTTAGTTAAAGAAGGGCTAGGGAGAAAAAGTAAGGGACGATACAAAGTGTTTAGGGAAGTGCTAGGTAAAATTTTAAATAGAAGAGAAGGAAGGGCCTCACGGAGAAGGTGCCACTTGAATCAAGACCTGAAGAAAGTGCCGAAATGACTTGTTCAGTAATGGAGCAAGAACACCCCAGGCAGAGGGCAGCTTGTAGAAGTGCAAAGGCCTTAAGAGGGATGGGGCCCAGAATGTCAGAGAAAGACCAGTGGGCAGTATGGCTGCTGCAGAGTGCGTGGGGGGGTGGGGTAGCATAAGGTGAACTCAGCGAGGAGCCCAGAAGGGACTCACTCTGCTTCTTGAGGGTCACAACTAGGGACTCCCCTGAGGAAGGAAGTTGCTGCGGACCCTGCAGCAGAGAAGGGCATAATATGACTAATCTGATTTACACTTGAAAGGGTCACCCTGGCTGCCATATGAAAATTGACTGAAGGGGAACAAAGGCAGGAGTCCTGTCAGAAGTCTACAGCCATAAGCAGAAATGATGGTGGCTTGGACCACACTGGAAATCGTGGAGACCGGGAAAGGTGGTTAGAGCCTAGGAATATTTTGAAAGTCATGCTGACAGAGTTTTGTTGAGAGATTAGGTAGAGGATAAATGAAAGAGAGAAGTCAAGGATGATTAAGGGTTTGGGGTCTGAGCAATGGGAAGAATAGATTTTCCTTGAACTGAGCAGGGGAAGACTACCGGGGAGCAGGTGTGAAGGGCACATCCAGGGCTCATTTACATGTGCCATGTGGAGTTGCCAAGGATCCTTTTGGAAATGTGTGTGTAGAGTTCAGGAGAGATGTTACAATGTTACAGAAATTTATATTCTCTAAACAAAAATTTTCCTAGCTCCAAACACTACAATCAGTTGTTTTCAGATGAATCTTTACTTAAAAGTCAGGACAGAATTTGCAGTGTCTAAAATAATGGTCTTTTAAAACGTACAGAAATCTTACACAGCCATTTGGTTTTAATAGAGACAATTTCTTAAAGCCCGTCATATACTGATAAATCATAGGCCATTAAATTCATGCTGTCAACGCACATAATGAATGGTAAAGTAATAGTCTAAGTTTGGTGGTCTGACTCAATAGAACTGGAGTTCAGACAATCCAGAAGAACAAATATTTAACACCATCTCTGGATGTGTATGTCTCACATTTTTCCAGGAATGGCAAGGAAACTTATAAGCTCATGCTTCTGAAGGGTCTGTTGATAAGACCTCATGCTCAGCACATTTTAAGTTTTATATTTTGGCTTTAAGATTTATGGAAGATTTAAAACAATAAATTGAAAAGATTAAGTGTTTTATAGTTTTTACTAAATTATGTCTTTTCCTTTAAATTATGTAAAAATGACTTTGATAATTTCCTATTACCTTATAGTCAATATCATCATCACCACCATCATCACCAATATCATAACTCTCTTTTACTAAGCTCTCCTGTGTGCTAGGCCTTATGTATAACTTTCATAATTCTACATACCAGATCCTGTGTGTTATCTTATATGTTTTAAATCATTTAATTCTAATATTAACCCTATGTTATTCATAAACATTTGTTACACTGAAGCCAAATGTCTCATGAAAAAAAACTTACAGAGAAATGTCTTCTTCTGCATTGTGAAATCAAAAACAATAGTGAAGAATGAAACGTACATAAGTACGGGGAATTGAAAGGACCTGAGAAGGTTGTACTCCTAGGCACTTGTCCCATAACTGGGAAATGTCTACTAAATGCCCTATTCTGGTGAAATGCCATCCATTACAATGAACCGACAATAATTTCAGTGGCAATGTGGTAAAAATTAAAAAAGCACTTACAGAAATAAGGAGTAATCCACAACTACTGACCCTTAGTAAAGAGTAAAATCTACTGTACAAAATATTGAGAGGAAAAAAATTAAAGTCATTACTAAAAATATAAGAAGTCTAATCAAATATTTATGATATATAACTGGGTGTCCAGAAATAAATTAAAAGAAATAGAAAATATCCTTCCACAGTCTTGAGTATTCCTTCCAAATCCTGCAACCGCTTCAGTTGGCAGGACATAATCAGAGGTTTATTTGCATATTGTCCACAGTTGTAAATGAGCATCTTCGTTTCTGGATTTTGGCACTGGACCACGTAAATGATTATACTGCTATATATTTAATGTAGTAGATATAAAACATGGCACAAAGTAAAAGTACCAATTTTAGAAAACCGTAAAACTCATCAAATAACTTCTCTAAATTCCTCAGCGTAAGTCGCCAGCAAACTGTGGGGTTGCTGCAAGTAGCTTCTCCATTAACACAATCTTTCAAGGACTGTCCACTCTTTTCTCGTATGGCTTTCGTCCCATATCCCTTCCCTATAGATCCTGTTTGGGCAAAAGGAGTGAGGCGTAGCATAAAGCATGCCTCTTGGCCAGCCCAGAGTCAGATGTGAGTTCCGTGGCAGATCTAGCACTCCCCCTAAAAATCCAAAAGGAAACCTAGTGAAGCATACAGGAGAGAAGATACCCACACTTTGACATCTTTCATGCTCAGGAAAGCCAACTGTAATTTTCTTAGACTATTCAAGTGTCGTATTTTTACTGTCATTTTAAACTAAAAAGGAAAGTAGGGCTAATATGCATAATCAGTAAAATTGTTAGGGAGGCGAATTTTATTTCTCCAAATCCTACATCTTCTTTGACAACAAGCTTCTTTCTTTTTCTCCTGCCATTTTTCTCAGACTGGTCTCTGACCACATTAGAGTTCAATTTATTGGTCAGTGAAATTGAACTCAGGGTGAACACCCCATACTTAACAATATTCCCTTTGCTTTCCCACTATTATCAAAATGTACCTACTCCATGTCCTATTAGCCAAAGCCCAAATTCTGAACTTCTAAAACCACAGCCAGCCAAATGTTAATACAATCGGTGCTAATATCAGTGGTTAGAGACAGAAAGTGAGAGTTGCCAGGGAAATTTGAGAGGTGATGAATTCAACCCTTCACTTAAAACTGGAATCCTCTCTGTAATTTCTCTATCATATCTCAGATTCAGTACAACTCTATTTCCAGAGATCAGAATGCACTTCATTTTGAGGCAAAACATCCCATTCTAACTTTCCTCTATTGGTTTCCGTTCTAGAGCTACGCATAATCATTTGATTACGTACTTGAACCCACGTACAAGTTCCACTTTTCAACCAGCTCTGCGCCCTGGCTTGCTGAGTTCTAAAATATATCAAGAGAGCCTCTTGCTCCCAGGCTTCTGGTTGGGTTTTGAAAATGGGAGGCAACTGCAGGAGATCAAAGAGTAAGAGAAGAGTAAGGTTGGTATATGTATTTCTGCAGATACCTCCTTGCAAGTGACTTTCAGAATCTGGTGGAATCTCACCCGCCAAGTGGGCCTCTCCATACAGTCTCCCCTCTCCTAGCCCCTTCAGGCCTAAAAGCAGAGACCATGCTCTGCCATTATTATCCTCCCCAGAGGACTGTACCAACCCCTGTCAGTTCCTTTCAATAACAGCTTTATTGAGATATAACTCATACACCATAAAATTCACCCATTTAAAGTGTACAATCCTTCAAGTTGTACAACCATTACCACAACCAACTTCAGCACATTTTCATCCCTCTAAAAAGAAACTCTGTACCTATGAGCAGTAATTCTCTATTCTCTTAACCCCTCAGCCCTAAGGCAGGCACAAAATCTACTTTGTTTTTATAGATTTGGCTAGGTGGGCATCTCACCCTGTATGTGTTCTCTTGTGACTGGCTCTTGTCACTCAGCAAATGTTTCCAACGTTCATCCATGTTGAAGTGTCTATTGCTTCATTCCTTTTTATTTCTGAATAATACCCCATTGTATAGATATGCCATATTTTATTTATCCATTCTTCAGTGACGGATATTTGGGTTCCTTCTACTTTTTGGCCATTATGATTAATTCTGCTCTGAGCATGGTGTACCAGTTTTCATGCAGAAGTATGTGTTCAACTAGATGAACTTGAGAATGGAGTTGCTGAGTCATATGGTAACTCACAAGGTTTAACCTTTGAGAATCTGAGAGATAGACTTTTCCAAGCAGCTGCCCATTTTATACTCCTGTCTGCATTGTATGATGGTTCCAATCCCTCCCTACCCTCACCAATACTTATTATTTTGTCTTTTTTATTGTGACTATTTTAATGCCTCTTACTGTTGTCTTGGTTTTTTAAAACCCTGTCTATATCCTTATAACTAATCCTTTATTAAATTCTCCTCAAATCATTTCATTGAAGTCCATCATCTGTTTTTCTTTCTTCCTTGTTTTTTTCATTATCTATTTCTTTCATTATCTGTGGCCCCGATTGAAAGACCAGTCCTTTTTGATATTTTTAAGGATTATTTTGAAAAACTTCCTAAGTTTCCCTCTTCAAGCCAAACAACTCCTTTTTATGTGACCTGTTAGTTTCCAGAGTATCTACCCCTCTAATTCACCAGCTTTAGACATCAAATTGTCAATATCCTTCAAATTATCTTACCCGTAAGTGATATAAGAACTGACTAGTATACTTTTCGCCAGGTGATTATCTCATTGGTTACAGACACTATATTTCTTCTATTAATGCTGTTAAAGGCAGCACTACCTCTTGTTTGAGCAGATAGGCCTTACTGCTGCTGGCTTACACTGAATGTAAAATCAACCAGAGTATCTTGAAAATGGACTATCAAACTCAAATACCCACTACATGCAATTGACCGATTTATTTTAGAATTACATGTAGAATTACTTTTACACCATTAAATATCATCTTGTCAAGTTTAGGCCAACATTGAGCCTATCACTGACTTTCTAAGTACCAAGTGAGATAAAATGGGTTAAAGTGGCAAACATGTCCTTGCCGAAAAAAAAAAGGTAATCAAAGGTTAGTCCTCTTACTTACGTTCTTTCTTCATCAAAGTTCTCTCTCTCTTTTTTTTTTTAATGAATAGACAAGTTTTAGCATATCATATTACCATATTGTGCCAAGTCTAAAGAAACAATTAGGTGGACCCTACCAAGGAATGTCCATTCTTTCTATTATACCCATTATAAGCCAAGACTCTTGGGGTCTCATTGTTATGCTAACCTGTGCTAATAGCCTAATTTAATTGGTAGGTTTAGAGTTTTTGGGGAATGTTTTAATTATCTTTGTACCTAGTATACTCCCTATTTCAAATTAGAGTATGTAAATGGTCTCCATCTAAATCCAATGGTTAGTCTTAACACCCAACCTAAACTGCCCTGCTTGACCCTAGAAGTCAAGGTCCTAGTCTTAGGACTTAAGTTTTTTCTTTTCATACTATATGTATATTTATAGATATGTAAATATAAATAAAATATTAATTTATATATACTATTTAATATATAATCATTTAACATATAATAATTTAAGGTAATATACATATATATTTAAAATATGTATATTTTATTGAAGTATACTTAATATTAGTTTCTGGTTAACAAGTCCCTGCATTATGCTATGCTCACCACCTGTAGGGCTACCATCTGTCACCATACAATGCTATTACAACACCATTGACTATATTCCCCATGCTTGCCTTTTATCCCCATAACTTATTCATTCCATAACTGGAAGCCTGTACCTCCTTCCCTACATCCATTTTGCCCCTCCCCTCAACTCCCTCCCCAACTGCCAACCATCAGTTTATTCTCTGTATTTATGGCTCTGTTTCTGCCTTGGGTTTTTTCTTTGTTTGCTTGTTTGTTTGTTTTTGATTCCACATACAAATGAAACCATATAACATTCATCTTTCTCTGATTTAATTCACTTAGCATAATACCCTATAGATTCATCCATGTCACAAAAGACAAGCTATCATTTTTTATGGATGAGTAATATTCTGTCATATATATATGTGTGTGCTGTTTGTATACACATATATTCTGTCATATATATATGTGTGTGTGTGTGTATATACACATATACATACATAACACATCATCTTTATCCATTCATCTATCAACGGACATTTAGGTTGCTTCCATATCTTGGTTGTGGTAAATAATGCTGTAATAAATATAGGGGTGCATATATCTTTTGGAATTAATGTTTTTATTTTGAGTAAATACATAGTAATGGAATTATTGGACTACCTGGTATTTCTATTTTTTTATTTTTTAGGGAGCCTCTATGCTGTTTTCCACAGTGGCTGCACCAATTTACATTCCCACCAAAAGTGCACAAGGGTTCCTTTTCTCCACATCCTTGCCAGCACTTGTTATTTCTTGTCTTTTTGACACTAGCCATTCTGGCAAGTATAAGGTATTATCTCACTGTGGTTTTGATTTGCATTTCCCTGATGATTAGGGATGGTGAGTATCTTTTCTAACAAGGCTGTTAGTCATTTATATGCGTTCTTTGGAAAAAGGTCTATTCAGGTTCTCTGCCCATTTTTAATCGGATTATTTGTTTTTTTGGTGTTCAGTTGTATAAATTCTTTAAATATTTTGGATATTAACCCCTTTTTTGGAGGTATCATTTGCAAATACTTTCTCCCATTTAGTATGTTGCCTTTTTGTTTTCTTGATGGTTTCCTTTGCTATACAAAAGATTTTTTCTTTTTTAATTTTGGTGTAGTCCCAATAGTTTATTTTTGCTTTTGTTTCCTTTACCTGAGGGGACATATCTAGAAAAATATTGCTAAGGCTGATGATGTCAAAGAGATTACTGCTAATGTTTTCTTCTAGTTATTTTATGGCCTTAGCTCTCCCATTTAGGTCTTTAATCCATTTTGAGTTTATTTCTGTGTATGGTGTAAGAAAGGAGTCTTCTTCATCAGAGTTCTTAATAAAAATATTAAAGAGGATAAATCAATGAATAGAATGGGTAGCACCTGACTATGGGCCTCTCTTTAAATTGATAACCATTCTATTAATCTAATTAATCTATAAAACAAATCTATATCCTTTAGGTATGGCTCTTCATCTATTAATCCAAGTTACTATACTGTCCACCAAAACAATTTCCTTTCTACTTTCTCAGAATTGTATGATATAGGGGCGGCTGGGTGGCTCAGTCACTGAGCATCTGCCTTTGACTCAGGTCATGATCCCAGGGTCCTGGGACTGAGCCCTACATTGAGCTCCCAGCTCAGCGGGAAGCCAGCTTCTCCCTCTCCCACTCCCCCTGCTCGTAATCCCTCTCTCTCTGTCTCTCCCTGTCAAATAAATACATAAAAATCTTTTTTAAAAATTGTATGATATGTTATAGAAGTACAGCTTATAAATGATGGTATCTTAGAATAACTTTATTAAAAAGAATAAAGTTAATTTTGCATGATTGGATGTTAGAAAACCCATCCCAGCTTCTTGTGAGCACCATCTTGTTTCTAAGTGTTCAGAAATGATCTACAAAAAAATACAATCTAGGAATTTACTAAAATCCTTAAAATATAAACAAATATAAAAAAATAAATATAAACATAAAAAATGCAATCTTTTCTTTCATTTTAAGTCCAGGGTAATGTTTACTCATCTTGAGTCTTCTGACACTTCTTTTCTTGTACATGCTATTTCAAATGTCACCAACAGGGGCGCTTTGGTGGTTCAGTGGGTTAAAGTCTCTGCCTTCGGCTCAGGTCATAATCTCAGAGTCCTGGGATCGAGCCCCACATCGGGCTCTCTGCTCAGCGGGGAGCCCGCTTCCTCCTCTCTCTGCCTGCCTCTCTGCCTACTTATAATCTCTGTCTGTCAAATAAATAAATAAAAAATCTTAAAAAAAAAAATCAAATGTCACCAACAGGTTTTTAAAGGTAACTTACATTTAGTAACCACCTCACTCTATCCTATATCCTTCCCCAATATGTATGAGTTAATCACAGCCATTCTGATCATTCAGTACCTGAAATCAAAACATCTAAAAGGCACGTTTGATTGTTCTCCTTTTGGCACACACACACCCACATCCAAAGTATCAGGTAGAGGTATTCAAAATATATGAAATATATACCATCTGACTACTTCTCACCAACTCCCCTACTGCCACTAGTACCAGCCAACATCACCTCTCGCTGGACTATTACAGGGGTTTCCCACTGATCTCTCTGCTTCCACTTTCGCGCCATCATCTATTCTCCACACAGTAGCCAAAGTAAGCTCTTAAGAATGTGCATTTGATCTAGTCATTCCCTCACTTATAATCAGCCTCCCATCACACTTAGAATAAAATCCGAGTGATGGGACCCTCCTTCCTTCCTAATGTCATTTGCCTGCTGCTCCTTCCTATCGCCACGGCCCACCACCCGTGTTAGCTACACAGGCTTTCTTGCTATTCCTGAAACCCAACCAGCCCAGTGTCTCCTCTGGGTCTTTACCTTTTTTCCTCTCCCTAAAGCCTCCCCACAGACCTTTCCAGGACTCGTCATCAGTCAGGACTCAGGTGTCCTCTCAGAGAACTTTTCCTAGTCTCTTTATCTAAAATAGCACTTTCAACTCTCTTCCTTACTCTGCCTCATTTCCTTCATTCACTATCTTTAAGTATTGTGTATTTATTCTCTTACATCCATCTTCACCCTTAGAGTCTAAGCACTTTCAAAGCAAGGGCTTTTTCTGTCTTTTTCATTCAACATATTTCTGGTCATTTATAATAACAACCTACACCTAGTGAGCACTCAAAAAAAATTTAATAAATTGAATGAGAACCCCCAAGGAACAAATATAATAATATAAATTCTGATCTTGGTGGAAACAGGGAGAAATACATAAGACGGAGGGTTGATTTGGCAAGTCTTCCAGTCACACTCTGCTTTAGGACCCCCATGTGAGCACACAGGCTTCATTCACTAACTACATCAATCAACAGACCAACAGGTCCAGCCTGAATCTGCTAATATCAGAGAACTGCAGCATATGAGAGCCTTCAATCTCAGGCGTGGGGCATGAGCATTTTTTTTCCCTATCTCAACCACCACTCTCCCAATTATAATAAATGAATAAAGTAGGTTGAAGTTAAGGAAAAAGAAAGCAAAATTAGAAGCTGGCAAAAAGCAAACCCACTGCCTGGGGCAGCCTGGGGCTGATGGATGATGACAGCTAGCAGACAAATCCTGTTCCCCATTCTAAATTCTGTCTACTAAACAAATTAGCAAGCTCATCAATATCTGCACGGCATTTACCTTCTGCAGCAACAGCTGCTGCAAAATCACGAAGCTGACTTTTTTGGGTTGTGGTCTTGTCGATGGGACCCTTTTATAGGATGATCAGGGTCCAAGATAACAGAATGACAGCCTGGTATTACAAGGAAGGGTTTTGTAAGGGCTTGGAGGGTGAACAGCCTGGGGGTCACCTGTACTGAATCTATCACTTGCCCCCACCTCCCCAATAACTAGATGTCTGAATGATGAGATGTAAAAAGTTAAATTCCTGTGCTAGTAATTACATGTGCAAAACCTAAAAACATTAAGTCATTACACAGAAACCTGTGAGATATATAATCTTGTATCCGGATTATGCTTTAAACATAGTTCTTTTCATGAAGACTTGCGTTCACTGTGGAAATTATATATAAAAATGACAAAACTCTTCCATACTTTAAAAAATTATGACACAAAACCATCTTCTATTTTATCATGAGATAAAATATCATTTTTATCATTTTGCCTCCATCTCCAAAGAAGGGAGAAAAGACCAAATACAACAAATAGAATACATCATTCTCTAAAAGTTTAAAGTGAAAATGACAAAGGAGGAAAGAAAGGGATTTTGTAATTAACTTTACAGCAACTGGTTTATATGAAGCTAGCTATCTGAAGATAAAAATGGCAAAATATTCTTAAAACATCCTGCTCTGGGAAAACGTAAAACTCTGAGTGGCTTAGTAAATGATACATAATAATAGTATAATAATAATAATATAATATATAATATAATAATAGTATTAATAATAGTATTGCAGGACTGAGACCCTGACCACTATTAGGGGAAAGATGATTAAAAGAAAACACAAGAGATAGTAGAGTACCTGAGTCTATTTCAGTACCCGAGTATCTGAGTTTCATTTAATTAAAACCACGAAATTCTTCAAAGTGGGCTATGGATTGTATCATTTGTAATAAGAAAAACCTGCCTCTCTCTCTCTCTCTCTGTCCAATCATGCCCCTTTATACTAAGAGGCAACAAAGCAGTAGAGACATCGCAAGAGAAGGCAAGCCTATCCCCACCTGAGAAAGAAAAAGAGGTCATCCAGAACCTTATTGTAGCTGAGACCAGCCAAGACAGGATCGACTTCCCATTTGCCTTAAGTGGATGCTGTTAATTTCAATACTCCGTGTAGAGGCTGCCTCCCAAGTTCAATTTGAGGCAGGGACCCTGCTCTCTCTGGCATTGCCAGTCCCAGCTGATATTTGTTGATAGTCCAGACCAAGATGAAGCGCTGCCTACTAGTGGGCATAGATGTCAAGATCCTTGTCATTTAAAGAGATCCCATGGGGCGGGTTTGGTCACTCCTCTCTCTGCTCTCAAGCGTTTGGCACCCATCAAATTGTACAATTGATATTTGTACAAATGTCAGTAATCCCACCAGGTGGTGAGAAAATGTGTAGAATTCCTTTGGGGTCACATCTAGAATAGCCCCTGAAAAAGTCAACCACTGTTCCATAAGTGGTCAGCAAATGGGTGTCCTCTTACATTTCCCTTAAGCTAAAAATGAAGATGAAAACATAGGAGAAGAGCAACAACAAAAATAGTATTTTTATTTTATTACAATGGTGATATTCTCATCGGCTTTCTACAGAAACCTAAACTCTTCTTTTTATATATCGAAGAATGCTTTCTCTAGATGGTGGCCTTCAAGAGGCCAGAGACAATTTTCTCCCCCCTAACGTAAGGCTTGATGATCTCAAAGGTTCTCAATAAATGCCTGTTGATTAATGAGCATTGTACCAAAGCGAGCCAGATTTTGACGATTCTCCCTTTTTCCTCCTGCCACTCATTATACCTTTCCGAAAAAAGAAACTTGTTTTAAATGATCAGTCCCCTTCTTCTTCAGTGAATAAGAGCTTTACCTGAAATGGGCCACCACAGGGGCGGGGATTGCACGGACATTCACTCAGACACACCGCCTGGAGGATGAGAACAGACAACACAGACCTGTACTCTAAAAAAAAAAAAAAAAAAAAAAAGGAAAAAAAAAAAAAAAAAAGAAAAAAAAAAAAAAAAAAAAAAGAGCTGCCATTTTGTCAGTAGCTTCAGGTCTTTGGAACCTGGAAGCCAGAAGTCAGTGTCTGGTATCAGACTCTACAGGACTCACTCCGGGGAGATTTTAAGAGAAGAGCCATTTTAGAAACAAGAGGATTAATGATAACTTGAAGGAGGTAGAAATAACTGGCCAAAAAAAAAAAAAAAAAAAAAAAGACTCTCTCCCTATTGGTCTCTGATTCACTGTGTAATCTCAGATGTATGTGTAAATTCTCTGTGCTCTACTTTCCTTACCTATGAAGCTGGGGGAGAAAAACATTAACTTCCGTTAACTGTCCATAATTTGAAGAGGATTAAGTTATATATTCCTGCATTTTGTGGCCCTTAACATTGGCTAGCATGGCAAAAAATAATGCTATAGCATCCTCCTTATGGAAATAAACCATCCATAATGCACTTTCAGGATTGCGATCTCCCTCATTATCTTTTCTGGGGTGCTGGAAATAAGTTACTTGTGTTATTTTGTGGGCCCTGACAGGCCGGTGCCTTGTCACACTCTTGCTTCTAATCTTCCAGAACTCTCAAGCTGAAAACCACTTTCAAACAGGGATTTCCTGCGTACTGCTAACACTGACATCAAAGCCTTCAGTTCAAGGGTCACATCTTCTCTCCCACTCCCCTGACGTCTCTGTCTGGCCTGAACTCAGGGAACGAAATGCCCTCTTTATCTCGAAGAAGTACAGGCTGCTATGAGAAGGAGTCTGGGAAGGGAGGTTATTGGTTGCAATTGTTCGAAAGATTCTAATAATTGCAGCTAGGGATCCGTCCTCTCGTGTCACACAAGTTGGAAAATGGGTCAGACATAATGCATTTGGTTAAGTGTCTAAACTGAAAAGGTGCTATTTTATTTTAAATGGCATAGTCTTTACAAAGCTAAGGTTACTGGTGCAATGCTCTCTCATTTTAAAACGTATCAGGGACATGCCCTCTGAGGGTCAGGCTTTCATTTGCTGATGTTAATTCTCAGCTGCCTGCTTCTCGTCCTTCATTGTACCCTGTGTCTTAGCTGGGCACGCTCCTGATTCCCTGCTATATCCAGACGGTCCATGTAAATAGTGTTTATGTTAAGGAAGTCATGTTCAGTGTGACTGGAGCACACAGAAACTGATGTTGTTGTCACTTTAGATTAAGCTCTTATTTTAGTAAAGAAGGCAATTGGAGCAGGCAGCTGAGTGGCCGAATGAAATATTCAGTTCATTTCATTTAGAGCTGCCCGGTTTCCATTGTTCATGCTAGCTAGCCTGGTTAACCCTGTTGGTGCCGGCCCAGCAGCAGCCCCCACCGGCTCCTGTGCCCACAAGGAGTCTCCTTCCAGCTAACCCATTTTAAGTCATCATCACCGCACACAGAAGTAATCAGGTGAACCCTGTGGGCACTGTCACCCCAAGAGACATCGTTATGAACTCCTATCCATTTGTATGTCCAAAGTGGATGCTTTATAAAGGGAGCTGTCTATGTGTGTGCAGACTATGCCTAAATCTCCAGACACACCTGGAAGACGGGTGAGCACAGAGATGATTAGGACAGAGTGTTTTTGTGTTGAGAACTAAAATGTTAAAGTGTACAATGTATTTACCAAAGGAAAATGTTGAGATTCATTCTCTGAAACATTGTTAAGTACTGCCTGTAACCAGGAAGTGTTTAGAACACTGGTAGATACTACCATCCTAAAACAAATGCACTGGCTATATACATTTTTGTTTGAAATTATTATTTGGAAAAACTTCTATGGAGAGAGTCTTAGTAGCACTCTCTTACTTTCCTGGGAGTACTACTGACTGTGTCCTGGACACTTTTGGGAATTTCAAGCACCTGTTCTGACTCTCCCACCATTCTGTTATTAACCCAATCTGACCAGGGTCCTTGGACTTCTGAAGTTTTTCTTCCTCTCTTCCTTTTTCTCTCCTTCTTTCTGTCTCTCTCTCTCTCCTTCCCCCCCTCCCTCCTTCCCTCTGTACTTCTTTTAGAACATGCAAACAAAAAGTTAAGCCAGAAAAAGTGGTTGGGGGAAAAGATAAAGTAACATATTATTTCCATACATCAAAATCCTTGGTTAAATGAAAGACGTTTAAGTTTTTCACCCATAAGAAACTGCTTTCTAGAATGAATACTTTCAAGATCTTGAGAAGGTAGAAATTCTTCTTAGCTATAGCTTACAGACATTATTTAATGTCCCTATAAAGTGCCAGTCATCACTGAACAAAAATAACCAATTGTTACTATGTAGATGCATTCAACTCCAAACACAAACTGAGTGGCAAGTATATACAAGGCTGTGTGCATTCATGGTATCTAAATATTTTAAAGTATTTATTACATAGATCCAGGTTTAGGGGGTCCACAAAGCTTACACAATTAAAAAAAAAAAAGAATACAAATTAAAATGATTAGTTTAACACAAAAGTAAATATTTATTCACAGTGCAAAATTTCCAAAAAACTACTACTTTAAAATGCTGAGAAATACCCCCCAAAAAAATCACAAAATCTGGAAAAAAAAAATACTATTCCTATTAATTAGCTCCCTGACCACACCTCTCTAAAGCTCCCCCACCCCGGCCAAAGTTATTAGCTGCATACTCTGTCTCTTTGTAAATATCATTTTCTGTAGAGAAAACAGAACGAAAACTCATTCTTTTATCTAGGATGTTTAATCAAAATTTGTTTTCAAGTATCATAACTGGGATTCAGAAAACATGCAGTTGCACACACAGTGGTGCTTACTGTCTGTATCACCACTACAAGTTTGTGTCCAAAAACACAGATATCTGAGAAATTCTATTTCTGTAATATCCATCAGAAATGAAAAAAAAATATGATGTGTTAATAACAGCATAAACTGCATTAGTCATTAAATTTCTAACAGGACAAAACTTCTGGGACTGGGCATTGATACAAACCATACCCTCTGTTTATAATATTACACATCTACTAACAAGAATGTTTTTCCACACAGTAGCTTCTGGCTCTGCATGTTTCAAACCTAGTCTCATCCTTCCACCCCATGCATCATTTGTCCGTGCTGTAGGATGTGTCCATAGGACACTGTGGGCTCTGGCTTTTGTGCTCCAATTTGGCCTCTGAGTGTCAAACATCTAGTGAATTGGCAAAGTGAGACATCATCAATAGCTTCACTATACACGAAAGTATTTATAAACAACATACTTGTATCTCACTTAATTTAAAATAACTGTATCCCCATTCTGATTCCTCCTTTGATGGACCCTACCCAAGACCAAAACAAAGCCATGGCCTCTTCAATTTCACCACAAAACAGAACAGGAATGGAGGAAATTTAAAGCAGAGATGCTGGCCATGCATGATGGCAGTTAAAACAGCTTACTTTGCAAATTATATAAAACATGTGATCATGTGAACACATTGCCTACAGTTTTTCCCCAAACCTGGGGTAGAATGCAGGAGTGAAGGTCCCTGAAGCTCTGTTTTGCCTCTGATGAAATAATTTACTCCTTTACTGGCTGGATAAATGTTTTTTAAATAACAAATATCAGATATTTGTCAATAATTATGGTTATAAATATTAAAGGAATTTTATTTTAGGACACAGTAAGTCAAATTGTTAATTAACCATAGTTGGAAAAACTCAGTGAAAATTCTTAAAAAAATGGTGTTTGGAGCAAATATTGTTTTTCGATTTATAAAACTGTTAATACCAATTTTCTATAAAAAACAAAACTTTCTGCATCTAAAGCAGAAATGAAATGTGGAATTAAAATTTTTTTTAAATGGCCACTTATTTCAACATCTAAAAACAAGGTAATAGTTTAGAAGAGCATGCTGAGTTAGCCACTGGCAGAAAGACTGTGGAAAGATATATTTGGAACCTTGCTTTCCAAAGAGTCTATGAAAATAAATAAGAGAAGAAAATAATTCCGAAATTTAATTTTGATGGACTTTTCTCCTGTGCTTACTCTCAGAAACATAAAAATTGAAATCTTATAACACATTATCTCTAGAAAATAAATACAGCTTACTTTGTTGTATAAATAGATATGGCATATTTTTATATTATATTTATATTCTTATGTTAATATTTTAAGCAAATATTAAATCAAAATATTCTGTACACTAGAATACAGGAAAATTTTATACTTTTTAAAATTTTTTAATTTAAATTCAACTTAGTTAACAGGGTTGCCTGGGTGGCTCAGTGGGTTAAAGCCTCTACCTTCAGCTCAGGTCATGATCTCAGGGTCCAGAGATGGACCCCACATCGGGCTCCCTGCTCAGCGGGGAGCCTGCTTCCTCCTCTCTCTCTGCCTGCCTCTCTGCCTACTTGTGATCTCTGTCTGTCAAATAAATAAATAAAATCTTAAAAAAAAAAACTCGAGGCACCCAGGTGGCTCAGCAGGTTAAAGCCTCTGCCTTCAGCTCAGGTCATGTTCTCAGGGTCCTGGGATCGAGCCCCGCATTGTGCTCTCTGCTTAGCAGGGAACCTGCTTCCCCCTCTCTCTGCCTGCCTCTGTGCCTATTTGTGATCTCTGTCTGTCAAATAAATAAAATTAAAAAACAAACAAACAAACAAATAAAAAAAAAAACCCTCAACCTAGTTAACATATAGTATACTATTAGTTTCAAGGGTAGAATTCAGTGATTTATCTGTTGCATATAACACCCTGTGCTCATTACATCCTGTGCCCTCCTTAATGCCTATCACCTAATTACCCCTTCCCCCCACTCACCTCCCCTCCAGCAGCCCTCAGTTTGTTCCCCATAGTTAGGAATCTCTTATGGTTTATCTCCCTCTCTGGTTTTATTTTCTTTTTCTTTCCTTTCCCCCACTATGTTCATCTATTTTGTTTCTTAAATTCCACATATGAGTGAAATCAAAAGGTATTTGTCTTTCTCTGACTGACTTATTTCACTGAGCATAATACCCTCCATCCACATCATATTTTTAAAAATAGTGTTTTCATATTGAGTTCATTTATCTGACTTATTTTCGATTATGCATTCGAAAGATACCAATTCTTTGTACCCATATTGACTAAAAAGATAAAATAAACTTTCAACCTGATTGTCAGTTCTTAAGAAATCCAGTCCATAATTCAGCATACTCATGAAAATAGCTAAACTTACCCGAGTTTTAAAAAGAATTCCCAAACCATTCATTAAGAGTTTAGAGGAAAAACTGGTCTCAGATCTAGGAATCAAATTCCAGCTGAAACTTTGGAGATTAAATGGCCCAATCTCAAAAGTGGGTTAAATAACCTGCTTATTTTCATATCTTTCCATTTCATTTCTTTTCTTCTTTCCTCCTTCTTTTCTTTCTTGAAACCAGAGGAACTGGGTAGCCTTGCCACAGAAACCATTAGTAAATGAAATGTAAATTATAAAAAGTATTTTAAGACATCAGATTTGTGAAGGAGGGTCAGAAAAGAATGAAAACATTTTGGAAAGTTGCTGAGGAACAGCAAAATGAAAACCAAAGCAGAAATCCCCAAAATTGAGCAGAAGCAGTCATTAATGAGCAAGACCAATTACAGTCAAATCAAAGTCAACAGGGAACACTCAGACTCATTCCAATACATATACCAACAGATCAAATTTGGACTGGTCAAATCTAGCTTCCTGTCTCTCTTCTCTGGTAACATAAATTGACAAAATGCTTCATTGTCATGGTGCTACTACCCCAGATATATCCCAGTTTCTATCGATAATGCAAAATAAAACCACCCACACCTTTTACACAGAACACACACAGATACACACACATGGACACATACATTTTGATGAGTGTTTTGCAAGTTGCAGATTTGCTATAAGCTCAAATAAAGTATGTAATAAAACTGAAACATATTACCAAACAAAGTATTTTAACAAAACCTAATGGAAAAATGACTTCTAAAGGTCACTGTCTAAAACAGAGATCAGCACACTATAGTCTGGAGTCCAAATCTAGCTCACCACCTGTTAAATAAGAATGAGTTAATGAATGAACATTTATAACCAATTTGAGAATTGAAAACATTAACTTTGAACTATAATCATGCAATGTCTCCCCCACAAAAAATTTCAATTTTTCTCATTAGACTACTATTATAAAAAATTTCCTCAATTATTATTCTTATATTTTGAACTATGTCAATAAATTTTGTGGAAAATTTTTCTCTCGTAACGTACTTATATAATATGCTAAATTTTTTAAAAAATTATTTTATTTATTTATTATTTGAGAGAGAGAGAGATTGAGAGAACAAGAGGGAGGAGGGGCAGAGGGAGAAGCAGACTCCCTATGGAGCAGGGAGCCCAACTCAGGACTCGATCCCAAGACCCTCCGATCATGACCTGAGCCGAAGGTAGCTGCTTAACCAACTGAGCCAGCCAGGAGCCCTAACATCCTTATTTTGCTCCCTAGCCTACAACACCTAAAATATTTACTATCTGGTACTTATCAGAAAAAGTTTGCCAACACCTGGTCTAAAACAACCTAATCAACAAAACTATTTTAGCCCCACTTACTTCTAGCTTTTATAATATATGTATGTATGTATGTATTTAGAGTATATAACAAAACTATTCACATAAAAGATTTACAACAACCTCCTAAAAGGGAAAGGCCGTAATAACTATCTCTAGAACATAGATTCCTATGCAGAGCTAATAATAACAGATGGCATTTATCTCACCTCAGAATAAAACAGAAAGGAGGTACTAATTTTACCCAATAATTTAGTTTAAAATTATAATACTCAGTGCTAGCAGGGCGTAAACAACAAAGCCCATTTCTACATTTACTGTAGGAGCGTTAAGTGGCACAATCTACCTGGAAAGCAATTTGGTAATAGATAACAAAATACATTAAAACACCTTGATACAGGTAAATACACTATTGGTAAATCCAAAAATATGAAAACATACACACACACAAAGGCATTCAATACAGGGATGCCTAGGTAGCTCTGTCATTAAGCGTCTGCCTTTGGCTCAGGTCATGATCCCAGAGTCCTGGGATCCCGGAGTCTGGCTCTCTGCTCAGCGGTAAGCCTGCTTTTTCCCTCTGCCTCTGCTGCTCCCCCTGCTTGTGTTCCCTCTCTCTGTGTGTCTCTCTCTTGGTCAAATAAATGAATAAAATCTTAAAAAAAAAAAAAAAGCCTCTTAAAAAAAGAGATGTGTAATAGACTGTTACTTGCCCCTACTATTCACTGAGTTTTAGAAGCGAGAAAGCTTGGCACCACACTTTCCTTCATACCAATCCACAAAATTCCTCCCCCTTAGTCTTCCATACCATTCCTTCTTCATCTCTGCAGCTACTGTCTTAGATTAACAACCTCCCTTTTCACATCTTGGGACTAGATCAACAAAGCGAGGCCTAAGCTTATCCAATTTGAAAAAAAAAAAAAAAAGATAAAAAATTATGAATACAAAATCTGCATCACCAAAGCCCCCCAGTGTTAAAAGAATATTAAGAAAAGCATAACACAGGGTAGAGTGGTAATGCAGAAAGAGAAGATGTTCATAATTAATTGACATTAAAAACACACTTTTCTATAAAATTTTATAAAAACATATGACCATGAGAACATATTTTAGAGTCCCTACCCATGCTAGAAGTCCATGCAAGCCCAGAGTTTTTAATTTAAGCTTTATTTCAGCTTCTTGGTCTATCTAGCTCCTTACTAAACACTCAATTCCTAAGGTTAGTAATTTCTAAGCCATCTATCCAATCATATTGCTGGAGATTAATTTTTCTAAGATGAAATTCTAAACACATTCCTTCACTACTTGAAAAACTTTCTTGCCAATAGTGTAACTGGCACAAATCCCTCCATGATATCACCTCCCCCTACTTCTCCAGCCTCATTCTCTGTTGTTCCAGACATGCTGCATTATTTACAGTTCCTCGTAATGTTATTTCAATCCTGCCATACCTTAGCAGATGCTCTTTCCTCTAACTAAAATACATTTCCTTCTCTTTTCCAGCTAACAGATTTCTACTCCTGTTTCTTCTATCTCAGCTTACCTGTTCAAGGCTTCCCAGACCTAACAATAGAGTTGACAGCAAGCTCTTTAGCTACCTTGCCTCCAATACTGCACTTACCACTTGTTATAAGGACTCATTCACTGTGTATTTTCCCTGATAATTTAAGAGCTTGTTCAGGGCAGAGATCTTGCAAGCTGTCCTAGCCATCTTTCCTCAATGTCTGCATTAAGTACTTCCTAATCCCTAGCTGAACAAATGAATGAAAAAGGAGGAGAAGCAAGTATGCCAAAAGGTAATTTTTGTTGCTTTTGGTTATTGATATGTTAGCAATTTTTTACCCTTATTTTAAAATTTTGTTATGCGGCTCTATTTGCTTTATAAGAGAAAATCTAATTTACAATAAAACTTTTATTTGAGACTTCCTCTAATATTCATTAGCTCTGCTACCTAATTCTCTTAAAACTCTGCACACCTGTGCCAGGCTTATTTATATGGCCAATAGTCTACTTTACTTGAAATCATATTTCGATCCCTCTACACAATTAGCTAAATAAATATCCTTAGTGCAGCTTCATTAAAGTGTATTTTTCTTAAATATTTCTCAGTCTACATATTTCTCAGTAAGTGAGCATCTATTAGAGTTTTGGCAAGAAAAATCTTATAATGGACTTATTTCTGTAGGTATATATTTCAAGCACTAACCGAAAGGGATAATTTTTTTGCCATTTTATTCCATTTTATTTTATTCCAATAAAATAGTGATGGATACTACAAGACCCAAATTCTGTTCATATGCATGAAGCCATGTTTCTGAATCACTACTATACTCCCTATCTCTCACCTAGGATGCACTAAAGAATTGTTTTTAAAAAGAAAATATCCAAAATAATGTGATAATCCCCCTAAATATAATTCTCATTGAAACTGAACATATTTTAATCCTTTTTTAGGAAAGCTGTCATTACCATTATCCAGTAAATGCCTGCAGAGACTTTATAGCACACATTCTACCCTTTTTCTTTTGTATGATTTAAATATGCTGTTTTATTACACATTGTTTAAATATGCTCTACGTGAAGCAGCCCACAGACACATAGCACATTTAGACATGAATACAGGTTAAAAGCACCAGAAATGCAAGCCACAGGCCATAGGAATAATATCACCAAATTAGAGTTGAGGCCATTTTGGCAGCTTCAGAGCCGTTTGAATCCTGGTAGAACTTAAACCCTGGTTCAGGTATAAGCTTGGTTTCTAGCCTATGGTATAATGGCATTACACTGGACCTCTCCACAAACATGTTCCTGTTTCTCCTTTGTATAAGGCATTGTTCTGAGTTCCTGCAATGAGAGACCTTATAGCTAAGTATGAGCTTTTTTCCAGGATGGACCCATGCCTTCACGAGGCTGGCTTGGTTGTTTAAAGGAAAGACAGTATTCTCATTGCACAAGGCTGCATGCAAGATTCATTTGAGATGAGGTGTAGTACAGCAGGAAGAATGCAAGATTTAGAGTCACACAGCTGTGGAATCCCTGCACTAGCAATTCGAGATCTGTGTGAAACTGAGGTCATTGAGCCTCTTTGAACCCTGGTGTTATGGGTTGAATTGTACAACCTTCCCCTCCCAAATTTATATGTTGAAGTCCCAACTCCCAGTATGTCAGAAGGTGACATTTGAAAATAAGGTCAATGCTATAAGTAGTTAAGATGATGTCATTAGTGTGGGCCCTAATCCAATATGACTGGTGTCCTTATTTTTAAAAAAAAGAAAAGAAAAGAAGCAAATTTGGACATAGAGGTAGATGTTCATAGTGGAAAAATGACGTGAAGAGACAGGCAGAAGATGCCATCTACAAGTCATGGAGAGGGAAGAGATTCCTCCCTGACAGCCCTCAGAGAGAACCAACCCTGCCAAACCTTGACTTTAGACTTTGATCCTCCAGAATGGTGACACAATAAATTTCTATTGTTTAAGCCACCCCCTAGCAGACTAATAAACCTGGTTTCCTCAGATATCAAATCCTTCATGTAAAGCATGTAGTGCCATTATAAAGATGAAAAACTACATTAAGAGGTACTAAAAAGAGGATAGGCAATATTTATCATTTAGGATATAACATTTGAAGTATTTTATTTCATATCCTTGAATCTTGCTTCTCTCCCCATTCAGGCAGCCAAACTGCTATACTCTGAACTCGTAGCATTAGAAAATCATTGGAAGAGCAGGGGAGCACGGTGGTGGGGGTGGGGAGGGGGGGGAGAGGAGGGTTGCAGGGGAAGTATCAATTAAGTTACTGGTTTTTTAGTTTCAAAAGCCTAAGACCCCCTGGGAAATTGTAATGACTCCGTGCATACAAAAGAGACCAGAAGAGACTCTCCTATGTATTAACTAAGCTTAGAGTAGATTTAGATCCTCCTGGGTGAAAAATAAGGTGGTCAAGCCATATATAGATAATAGTGTATCCCACGACAATTTAGGGTGGGGTGACTGCATCTTTACCCCTCCTCCCACCACCTCAACTCATCTTGGTGGGGTCCACATGACCAGACATTAGATTGCAAGATTCAACTGAGTTACCTCCATTAAACAGGTATGAAATTCCAAAGTTAAGGGCCAGATCAAAATCCTGATTTTAAAAGAAAATCACAAGACAAGTCAGATGGCCCTAAGACCAACAAAATAATGTAAAGGATCAAAACAACAGACATTAGGAGAAGTTTTAAGAAAAGATTCTTGGATTGAGCTGCTACTCTATGGTAAGCCCCACTGCCCCGCCACCCCCTTCATCCCCCGCAAGAGAGCTGGAAGGTGCCACTTTTCCTTTCTCCAGTATTTACAGAGGCTTCAAAGGAACAAGGTAGACAGCCTAAATGTGTCCCCTGGAGTTTAGGAAACCCAGTGGACTGCAGACTGATTCTCACCTTGGAAATCTAGAGGGCAAGAGGGTCAGGCTAGGAGCATCTCTGGAATCTGAGAAGGACCTGCACCCTTCCTGCCCATCCAGGTACGTAAGATTCATGTTTTCATGAAACAGAAGTGGGCCATATATGAGAGAGCCAGCCTGAAGCCCAAGATGACCATCTAGAAGTATCACTGATACCCCAACGGAGAGTGCATGTAGAATGGACTATCTGAAACCCAGAAGCTCCACTAGAAAGTGAATAGCTAGAGGAGAAACCCTACCCAACTCAGGGGAGTTGAAGCTAGATGGGTCCAGCAGGGAAGCCACCAAGAACTCCAAAAGGAGCCATGTGAGTGTCAGTTTTAAATATCGTCAAGCCCAGAAAGCTTGGAGCCAGCTTAACACAGGACCATTTCAAGTAAGAAACATTCCCAAGCCATTTAATTCCTCTTCTTTCCATGCTCCAACCACTTTGGTTTAGCAATAGCTAGCAAGTGGGAGAGGAGGTGACAGATAGAGAAAAACCCCACACTCTCCCCGTGCAATTTTTGGCCCAACCCAACAATGGGCCCCAGATGGGGGAGAAGGGATGATGGATATTAAACTAACTTTAAAGCTATGATTATGGTCTGAGATTAGGCATTCTAATTTCTGAATGAAGACTATGTTTGTAATCTAAAGTGCCAAAAGAATTCTTTTTTTTTTTTTTTTTTTTTTTTAAATCCAAGAGTAGTCCTATTAGGGATGGAGCCTGCCTGAGACCTATTCTCCCTACTTCCCCCAGCCTAAGGCAAGGGAACTCCCACCACCCTTTCTGAATTCATTTTAAAGAAACAAGTAAAACAAGTAAATTGTGTTTTGATTGATTTCCTAAGTTGTGCTTGTTCAAAGTACTGTTACAGAGAGAAACCCCAAATACATGGGTGAGAGATAATGGTAGGAGGGAAAGGATGGTCTTTCTTGGATATAGCCAGGACCTTAGAGATGGCCAAGGCAGATATATCCCGGCAGATGGACCGGACCAGCCTTCCAAAGGACCCCATACACAAGAGCAACACAACAAGTATCATGTGCTTTAGAGTGGCAGGAGAGGAACAAAGAGCTTCATCCACCGACAAAGAGTTTCTTCTGGTCCAGCAGGAGTAACAGCATGCCCTGATATGCCCAGGAGGTATCTTGAAAATCCTGGAGAAGGGGAGTAGAAGATCCACAAAGGAAGATCAAGGTATGCCTCAGCAGTTTCCCACAAGTACTGACAAGGGATAGGAGGAAATCTGTGCCTAATGAAGAGATGGCAGCCAAAGAACAGGTATGTCATCCCTCAAAAGCTTGGTTATCTCATAACCTTCTAGAACTTAGATGCAACCCCAGATTGCTTCTGCATTTGGTTAAATGGAAGAGCAAAATGTAATTTGGATTTAGCTATAGAAAAATAAAAAGTTACATGTCTTGCACACTTAGTGTGTAGACAGAGACATACCTGCCACATAAGGGTAAGCTTGTCCAAGACTTCTAAGGATCCTCTTGAAGTATGTCTTTACACTGCAGCCTGATTAAAAAGCCTAGAAGAGAATTAAAGCTAAGTCATTTAGAGGTAGAATCACTGTGTAAAGAGGCCAACTCTGAAATGTTAGCTATCGGGGAAATACCAGTGGATTGTGATAAACTGAGCATGACATAATACAGAATATATATTACTATGGAACCCACAAATTCCACTTAGACATCAGCAGAAAGAAAGAGAATACAAAAGAAAATAGAAATCAGCTTCTTTGTTTTGTTTTTTTGTTGTTGTTTTTTTAAATCAAATGCTCCAAATTCCAGAAGAACACATAAAAAAGTGAAGGTATAGCAGAGAGTTCAAGATTCCCATCCCAGGAACATGGAATTTTTTAAAGTATCAAATATATTTTTACTGAAAGAGGAAAAATAAATCCAAATAAAGCATTAGATTGTGATAGGTGTGCTACTTTAGATAAAGTATTCAAGGTAAACATCAGATAAGCAGAGAACAGGATGAAGTAAGCAAACCCGAGGGAGGATCTTTGCCACCAGAGGGAATAGCAAGTACAAAGGCCCTGTGGTGAGAGGTTGCTAAGCAGGACCAGGGACAGCAAAAAGGCCACTATAGCTGCAGCATGATATGCAACAGAGAGAGAAGTAGGACATGAGTGAGGCTGGAAAGGGCCAAGGAAAGGTTTTGAATTTTAATGTAGGAGCCGGTAGAGGGCTGTCTTTTTCTTTAATTAAGCAATTTAGCTTGAGATAATTGTAGACTCACAGGCAGTTGTAAGAAACAGAGAGATTCCTGCACCATTTGCTTCATTTCCGCCAGTGGTAACATCTTACAAAACTATAGTATAATATCAAAACCAACATACTGACACTGATAGAGTCAAGATAGACATTTCCATTACTGTAAGAATCCCTCAAATTGTCTTTTTATAGCAATAACCATTTCCCTTCCCTCCCACCTCCACCATACACAGTGGAAATCACTAATTGACTTATAATTATTATAATTTTGCCATTTCAAAAATATTACATAAATGAAATCATACAATCAACATAATTCTCTGGAGATTTATCCAGGTTGGAGTATCAATAGTTCTCTAATTTTTATTGCTGAGTAGTGTGTTCTGTGGTAAGGATCATTTAACCATTCACTTATTGAAGGACACTGTATTGCTTCCAGTTTTAAGTTATTATGAACAAAGCTGTTGTAAGCATATGCATACAGGTTTTTGTGTGAACAAAAGTTTTCCTTTCTCTGGGATAAATGCCCAGGAGAGCAATTGCTGGTTTGTACTGGAGTTCTATGTTAAATTTTCTTTAAAAACCTGCCAAACTATTTTGCAGAATGGTTGTGCCATTTTATATCCCCATCAGCAATACATGAGTGAGCCAGTTTCTGTGCATCCTTGCCAGCATTTGGTGTTGTCATTAGTTTTTATTTTAGCCATTCTGCTTTTCTCTAATGATTAGTGATGATTAGTGATGCTGAACAAATAAGATAGCTTATTTGCTATCCGTATGTATCTTCTCCCATAAAATGTTTCTTCATGTCTTTGGACATTTTCTAATTGATTTTTTTTGACTGTAGATTGAAAGATTATGTTCCTAGTACTAGTTGTTCATCAGACACATGGCTTGCAAATATTTTCTCCCAGGGTGTAGCTTGTCTTTTCATCCTCATAAATGGGTCTTTCACAGAGCAAAAGTTCTTAAGTTTGATAAAATCCAATTTATCAATCTTTCCTTTTGTGGGTTGTGCTTTTGTCCAAAAATGCATTGCCTAACCTAGATCCTAAAGACTTTCTTTTTTTCCCTAAAAACTTTATAATTTTAGATTTTACATTAAAGTTCATGATATATATTGAGTTAATCTTTATATAAGCTATCATACTTAGCTCAAAGGTTTGTATTTTTTGTGTGTTTGTTTTTCTTTCTTTTTTTTTTTTTTTGAATGTCCAATGGCCTAACACCATCTGTTGAAAAGGCTATATTTCCATTGAATTAATTTTGCACCTTTGTCAAAAATCAGTTAAATATGTCTGTGTTAGTCAATTTCTGGATTCTCCATTCTGTTCCATTCATATATGTGCCTATCCCTCTACCAAGATCAGAGTCTTAATTACTACAGCTACATAATAAATCTAGAAATTGGGTGTGTTAATCCCTGTCACTTTATTTTTCTCATTCAAATTCATCACATCTATTCTGATTCCTTTGTCTTTTCATACAAATTTTAGGATAATTTTGTTTACACGTACAAAAAATCTTGCTGAAAATTTGATGGGAATTATATTAAATCTGCATGTCAGTTTGGGAGAACTGACATCTTTGTATTGGTGAGTCTTCCAGTCCATGAACATGGTATATCTATTTTTAGATAGTCCTGGATTTTAACATAATAGTCCTGTACATGTTTTTTTAGATTTATACCTAAGTATTTAATTTTTTGAGTAACTGTA
Source organism: Lontra canadensis (assembly GCF_010015895.1). NCBI lineage: Eukaryota > Metazoa > Chordata > Mammalia > Carnivora > Mustelidae > Lontra > Lontra canadensis. Next base: position 33,500,456 of record NW_022631003.1, on the reverse strand, counting down.
AATAGCATTGTATTTTCAATTTTGCTATGCAGGTGTTCATTGCTGTTATAAAAGAATATAATTGATTTCTGCATGTTTATCTTGTATCCCACTACTTTGATGAACTCAGTTATTAGATTGACAAGTGTGTTCTTTAAGTTCCTTGGGATCTTCTACTTAAACAAAAATGGCACCTGAAAATAGGGACAGTTTTATTTCTTCCTTTGTGATCTCTATGCTTTTAATTTCCTTTTTTTTTTTTTTCTTTTGCACAGGTTAGAAATTCAAGCACTATATTAAATAAGAGTGATGAGTACACACATTCTTGACCTACTTCCTGATCTAAGGGGAAAGAATTCAGTCTTTCTTCATTAAAGGTAATGTTAGTTGTAGACTATTATGCATTTTTAATAGATGTTCTATATAAGGTTGAGGACATTCCTTGTTCCTATTTATCTGAGAGTTTTTACCATGAATGGGTATTAAATTTTGTCAAAAATTTAATTTTCCTATATGAATTGATAGAATCATGACATTTCTTCTTTAGCCTGTTACATAATGAATTACACAAATAGTTTTTCAAGTACTGAACCAGCCTCATATCCCTGGAATAAACCTCCCATTGATCATGGAATATATCTCATTTTATATAACTTCTATTTGTTAATGTTTTGTTAAGGATTTTTGTGTCTGTGTTCATGAGGGATATTTGTGTCTGGTTTTCTTTTTCTTTTCTTTCTTTCAACTGTCTGTTGAGTTTTGGTATCTGGATAGCACTACCATAAAAGAAATGGTTTTCTGAAATAGATTGTGTAGAACTGGTGTTACTTCTCTAAGTGTCTGTTAAAACATGCTAGTGAACATATCTTGGACCAGATTTTCCTTTTTGAAAGCTTAAAAATTTTATATATAATGTCCTTACTAACTATAGGGATATTCAAATTATCTATTTAATATTAGGTAAGTAGTGGTAGTTTGTGTTTTCTAAGGAATTGGTCCATTTCATCTAAGCTGACAAATGTGTATAGAGCTCTTTGTTATATCCCTGTATTACCCTTCTAATGTCTGCAAGGTCTGCAGTGTTCACTCTTTTTCTTCCTGATATTGGTATATTGTGTCTTTTCTCTTTATTTATTAGTCTTTATTAGTCTTTATTATTAGTCTTGCAGGGGTTTATCAATTTCATCAATTTTTAAATGGCCATTTTTTTAATTTTTTTTTATTTTTTTTAAAGAATTTATTTATTTGACAGAGATCACAGGTAGGCAGAGAAGCAGGCAGAGAGAGGAGGAAGCAAGCTCCCTGCTGAGCAGAGAGCCCGATGTGGGGCTTGATCCCAGGATCCTGGGATCATGACCTGAGCCGAAGGCAGAGGCTTTAACCCACTGAGCCACCCAGGTGCCCCTAAATTTGGAATTTTGGTCTTTTCCTGCACAGGTAATATGTGGTACAATATCTCTCAACTTACTTCTTTTTCATTGATTGTTTTTCTGCTTTCAATTTTATGGGATTTGTTCTTAACATTATTATTTCCTTTCTTCTGTTTCCTTTGGGTATATTCAGCTCTGCTTTTTATAGGTTCTTGAAATGGGAGGTTAGATTACTGATTTTTCTTTTTTTCTAATTATACATTTAGTGCTATAATGATTCCTCTTAGCACTTCTTTATCGGTGACCCACAAATTTTGATGTTGTATTTTTACTTTCATTCAGTTAAATGTATTTTTTACGTCTTTTGAGACCACCTTTGTGACCAATGGATTATTATTTAGAATTCAGTATGTTGCTGAATTTCCAAGTGCTCAGAGATTCTCACGTTATCTTTCATTATTCACTTCTAATTTGATTCCATGGTGGCCAACTTATAGATTCCATAAGACTTTAATTCTTTTTAAATGTGTTGAGATTTGTTTTCTGATCCAGGATATAGTCTCTCTTGGTATATGTCCCATAGTCACATGAGAAGAATATGTGTTTTGCTGCTGATGGGTGGAATTCTGTCAATATTAATTAGAGTCTATTGGTTACTGATTATGAGTTTTCTATATCCTTGATATTCTGTCTAGTTTTCTATTAATTGATAATGTAGGGGTATTGAAATCTTGAACTATATTTGTGAATTTGTCTATTTCTCTTTTCAAACCTGTCAATTTTTGCTTCATATATTTTGCAACTCAGTAATTTAGTGCATACACATTTAGGATTGCCATGTCTTTTTTAAAAAAGATTTTATTTATTTATTTGACAGACAGAGGTCACAAGTAGGCAGAGAGGCAGGCAGAGAGAGAGGGGGAAGGATGCTCCTTGCTGAGCAGAGAGCCCGAAGCAGGGCTCAATCCCAGGACCCTGAGATCATGACCTGAGCCAAAGGCAGAGGCTTAACCTGAGCCAACCAGGCACACCTACCATGTCTTTTTGATGGAACAACTTTTTAATCATTATATAATTATATAATATTTATTAATATTTTCCTCTATCTAATTATATAATATTTCCCTCTATCACCAGTAATTTTTTTTCTTTAGCTCTCAAGTCTACCATAACTGATACTGATATAGCAACTCTTGCATTTTTAATTTGTTTTCATTATACATCTTTATCTATCCTTTTACTTTCAACCTGCCTATATCATTGTATTTGAAGAGAATTCTTATAAACTGCAATAATTATGTCATATTTTTAATATACTGATAATCTTTTAATTGTAGTATTTAGTCCATTTATATTTAATGTAATTATTGATATTGTAAGGACCTATTTAGCCAGAGCGCTTCCATCCATCCGTTATACAATAACCTTGTTGTTTAACCCTTAAACTGTTCCTGCTCCCCTTCCCCCAGGGGACTTACTTAAAAACAAGTCCCAGAAACCAGCCCCAGGTAACAAAGCCCAAATACAAGGGTGGGTCAGGCCAGGTGGAAACATCCAATCAGTGGGGGTCGCATACTGTCTCCCTAGTTACCAAGGAGTATGGGCCACACCCATAGGGAGCTTTTTGGGTGCCAATTCTGACCAAGGTGATAGGCTAGGTCAAATGTCTACTAGGGTAAATTGTAATTCAACTGGTAACTTATGTGTGACCTAACATGACTGTGCAGCTTTCTCTGTGTGTTACAATTTCACTGGCCACATGTGCGTGGCCAGGCCCAATCACATGGCCTTTGCCCTTAAAAGCTAGTCTGTGAAACAGAGAGAGGTTGCCCTCTCTGTAAGAGGCGTGGCCCTGGCCAGTCAGTTTGATTCTTGATGCTTGGCACGGAATAAAGCTTTGCTTGACCTTTGCTTTATATCAGTCTCGCTCCTTTAATCATGGACCCATTATTGGGGGACCTAACAATGTGTTAAGATGGAAGTCTGCAATTTCATTTTTTTGCTTTCTACTTTCCTTTATATTTCATTTCTCTTGCCTTTTTTCAGCCTTCAACAATTTTTATAATTCCCTTTTGATTTATATACAGTATTTTTAGTGTCTCTTTGCATAGCTTTTTTAGTGGTTGCTTTAGGTATGACATTATACATACATAACTCCTCATAGTCTGATGATGTCATCATTTTACCACTTTGAGTTAACTATGTCATAAATTGTGCCCTCCTGGATATTTCTGCAAAAATGTGAGATTGATAAATCAAAAATCTGAACATCAAAATAAATGTAGCTATATGAGATACTGTTCTGTTTTCCCGAGCTCTCTTGTTTCCCTTCATCTAAAACTAAACATGCATTCATACTTCCACTAAAAAGATAACTGAGAAATGGATTGGGATTAGTTGGGAGTGGGGAGGGGGTGAAAGAGAAACTAACTCTAATTTGAAACACCAAGATTTCTGGCATATACTTTTGGACAGACAACTTTAAAGGTAATTTCTGAAATTTTCTGAAAAATTTTTGAAGTCTGGAAAAAATTTTCCCCTTATTGTATTATCAAGGATGTGTACCATCAACAATTCATAGTCTGTTAAAATTGTGAGTAGGCTTAACAATGACCTAGATTGTTGTTCTAGTTTACAGAATATCAGAGATGAAGATAACTTGCACAAGGTCACAAGTGAGTCAGTGACAGAGCTGAACCTGGAACTAAGTTCTAATGATATGGAACTATAAAATGAAGATACTAGATAAAAATACTAAATTTTTATCTAAAGTATATCAAAACTCTGCCTGGGAATGCAGTTGCGTTTCATTTCATTAAGAAAGGCAAAATAAAGGACACCTGGGTGGCTCAGTAGGTTAAAGCCTCTGCCTTCAGCTCAGGTCATGATCTCAGGGTCCTGGAATCGAGCCCTGCATCAGGCTCTCTGCTCAGCAGGGATCCTGCTTCCTCTTCTCTCTCTGCCTGCCTCTCTATCTACTTGTGATCTCTGTCTGTCAAATAAATAAATAAAATCTTGAAAAAAAAAAAAAAAGAAAAGAAAGACAAAATAAGAACATGGCAGGTAGAATATCATCACTCATCTACATTGGAATTTTACCAGGACACTGGAGTTTAAACACACTCACATGCCAAAAATAGCAACTGGTTAAAAAAAAAAAAAAATAGCCCAACCATTGACATTATTACAGACATTGGGCCACAACAGATTCCAAACATGAAATTTTAAGAGTAAGCCTGTCTTTTCCCATTGTGTATCAGTAAGTTTTACCCCATCTATTCAGGCTTCTCCGAAGTGGCAAATTTGAAGGACACTGGCGAGTTTTCCACGTTATGCAGTTTTTACTCACTTTAGATGTAAAAACACTTGAGTGCTTGCAAAAGGGACTGTCCTCAATTCCAAAATAATTTTTATACTCCCTGATTCATTTTATGAAGGATCAAACTTCTAGCTTGTAGCTCTGAGTTTCAGACTTTCCCTTTTAGTCGTGAAATCTTCTGTGATCCAAACTGTAGAAAAAATTCTTGCTCTACATCTCCCATTTATATTCACAGTCAGATACTATAATTAAATAATAGAGTTTCATTTACTTGGGCTCAAATCCATTAATTTTTTTTCTTATTTTTACTCATCTCTTTTCTCTGAAATGTATCCCAGTATTATTATTATCCTTGAGCACACAAATACACAGACTGTGAATCTATAATGAGATCTTCCTATTTTTTTAGAATAGATTTTGCTTTGATTAAATGTCTACATTGCCTCTACTTAGATGCATTCTAAATTTGAACAAATACCTGATCCTATTGAAAAAATAAAGTCAACCTTTAACAGATGACCTCCTAGCCAAATACGTGTATTATATTTGCTCCAGGGAAAAACTGCTTCACAAGCTTACTTGGTTTCCTTGACCTGATGCCAGCAGAGAGTGAATGTGCTAATGCTCCGCATCAAAGTGAAAATTCAAATGCCCTTCCATTCCAGCCCAGTGGATTGCCCAAGTGATGGAGAACTGCTCAGCATCATGCACAGAGAGAGCTACCTAATTCCTCTCAACCAGTGGTGCCACATGTGATGAGAAGCAGGACAGGAGTAAAGGTGCTAAACACTCCAACAGGGAAGTATCTACATTAGAAAGAAAAACTAAGCTATCCAGCTGTCACTGTATCCAACTCTTTAACCAGACAGAACTACCACATTCCTAGACTTTTTTCACAAGAGAAGAGGAAGCTTGCAAAATTTGTATTCACACGTCCAATGTTGTGCTCTCACCGCATGCCTATGAAACTCCCTTGTCAACAGAGCTTTTACCCTTGCCTTTTTCTCTTTTTTCAGGATTTCTACTCCAAATCCCCAACTCACTTAGAGCAGTGATCTCAGAGGCATTTCTATAGCTGATGCAAATTATATTTCTTTGTTTGCCTCCTGGAGATGGGGTGGGAAAGAGAAAGAAGTGTAAAAGCCCCAAAGTGGGAGCTAAAACCAAAACAGCTGATGAAAGCTCATAACATTTTTCACTAGTTTACTGTGTAAATGCCCCTGCTAATTTAGAAAAGCCTTTGTGATTTTTAACATTAAAAAGTAAAATAGGTGTACTCCTATGCTGATGTGCATGGACTGAAGATAAAGTTTACTTTACCAGTGAAAAATCAAATACCTTCAATACAGACCATGAACTGTTAATAGGAGGGCAATATATAAATGCATTTTTCATTGTTAATAGGCAACATTTCTACATAAGAAGACTTGTTTCCCTCCCCCGCCATAGTACCATCATGAATCAAATGTAACTATAAAATAACTGACCTAGTTTAGATAAGCTAGCACATACTATTTTAATGCGTTTTACAACACAAAGCCATTATTCCTGACTAGAAGCAAAAATCCTCATAATACACCAAATTCTACATTCAATGAACAAAAAGCAACCCGAAATTAACCCCTCAGCTGATATAGTAAAGACTGAATGGCTAACGATGCTAAGAACTACATACCAATCTGTGGATTAGGCTGGTACACTCTGTTCACCCTATAGCTCTTAGCCCAAGCTGAAAAGTGCAGAGTAAAAGAGTCTTCAGGTCACCTCTGTGAATAAGATGAAATTCCTGGTCCTCATATTAATGTGACAGTTCACCCCATCTCTGAGCACTGAGTCAAATTAAATAAATATATTGTTGAGCAATACCTGTAACGTACTTTGTTAGATGATATGGAGAAAACAAAGTCATTAAAACTTATTAATAAAAAAGCTGTGATCTAACTACTTCAAAGTTGGAAAAGTCATTAGCAGAGAAAGAAGTAAAACAAGGAATACATTCCAGAATGTCAGCAAAGGGGTTGTTACGACAAAAAGGTACCTTTGTGTGTTAACATATAAAAAATTAAATAGTACCTGAAGTACAATAATGTCAAAAATTATAGAAAACTCATTTTAGACACCCGAAATTCTTGGGTCAGAAGTAGAACAGGAAGACGTGGAGTTGCAGCGAATCAGTAGGTGGTCTCTCTGAAGTACTGAAATGGCAGGAAGAACCTGAAGAACGAGGCCTGGTGGCAGGCCCAAGCAAGAGCAGGGCAGGCCCTTAATTTCGGAAGGAGCCAAAGATAACAGGACCCATACACTTTCATCTCAGGAGCTCTAAGAATCAGGCCTTCCACACCCAGAGCCCCGTCAATCCTCGTTTATTCTCCACAAGTGTCTTTCCACTGATAGATCTGTGACTCATGAATTTCGACCTGATACCCGGTCACCTTCACAGGCAATGGAGGGAGATTTCCGTTGCTAACCTAACTCGGATAATATCTGAAATGTGTGTACTATCTGTGGAGCCCACAAAGAGTCATGAAAGTATTTGAGTACAAAGATCTGAGTAAGAAAACATGGTGACTGAAACACAGTCTTAGGAAAGAAAATGCAGTCACTTAAACAATATACAATCATTCCAGATAATCATTCAGTTCCTGATTTGGTTAAAAAGAAGAAGAAGAAGAAGATAAGATTATACAAGGAAATAAGAGTACTGAGTATCCAAAGAAGATGGCTGCTGAACATACATAAAATAAGGTCTGTACAATAGATGGATGCTATTTTTATTTCGAGTACCGATACTCAAATACAGTTTGATAAAAATACTACAGTATAGCAAAGTGTTTATCATAAACTCTGGAGTTTATGCTGGACAGAGTGCTCCTATCTGGGTGATCTTAGGCAAGTTACTTAATCTCTAAGCCCAGGTTTTATCTGTAAATTAGAAATATTATTTACCAGAAAAATCGTCTACTCAGCATCTCACTGAAAAACCATGATGTCCCTATTCTCAGACTTCATGGTTCAAGTGACTTTGACCCACACCTCCTCTAGCTGCTCTTTAGGGATGACTGTTCAGGCCTGAGTAATCATTGACCAGTTCTGGGAAGCCATGTGGGGATCCCCATCACCACAATTGCTAGAACTAGTCCCACAACCATAATTGAGGTTACTGAAGATCTTCCAAACCTAAAAGAGTTAACTAAGAGAAAAGTAAAGGTGAGAGATGGGAAAACAGAGTGATAAATAGATACCTGGACATATCCCTTAGGCTTAAAGGTTATTTTCTATCGGGGAACCACTATATTCCCTTTCTTATTTCAACTCTTTTGAGATAGCTTTTGCCTAATCTACTACGTGAAGTTTTTGTATCTATATGTGAGGAAAAACTGAGATAACACCTATAAAGCATTTGTTACTCTTGGGCATATAGTACAAGCTTAGTAAATGTGAGTTATTTTTATATCCAGAATGAGAGATTATTTAAACTTCCCTTTCCAAGATGACTACATGAAAAACAATTTTCATGGGACTCATTAAGATATCAAGGGTTTCTATTTTCAAGAAAGTTATAATCAATAATAGAAGATGTTAGTAATAGGTCAAAGACATAGAAGACAAGTCTCAAAAGGCAGGAGATAATTTGACCAACAAATGAATTATATAGAAAATAATACTTAAGTCTTCAGAGGGAAGAGAGAGAAAAGACCCTTGGACTAGACTGGTTATCAAAAGGCTTCATAGACATTTCAGCTGGGTTTTGTGGAACAGGAAAGATCTGGAAAGTTGGAGAAAAGAGCAGACAACATTCCAGGCATGTATCTCAAAAAATATGAGGAGTAGTAGTACTAAAGCCCAGGACACTCTTGGACCTATATGACAGGGTTTTTAAAGAGAACTCAATGAAAGACAACTTGAATTAAAAAGCTCAATGCAGATGACAGCTCTGAAAGGTAAGTTTAACCGTATTTCACAGAGGTCGGTTTTCATTGAGCTCATCTAGAGGTACAATGGATAACATTAGGTTGCTCACATAATTCTTAGTGAAATTTTAAAAAATAATAAAAGTCAGAGGGATGTTTTTGAAAGACTTTTATAATCAAATCACATCTTCAGGACACCTGTGTGGCTCTGTCAGTTGATTCTAGCTCAGGTGAGGATCTCAGGGTTATGAGATTGAGCCGCCCATCAGGCTCCACACTGGACAAGGAGCCTGCTTAAGATTCTCTTTCTCCCTCTTCCTCTGCCCTTTCCTGCTCGCTCTCTTTCTATTTCTCAAAATACACACACACACACGCACACATATATAACTTTGGATACATTTTATCATATTGGCTTTTTCCTCCCCTTTTTCTTATTCCAGCTATAATTGTTCATAATTTTACTCACATTCTACAGCCAAAAAAAATTATCATAAATACACAAATACACCCTAAGGCATAATGTAATAGACAGTGAAGTTTTCTCCTCAGTATCCCTTCCTCAGCATGTAAGAGCTGTGCAGGTTGAGGCATTGAGCCCAACCTCTGTGGTATTAAATTTAAAGCAACAATGGTAATCCCATCCTCCTTGCCAGTGAATGGTTAGTGCCAGGAACCTTTCTCTTTCAGTAGGTTGCCTTTTCATTTTGTTGATGGTTTCTTTTTCTGTTGAAAAGCTTTTTATTTTGGTGAGGTCTCAATAGTTTATTTTTGCTTTTGTTTCCTTTGCCTTAGGAGACATATCTAGAAAAATGTTGTTAAGGCTGATGTCAAAGAAATTACTGCCTATGTTCTCTTCTATAATTTTATAGTTTCAAGTCTCACATTTAGGTCTGTAATCCATTTTGAGTTTATTTTTGTGTATGGTGTAAGAAAGTGGTCCTGTTATATTCTCTTGCAGGTACCTATCCAGTTTTCCCACATGACTTATTGAAGAGATTGTCTTTTCCCCATTGCATATTCTTGCCTCCTTTGTTGTAGATATATTGGCCATGTAAGCATGGGTTTATTTCCCTTTTTTAAAGATTTATTTCATTTATTTTGAGGGGGGGCAGAGAGAAACACAAGCAGACTGCGCTGAGCATGGAGCGTGACATGGGGCTCGATCCCACAACCCTGAGATCAGACCTGAGCTGAAACCAAGAGTCAGACACTCAACCAACCGCTCCACCGAGGTGCCCCACCTTGGTTTATTTCTGAGCTCTCTATCTGTTCCATTGATCTACATGTCTATTTTTGTGCCAGTGGCATACTGCTATGATTATTACGGCTTTGTAATATATCTTGAAATTTGGGGTTGTGATACCTCCAGCTTTGTTCTTCCTCAGGTTTGCTTTGACTATTAAAGGTTTTGTGGTTCCATAACAAATTTTAGGATTATTTGTCTAGTTCAGTGAAAAATTCTATTGGTATTTTGATAGAGATTGCATTGAATCTGTAGATTGCTTTGGGTAATGTGGAATTTTAACAATTTTAATTCTTCCAATCCATGAGTATGGAACATCCTAACACAAATCAAAACCACAATGAGATATCACCTTCCACCTGTCAGAGTGACTAGAATAAAAAAAAAGAAGAAATAACAAGTGTTGGCAAGGATGGGTGAAAAAGGAACACTTGTACACTGTTGGTGGGAATGTAAATTAGTACAGCCACTATGGAAAACTTAAAAACCAAAAACAGAAATACCATGCCAACTAGTAATTCTATTACTGGGTATTTACCTAAAGAAAATGAAAACACTAATTCCAAAAGGTATATGTACCCCTATGCTTACTGCAGCATTATTTACAATAGCCAATATAGTCAAGCAATCTAAGTGCCCATTGATAGATAAATGGATAAAGAAATGTGGAGCATTTGTGTGTATGTGATAGAATATTACTCATCCATAAAAGATGAGATCTTGCCATTTGTGGCAGCGTGGATGTACCTAGGGGGTATTATGTTAAATGAAGTAGGTCAGACACAGAAAGACAAATACCATATGATTTCAGTGATATGTGGAATCTAAAAAAAAAAAAAAAGGCAAATAAATAAATGAACAAGCAATGAAAACAGAATCAGACATATAAATACAGAGAATAAATTGATGGTGGCCAGAGAGAAGGGTGTTAGGGAGATGGGGAAAATGGGTGTTGGGGAGTGGGAGTTACAGGCTTTCAGTTACGGAATGAGTAAGTCACAGGAACAAAAGGGTCAACACAGGGAATATAATCATTGTTATTGTAATAGTGCGGTAGGGTAATAGGTGGTAACTACACTTCTGGTGAACAGAATATAAAGCATAAACTACCTGAATCACTAGGTTAAACACCTGAAACTAATGTCACATTGCATATCAACTATACTCAAAAAAAAAAAAGAAAGAAAATAAAGCTGACATACAGAGGATGGCAGAGCTAAGGGAATTGCAGAGATAATATGCTGAAAGCACTGGCCAAAGTCAACCCAACAGTCTGTCCTATCTCTAATGTCTGGCTTTGTGAAATATTTTTCCTTATTATTAAATCTGCTTAGACTTATTTTCCAAACATGACCCCAATTTCTTTTAAAAATATTCTAATGAGCCAAAACCCTTGTGTATCATTTGTGAATGACTGTGATCCAATAACACATCTAATCTCATGGCCTTCTGGTTATTTCTAGAGCCTCCAGAAGACCAAAAAGTGGGAAGTGGGACAGATAAGCAGGTGGGATGGAGAATCTATATGTATCAGAAAACACCTGTCCAAGTGATTTATTTCAGATGAGCAGAATACCATCTTCTGAAAAGACGAGTATTGAGTGGTCAAGAGTTACCCAGATTGGTCCAGACACTCTTTCAAACAAGGACATCCCAAAATTATACAAAAGCAAGGCTCTAAAAACCACAAAAACTTTAGATTCTACCACTCTACCCTTCCTTTTTCCTCCTACAGAGCTGCTAAGTAGTGGCATTTTATCCCCTGGTCATATTAATGAAGACAGATCCTTATAGATGAGGCCCTGTTGTAAAAGGATTTTATGAACAAGTGGATGTTATAGAGACTCAGTAACTTTCTATGTTTGCTTTTTTGTTTGTTTATTTGTTTTTGTCAGACAAAGCTTTCTGGTACAGTCTCTAGGAGTGCAATTAACCATTTAAACCAACTATGATGGGGCTATATGCAGTAAAATGATGAAATTTTGCTAGTGCTTACTCTTTTAAAAAAATAATTTTTGAATGTTTAACTATAGAAATATATAAACAATATACCACATATAACAAGTTCTGAGGAAATTGTATGTACTGTAGCCAGTACACATTGGTAAAGGGTGATCAAGATGAAGCAATCACACTAAACAATAAAAGGAGAACTCGATGCATAAGAGCCTATAAAGACAGTAACTTGTAGCAGATTAGATCACCATTAGCCAAAAGAGAGCCAAATATGAATATAAACTGTGGAAGACTTTGCCCATAGTATTAAGCCAAAGAGATACTAATTTCAGAAACATTTTTAAATGCATACATTGTAGTTCATAGCTAGAATGTGATATTCTTCCATGGCTGAAATGTGGTTCCTTAAAAATATTAGAACTTCTGACAGACATCACATATATTAGGACCAATTTAGATGCTTTTGTTTTGACACGAAATTTGATAGCCCAAAATTAATAGAGTACTAGAAGTGGAAATTCTCAGCACATAAAATAACACTATTTAGCCTATAAATAATACCCAAGCCAGTAGCAATGAACACACATAGTGTTTAGAAAATAAGAAGTAGATGAAGAAGTGGATGATGGCAGAGTATGTACAAAATTGCCTAGAACATCATGACATGCCACATACCAAGGACGCTATCAAAGATGACTACAGTTATGTCAAAAGTACTCAGGAGCCAGTCTGAAGAGGTTTCCATTAGACAAAGGTGAGACAATTTGAGGCTTCAAAAAGACTAAGAATTGCAATAGCTCAAACTAATCAAATACACTTAAATTCATGAGTTCATGAGATTTAAAAGAAATTACTTGGTTACTTCCTGAAGATGACAGGAAGCTGCTCTAAGTGGTAAAACATTTGCTCCTCAAGGTTGAACACACCCTTATTCTCATGCTACCCAAAAAAGTTAAATAAGATACCCACTTTTATTACTGTTGCTAAACACCTACCAGCTCCAAACATTCCTCTTTGTTTAAAAAGATAATGAGGCATTCATTATACTAAAATAATGTTCTCTTTTCTTTGCAGATCCTATCAGAATGAGTTGAAGAATGTACTGATTCTAATGTTTCTTTCTCTTGCAAATCAAATAACCCCTTTTCCAATCTGAGAAACTGTTAGCTGCATCTAATATCACCAACCCTCATCAAAACTGGACAAAGGCAATCTTCTGCAATATTTATCATTATTGCAAGTTGGTTAAAACTACAATTTAAAAGCTCAATATAATCCTTAAAAGCTCAATATAATCCTATCTGTAAAGGGTGACTGCACCTTAGTCAAGGTAAAACCCGTTCCATAAAACCTAAGAATAGCATCATCTAAGGAAGTCTAGAAAAAGGGGTTCATCAAAGAGCAGGAAGAAAGTTCTTAGCTTCTAATAAAAATCATTCATTGCACTCCTTGCCATAATTTCCCACATACATCTTGAGTAATGTTTCACATTGCAAAGTTATTCTCAAGAAGCAAATAAGTCAATACTGAATATGATGAATATTCCCAATATTGTTCAATATCTGGCTCTCTTCCTCCCATCCTAATGAAATTAGTAAGGACCATATGATTAGTTCTAGCAAAGAAATATGAGACGTGATGTTTGTCACTTTTTGGAATAAAGTATTTAATTGCCAGCGCCAGCTATCCAAATCCTCTCTTCCTTGGCCTGGGACTGCATGAAAGCAGGTCTATATGGAGGTGTATTAAAACTAAAGTCTGGAAAGCAAAGCCAACATATGGTAGATAGTTGACATTCAGAATCACCTAAACTCACAACAAGGCTTATAAATGAGATTTGAGGCTTATTTATAAAAGTAACATAACTTACTCTAACCCAAATGATGTGCTAGGCTTCTGCATTCTCCCCAGATATCCTTCCCACAAAGATCAAATAAAAACTACTTTCCCGTATCAATTTATTGAGGCTAACCAAATTAATTGGATTATGGAAATGAAAGGATTTAGAATTAATATTTTCAGGATTGCAAATTGTTTGAAAATGTTATCTATATTTGATATATTTGATAAATCATGCCTAATAGCTATAAAACAACAAATCTGTACTCATATAAATAGAACTCTATTCTAGGATTTCTCTCCTGAACAAAGAATGGCATGACTATAATGTGTGGTAGCCACTCTGAGCCTAGTTCTTCCTTAAGAACTATGGAAGGACAGAAGGTAAAGAGCAATGTTGATGACATTTATAGAGTCTCTCAAGTCTCAACTGATTCTGAAATAAACTGATAAGGCTTATATTTTCTTGGCCTCCTAATCCTTGGAACCAAAAGTACCTGGTAAATGAAATTTGTCTTTCATGATTTCCTCAAATCTCCTTCCTCTAATGAATCCAGTATATGCTACCAAAGAGTATTAAAATATAAAAAGTCCACTGTGAGATTTCAATAAGACTCAATTCAAGACTTTTGTTTGATGCTTTCTCTATGAAAAAAAAAAAAATACTAGGGAACTTTTAAAGAGGAACTTTGTATTTCTCCTTATACAGCAAACATTTCATAGAGCAAGGGATGTGTAAAAATCATACAACATTCCCAGGAAATAGAATCACCTTTTATCCAAAGCCTCAGCAATCAACAGTTTGAAATACTATTCCCAGCTGAACACAAAGGTATTTACCTGGGTCATGAACTAAAATGGCAATTGTCCCAAATATTTCTATTCATTTGATGGGTACCATAGGAGCTTAAATGGACATGGTGGTGACAGCAATGTATGAACTATTGATTTGAGTATGACTGAGGACTAACAGAATCGCTTCCTCAGCCACAAAGGTGTCTTAGGAGGTCTGCTAGCCCAAAATGACCTGGTGGCTTTTGAGACACGTCGGTTCCACCTGACACTACACAATACTGATAGAGCTGTATGGAAAGTGGAGATAAGGGCTCCGGCATGCATCTTTGCCAGCAAAATTCACAACATTTCATTTCTTTAAAAAAAAAAGACAGTGGGCAATCATTATACAGTTTAATTACTCCTTTGGGTTCCACAAAGAGCTAAAAAAAATAAAATCACCAGCCACCAATCTGCTACCTGTGGCAGCTGAAAAATATTATAGTGGAATTTCAGGGGCACATAGTGAAATGAGCATCTCCAAATTGTTTGGAAAAGGATCTTCAGTCTAAGGAGAATTGACAGCACAGCTTTAAGAAGAGATAAAGGACTGCCTCAAGGATCTGTCTTGCTTCCTTACTTTTTTAAAGTAATACCTTCATTTGCATAGTAATAACCCAATTATTGTAAGATTAGGTGACAGGAATCTCATTATTGCTATTTCCACAAAACAGTCAATATTCTATTCAATATCTTTTAATGTTACGTACCTTAAAACATAATTATTTCAATATACCCTCATTCATCTTTAATGTAATTTTCTTTTTTAAAAACCTTGCCATAATTGTTGGTTTTTATGGAATATATTAGTGTTTAAACAAGCACTTTCCCCCTCAGGCTGCTATGAGAACAAGCAGTAGCAACCAACAGCTTGGGGGCATTTCTGCCTTCCCCCCAGGAGTAAGTCCACCAAAAGACCAAAGGCACAAACACTGCTACTGAAAAAATCTGTTGTAACAAGCTCCACACTCTTCCCAACACTGTAGTTTCCCCTCCTGCTCTTTCACTTCATGCTCTACAAAAGATGCTTCCATAATGAATTTTCGTCTTAAGGCAACTTTAAAAGTGTTAGCAAATACATTCTGTTAAATTTCAAGTTGTATGATCTGGGCTCTTTTCTGCGTGGTGTGTGTGTGTGTGTGTGTGTGTGTGTGTGTGTGTGTTTCCCCAGACCACATTGTAGTAACAAAAAAAAAAAAAAAAAAAAAAACCCACATCCGAGACAGCTGACATACTGGGGAGACCATCTGCCTGCCATAGGTTTACCTGCCATAGGCTTTTACAGTTTCAATTACAAGATAATCAGTACAATAAGTGGCTGGTTACCAGATTAACATAGGAAACAAAACAAGGAAATAGAGAGAGTGAGGACTATCTACATTAAGAGGCTACAGAGCCATACATGCTATTACTTCAAAATGATATCAAAATTAATGTACAGTGAAAATAGCAGTTAGATTTTGTCATGAGAGGAAGTAATATCAAAGGGCTGTGGTTTGGAATCTAGAGTTAACACTCCTTGACCGTGGTCCTCCTGACTATATACTCTTCAGGATGTTAATCTCTGCGTACTTTGTGAATGAATACTCATTATTCATGAGTATTACAATTAATTTATAGAAAAGCACAATATCCCCTAATCAAACCAACTAAGTTTTCTCAAGATATAAGCTTCATCAATCATTAACATGATTCATGAGTGTTTTTCCACCTATTCTGACACAGAATCTCAACAGGCATTAGATGCCCCCGGGAGCCCATCTAAACACAATCTTACCATCACACACCCAAACCATCAAACCACACTCTACTCTTCCCATTCTTGATTGCTGAATAAAATCGCAGGGCTGACCAAACCCCTTTCTGCATGTTTAATGAATTTTAGGGCATGCTAACCCTGTATTTCCTCGTTTTTTTCAACAGTGGGAAACCACCATTCTTTAAAAGGAGTTAGGTTGCTATAGGCAATTTTCCCGCAAACAGAAAAATTATATAGGCCAATTTCTGGTTTAGTAAACCTTTCCTGGAATTAAGTCGCATAGTTTATCTCTTTCAAGTGGCTGGACTGCTCCTCAGAAACCTACTCATAGCAGCAAGGACTTGAGTCAGATAGAGGGTTAGCCGAAAAATCCAGCCCTTTAGAGAATAAATTCAAGGAGCATATTTTTCATCAAGATCACCAATCCCAATGTATGGTTCAGGTAGAACTAGAATTCCGGTCTCCAAACTCATATTCCAGAGCTCTTTCAACTTTCTCTCCCACATGATTTAAAATCCAGACCTCATGGGAAGGATGGCAATTACACCACATTGATTAAATCTTTTTATCCCTCACTGAGTAATACCACTATATGATGGTCAAGCAAAAAAAAAAAAAAAAAAAAAAATCCAAACAGTGATAAAGTCATTATTATATATAGGTATCAGACAATGTACTGTCTTATGTTAAATATTAGAACTTCCATTTGTTGATGAAAAGATGAGGTCTAAGAGGTCTAGAAAACTGCTCAAGATCACAGAAAAAGTTCCAGAGTCTGAACTCAAAGCCAAGTCTGTCTTAAAGAGAAAGCATGTAAATTGCTGTCATACAAAGTTTACATATATAATTTACTTTGCTTTGGGCTTGGACTTTCATAGCCCTGTCTTTGTTGGACACTCCAGACACCCTCCAACAGTGGAGAGAGATTGTACAGGTCAAGGCCAACCCCAGACAATTCAATCTCCAATATTCCATGCAGTCTCATGCCTCCTTATCTTCGGGCATGATATTCCCCTTTTCTGCAATGTTCTCACCTTCTTCTATTGCCTTTATCTCTCATTGCTCATCTACCAAACTCTTACCCATGCCTCAAAAATCCTGCTCAGTCATTATCTCTTCAGAAGTCCTGCCCTACTACCCAACACCATCCAGGAGAATTAATATTCCCTCCTCTGCTATTTATGAACATTTAAACATATATTCAATTACTGAATATAATGATTAGTTTGCATACCATCTCCTAAGGAAAGCTCCTTGGAGACTGGTTTAATTCATCTCAGTATCCACAGCACCTATCAGCATATACCTGAAATGGAGACATTGTTTTATAAATGTTCAACTGTTACTGAACTAAAGATATCTATCAGAATTCACTTATGCCAATTGTCACATTCTTCTTGCATGATAAATTTCTGCTTATGCCTTTTCTATACAAGAAATAGTTCATGTGTTGTTCCCCTCACTGCACCAAGAATTCTTTGTACATAATAAGTGTTCCAGAAATGCTTGTAGAGTTGAATTGTTTACAGGATTTTTAAGAAAGAGAGGAAGGGCAAATACTAAGACCTTACTGATTGCTTTAAAGTTAGTTGAGGATAATAGTAAATTTTTCCCTTCTTGAGTTACCTTCAAAGCACTGGATTTTATCATGTAAGGAGGTAGAATAAGTACACTATAGTTAAAAACTTGATCACTGAGTCCATGGCTAAAATGCTACTTTTCATGAGGATTAATTGAGTGCAATCTTTTATCTGTTTCTATTCAGCATATGTACTGTATATCTGCTATGCATCCGAGGACAGCTGCCATTCTATTTACAGCATTATCTAAAAATGGCAACATTAAATCTATCTTCCATCTCTTTGAGATCTTTTTCAACCACAGAATCATCTCAGATGTTCTGCTTTTAGAGCAAAATATATGAGGTGTGAATGTGTGTAACAGTAAAAGACTAACAGGCAGAAATCCACAATGGTGGCATTATCCACTGGGGGTTGATAAAACTTTCCTCCTTTTCCTATCTCAAGAAAAGCTAGGAGAAGGGAGCTGGAGAACATCAGGGGGCAAATTAAAGAGGTAACAAACCTTGCCCTTACACCCCTATCAGGAGTCTAAGAGCCTAAATATTGATTTTTCAAGGCTCTGTTGCTGACAGTAGCAATTCTGAACACAGACTGGAAAACAAACAAGAGGGGTATGTGCTGATAAGCCTCCCAAGTACTGTAGCACATTTCATATTTTTTTTAAAGAAAGTTAAAATTAATCTTTCAGCTATTACGTGGGGGAGGAGGCTGTGACCATGCTAATTACTTACTATAACTCTCCATAGTATACATCTTAACACAAATCTTCTGTCAGCTTCCCTGACAGCTATTATCACAAGAGGTAAAAACCTGATTTTACACATGAACAAACAGTACTGACCATCCTGACCAAGCTGAATAACGTGGGAAAATTTACACTCCTTTAATTGCTCTTCTACTCAAAATTTCAAAACAAACTCTTTTGTCTTTACCACACTTAATGTGCATTTTCAAAATCAACGTGGCAACCAGAAAGATGGGACAAGAGAGCAGCCCTTTCATGGCAAGGATCAACTACACCTTGGAAAAAATTAAAACTTCATTTAAATCCTTCCTTTAAGAAGATAATTTGCTCATCATGGCACTGATGTTCTAAGTACAAAAGCCATCATTCTAAAAGTACTTTGCAACTGGGAAGTAGCTCAGTGAATCTGTTGGGGATAGAGCCAGACTGCTTGGGTTCAAAACCAATGCCTCCATTTACTAGCTGTGCCTGGGCAAGATAAATAACCTGCAGTGTCTTGTTTGTGTGGTTTTGAGGAATAATCAAGTTAGCATATGTAAAGTGGTTGGAATAGTACATTCCATGTAGAGAGAAATCAAAATATGTTACTTATTTTCATTATTAGAATAATCCCTCACATTTAATAAATGCTCAAATATCAAAAGATATTGTAATGGGTTTTGACATTTCTCAAATGGGAATTGGGGGAGAAGACCCACACAAGAAGAGATTTTATAAAAGAAATTGCAGTGATTTATTCACTCCATGTTGCTTTCTCACGTAGATCTTTTCTTGGAACAAATCTATAATTTCTGAACTTTACAGGAGCACATAGCCCTCCATTTCAAAATATGAGTCTTTATAAAAAAGGCATGTTTTGTGGATCATCAAATACGTTCTTTACAATGTCTAAAGCAGGTAAATATGCAAAAGTTTTTGTCAGACAACCTCTAAATTATTTTTAATTAAGCAAAAAAGCTAAAAGACCATGAGGATGACATCCAGAACAACAGGTGACACATATATGTTCACAGTTTGACAAATGGCAACTCAATAAAAGAGACAAGTATCATAATGACACACTCATACCCTACCTCTGCCATTGGCGTTTTCAATCATTTCACAAGTTGGGTCAAGTGAAGCTGAAATTACTTGTCATCAAATTTTCAGTGATATGAAATTTGGAAGTTTTAGAAAAAAAACCAATGTTTCCAAAAAAGCTAAACCCAGAAAGACAGTTTTTTTTTTTACAGTGCATTTTAGTCTAAAATTTACATTATCATTATTCATCAAATCATTTTTGAAAATCTTAGAGGAGCAATTTAAGTACACACCAATAGTCTATTTGAAACACGAGCTAAAAGTTAAAGAATTGAAAGTGGAAAATACATGTTATAACTCTTTAAAGAAAATCTAATGTATAATTTTTGCAAGATGCCAAAATCATCAAATCACTCATGTTATTAATTTTGGCTGTTTGCTGACTGGCAAGACTTCCAGGGAGTCTGTCTCTAAAGGACTATAAAACTTTCAAAATACAGTTATGAAAAGTAGTAAATCCACACTTTTATTGCCACTAAGACAAGAAGGTATGTTTTCAAAAACTACTATGAAAATTTAACAACAAAATATTTAAGGAAATTCTAATTGTACATATATGATATTTATGAATGTATATTTAATATATAAAATTTATTAAACCTAAGTGTATCAATAAAATTAAAATAAATATGCTCTCTATGAGGTAAAACAGAAAAAAAAACACCACATACACATTTATACAGTTATATATAGTCTTTTGCTGAGAACAATAATTTTGTTTCATTACAAAGATCATTTTTCTGACATTAGCAACTACATTTTCTTTTGGATTATAGTGGTCTATCTTACATATAACTGATTTTCAAGGATCATTCACAAAATAAAATTGTAAATTTTATCTGCTTTGTCAGCCACCAGCAGTAACTTTATTATAAATGTCAAGACAGACAAACACGGTGGAGTCTTGGTTCTCCTACTAATCGCCTTATTTCCCAGTTCTGAGCCTCAGATCTAGTCATATTTGAAATATGTGTCAAAATGGATTATATCAGTGTCTTTATGCTTGCAAATGTTATAATTAAGTTACCTTTCCCATGTGGGAATTTAACCAAAATTCAGCTTTACTGTAGAAGAGAGGGTTGAAATGTACTCCCCAATTCCACAGAAAGGCAAATAGAAAGCAGAAGGTTGTCTTGGTATTTCTTTAAGAAAAAAAGTCATATTCTTGGCTACTGTAGCCAAAAAGTATACATTTATCTACCTCTATCTATTTATATCTCAGATGATAAAACAGAGGCTCTGAGAGATTATGCAATATACCCAAGATTATAAAGCTAGCAAGTGGTAAAGCTGGGGTTCAGACTCAGACCTTTCTGACTATGCGGTTTGTATGCTTCCCTTCTCAGGAAAAAGTTCACTGACAACGTGCTGAGAGGCCACTCTACTGCTAAATCTATTAAATAGTCTAGTGATGCTAGAGTCTCCGTCACTTTATACATTTCTTATGCAAGTTCTATCCATTGCTTGGTACCCAAGAAGGTAATTGACATCTTTACCAGAGAAGTTAAATTCAAGTATTCCACATGAGCTGCTTATGACTGGCTAGAAAGACAGGAATTAAGGTAAATGACTTGATACTTGATAATGCATTTTATGAAAATGGTACCTCTTGAAAATTAGTCCAAGAGGTATGTGGGCTTTGGTGACAGTGCCCAAGCAGAGAAAGGAAATAAAACAATGTACTGTAAAGTGCTTTCAAGATCTCTCTGGTTACTAGGGGAAAATTTTTCCATTCTTTCCATTTGGCTTAGGGTTTCCTCGAAGCCTCGTGATGATGTCACCTCACCTCAGAAATCTCAGAGATTGGCAGATTGAGAACACTGCACAAGACGGCATATTCAGTGTGACATCTTACTACATATATTCCAAGGGTCTTCACTGTATTTTATTGTAGTTTTCAGAACAGACTGGAACCCACAGACCTGGATATGAATTTTGGTTCTGCCACTTACTAGCTATGAGTTTGGTCAAATAATAAATCTCTCACTTTAAGGTCCAGGTCCATTAAAGATGGATACTGCTAGGAAGCACAGGAAATCGTTGTGAGGAGACAAATAACATACGTAAATACTGAGCACAGGCCTGTGACGTGAGAAGCTCCCAGTAAAAGTTAGCAAGTATTGTTATCAAAAAGCAATAGGATATGAGAACGTGTATTTTTTTATAAAACTTTGACAAGATATTGTTCCTACTAGTAATTAGGTAGCAGGAAAAAAAATTATACCCTAACACGTTGCAAACAAAATGTAGGATATGTATAATGTTTTCTTCAAGGAAAAAAATACACACACACACTCTCTGATCCAATTATTACTTAAAAAAAATTTATATTCCTAAATAAAAGCTTGGAAGGTCTAGATGCATTTAACAGTAGTTATTTATGAGCAAAATTTAATTTTCTTCTTTTTTGCTCACCAGTGTTTTCTAAATCTACAATGATTGTATATTCTGTAATAAATATTTCATTTTTAATTTTCTTAAAATAAGAACTATATTTGTACTTTAAAAATTAAAATAACGTTTTAAAAGTCTATGTGGGGGCGCCTGGGTGGCTCAGTGGGTTAAGCCGCTGCCTTTGGCTCAGGTCATGATCTCAGGGTCCTGGGATCGAGTCCCACATCAGGCTCTCTGCTCAGCAGGGAGACTGCTTCCCTCTCTCTCTCTCTCTCTCTACCTGCCTCTCTGTCTACTTGTGATTTCTCTCTGTCAAATAAATTTAAAAAATAATAATAAAAAAAATAAAAGTCTATGTGAAGACAGAATGTCAGGTAGTAAAATATCAGAAGTTAATACCCTGATACTATCTATGATCTGCCGTATAATTAAAGGAAGCCTGAAAATCAAGGTAATTCTTCTCAGTTGGTTAAAATGGTACTTAGGCCTTTGTCTTAAGCAAAACAAATGACAGAACATACTAACACTAAATATTTTGAAAGTCCAGGGCCAGTCTATAATACTTTTGAATATTCAACATTCATTAGTTTTTAAATTATTTTTCCATGGGTAAAAAGTTACAAACTCATCTTCTCATCTTTTACCACCAAAAACCACACAATTTCGTTTGTCGTACACACTCATGTATGGCTTATTTTATCTAAGTAGGCCACAGTGAAAGGAGACATTTCAAAAATTATTAAAATTCTTGTCAATGGACTGAAGAAAAAATACTATTAAGTGGACCTTTGAAACATGCCTTGGAAGCAATCAACAAGTAATATTCTTTTTGAAAGCAATCATCGGAGTTAACTCAATAAGAGCAGCCACTTGGCTAATGATGAAATCTTTGTCTTGATTTGGACACCACAGAATGCTAAGGACAGACATGCATTTAAAGGTTGTGATGTAATCAATACTGCATTCTTAGATGTTTTTTTTAAATGTAAAGATGATCATGCAGGGAAAACTGAGGGGGTGGGAGGGAATCACAGATGTGGGAACCAAAGTTCGTGTTGCAGTCCTAGCCTTGAAAATGATGCTCTTCATCATCTTCCTGAAACTCAGTGACTTCGATAGTTCTGCTCACATTAGACCTTCTTTGTGAATTATGCAGACCAATCTGTGTGCCTTGCTCTCTCTATATGCTTCCCCAAAGGTTTACTTTCCTCATTATAAATCGACTGTTTTCTACCTAAAACTCAACCGACACCTCAAGTACTAGCTTCTTGCTCTGTAAATGTGACCAAAGGCGTGGTCTACGATGTCCAATATCACTGACAATATGGGATTATTCAGAAACACCAGTTAGAATACAAGATTGAGGTCTAACCAGAGCTTGGAGCAACATTTAATCTTACTTGATTGTGGACAACATAAATGAAAATTTCGATTAACAGAAATGAGAATGGAAGGAACAGAATAGATACAAAAATAAGGGAAATGTTCAACTTACGATCTTTATGAATCATGGAATCTGGGACATACAGCGAGGGATCAGAACTCTAGCACGGCTTTTGGTACCGATAAGCACAGATGTTCATTGATGCCATGAGAATGAATGGGATGGGCCGGAAAAGAGCATGTACAATGGAAAGAGCGCCAGGCATGAGCTCTGGAGAAAAGAGACATTAAGGAGAGGTCAGCAATAAAGCAGCCAATAGTAGTGACTCAGAAAGAGTGCTCAGGTGGGCAGAACAGAAAGGAAAAGAACAGTGTCTCAGAAGTCAAGAGAGGAAAAAGTTCCCTGTGAGATACGAAGTCAGAGGGCACCGCGAAGAGCACAGAATCCGCGTATTAGCTGATAACCAGTGACTTTTATCAGAGTGGTACGAATGACATGGAGTGAATGGGACAGTGATCATGGTGGGGAGGGCAAGGTAAAGGAGAAACTGAGGAAAGTGTTAAAGGCAATAGATTGTCTTCAGGGTGCTAGGATATATATATAAAGATAGTAACAAGGCATTGTTTGAATTCTGGGGGGCTTTTAGGTATTATGGTTTGGATCCTCTGCCCGAGAGAGAAGATTTCCTCCATGTCCCAAAAGACTCTCTGTTGAACTCTCAAAAGTTATATTTGAGCTATTACTAGTCCTACCTCCTGTACATTTTCTGCAGTTACCGAAAGACCCCTCTCTTCTCTGCACTGCCCCGATTAATGGAGTTGTAGTTTTACTTGCGTTTGTTCCCACCAGCTCTCTTATGGTGAAAGAACACCCCTCCTTTTGGAGAATACGTTCCAAGTTAATTTGACTGGAGCCAGCCCTTCCACTCCCAACCAGGGAGGCATTTAACTAAGGGTGGCTCAATTGAAGCATGCCATCTCCCTGGCCACAGTGAGTGACTCAGGAAGGGCACAGAATTTTAAGTGGGTCAGTCATAAGAAACTTCCTGGGCCAAAAAAAAAAAAAAAAAAAAAAAAGTATGCACTCTTTTCTCTGGAAATACTATTTAAAAGAGTGTCATAGCCTAGAGCTGCTTCTGTACGAAGAAAGCTGCCTGTGCATGAAGCTAATATGGAGACGAGCAGAGCAGAGTAATGGGAAGAGGAAAGTGTACTCTGTCCTGATGAAATTAGTTGTGCCTGAAGTAACTGTCATTTCCTGAACTTCCTAGTTATATGAGCCAATAAATCTCCTCTTTGGCTAAGTTATTTCAAATTAGGTCTTTATCATTTCCAATAAAAGATTCAAAATGTCATTCACATCTCACTAATCATATGTTTCTGAATATTGCAGGGATCTGTACTAAGGGAATCTCTCTATTCCACTAGATTATACATTTCTTGAGGGCAGGAAAGACATCGATCTACTGTAATCACACACAGTATGATTACACATAGTACCTGTTCAATAAAGATTTACCAAAACAAATGATCAAATACAGTTCCTTTACAGCACGCCATCAAGAGCTCAAATTAAACAACTCAGTAACTGAATGAGAAGATCACAATGAACAATATGTTGGCTGCTCTAGTTCACCTCCATCAATCTGAAAAGACTGTCCTAAGAATGCTCATTCCTGTGCCCGTCCTAGCTCAATCTCATCTTGTTCACCCAAGTAAAAATGGAATATTCATATTACAAATTATATTTAAAAATATAGTTTATATTTAGCTGGAAATTATCTATGTATGCAAAAATACCTGGAAACTATCTATCTATGCAATTGCCAATTTTTTTGCAAAGACTAAAGTTGCATTCAGAACAATAAAGGAAAACTCATTGCTAGACACAGCCTTTGAAATCAGGAAATACATATGCTAGCACGATGCCTTGCACATACTACCTGTTCAATAAACATCTACTAAATAAGGAAATATCCTGGTTGGGGACAGTTTAAAATTTTAGTCAGTAAAAATCTGAGTCAAATTTAGACTGCTGACTAAATGGGAGAAGAGAAACAGAAGAAATAAAAAATGAACAAGTCTCTCTTGGCTTGGATGGCCATATTCTGCTACTGGTCAATGTCCCAGTGTTGGCTCTCTCTTGCAGTGCATGTTTTCTGAGTCCCTAGAAATTCACCTTGCTGTGGTTCTTGAATGCTGGCAAATGCCTTAAATGTGGCCGGAAGGATTCCTGTCAACTCCTGAATCAGATCACCAAACCCTAGTCTTTCTGCCAGGGCTGCCTTCCTCTTGACCAGAAATTCTTCACAGTAGGGACGGGAGTGAGGAGAGAGGCAGTGGCTAGAGATAGCACACTTGGCTCCCTTCTAGGATTCACACATGACCTCCAGGAAACCACAGCTTATTCCTACTAGTTTTGGAAATGGGTCTTATTCCCACTGCAGTTCTGTCTCCTTGTCCTGGCCTCTTACCTTCTGACTTTTGCATGCTCATGTTACATACCAGAACCTATGCCCCACCCCTCAGAGGGCAGACTACTCGCCAAGCTCCCTGAGAGGTTCTTCACATCCCGTCCACATGCACTTCATGGGAATAGGGGGGAAGAAAAGGGGAGAATGAGAGTAATGCCTCAGCAGTCTTAATTCTTTCCACTGGAATTCTCACTACCATGCTCTTCATCAATCTTATTATAGTCTTCCTTCCTCCTCCCCTCACACACTCTCTCCAGGTGAATGAGGGGCAAACTGTAAAACAAACAAAATCAGATTTCTCAAGCTTCTAGCGAATCCTGAATCCATGATCTGACCCACATTATTCTTGGTCCTTTGGAGCCCTGATGCAGCTCTGATACAACACAGTAAGTCAAATATAACAACCTATTCAACCTATTACATAAGGGAAATTATTGCATATCCTTTTTTTTTTTTTTTTTTTTTTTTTTTAGTGACTTTGCTATGATTTGGGCCACATCCCACAGAGTTCATGGATCTACCCTTTATCAAATAATCAGTTGAGGTTGCAAGTCGGGCAAGAATTCATATTGTAGGAAATTCCCATTTACTTTTATCCACCGGGATGAGAATCCAGGATTTATTTCCCAATCCAGAGTCCCTCTCCTGACACTTTGATAGAAGGAACAATAATTTCCCACAACCCTGGAAGCAGAGAAATCACCAGAAATGAAAAAAAAAAGAAAAAAAAGAGTCCCTCCTTCTGTCTTTCTGTATATAACAAATAATCCTCTACATCATCCTACACTGTGTGTGTGATAAGGGGCTCCGTCCTCTCTTGTATCGTATTTGGTATTCGTGCAATCCTTCTCCTCCTCCAGTCCACCTAATCTTATGAAACATAATTCTTTTCTCTCGTCCTCCTCCCTACACAAACTAAATTCCTGATTCTCTTGAAGTATGTGCAAACTATTACACTAACCTTCTTTTAAAGCAAGAATCATACTTCAACCCAAAACAGCAACTGGACAAGTGTGTTTACTATTTTATACTACGAGCTTGGTTTTAGCACCTTTTATGACAAAAGTGTTGATTTCTTCCTCTTTATAAAGTGGCTGTGGCACTCTGTGGAGGCATACTACAAGCACAAGTTCATGGCAAGTTCAGAGGAAAGGAATGTTCAAAGAAAACCGAACCCAAAGCATTGTGGGTAGTGATATGGAAAGTTGACAAAACAAGGATAAACAATGGGGGGAAAAAGAAATAATTAAGTGTTCTGAAGCCCTGTATCAGCATTTTATGCATTGTTCACTTTTTTTAGGAAACTGTTTTATTGTGTGTGGTTTCATGGAGAGATACTAACCCAGTCTGTTGAAACACCCCTCTGCATGTATAATGATTATAAAAATTTTTTTTTAATAAAAAAGAAAATGGGCAAATATGTCTGCCTGAGATAAGGCTTTCTGAACAAAAATATAATACGTGGAAATCCTTTCTTGAAGTGCTTTGTGGATTTAAGGAGGTAGGAAACTTAAAACAGTAGAGTTACAGTAAACATGCAAGTCTAAACAAGGTGTGAAAAATTGAACTATATGCTGCAACAGGCAAAGCAAGAAATAAAAGTAACAGAAAAAGGTAAATACTTTATAGATACAAAGTTACTTCTGAAAAACAATTTGAGCGGCTGAGATCTGTCAAAGACACACATTTTGAATACTGTTAGAGTGTAGTCCTCCATCAATCATAGTTCAGTCTACATTTATTCTCCTGTTAGGTCCATTTCAATGTAGATTACGTCCTTTTATTCACACTCATTTATTTCGTTTCTGGGAAGATTTTAGGTACTGGGGATTTGTGAGCGGACAGAACACACAAAACACCCTGAAACCACGAACATTATATTTTAGTGAGCAGAGAATACAATAAACACAATAATTAAATGTATGGTATTTAGAAGATGGTGCACACAAGGAGAAAAATAGAGCAAAGAAGACAGATGTATTTTCATAAGGTCAGGGCAAGGCAGGGGGTGTCTGCTGTTTTAGAGTTTAAAAGCCCTAAGGGGGACGCCTAGGTGGCTCAGTTGGTTAAGCATCGGCCTTCTGCTCAGGTCATGATTCTGGGGTCCTGAGGTGGAGTCCTACATTGGGCAACCTCCTCAGTGGGGAGTCGGCTTCTCCCTCTTCCTTTTCCTCTACCTACTCCCCACCTCACGTTTCTCTCCTCTCAAATAAATATTTAAAAATAATATTAAAAAATATATTTAAAAATATTTTAAAAATGAAAGTTATAAGAGGAGAACTTAATGAAAAGGTCACAAATGATCAGATTTAAAGAGGTAAGAGATAAGCATTCACTTAACTGAGGAGCGAGTGTGTAAGCGAACAGTAAATTCAAAGGTCCTGAGGTGGGAGCTGTCCCAGTAGGTTAGACAAATATGGAGAAATCTCATATGGATGGTGGGAAGGAAACAAGAGGTGAAATGGTTCATAGTGAGTTCAAGAGGTAACTAGGGAAGGGGAAAGGCCAGGACATCATAGGTATTATAAGGACATTAGCTTTTGTTCTGAGGGAGACAGGAAGCCGTGGGAGTATTCTACAAAATGACATGATCTAAGATATCATATACTAACCACTTATTCCTAGAAGTACTTACAAGGTACAAGTTTTTTAAACTTTCTAATTTTGTGTTATGTTTTTTAAAACATCTTTTAGGCCTCAAAACCAAGAATGATAAGAGAGGACCAGGAAGTAAAGCCAGAAGTAAGAATACTGTAACATGGTTACTACGACATCACTTTGTTTCAATGAATACCTAAGATGCTACATGAATTCAGGGACATTCATCATACCCTACTAAAAATCACTGATCGAATCCATGGTACCAGCCAATAAGTGCAATCTGCCTACACTTATTGGCCAGTTTGATTCTGTTATATCTTAGACAATTTACTTCTTTACAAAAACCAGGTTCCTACAAAGAAAGGACATACATTGTTGATATCACTCAAGTGTCTGTTCATCTTGTTGAGCACATGTCAGATGTTGGAACAAGACTGAGTTGTCATAGTTTTAGAGATGTTTGATAAAGAGTACTGAGACTGGTTCGCTGGAAGAAGGATAGTATCTCCTGGCAGGCCAAGCTGCACATTAATCAGAATTGATTCAAATCAGATGTTAATGTGCATTAGCAATATAACAGGCTGAAACTTGAATTTCCCTTGTAGGAAAAACTGTTTTGAAAGGACAAGGAAAAACAGCTTTTCCAACACCCATTCTAATACAGTGCTACATACAATGGCTGCAAAAATGTAAGGCTTTCTTGTCAACTATGAGTAAAGGACTTGGTCAGTAAATCCTCAGATTATTGTTGCATATAATGCTAATATTCAGAAGTTTGAGAAGCTTCCAGAAACCTGCAGCCTAAACCTGAAGCCTTTAACCTGCAGTTAAAGCAGTGCCTAACAAGGAGGTTGATATGAGGGAGGTAGGAGGAATTGAGCTAGTTCTAGATAGGAGGCTGTTGGTTATTTCAAGGTTCTCTAAGCCCATTTTACATTTTCACTGCCACATGCTTCTTGAAATGCCTAGAGGAGACTAGAAGAAGTAACAATTCTCTTTCCAATGGAGGAAATCTAATTTTTAGGGTCCTAGCCAAATTAGTTAAAGAAGCATTTCAAAGTCTTGATAGAAGAAACTTATTCCTATTAAGCTTTCAACTATAAGCCAGATCACTGTACTGTGTGTGTGTGTGTGTGTGTGTGTGTGTTTGCATGTGTGTGCATTACTCTCCCCACTCTGTAGATGAAGGATGTATTCAGGGTAGATACAGGAGCTTAGGCAAGAATGGGAGTGCAACAATTCAAGGGTGAATGCAAATGGCACAGAAATAGAAAGTTAACAATGGGACATGAAATTTATATGAATTTACCTGTAGAAGATGTGTATTATTCACCCAACAAATAAGATCTTCCCTTCAGTTCAAAGCATTCACTGCCCCAGCTGCTGGCAGCACTGAAAGCTAACAGTCACAGCTGAGCCCCTCTCTGGGCACTGCCTCTGTTGAAGGGAGCTGCCTCGCTGGAGGCTAACTTCCTCTCCAGGGGCAGCAAATGTCTAATGACTGCTAAATAAGGAGGTGCAAAGGCCAGCCCCCTACCTCAACTGAGGACAGCTCCTGAACGGCCAGCCCAGCTCTAGAGCTCCAGATAGGATTGGCTGCAGCCTCTGTTTCAACTGCATCTCAATTCAACCTCTCCATCTGCCCATCCTGCTTCCCTCACCCCTCACAGGTATTGTTCCCAAGAGCACACAACAATAAACCTCATAGATGCAAATATCAGCGGCTCAGACTATGTTTCCAAAGGAAGTAGACCAAAGACAACACCACAGCAGAAAATAAATACTAAATGATAAGGTTTCCCACCACCTAAAAAATTAAGATGGAAATGCAGTAACTGATTCTACTAGGTACCTCCATCGGCTAATGTTAGTTTGTAATGTATTTCCCATTATACCTGGAAGCAAGTCATAAGTACTCACACTGTTACAAAGTGTTTATACTTAAGTTAGTTAGAACGATAATGAATCATTGACTTAAATGAGGAACTATCGATTGGTGAGTGATTTTACAGGGACTATAAAGAGCTGTATAGCTCCTGTAAGCTATGAGGCGGTCAAATCTGCATGGTATCAAATATGCCTGATTAACTACATATTCCTTAACATGGTAAAACATTATGTTTGCTTGAGAAGCTTGTTGAATATTTTTTTAATTATGTAATTGTGTATAAGCCCAAGGAGACTAAATAAAAGTGATAAAAAGAAAAATAAATTTTATAGCAACAGAGTTTCACGTAGATCCAAGGAGACACTCTAAGACAGACTATTAAAGAAATGGCTTTTGAACATTAAGACTAGGGAATAAGGATCATAAGGAGTCAGAATGGGTTAAAATGGTAACACAAAGAGCATATCAGATACACCATATCTGGATGTCAATTAAGATACCACATGATGATTTTGTTGAGGTCAAGACAGAGATATAAGCTGAAAAATAACATAAATAGCTGAGGTTACAAAAATATGGAACAACGCCTTTCAGAGAGGACTGCTACATAAATTGACAGAAGGTAAATTTTTGGTGGCTCTAAGTTTTGCCTCTGTATCTCCTATCTTGTCCTGGTGATCTGCAAAGGAATGGGAGCACATAGGGAAGGCTTGGGTTTATAGGCTACAAGCAAGTGTTGATGGAAACACGGCTGGCTTATTTTTTTAGGGGAAAATTCACCAGGATAGGCACAACATGCTATCTGAAGAAACACAATCTCAGAATGGTACAACGCAATCCTATAAAGGCAACAGCATGAAGTAACAAAGGTATCGCAACACAAGGGCTTTACAGATTATGGGGACCTCAAAGATAAGTGTTATTCAGAAGACATAACTGGGCCTTTAGCAACCAACATTTAACAAATATATATATATATTGAGCTTCTTACATGTGCCAGGAACTGCTTTGTGCACTGGAGATACAGCTATGGACAAGAGAAACAAGACCCTATTACATTCTAATAGTGGGAGAAGCAGAAAGATAATAAACAGCTAAAAAATTATTACGAAAATAATCCATCATGATGATTTCTATAAAGAAAATAAAACATGGCACTATGATAGGGAGAAATTAAAGCTACCTTAGACTGAATTCAAGAAAAGTCCTCCCTAAAAACGTAGCATTTGAGCTAAGATCTATATAGCAAGGAAAAATAAGCCATTTGAAGAATGAAGAACATTCCAGGCAGAGAGAACCAATGTTAAAAACACCTCACGTAGACAAGCTTGGAAAGGATAGTCGTGTGGCCAAAACATACTGAGAGATATAAAGGTTAAGAGTTGAGATCAGAGACATAAACAAGAGTCACATCATGTACATCTTTATGCTTTGATACATGGAGGAGAGACATAACTGATTGGTTTGAAAAAAAAAATCACTCTGGTTGCTATTCAAAGAACCAAATACAGTGCAGGTAGAGGTGGTCAGAAAACGAGTTCAGAGACCATGTAAGAAGCTATAGTAGTAGGAAAGAGAGGATGGTAACACTAAGCTCCAAGAAGGTGAAATTTAGCAAGGACAAGCATAGGACTTGTTTTTATATCTAAACACCCTCCCCCACCAAAAAAGTGAGCACAGTATAAGACAGGATATTCATGAGCGACAGCAGCACAGATTTTAAAAGAACAGAGAAAAACAAAATGGTGGGGATATGCCAAAGGGACATAGAGGCCAACAGGCAAAAGCTTCCATTGGCCAAAACTGGTACAATTTCAGCAATGAAATAAATAATATACCATTGAATTACAATCCAAAGTATCAAATAAATATCCATGAGTTCATACCTATATAAATAAATGAGTAGATAAATAAATGGGGAAAACTGACAAATCTCCCATATGGAATTCCAAATAATTTATTGTACTCTGCCTTGAGGAGATGGAGTTTAACTCCTCACCTTGAGTGTGGCCTGCTCTTCCAAAGAGTACAATATAGAAAGAGAGAATAATGTACCCTTAAAATGGAGAAGCCATGGCCAGGTGATCAAAGGTTAGTGTCAGTGATAAGTCAAGTTGAAAGTTTGTGCCCTTAATATAGTAAGAATGGCACCTCACTTTTGTGATCTTTGCCCTCAAAACCCATAACCCCAGTACAACCATTAAAAAAAAAAAAAAAAAAAAAAAGACAACCACAAATTGAGAGACATTCTACAAAATACCTGACTGTCAAGGTCATGGAAAACAAGGAAAATCTGAGAAACTGTTAACAATCCAGAAGAAAGGAATGAGACATGACAACTAAACGTAATATGTATCCTGGATAAATTCCTGGAACAGAAAAAGGGCATTTCCCTAAAAACTAATTTAAAAAGGGCATTTCCAAATAAAATAGAGTTAACAGCAAAGTACCCAATGTTGGTTACTTAGTTGTGCTGAATATATCATAGTAATATAAAATGTAAACCACAGGGGAAACTGGAGGGAGACTATGTGGAAACACTCTGTACTATTTTTCAACTTTATAATCTAAACCTATCATAAAGTTAAAGATTATTTTATTAAAAAAAAAAAAAAGCACTGGGACCTCGGATTGTTTCCCATCTACATAAGTATGGCATCTAAAAATTGGAAGTCAAAGTCTTCCTCCACTCAGTCTTGTTGAAACAAAGCCATAGTCCTATGGGGAACACAGTAATGCCAGGTGCCCTGCTTGGGGGGGAATGCAGAGAAATGCTCTAGAAACAGGAGAAGCCAGAATGGACAGAGGACCTAAGGTCATGTCACATGAGAAACAACTAAAAATACCGGGTATGCTTAACTTAGGAAACCAGAAATACACAATAGGTATCTCAAAATACATGAGGGATTATTATAAAGAGTGAGGACTGGACCCTCTTCTATGTCTGAAACAGTAGCATTTGGTAAAAATGGAGGGAAGATTACGACTGGGAAAATATCTATTCAAGAGAAGGAAGAACATTATAAACCTAGAACCGCCTACCCTGGGAGGCAAACACAT
This sequence comes from Lontra canadensis, assembly GCF_010015895.1. Taxonomy (NCBI): domain Eukaryota; kingdom Metazoa; phylum Chordata; class Mammalia; order Carnivora; family Mustelidae; genus Lontra; species Lontra canadensis. Next base: position 33,467,038 of record NW_022631003.1, on the reverse strand, counting down.
GACCTTCCAATCCTGAGCCTTCAGGCTTCTGCTGGAATTACATTTGTCCAAAGCTGCAGAGGAGATGTGTTTGAACTTCAGAAGATTTTCTAGGTGTTCAATACAAAAATGTCATGTTTTCCTGCTTCTCTACCAGCACTTAATAAATGACGAGAAAACTGGTAGTACCCAAAACCAAGGCCATGCCACAGTAATTTGTATACTCTCGCCACTATTGTACGGTAACAGATGGTAGCTACTCCTGTACTGAGCCCAGCATAACATGTGAACTTGTTGAATAATTACGTTGTACATCTGAAACTAATGTAACTAGTATGCCAACTAGACTTCAATTTAAAATCCCTGTATGTTCATGTGTCAACTTCTCTCCATCTTAACTACCACCCCTAGTCCAAACTAGTCCTTCCTAGACTATTGCAATCACTTCTAACTTATCCCCCTGCTTCTACTCTTTCCCCCTTAGAATTTATTCACACAGCAGCCAGAGATTATGGCTGTGTGAGAGTACACACACGAACACACACACAAACACACACACACTCTTAGTCAAGCCCCTTCTCAAATAGTTAACCACGATGCTTAAAAAAAATTCTAACTCCTTATTCTGTGGTCTGGTTCTTGTCAATCTCTCAGAACTCTTACCATTTTCCTCCTTGCCAATGCTCCAAACATATTAGGCTTTTCTCTATTCCTCACAACCTCAAATTCATTTCTCCCTTAGGGATATTGGAACAGCTGTTCTTTCCGCATAATATGTTATCCCCATGATCTTCAAATGTCTGGTTCCTTCTTGTTATTCTAAAATAGCCATTAAGGCACTCTTCACCACACCAGCCTATTCTATCTCTCTGTGTAGTACTTATCACTCCTCGACACGGTATTGTTGCCTTTTTTCTGTTTGTGTTGCTTTTGTCTGCAGTTTGTCTGAGAACAGGAAGCTTGTATACCTGATTTACAGCTGTAGCCTCAGCACCCCAAACAGAGTTCTGAATATAAGCAGTCATTGAATGTGTTCAATGAGTAATTTTAATATGACTGAAGATGACACCCTGTGTCATGACTTGAAATTTTCCTCAAGTGAGCTTCCCTCATATTTGAAAAAATAAAACCAATCTTTTAAAAATAAAATCAACAATTAAGATTAACATGATAAATATCCAAAGATGCTTATCTACCAATTTTTTTCCTACATTCCCCATATTCACCTTTACACATTCCACTTTCTACGTGTATGTTTGCACTGTTGCCTGACTGAAATAATTTCTCTGGGAATGTTCTCTAATGTCCAATATCATCTATGTAAATATTATAATCTGTGAAGATATCACCCATTTTTAAGACCCAATGCCAAATTCTACCTTCCCTCTGACACATTCTCTGATTAACCTCTACCTTGTGTGCACCCAAAATACTTGGCTCTTTAATGACAACACTTATTTTGGTGAGAGGGCTGGGTGTTAACAGATAAGAGTTTCTCAAAGTTTGTTCCCTAGAACACTAGGACTTGAGACAATTCATACAATACACATTAGCCTGGAAAACACCGCAAAATATATATACCTACTTTGGGGGATTCGCAACACAGTAAAAATAAAGGATCTGGACAAAGTCCCATAGTGAGTAATGTGCAGGATGTAACCTTCTGTGACTCAATTTTTGTTTTCCATTATTTGATTACAGAATCATCAACTGTCTTTTAAAAAAACCAAACAGATACTCATTAATATCTCACAGAAGATAGCCTATGATATACCTGAATAATGGCTAGGAGCATGGGTTTTGGAAGTTGCTAAGTTGAAGGACTTCAGTTTTAACCTAGCCTCTAACAATTATTAAAGGAGTGACTATGAGCAAGTAACCAATCTCTGGGCCTCCACCTTCCCATCTGAAAGAGAGTTGAAGAGGACTATCGCATATGATAAGCACAAGAATTGAATAAGAGTGGTATGGTTCTGAGGACCTAGCAGCCACTCTATAAATGGTAGTCACCATTTGATTAACAATTTTTATCACTCTTGTACCTCAGTTAGGTCAGGAATTTTTGGTGTTCACTTACGAATCTCCCACAAGATGAAACAGATACCATGCATAGAGACTTAAGGGTTTGCAAACCTTGGGCATACTTTGGGCAGAGCAGCTCGGACAAGAATGCTAGCACTGGGTCTGAACTGCTCAGGCCTCACACCATCCCTATTGCCTCATGTAGGGATTAATTCAACATTTATATTACCAGCCTTGTCTTCTGAGGCATTAGCGTTTACAATCCCTATACAGAAGTCCTCAATTAATGTCTGTTGAATTGCTTGATCTCAATGGATTCTGACTTCTTCAATTCTCACCCACCAGAAATTCTGTTCCACCTCAAAACAACGCCTGAAATCTCTAACGTAGACCTCTTTCAAAAGAGTGACTCACTCAAGAAATGATTTATATATTTAAAACCTAAGGTAGGGAGAAGGTAAAATGTACAGTTAGAAAAATTCTCAAATATGACGTGTACTTCTCCGAATTGGTCAAGAAGGTAAGTCCATAGTGCTGAAGAAATTCAGAGAATAAAGAGGACCTTTGGGACTGGCTGTTAATGCCAACTCCCAGAAGGTAGGAGGCATTCTTACGTGGAGGGAACTACAACTGATGACCTCCAGAGGGCCATTTCACCCTTGAGTTTCTATTAAATCATTGGAATTTAAAATAGAGCACTAAAAAGAACTTTAAGAGATCATCAAGGCCATCCCCCTGCCTGTTAGAATATTTTTATATCTCCAAGTTCAATGGGGAAGTGTGAAGGCTCAAGCTGCAAGAGAAATTGATGGGTTAGAGGGCAGGAAAGCTTAGGGGGAGAAAAGAGAAAGGAAAAGAAAAATCTGAGGATAAAGGAATTTATGCCCTCCCAATTAACCTTAACCAAGGACCTCAAAATTCCCAAGGCAACCTTGATTCTACCTTTCTTTCTTTTGTTTTCAAATACGGAATTTTCCCCAGGACTAATGTTAGAATTGAGCATATTCTTCCTTTGATTTATGAGAACATTCAGGGAATATAAGGTCATGAAAGTTACCAAACCAGCTGGCTTCAATGCAAAGTAATTAAATAGAAAGTCTTAAAAACTTAAAATCCTTACTAGACTTGTTTCAGAAGAATATTACATTTATCTTCCTTTACATTCAAAGTACTCATTCTTATATTTTTAAAATATTTACTCTAGATTTACATGAACCTTCCCCTGATGATAGCAGTGGACCCGATTCAGATAATCAATAAAAGAGAAATTAGAGCATCCGTATTTGTGGTTAAACTACTAGTGAACAACATTTCAGGAAATACATGGTTACAGTAATTAGGTAGCCATAAATAAATTCCTGTTAGTTCAGAAACGCAAAGTTAAATGCTGGAATTTTCTTCCTAAAAAACAAACAAAAAGCCACCACAATGTGAAATAAGCAGAAAAAACAAACAAACAAAAACAACAATGACCCTGATTTCTTAAAATGTTGAACAAAACTGCATACTTAAGTGGCTATGCTGTAAACATGAAAGCCATCTACTCAGTGTAGCATTAAGATGTGGGTTTATAAACTTCTCTATATTAGCTAAAATGCCTCTACCGAGAATTGTGTGATACTATTTATTTTTCACTTCCTTTGATAAGACCCTTAAGTTGTCCTTAATAATATCTTACAGACCAGGACTCACCCAGGGGCTTTCACGACCCATCTATGCTAATACTGTCTTTAGGACAAGTCAGATCCTTTGAAACACCTCTCTGGCTCTAGGTTTTATAATTCCTTTGTAATATGCATATTCAGATATACATGGTTAGTAATTTTTCTAAGAAAAATTATGTTTGAAGTTACACTCTTGCAGGTGTAATCGTGAGAACACTCACACAAGCAAATCACTCCTACATCCAGCAGCTGGAAAACAGAGCCAATTTCTAGTAAATGGACATGATAGCCAATTAAAGGAAACCAAGTGGTAGCAAGCCTAGATGGTGAAACATGAGCCAATTTTCTGTGACTTTTGCTTGCGGAACCAAGCATGCTTTAATAGAGTGGCTTCAGGTGTTGATACTCTATCAATGTCTACATCTCTCTGATTGAGTGTGACATAATAGCTCTTTCCTTTTTGAAGGCCGAGTGTTTCCATTTTCTTGTATCCTATAGATATCCAAGAGCAAAGGGAGTTGCCACATTACATTTCTCCAAACAAAACCATAGGGTAGTCAAATTAATCTAATTATCTGTGACCCAATTTGATAATACTGCTAAAAGCAATGTTAGAAAGGACTTCTCTAGAGCATGCTATTTGTTTTCTCATTCATTCTCTTTTTCTAATAATTTGGCTGAGAAAATACCCTTTCACACTGAAAATACACCTGCTTAGATATTTTATGCATAAACTTGAACTATGAAAATGTGTGCTCTATTTACTGGTATTTGGAAAATGTATTGATGAGACACTAAAAATTGTCATCCGTTTAATAAAGGTCTGAAAAATTCTAAAGATTGGTCCAGCATCATTTTCACATTCAACAGTCCCACTCAAGCAAGTAATTCTCAGGTGACTAATAAAACAGTTTCAACTATTGGTTCAGCAAAGGTCAGAAATATCACTTGCTTGTAGCTCTTTCTATGAAGTTGGACACGGCGAATTTTCTACTTGCTTCTTTCTTTTCTCACTTTGATCCACTCTTGATACTATTCACTTTGGTCTGTGACTCACGGATCGAAACATGTGGCAGGATTTATGATACTTTAGAAAATAATTTCATGTTCCATAAGTAACAGAGATGCACAATTCTTTATGGGAATCACTTCATTCCAATTTTTCCAATTATGAATTTACACTGAAACTCCATCTTTGGAAGCAAAAGACTCCAAAAACCTCACTGTTTCTTTTTCTTTTCTTTCTTCCTTTTTTTTTTATCACTGTCATTCTGAATTTTTAATATTTGTAATGAGCAAAATTATATGCTTGGAATGCACCTTTCAACATAATGGTATTACAACTAAATATTTATTTGAATTATGTTTATGGTAATAATAACTAACATGGGTTTGGTTTTTTTTTTTCACGACATAGGTTAAAAATCTGTAGCCTCTAATTTGACAGGAACTCTATTATCACTTTCTGCAAAATTAGACAGGAAAGAATATTAAGACATCTAAAATCTGACACAAATAGAAATCGCTTTCTCTCACTTTCCTTTTTTTTAAAACAAGAAAGATGATTATATGCTGCTTGACATTCCATTTTCAGGCCAACAAAGAGGATACAGAGGTTCACTCTTTATCTCTTCCACTGAATAAGACCCTTCCAAGAATGCATTGGTATTTAATACACTGAACTTCTTTAGATGGAGATAAAGTCAGCTTTATCTTCTTGATGGTCTTATCCATTCAGTTCCCTCTGTTTCAACTAACATAAAAATACCTTCACTGCAAGGTCCTAGCCCTGAGGGCTAATACACAGCATCTATGAAACATACCATCCTCATACTTGAAAAATGACCAACAAAAGATGAATGAACAGTACTGAGACAGAAGAATTTCCATACTCAAAACTGGACTAGAACCTGAAGAAAAACCTTTTTCAAAATACCAAAGTAGGGATTGGAGGGATGGGGTAACAGGGCGATGGGCATTAAGGAGGGCGCGTGTTGTGATGAGCACTGGGTGTTATGGGCAACTAATGAATCACTGAACACCACACCAAAAACCCATGATGTACTTTATGTTGGCTAAATGAACATAATAAAAAATAAATAAGCAAACAAATAAAGTACCAAAATAGGGGTGCCTGGGTGGCTCAGTCCGTTGAGCATCTGTCTGCCTTTGGCTCAGGTCGTGATACCAGGGTCCTGGGGGAGCTTCTAAGCAGAGACCCCCCCCTTCTCCCTCTGCCCCTCACCCCGCGCATGCTCTCTCACTCTCTCTCAAATAAGTAAATAAAATCTTTAAAAAAAAAAAAATGAAGTATCAAAGTAGGCTGATTTTCTCCGTGATTTGTGTAACTGCCTATGTGATTTTTTAAAAATGTCTCATACTGTACTTGAGCACTTTTGGTTTTGGTCACAACTACAAATGGAACTCCAAAAGCCAAGGGTATTTTCCATGATACTTTTGGAGAAATCTGTATGAGAGAGATCTCTTAGAAATAGTACAAAAAGTCTATCCTCCTGCAAAATTCAGCAAAGACTTTATCAGAGTATTTTGATTCATTCCACTTAAGAAAATGTACACGCATGGCCTATGCTCAAAATAACACCCCCTAAATACACCCAGAGATTCCAAAGTTTAGCATTTTTTTTTAAATTCTTAAAAGATTTTATTTATGTATTTATTTGGGTACAGGGGAGAGAGGGAGCACAAGCAGGGCAAGGGGCAGAGGGAGAAGCAGAACACCCCCCCACCACCACCACCTCCCTTGCCCCTCCCCCCAGCAGAGAGCCAGACATGAGGCTCCAGGGGATCATGACCTAAGCCAAAGGCAGAGGCCTAAATGACTGAGCCACCCAGGCACCCCTAAAGCTTAACATTTCCCCTAAAACATCTCTGAAAATGACAGCACTCCAGTAAAGACTGATATTCTGCTGAGTATAAGGCCATGACCCCGAGATGCTAGAAAAATTAACCTCATGCAGTAAAGGCTCTGTCAAATGCCCCTGCAAGACCAGGCACTCATTCTAGCTCCCAGGTGCTCGGGCTGCTGCTTATTTCTAAGTGACCCCTCCTCAGGACCTGCCTCCAGGGGAAGGAGGATGGCTTCCTTGCCCAGTGTCATGCCCCTAGGAAGTGGGTAGAGTGATAGATGTCGGGTACCCTTGTCTCAGTTACAAAAACTCTGAAGGGCCATGCAGCAGCACCCAAGCTTTCCAGGGATCCACTGAGACCTGAATTATAACTGCGTCTCAGCACACAGCTTCTCCAGATGCCTGGTACTGGGGCTTAGTTCCTCATAGGTGTCTATCCCAAGAACACTCCCAGTCTCCAACTTAGCACCTTAGTGAACACAGCCCAGGAAGCATTACAATGGGAAGAACTGGCGGGAAACCAAGATACACTACAATTCAAGGTTACTTCTTTTGTAAAGGTAAAGAACCTCAGCCAAGAAGGATTAAATAATTTGCATCCAATCAAGTGTATGGTTAGTCCTGGTAGCTGCTCTTCTGCCTTTTCACGTAAGGGTGAGTATTCTTCTCATCATTAGACATTGTTTTCCTCAGCGGACCTTAACTAGACTTCACCTAGCAAAACCACATTTGAACTTAAATCTGGCCAAGTAACAGTTAACAGTTTACCTCTTTTTAGCCTCCCTCATGCCATATGATATTTCTAGAAACTCTACCAAGGAGGGAGAATCCTCCAAATGGGTTGGAGGGATTTAGGGGATCAGGATGGTTGAGGTGGAAACGAACTTTTTTCTGAGTCTCTACTGGCATCATCTAAGGAAATTTACATAACATTCTCTTAATCTTCACAATTCAATGAAGGAATACTTCTTCTCTCATTTTACAAATGAAGGAGCTGAGGTCCAGTTGGATCATACGAGATTTGACTCTGAAGCCACTGTTGTTTTCATTCACCCCAGTGCCTCATAGGACAGCAAGTAAACGTGCCGTATCCTCCCTTGTTCACCACGTTTCCAAGTGTGAGGCCTTGGTCATAATTTACCTTCCTGATTGTGACTGTATAACTTCACTACATAATATACCTATTAACTTGATTCACTATAAATAAAAATCAACAATGCCACACTTTTCAGAACATGGGTTAGCATTTATGATTTCATAGTGCCAATATAAATAATTTATTTTGAGGGATTAGAAAAGCTAAGATATATTCTTTCAGTGTTTTCCACCAGGATAAAAAAATTTACAGTGACATCCCTTAACTAGGCACTTAAGAAATCATTTGGCAGTTTACTTTTTGCCAAATGCCATACATTGTTTTAATGTCAGATAGGAAGTAAAAGTTATTTATAGACTGAAATATAACACTATTAAAGCTCAATCTTATATGCAGCAACACATTCCAAATAGAGTTCTCAACACTACATTTTAAAGCACAAATCACTGTATTCAATACCAGCATATGAATGTCTTAATAGAGTACCAGATGTGTGACAAAGAAAAACTCCAAAAGGGGAGACAGTTGAAAGAAAAATCTAATAATGTCAATGATATATTTTTTACCTTAACCTAAAAATTAATACTTGTGACTAAACTTTTATAACCTGTTTTTTCGATATCTGTGATTCATAAGACACTGCTGTCAACATAAGCCAGGTTAACTGTTGCTTTTAACAATGCTGAGCTTTGACATTTTGGTTAATCTAAGTAATTTTTTAAAAAGATTAGCACTTCTTATTTGGGTATATAGACACAACATTTTTTAGCCTTGTGGGGCTGTTTTTTTTTCATAGGAAGATAAGCCTTAGGATAATTCTCTTTCTGGGGGAAATCTGGTATTTGTAGTTTTATAAGCACAATCAATTGTTACACTTTAGTTACAAGGTGGCTTCTGAATTCCTTAAATAAAAGGGTTTTAAAATCTGTGATGATTATTTAAGTAAATCTAAGAAAAAGATGTAAAAGAGTTTTTACCATAAACTGATCGCTGCCCTCAAAGAGGCAGGGCTGTCTCCCATTCTGGCATAAATACACAGAACGGTATGTCTTTCTTGTTTCTAACATGCAGCATGACCTGATGAGGTCTATCCGCTGGTTTTATTTTACGTCAGGCTTAAAAATCAGCGGACACTGCAGACACAGGAAGATGAGGTGAAATGAAAAGCAAGATATTAAAAGTGTTTTCCAAACTCAGAATACTACTTCCCATTTGATTCCATAATGAAATAAATGTTAATTACTTCCTAAATAGCGTTGCAGGGTAAGAGAAAAAATACAGGACACCTACGTAAATTTGATTCTTTTAAGTGTGTCCCATGCAATATTTAAACTGTGCACATGAATCACCTGAGTATCTTGTTAAAATGCAGGTTCTGATGCAACAGCCTGGAATGGCACCCCAGCACGTATTTTTATTTGCTAAATCTGCCAACCTATCTTAAATTATTTTTTTAAAAAAAGGAAATGCTGAAGATAGTACTGGTAAATGTTCACTTGTAGACTAATAATTGCAGTTAATGAATGGAATGATAAATAGGTTTTTATTTACATATTTGGCTCGGTGTCTTCTCAAAAACCTCCAACTTCATAGTAAAAATAAAACCCTGAGGAAGGTTTTGAAAATATTCTTTACAACACGATCATCTCTCCATTTTTTCCCCATCTTCACAGGTCGATTATCTAAGCAGTTGTGTCCACCCTTGGCTGAAGGTCAAAATCACCTGGAGAGCTTTTTAAAATCCTGATACCCAGCCACACTCTACTCAATTAACTATTAATCTCTGGGGTAGGATGGGACCCAGGCATAGATGTTTTCAATCTTCCCAGGTGATTCCAATGTTCACTGAGACTGAGAACCTGCCCCAGGTCCCTACTCTACAAAATACATAACCAACACCAGTCCCAGCGGGCAACTCATTAGAAACCCAGAATCTCAGTCCCCACCCAGGCCTTCTGAATCAGAATTTGCATTTTAACAAGATACTCAAGTGACTCAGATCCACAGTGCAGTTGGACAAACACTACTCTACCTCGTTTAAAGATAACAAGTAAGGGCAGTCACATTTATGACTTTCACTCTATTGCTAACCGGAATTCTAGAATACGCCAACATAGCAAAACTGGTCTAAATAGGTGCAGTTCCTATAGCAGATACCAAAAAAGATGTCAGGGCTCTAACAATGCACATCACTCTATAGACTTCCAACAGCAATAACAGGAACTATCCACACAGACATTGTATAGAATGCTGGAGGTAATGCCCAAAGGACAGTATACCTGATTCTAGCCAAAACCCCACAAACCAAGAAATCAAGATTTAGATAGAAATCATGGCTTCCTTTTCCCCCAATCTCAATCCTAGTCAATAAAACTACCTTTCTTCTTTTTTTTTTTTTTAAGATTTTATTTATTTATTTGGTAGAGAGAGAGAGAGAGCTCACAAGCAGGGGGAACAGCGGGCAGGGGAAGAGGAAGACGCAGGCTCTCCACCAAGCAGGGAGCTCAACGTGGGGTTCAATCCCAGAACCCTGCGATCAAGACCTGAGCTGAAGGCAGACACTTAACAGACTGAGCCACCCAGGTGCCCCAATAAAGCTACCGTTCTTTAAAAAAAAACAAAACAAAAAAAAAAAAACATGAAATTACCATGCCCTAGTCAAGGTCCTTTGCTCCCAAAGTGATGGCATTACCTATAGCAATTATTGACTTCTAAGTTTCCAGCCATGAACTCAAAGGTCTCTTGTATGTGTTCCACCAAGGAATTGAGGCCCTCCCACCCACCCAAATTATAACATATTTAAGGAAACCTAACATGGTAACCTCCTAAATGCAGCAGAACCAAGCATCCACATTGAGGCTGAAATCTAAGTGCTATGATTGGAAAATCATCTGGCAGGCTATCAAACTGTCTTCCCCAGTTTATTACTGAAGTACTTCTAAGTTTCGTGTGTTATATAATGTTCTCCTCTTCTCTAGTGAAATATAAATGCTGCACTCCCAAGCTAACATAGTTAATTTCTCAAACCTTAGTGCTGAACTAATTTATCAGCTTTGTTGTTTTTGGTTTTGTTTTACATAAAAGACAAGATTGATGAGTTCTGCATTACTGATGGCATTAAAAGTCAGGGAAAGAAATAAAGAAAGCAGCAGAAAGAAGCAGTCCAGGGTACCAAAGAGAAACTTTGTCTAAGGCATCATTTGGCTTCCAACTTACCTTAATTAATACCTAAGGATAGCACTTCCAATCCATACAAGCAGGAATTAATGCTTCATATTTGTATAGTTTAATTCTGTAATTTATTTCTGATTCATTTAAACTACAAAATAACTACTTCAAAAAGTAGGCAAATGCAGAGTTTATCTTAAAAAAATTTTTAAGGGAAACTGAAGACAGTAATTTTTAGTTTTTATACATTAGATATCATAACTTCCAAAGCATGGAGCTAAAAAAAGAGAAAACTTGAAGTTATATAGAGTGTGCTTTTGAGTGAATAAAAACTTTTGAGCGTAATTCTAGTTTTATTGGATTTCATGAAGTGAGCAAGAGAAATTGTGTCTGCATCAATGTAGTGAAGGAGTTTCTCATCTCAAACGCCTATCTGTATTGATATCAGAAAAGAGTAGGGGTGCAAAATGACAGCAGCTGGCCTGCCCTTTCACCTTGCTAACAGGGCTGGTGGCAGCAATGAGGCTTAATCAATGCAATGCAAGTGACATTTTGCAGTCAAATCAAATTAAATGGAAATGAAAGGAAAATCTGAGGTCCAACCTAAAGGCTGTTCCTCTTACCACTGAGGTCATCTCCATGGCAACTAAATGCTACAAATGTGTAGACTAAATCCTTAACAAATCTGCAGAAAGCATGTCCAATTGAATATGATAGTGCCTGTCACTGTACTTTGTAGCTTTCTAAAAGCTTACATTAGAAGTAACAAAAACTACTTCAGCCAGTAAGTAGCAGGAAAGCACAGTTAATCTGACCACTGCTCAGTGACAGAGGTGCTCAACTTCTGAAAGAATGAACTCTAAGTAAGCGGTGACTTAAAGACAGACCAAGTTAAGTGGATTAGGTTCAGATGGCAATGTTTTCTAGAACTGTTTTTACTTGGACTTATTCAGTTCAGAATCTCCCTGGTCCCGGTAAAGGAATTTTCACATCATGAGGAATAATGTGTAGGGGGTTACATTGGATCTCGTGCCATTATCCTTGCTCAAGTACTCCCTCACACATGCATTTCCCCCTCTTTTTGAGAATGCAGATGGGTTTCAGGGAAGGCAGCACTATTCTGGCAAACTGCCACAGAGCAACAGTGGTAATAGCTATTCATGAAGTTTCCTCCACACAGACTCTTTGTGAAGACTTTAACTCACCCCTCTATGCCTCTAGGTATATTACGGTACCATGGAGCCAGTCCAAACTGACTTGGTAATTTGGAATTAATTTCTTGCTGTAGAACATATTTTGTTGAAGAATATAAAATAGTATCACCAAATGCCCTTCCCCTATAATAGAACAACCATTAGAATCTTGCTCTCCCAAGAGCAAGAATTCGCATATATCCATGTATGTTTGGCTTGAGACTTGGCTGCCCTCTACTAAATGATAAGATATTTACAGAAGGAAGAAAAAGGACAAACATCCAAGTATGTCAGGTTTACCCAGTGATATATACTGAATTCATTGTTCAAGCTATACAATAAGAAACATTACTTCGTAGGAGGATTTATTGCACAAAGTTTGGGGTTCTCTCCACAGGTCATTTATATTCTATCCACATTAAAATAGCAGTTCATGCCACTTAATTTCTGGGAAGAAATTCCTGCTTTCTGAATGGTGGTAAAAATAGCAACAACACTGCTAACTTAAGATAACAATAGTTCTCATAAGCATATCATAAATCATCATCTTTTTTTCAGTAGCATTAATTTACTTTGTTTGGGGTGGTATGTCTAGAAATTTTTCAAAATCTATGTAACAGTAAGAATGAGACTTAATCTCCACTGAACACTTAATTTGGCAGTGATGTTAGCCAAGAAAATAAAAGCCTGTTGTTCTTTGAGACATCTTGCTCCCAAGTAGCACCAATGTTTTAAGGTTAATAATAACCGCAAAGCAATTTTGTTTCATACTATCATCTCTATAAAATTATACTTCAGCTTAATATAATGGAATATTCTCTACCCTTGGAGAGTTTAATCCCAGTTCGGTTATTAATTAATAGCATTTTAGGTTGCATCATTTTCTTCTTAAGATCCCCAACTGCAAAATGAAGTTTATTCTACTGGCCCTTCTTACTTCATAAGATTACCTGAGTATGCTATGATATATGTGGAAGAGCTCTGGAGACTATCCAACAATATATAAGATATATGTCTCATCATGTTATTCTATCAAAATAATATGTATTTATATATTATATGTATACACTATTCTTTCAGAGACTATTTTTGTAATGTTAAGAATACAGCTAAATACCCATATTTACATTTTGGTAATATAGTAAGCCTGGACTTAATTGGAAAACTTTAGTTTTCCTAACTCTGTATCTATAGTTCTTAGTAAAAATTAATTCTCATGCAGAAAATCTGTGTATAGAATTTGATAGAAAATGTAGATGAACACCTCACAATTCGCTTTTCCAAAATAATTAATTAGTATCACATTATTTCCTTAGGATTCACTTCTATTCCTAAAATTAGACGCTAAAAGACCAAAAAAAAAAAAAAAAAAGCCGTCTTTGAACACTGAGTTCTAAGTTTTTATTGTATTAGACATTTTTGACCATTTAAATGAGACAGAACAATATATTAAAGAGGATCTTGTCCTGTCCCCAATGTTATTTTCTCCTCTCATTACTGCATTATACATTTCAAGCCATATTTACATTTTCCCAAAGAAGACATTCAGATGGCTAACAGGTATATGAAAAAGTGCTCAACATCATTAATCATCAGAGAAATGCAAATCAAAACCACAAGGAGATATCACCTCACACCTGCTTGAATGGCTACTATCAGAAAGACAAGAAATAACAAGAGTTGACAAGAATGTGGCTTTTTATTTTATTTTGGTTTTTTTAAGCTAAAGTTACTGGAATGTTTTTTTAATTTTTACTTATTTAATTGAGAGATATTTATTTATTTGAGAGAGATATATATGCATCCTCATGTTCATTGCATTATTTACAATAGTCAAGAAATGGAAGCAACCTAAGTTGGGTGGATGGATGGATGGATGAAGAAACTGTGGTACATATATTTAATGAAATACTATTCAGCCATAAACAAGAATGAAATCTTGTCATTTGCATCAACATGGATAAAACTTGAGGGCATTATGCTAAGTGAAATAAATCAGAGAGCGAAAAATGATGTCATTTATATGTGAAATCTTAAAAAAAAAAAAAAAACCCATTCACAAAAACAGCAATAACAAAACTTGAGCTCAGGGATACAGAGAACAGACTAGCTATTTCCAGAAGGGGAGTAGGGATGAGGGAGAGGTGAGGAATGAAAGGATGGAGTTAAAAAGTATAAACTTCCAGGTATAAAATAAATAATTCATGTGGATAACACATGATGGCCATAGTTAATAATATGGTATTGTATATTTGAAACTTGCTAAAGGAGTATATTGTAAAAGTTTTCATCACAAGAAAAATAAATTTGGTAACAACGTATGGTGAGGGATGTTAACTAGACTTACTGTGGTGATCATTTCACAAAATATAGAGAAATATTGAATCATTATGTTGTATACATGAAACTAATAAAATGTTTTATGTCAATTATATTTAAGTTAAAAAATAATGAAAAAGCCATATTTGACTTCCCTTTAAATTTTTTGGCCCACCTTTACCCAAAAAAAACAAAAATTATTTGGGATAACTGGAAGTATACAATTTACCAATTGTAGATTCTAAGTTTCAGTATTTCAATTGCTACTATTTATGTATAGCTAAATTTGAAAACAAAGACAGGAAACCCTGCCATAGATTATCACAAATCACACACTCAAGGAAACAGAATGACAAGATTTAAAAGTTACTGTGTCATATTTACTTTGGAAATTGCCATTATAACTGAAATAGGTTTGACAACACAGTTTTAAACTTCTAAACGCTTAGAGATTTTATCTAACTAATAAACTTGTGGCTTTATAAACCCACAAAGCTCCTGAGATACCATCTTATTCGAAAAGGGTGTGAGCTTGCCAGGTGTAAGGAAGCAGATGTGATCTACGGATTGGTGAACCGCAAAGTGTCTATCTATTTTCAGAGATTATAGGGATGGCACTGGTGCCATTGGTTAAGAGAGCAAATTGATTTCTTCAATAAACTGGTGCCCTCATTCACTCACCACAATTTTCTAAAATCGCCCTTTTGATCTGAAGCTTCCAGCCCTGATCAGGCATCATTTTTTTATTTTGGAACACTGAAATCTATACTCTTCAGCTATTTTTTCCTTACACAACCAAAAATACATACCTTTCCCTCCTCATTCACGCCACTGAAACTGAATACTTCTCTTTAAATTTGCTTCCATATTTATTGTTTTTTTAAGGAAAAATATTTTAAGAACTCATCTCAAATTTCATACATTTAAAAGTGAGTTGACCAATAGGGTTAACTACTTGGCAGCCATGTACACATTAAAGGCTATTTCAGATAAGATATTTAGATTTTTGGCTTCCCTCTGATAGAACGTGAAATCTATACCGTGGGAAATAAGGGAAAAATGTATACTTGCAAAAATATACATATGTGCATGTGTTTATACATGTTTATATGATGCACGTATATAAGTACATAAGTATCGGTATTTCCCATTTGGGTATATGTAGAGTTTGTGTTTGCTTTGTCTTTTAAAACCACTGCTACTTCTAATAAGACTTAATGTTTCTTGAGAACTTCTTCTATACAGACACACCTCTAATTACTTTACATATAGTAATAAAAATCCCATGAGGTGGGAACTCTCATTAGCTCTACCTCATACATGAAAAGCCTGAAGTGTAGTTTAATCGCTTGCCCTAGTCTCATAACCAGCAGAAAGGGCTAGTAACACAGGTGCTTTCAAAAGGAGTCATGCTGACATGAAAACTAAAATAAGAAGTACGTGAAAGATAATCCTTTTCTGACTCTCTATTTGATGAAGTGGTTAGCCTATGGAATACCACTGATAAATACCGGGGTGCAGAGATGGTGGTAATGATAGAGAGAGGTTTACAGTGGAACAAACCTGGAAGCTGAGGGCATAGCAGTCATTGAGATTCTGACAACTGGTTGGTGAGGAAGCACACTTTACAGATATTTAAGAGCTGGGGTTATCAGGATTTGGTGACACACTGGACAAGGCTATGGCTGTACTGTGAATCAGAGCATGGGCCCTGGACCAAGCGCCTTGCAATTGCCCAATAAATTTGGGCAGTTTATCTAATCTCTCTGGTATCTGCTCTTCATCTGTAAAATGGGGATGTAGCCATGGTGTACTACATTCATCAGGTTATTGTGAAGATTAAATTAGTTCATAGATATGAGGTATTTAGAACATAGTAGGTACCATGCTAGTGTTAGTTTTTAGAGATATGGCTATCTACTAAGATTTATTGATTTCCCAGGCCTGGCCCCAATATTAGAAATGTGTAAGACTACTCCCAACCTTCAGAGAATCCAGAACTCCCATAGGCATTCAGGTCAGAAGGGTTTGGTCAGACAAAGCCCCACAGAACAGCTCTGGAGATGTCCTCTCCTATTCCCACTGTTGTTGTTTTATTACTTCCTATATACC
This sequence comes from Lontra canadensis, assembly GCF_010015895.1. Classification (NCBI taxonomy): domain Eukaryota; kingdom Metazoa; phylum Chordata; class Mammalia; order Carnivora; family Mustelidae; genus Lontra; species Lontra canadensis. The sequence goes on along the minus strand of NW_022631003.1, from coordinate 33,450,618 downwards.
TAGTCTCTCAGGGTTTTAAGTCTGTGTTATGTCTATGGCTTTAACTGTTTTATTTTGAATATTCATATTTCTTTTCCTGTGCTTCCACTCTCTTGGTCTTCCGGGAAGATTAATTTTTTCTCTATTGAACTTCACAATGCCTGGTCTGCTTCTGCCCTAAATGCCGTAGCCTGCCCTTTCTTTATTTCTGCTTTGGTTCCTGATTTACATTTTAGGGTTCTCCATTGGGCTTCTCCTCTTTTTATGGTTCTTTCTGGGTTGAATTCCCCCCCCCGCCCCCCGTGTGCTTATGTTCTAGGTTCACAACTCTGTGATGCCTTTTGTTTAACTCATACCTTTAGACCTTCAATTCTGTAGAAAAGCACAAAAAGTGGTGCCCCAGGTTAGCACATTATGAAAATGTTAAACAAAACCAAACAAAAATCCCCAGACACAGAGAGCTTATGAATAAATATCTATTCTCTGTGGAATGAAGAAATCTGGTTTTACTTTGTAAAGCTCACTTTGTGGGTGCTCAATACACTACACTAAGCTTTAAATTACTACACTGGGTATCCACAGGGGAGGATAAATGCTGCATTCCTAAAATCTCTTCCTCCATCAACTAACTGATTACAACTGGAATTTCCTCAAATGAGCTTGTTTGATAATTTGTCTCATTACTACTGAAAAGGAAATGGAAATCAAGGACTTGAGGGCAGGAAGCAGTAAGCAAATATGATCAAAGGTTAGATTGTATGAGATGCTGATTTTCTGCAAATAATAAAAAATAAAAGATCGGTGCCATATCAAATAATATATGTACAATAAACTTCTCAGCTATTAATTAGGCTAGCATTCACTAATATTATAAGCCATACAAAATAACTATATGTGAATGAGCTTAAAGTATCAAGTACAGATGTTCTTAAATGCAAACCAAAGTACAGACGATGTAGAAAACCAACACTGAGTGCCATTTATTACTTTCCTACTAATTCTAGGTTTAGAATGTACTTTGAATTTGATTGCCCAATTACCCACATCTATATTATATCATCTCTAAGCATCATTACAACATCAGCTTCAATCTTGTGGGAAGAACTGTAAACAAAGGCCAGTTGGCTAAAGATAGATCATTACTGACACATCCACAATAAGGGAGGTAACTAGAAGTAATGAGTATAATCAAGAGAAGTAAATTTAGGCTAAATATCAAGAAAGAATGTTCAACAGTGAGGACAGATTAAGGCAGGAACCTTCCAGGATAAGTGATGAAGATCACTGAAACACTTAAATCCATTAAGAACAGCTTTCCATTCATAAGGGTATCTGATAAAGGATTCCAAACAGCCAGAGCTCAAGAAATGAGGGAATTCTCTCTTTTTTAGCTTGGGAAATTAAACATAAAGAAGTAGGATGATGATGTGATTTCCTCACAAAATAAGAAAATATTGCTTTTTCAAAACAACCTATTATTGACAAGTAATAGGAAACAGTGTCATGGAAAGCATTTGGAGTCAGAATGATCTGAGTCATTTACCAGCTAAGTGAACTTTAGCAAGATATATAAGCTTTCAGAGCCTCAGTTTCTACTTAGTTGTGATGCATATGCAAAACCCTGGCTTGCAGGGTTACTATAAAGGTTAAACGTGCTCATATACAGATGAATGCAAGGATTAATTAATTATTGAGCACAGAATACTTCCTGGAATCCTATAAAAATTAAATAAACTATAATTACTAGATTTTCAACTCTAAATAACTTTAGTGAGACACTTTGATCTGTTACCATTCACAAATAAGCACATTTTTTTCTTCAAATTAGTCAATCAAAACTCAGGATTTATTGTGGTTTTACAGATGATCTGAGGCGTATGTTGTAAATCCAAAGTTTTCCCAGACATCTAGCAAAAGTTAGGTTAGGATAGGTTCTCCCATTTTAACACAATTTAAAAAGTTTGCACACATCCAGAGAACTGGGCCTTTTGATACTCTTCTCTTTAATGTGAAAAATAAATGATGACTTTTAAATTTCAGTTAACCAGAATGTTAGAGCTGAGCTGTTCTGGTGAATTATATTTTATTTTGATTTTTCTGACTATAGAAGTAGAAATTTATCTTTGTCTAAATCCTCAATATAAAAAATTATGCTAGTATATGTTGATATAGCTCTCTACCTTAGATGTAATGTATCATGAAGATAATCCTTCTGTAAAGGAGACTCTTTATAATACTACCATCATCATTATTCTGAATATTAATTATCACTGTAAAGTACTGACAATATTACGATATTTAAGATGTATGAATTTGAGTTATGTCATACTGACCCATGCTCTTAAAGTTGTTTATATTAAATAAATACCCAGAGTCTGCTTGTTTTTTCTAAATGTTAAATGTGAGGCGTGGTGGGGGGTTGTTCAGGAGGCTAACATTTAAGATGATTCTAGAGTCTGGTGAGTTGACAATTTAATAAAAACAAATGTTAGTGTGTGTTACTAATGGAATAAATAAACAGAGTTTGTGCTCTAACTTATAAAATCAAAAGAGAACCAATTAAATGAAAATGGCGTGGCTTCCACACATCAATTATATTTAAGTTAGCAAAAAAAAAAAAAAAAGTTTTTCAATAACTTTATGTACTTTTAATAAGCCACAACATTAGTCAGTAAAAAATAAGAACTCTGATGCATTCAGAGCCTATAGATCTAAACCAGACAAAACAAAGCCTCATAAATGTGTTTGTTCATTAATTTTTAAAAAGCCAGACTTTGAGTTGTTATCATGTCAACTGGCACCAAACCCTACTCAATTTAGTGCAACTACAAAGTGGAACCCATAGTCTACAATGGCAGGGTTTTTGATCACACTAATTAACAGCCATTTTGTTTAAAATAAACAGATACGAGTCTAATTGCCTTTTTTACATAAGAAAGAGAAGATCTTAAAAGTAAAAACATGCAAAAGGAAAGATCAGACAAATGCCACTCAGACAGATAAGCAAAGTGTGTGTGAAAGGAACCCAGAGGAAGTTGGGGGTTGATCTCTGGATTGACAGCCCCATGGAGCAAAGGGAATTAGTCGCTCAGAAAGGTTAAAGGGAATTGAGAATTGCGTGACCTGTAACTACCCACCCTTTCATCATTTCCCCTCACAAAGGATTGTACCTCAGTTTATAATGCGGTAAGCAGTAAGTAGCAGGCCTGATAATGCTAATTAGGTGAGAACCCCTGATTATGGACAAATCATCCCTTCTACCCTTGCATCATTGCTAGAAGAGGACAGGACGCGGTGTAACTAAAGGTTCAGAAGAGAAGCCGTGCTCTGGTTCACTGAGTTCCAGATGTTTTACTTGAATTTGATGTCCAAACGAATGAACCCCTTGATTGGTGGCCTGTGTTTTCTAAGGGTCCCAAATGGTCGATAATATAGATGATTGTACTTGGAATCTATTTTGATTTATACGCCAACAGTTGAGTTTGTGTACATGCTGACTTTTCATCTCCCTAGCCTGTCAAAGCAATTCCCAGGGACACTTAGAGAAAGCTCCAGTTGCCAGAGCCTTCAGTAAGAACATTATCAGAAACAATACCTTATTTTAATTAGGAAACAATATGCTAAGTAGTCATTGCCATATGTATTCATACATGATATTATAAATGATGTAACATAAGCCACAAACAAAATAACATAATTTGAAAACTGTACCTTCTATGTCACGTATGGTGATTTATTTTTATATATAACCAACAGAACAGTACATGAGAAGATCTTTTTCATTCTGTGGTACATAAGAGAGGAGCTTTCTTATATTAAAAAGCATATGAAATTACAATAAAAAATCATCATCTGATTTTAACCTCTACCAAGAATTTTCCCCCTTTTGTTACTCACAGAATATTAACTACTCAAAGGCATTCATCTTTCTATTAATCTTTATGTCTCTGTTTCTGGAATAGTAACATGCAGAGGGAATTTTTCCAAAGTTTCTGGGGGACCCACTTTTTTTTTTTAAGATTTTATTTATTTATTTGACAGACAGAGATCACAAGTAGGCAGAGAAGCAGGCAGAGAGAAAGAGAGAGAGGAGGAAGCAGGCTACCTGCTGAGCAGAGAGCCTGATATGGGGCTCGATCCCATGACCCTGGGATCATGACCTGAGCCGAAGGCAAACGCTTTAACTCACTGAGCCACCTAGGTGCCCCTGGGGGACCCACTTTTAAAACTAAGCTAATATGATCAGCATACAGGCTTTCATAATAAAGTTAAAGCTGAAACCAATGCAGCGCTGGTGGGTGTTTAACAATCAACTCTCCAGGAGGGAAAAAAAAAAAAGAGAGAGAGAAGAAAAAGCCCTGACTTGCAGCATTTGCAAATTTCATGGTAAAATAACCACTGAGGGCTGATTTCAAGCTTACCACCCCACCATGAAGTCACTGAACACAGAGTTGGTAAGGGATGCAGGCAACTGGCTCACGTGAACCCACACCAGCCTCCAAGAGCCAGCTCTGTTACACCCCGGCTTCAACTCCAGACCCCACAGAAGTACACCAGGAAACTCCCTGCAACAGGACTTAACCAACTACAGAGTTCTCAACCATCTACATCTATGAAGCTTGGCTATTTAAATTTAAATATTTAAATCTCTTGTCTTCAGATCTCACAAAACCTTGGGAGCATATTTTTTTCTTTTAGGTTTTCTTTTCCAGATCAAACAGCAAAATACACCTATATAGTCCAATCACTCGTGAACAAATCCAAATGATATTCCCTTTTAAGAGTCAAAGTACAGATGTAAGATGGAGCGTTCCACAAATAATTAGAGTTGGCCCTCAGTCAGGAAGCAGTCCACAAAGGTTTAGCCTCTCTGATCCTCATCAAATATCCTAACATATTTTCTAATATCTGAGATTCTGAGTGACAACCTGACAAGGGAGTTAGGTGATTTTAATGTTAATTTATCAGGCTATTCTGTGTATCTGACTCCTGGGTGGATACATAAGAGACGAAAACTAAAGCGCTACTCAGGAAAACAAGAAGACCATTTAGTAGGTAGTCAAATGCCTGATTAATCAAAAATGTATCCAAGAAAGGTTGATAGAGCATATTACACTTTCAAGAAACATTTGCATAAATATGTTTTGTTAGTATAAAGCTTGTTATTAATTATTTTCTTCTTAAGGACTAAATGACTGAAGGATATCAAGTAAAAATGGATGAAATGAAGTTACCGCATTTGAAGGATTTTTTTTTTTTTTTTTTTGACAGACAGAGATCACAAGTAGGCAGAGAGGCAGGCAGAGAGAGAGGGGGAAGCAGGCTCCCTGCTGAGCAGAGAGCCCGATGTGGGGCTTGATCCCAGGAACCTGAGATCATGACCTGAGCTGAAGGCAGAGGCTTTAACCCACTTAGCCATCCAGGTGCTCCTGAAGGATCATTTTTAAATGTGAAATAAAACAATGAAGTTTTATATATATTTTGTTCATAAATAATAATACTATATATTTAATTTTGCCTTAGATGCTTGGTTTAACAAGATTTATTAATTAGAGCCCCTCCAGAATGACTTACCTAACAAAAATAACTTGGCTTAAAATCCAGGAAAACTGGTTGCCTACATTTGGTGCCTTAATATCATGTTTGAATAACTCCATCTGGATGATACACCCAATGTAATATCATTTTAAGTCCTGATAGCTGTCATGGGGAAAATTTGGTCTCTAAGAAAAATCTAGATGACCACTACATCATAATCACCATAATTTTAAATGATTTTTTAAAAAGATTTACTTATCTCTTTGAGAGAGTGACAGAGTGAGAGAGAGAGACAACGCGCATGCCTGAGCCCACACAGGAGAGCAGGGGGAGAGGGCAGAGGCAGAGGGAGAAGCAGGCTTCCCGCTGAGCAGGGAGCCTGATGTGGGGCTCGATCCCATCAACCCAGGATCACGACCTGAGCAGAAGGCAGAAGCCAGCCAGGAACCCCAATTTTCAATGATTTTTAATAATTTTATATCACCATGGGCTTTACTCTATATCTACATTAAAAATATTTACAGAGCCTGGGTGGCTCAGTGGGTTAAGCCTCTGCCTTCGGCTCAGGTCGTAATCCCAGGGTCCTAGGATCGCATCGGGCTTTCTGCTCGGCAGGGAGCCTGCTTCCCCACCACCCTCTCTGCCTGCCTCTCTGCCTACTTGTAATCTCTGTCTGTCAAATAAATAAATAAAATCTTAAAAAAAAAAAATTTACAGGGGCACCTGGGTGGCTAAGTCGGTTGAGTGGCTGTCTTTGGCTCGGGTCATGATCTCCAGGTCCTGGGATAGAGCCCCATGTCAGGCTTCCTGCTTAGCAGGGAGTCTGCTTCTCTCTTTCTCTCCCCTGCCCCTTCCCACTGTTCCTTCTCTCTTTCTCTTAAATAAATAAATATCTTTTAAAAAATTTACAATTCATTTGAAATGAAAAAGTAAAAGTCAACAAACTATCAAGTTAATAACATTTATTTTATACCACTTGTATGAGTATATCAAAACTTAGTGTATTAAACATATGTAAAAACAGAAGTGGGTCAGAATCTCTCCCACAAGAGTGTGAGCACTTTGAGGGTTCATCTGTATATTCCCAGCACCTAGCACAGTATCATGCAAAAAAGTAAGTACACGAAAATGTTTGTAAACAGAGCTGAAGGTGACAATGATGAACATGATACAGAAAGGAGCAAAAGACCCTCTAAAGTCACTGTATGGACCAATACTATCACCTCTCCTTGTTTTCTTGGCTCTGACCATCTTGTGTATTATCACTGTACTAGAACAATGAATACCAAGCAAGGGAAAGACTAGATTTCATACAGTTCAGAAAAAATGCATTTTATTAGAGGAAAGTCAACAGGCTAATTCTAAACTTTAATTAGAAACAGATGAGGAAATTTTACTATCAGCTTTCTGGAAAGATAGCTTAACGTGCTGAGTAATAATGCTGGCCAGTATATGCTCTTAGGATCACTGACTGCCCCTTCAACTGTTTGTCACTGGTTTGTATGGAGAGGGGTATGGCATCTCAGAGTAAGACATAGAAACATTTGTAACAATTTGACAGAGTCCTTTTATGTCTGTTGAATCTAATAACGAAAAAATCAGTGCTTGGATTTTATATGTTTGGTTTTCTTTCCATTTTCCAAAACCATTCCCACTGTGTTTTGTAACAGCATCCATCCATGACAGATTAGAAGTAAGGGGGGAAAAAAAAAAAAAAAAAAGCCAAAACCGGTCCTCATCACATATAGTTTGCAAAACGCTGGTGTAGAGTGCAGTTATGTTGTAAAGAATTCAAGTAGGACCCATAAATAGATGTTTTAAGGTGGTCAATTTTTGGTCAACCATTAGAGCAAAACAAAATAAAGCAAAGGAGCCTTTTAACAATGAAAACTGACCAACAGAAGAAATGGTGGACCTAAATGGTGAACCAACCATTGTGGTAATTGTTCAAGAGGAAGTTGGACAGCTGAAAGGGCTGGGACTCCAGAAAGGCTCTCGCAGCTGTCTCTGCTTCTGTCTTCCCTCTTCTCAGTAATCACGTAGCACTGCTCGTGTCTCCAGGTGCTGGCCTCCCTCAACAAACTGGGAGTTCCGTGAGGGCAGAGACAGTATCCTATTCATACTTTGTTTGGTCCCTCACCACAGTGAGGTTCCAAAGTTTACTGAAAAAGTAAATCTCTACCATAGAGATGGACTAAAATGACACTGGAAGTCTAGTCTGTGGGTCAGTGATTGACAAGAATGAGAATTCCAATCAGAGGAAAATTTCAGGACACATTTCGAAAATAAAGTTAAACATTCCAGAATTAATGGTCTGACAGCCTCCCGATATCATTTCTAATTGTGTACTCACACTTAACTTCTAGAATGGAGATTCAAATATTTTTTATATATTGCTACATATTAGATTTAGTGAAAGAGCATTATTACCCACATACAATCACAATTTCATCACCAGAATGTTGAAAATGACCACTGCTTAGCAGTTTTTAGAAACATTAAATGCCCTCGCTATGAAGACACAAACTGAAAAGATAAATTTTTCACTACTGTACATGAATGACCATCTCGGTTTAATTATAAGAAACTACTTTTAAATAGGTAAATCCCTTAATTCCCTGGGTTTCAGGTTCTCTTTAGAATGAGACGAGTATTGTCATACTTGCAGCACAGACTATTGTAAATTGAAGAGCTTGGTAGACACTGTTCTCTGTAAGTATTCGTATTTATACTTCTTTACATTTTTTAAAAGATGTATTTATTTATTTATTTGACAAAGAGAGAGAGATCACAAGTAGGCAGAGCAGCAGGTAGAGAGAGAGGAAGGGAAGCAGGCTCCCTGCTGAGCAGAGAGCCTGATGTAGGGCTCGATCCCAGGACCCTGAGATCACGACCTGAGCAGAAGGCAGAGGCTTAACCCACTGAGCCACCCAGGAGCCCACTTCTTTACATCTTGATACAAGTACTAATCATTTAGATAAAAGTACAGTATATTAGATTCTAATTGATCAGTATAGTTTGTTTTTCTCTTGAAGCCTATTAAAACAAACGAATAAAAAAAACAGCTAAATAATGTTATCTTTAATTGGAAGCTACCAGTTAAATAATTTGCCCAAGAATCATATACTTTATTAACTTATCAAATTGATTATAAGGAGACTAAAAAGCAGCAAACTCTACAAGAAATCCACAAAACTGTCAAAATAAATATAATTAAGCATAAAAAAGTGAAATTTTCCAACACCTAAATTGAATCCAGAATTGAGGATTATCTATTTTGTCATACCCTAAGCAATGTTTTTGATAGTATATTGAAAGAGTTTCTTTAAATTACTAGTAGGATGCTAGAATTAATCTTGAATTTTATTCTTTTACCTGTCATATCATAAAGTCTCGTCACTATTTAAACACAATTTATGGTATTTGATACCAAAATCCTAAGTTCCTAAAGGAACAGATTTCTATTTATCCATTAAAAGCACTGGGGAACACCTTTACATCTTTCTGTTTGTACTTCTCTCATTATTTTCTTGAAATAAAGGAAAGAAACCAAGGCACTCTTAATTAATGCTGTAACTCAATAATTTTATCAGAACTCTGCAATATTTACCGACCATCCACAGATTTCATGGTTTATAAAAAGAATGTATTCTTTCCCACCTACTTAAAGAAAGACCCCTCCACCCAGATGGCCAGGATGGAAGCCAATATCTCAAGCTCAATAAATTCTAAACAGAGCTCAGAGCTTGTTACTGTTCCTATTCCTGTTCAACCTGTTCCGTGTCCTGTGTTCCCCATTTCTGTTAATGGCAGCAGCATCCTCTTAGTTAGCTAAAACTAGAAGTTCTGGAGCACTATCTGTCCATCCTCTAACCTTCCACCTCCAGCTGCCAAGTCTTACCAATTCTTCCAGTGTAACCTCTCTTGCTGTCTGCTCCTTCCACTGCATTCTCACATACTACCTCAGGACTTCATTATCCCTTGCTCACTCCAGTATGAAAGTTCTGTTCCAATACACCTCCCTGACAAATGCCTTTGCTTCCAATATCTCCATCTCCATCCCATCCTACTTATAAATGCAAAATGAAACTCTCTGGAATGAATTCAGAAAACGTTTGATCACATGATTTCTCTGCTTAGAAATCTTAAATGCCTGACAAAGAATATCCAACCTGTTCAAGGACTTCTACTACCTGGTTCCAATCTACCTCCCCAACTCTATTGCTTATTATCTTCCCTATTGATATAGTATGGACAGATGCCTCCTTTAATCTAACCAAGATGAACTTTGCACCTGTTCCCATTAGGAGAGTCTTCAGAGTTGTTCCCTGTACCTGAAATGCCAACTCTCTGCACAGAGGATGTCTAAATACCACGCATTCTTCAATATACAAGTCAAACGTCAACTCCTCCTAACTTTCCCTAACTACTCCTCTCCACCTCCTACTCCTGCCCTGGTAGAAATATGCACAACTAACACTTTAATCTCTCTTATTACACATATCATTTCCCACCCTGCATATTTGTTTTATGCATGTTTTACCTCCCATACTAGAGAATATGTTAACATCTAAGTATTTACTACAACCAGACACTAGCTAAGCACTCTACATATGCATTTCTGTATGTAGGGTCTCATTTACCTGTTGCAACAGTTCTTTAACCTCCCTAAAGGGAGGTTAAAGAACTTACCCTAAGACCACACACTTCTTCAATAACATGTGTAATATATCTCCAACTCTGAAGTGCTTAAGATAATACTTGCACATATTATAATTTGCATAAAGATATTTTAAATGAAACAGAAGTTCTACAGAATTTTACACTGTTAAATGACAAGGCATTATCCAGGTATTTATTCAATTTTGCATATATTACTTATTATGTGACCACCTAATATGAGATAGGTCTGTGCTAGGTGCTGTAATATTAAAAAAATCATCGTAACTAATGCTTGTTGGATACCTCCTGCAGGCAGAATTATAAGAATGTGGGCAATATTAACTTGTTTAATTCTGAGAGCTATACAATTACTATTTTTAGAAGAGGGCACTTGGGGGCACCTGGGTGGCTCAGTGGGTTAAGCCTCTGCCTTCGGCTCGGGTCATGGTCTCAGGGTCCTGGGATCGAGCCCCGCATCGGCCTCTCTGCTCAGCGGGGAGCCTGCTTCCCCTCCTCTCTCTCTCTCCGCCTGCCTCTCTGCCTACTTGTGATCTCTCTGTCAAATAAATAAATATTTAAAAAAAAAAAAAAAAGAAGAAGAGGGCACTTGAAGTACAAAGACACAGCTTACTAACTAGCTAACTAACTTGCCCAAGTTATGATCCTAGATCCTACATTCTAAACCATGGTGCCATACTGTTTTCTTAACGCTGAGCTTCCACGTACCCTCAAGAATCTCAGTACAGTCTGGATTATCTGCTTACAGAATGGGACCCTTTGATCAAATTCAAAAATTTTGAAATTAATTCTTAAAATCTCCTTTGGTAAATTGAATGTGATCTGAGAGAACTCTTGATATTGTATACTCATAGTACTTGATATAACCATCAAAAGCCTTAGGTTGAGAGATCTTAAGTAGCAAAACAAAACATGAACATAAGAACTATGTTTAACTTCAGACATTAGAAGAAAATTGTCATTCCCCTCAGTATCCATCCTACGCAGCAACTCTCAAACAGCAACAACTCCTAAGACAACAGAAGAAGAAGAAATGCTGCCATTTATGCATGGATAAGCTGTACACTCACATGCTGAGAAAGATTCCCATATGGGAAAAGAAAGAACATAAACAAAAGAAATATGCCAGCATAGGAACAAAAATTGCCCTTAAATGACAGTTTCTCCTGACACAGAATGAAAGATAAGTATAATTCCCTAGAGGAGAGAATGGGGAAATCAGACCAGCTTTCATTTGGCAATGATAACATATTAAGAACAATTTTACTCATAGATTTTTCAGTCTTTGAAATGCTGACACACAGCATTACCAGAAATGACATTCTACTCACTACTATTACTATTATACATATCAATATATATCAGAGTGAAGATGTAAGAAATCCTTGATCAGGGTGGATGGAATGTTAGATCTCCTAAGGAATAAAAATCTTCACAGTTTTTCACTGAAATTCAATTTCAGTCTGTCCAACCCTTCTACAAACAGTGTATTTATGAATCAAGTATATAGAAAAAGTAGACATTCCAAAGTTCTTTATTCTAGAAAATGTATATTTCAAAATAATTTTTCATTCATGTGATTCCATTTTATAGTATGTTTTAAATTTATAATGTGTCTTCAAAAGACCACAAAGAGCACAGAAAATGACATGAATGTGGATAATTGACATGTTATATTGGCACACTTGAAAAGTTACAGTGAGAGTATTGTGAATAAAAGGTTGCTCTAAATTATCTCACTGATAGATGTTACTTATGTCAATGTTTATTCTTCAATGGAAAATCAATTTTGGATGTTTTTGCTCCTTGGTGGGCATATGTGCAGATATATAAACATATTTACACACATAAATATACATATACATAAATATATTTCCAGGGCTACCAGTGTATCAGCTAGAGGGAAAATACTGAGAACCACAGTGAAAATGCAGAGTTGAAACAAGGTTTAAGACAATTCAAATTCAGTTACAATGCTACTTACTTCCTCAGTTCATTGACTAGTGAGAGAGACATTGTAGACAGATTACTTAATTTCCTTTAAAAAGCATAAGACTCTGGGTGCCTGGGTGGCTCAGTGGGTTAAAGCCTCTGCCTTCAGCTTAGGTCATGATCCCAGGTTCCTGGGATCAAGCCCTGCATCAGGCTCTCTGCTCAGCAAGGAGCCTGCTTCCCCCTCTCTCCCTCTGCCTGCCTCTCTGCCTACTTGTGATCTCTGTCAAATAAATAAATAAAATCTTTAAAAAAAATAAAATAAAAAGGATAAGACTTTTCTAATCATCAAAAATAAAATTGTAGGGGCGCCTGGGTGGCTCATTGGGTTAAAGCCTCTGCCTTTGGCTCAGGTCATGATGTCAAGAGTCCTGGGATGGAGCCCCATGTTGGGCTCTCTGCTCAGTGGGGAGCCTGCTTCCCTTTCTCTCTCTCTCTCTGCCTGCCTCTCTGCCTACTTGTGATCTCTGTCTGTCAAATAAATAAATAAATGAATAAATGAATAAATAAAATCTTTTTTAAAAATTAAAAAAATAAAATTGTATTGATGATAATGTTTCTTTTTCTTTTACCCAAAACAAAAGAAAATAACAGCATGTAGAATTTTCTGGAAAGTGAAAACACCAGGTGAAATTAACTTAGTTCTAGAGCAATCTTCTCTTTCAGTGAAAGTTCTTTGGGGCTTTTCTGAATCACTCACCACAGAAACTAAACCCCATTTTGGGCATCCCCATTCTTTGTCACTTTATTTCAGTTATTTAAATGCACATAAGTTCCTCTTAGATGAGATCCTAATCATGGGGGCAGTCTTCTTAATCAAAACTGAAAAGCAGATGAGTACTTCTGTACTTTACCATTATTCCAGTTGCCAGTGGTAGAGGAAGTCCTTTGTTTCACAGATGCATTAATGGTCATCTACAGGGTATTTCAACTTCTTTTAACAGCTATCTGCCCACATAAGCCACTTTACCTGAATGGCAGTAGGCTTATAGGATCAACATCTACATTATCTACATTTTTGTTTAGCTATTAGGTAATGATAATTTGGCCATAATGAGTTTAAGTTGGCTATAAATTGTTTTTCTAAACACGTCCATATTTTAAGCTCCGCACACAAAGCTCATTTTACAAGAAATCTTGTTCATTTTCTTCATCAGTTCTGTCTCCAAACAACACATGAAGTCCTCAAAGTGCTTTTATTAAATTAAAAAAAAAAAAATTTCTCTGTCTACTAAAAGCTATAGTAATCAAAACAGTATGGTACTGGCATAAAAACAGACATACAGATCAATGGAACAGGAAATAAGAAAAAGAGTCCAGAAATAAACCTATGCTTATATGGTTAATTAATCTTTGATGAAAGAGGCAAGAATATGCAATGGGAAAAAGACAGTCTCTTCGGTAAATCCTGCTGGAGAAACTGGACAACTACATGCAGAAGAATGAAACTGAACCATTTGCTTACACATTACACAAAAATAAATTCAAAATGGATTGAAGACTTAAATGTAACACTGGAAACCAAAAAACTACAAGAAAACAGAAGCAGTAAATTCTTGGACATCAGTCTAAGCAATATTTTTATGGATCTGTCTCTTCAAGCAAGGGCAACAAAAAATAAATAAGTAAATAAACAAAGGGGACTACATCAAACTAAAAAGCTTTTACACAGTGAAGGAAACCATCAATAAAACAAAAAGGAAACTTGCTGAATGGGAGAAGATATTTGCAAATGATACAACCAATAAGGAATTAATATCTAAAATATATAAAGGACACACATAACTCAATATTTAAAAAATAAACAATCCAATTTAAAAATAGAGGATCCGAATGCACATTTCTTCAAAGAAGACATACAGATGGCCAACAGGTATATAAAAAGGCGTTCAACACCATTAATTATCAGGGAAATGCAAATCAGAAACTATGATGAGAGGGGTTCCTGGGTGGCACAGTTGATTAGACATCTGACCCTTGGTTTCAGCTCAGATCATGATCTCAGGGTCGTGAAACCAAGTCTCATGTCTAGCTCTGCACTCAGTACAGAGTTAGCTTGATAGTCTCTCTCCCTCTCCCTGTGCCCCTCCTGCTTGTGTTCTCTCTCTCTCTAAAATAAATAAATAAATCTAAAAAAAAAAAAAAAAACACCAAAAACCTACAATGAGATATCACTTCACTCCTGTTGGAATGGCTATTACCAAAAAGACAAGAACAAGTGTTGGTGAGATGTGGAGAAAAGGGAATCCTTGTACACTACTGGTGGGAATATAAATTCGTGCAGCCACTATAGAAAGCAGTACAGAGGTTCCCCAAAAAATTAAAAATAGAACATATGATCCTGCAATACAACTTCCAGGTAGTAATCCAAAGAAAAAAAAAACAGTAATTCAAAAAGATACATGTACCCCTATGCTCACTGCAATATTATCTATAATAGCCTTGATATAGGAGCAACCTAAGTGTCCACTGATAGATAAAGATGTGGTATTTACATACAGAAATATTACTCAGCCATAAAACAGAATGAAAATTTTTTTAATAGAATGAAATTTTGTAATTCACAGCAACATGGAAGGTATTATGATAAGGAAAACAAGTTAGACAAAGACAAATACCATATGATTTCATATTTATGTGGAATCTAAAAAACAAAACAAATGAACAAACAAAAATAGAAAAACTCATAAATACAGAGAACAAACTGATGGTTATCAGAGAGGATGGGATTGGGGGAGATGGGCAAGATAGATAATGGGGGTTAAGATGCACAAACTTCCAGTTACAAACTAAGTAAGTCACAGGATGAAAAGTACAGCATAGCGGGGCACCTGGGTGGCTCAGTGGGTTAAAGCTATTGCCTTCGGCTTAGGTCATGAGCCCAGGGTCTTGGGATTGAGACCCACATTGGGCTCTCTGCTCAGCAGGGAGCCTACTTCCCCCTCTCTCTCTGCCTGCCTCTCTGCCTACTTGTGATCTCTGTCAAATAAATAAATAAAATCTTAAAAAGAAAAGAAAAGAAAAGTACAGCATAGGAAATATTGTCAATAATATTGTAATAATTCTGGGTGGTGATAGTAACTACACTTACCATGGTGGGAATTGTCAAATCATTATGTAGAACACCAGAAACTGAAATAACATTGTATGCCAACTATAGTTCAATTAAAAAAAGGTCTAGTGTGTGTATGTGTGTGTGTGTGTGTATATATATATATGTATATATATAATGTATGGACGTGTGTTTTATATATATGTGTGTGTGTGTGTGTGTGTATCACACACACAGACAATGGAATAATACACAGCCATAAATAAGAATGAAATCTTGTCATTTACAATAACATGGATGAAACTAGAGGGTATTATGCTCAGTGAAATAGTCAGAAAGAGAAAGACAAATATTGTGTAATTTTACTTATATGTGGAATCTAAAAAATAAAAACAACAACAATAACAAAAAAAAAAAAAAACCACAAAAAACCAAAACCCAGAAACAGATTCATAAATAAACAGAACAATCTGGTAATTGTCAGAGAGGGAGGAAGGGAAGGTTGGCAAAATAGGGGAAGGGAATTAAAAGATACAAATTTGCAGTTATAAAATAAATAAGACAAGGGGAGACAACGTACAGCATAGGGAATATAGTTAATAACATGTAACCACCTTGTGGGTGACAGATGATAAACTAGATTTATCCTGGCAATCACTTCATAATGTTTACATAAATGGTGAATCACCATGCTGTACACGTAAAACTAATAAAATATTCTACATCAACCATACTTTAATAAAAAAAATCATTCTCTATGTAAGGACAGTATTTAATCACCTATATATTATGTCACAAAGGTTTGGATTTATTATATTTGTATTGTCCACTATATTTCAAGTTTGTAAATGCTGCTGACTTAAAAGATCTGCAAGAAATGTATGAAATTTGTATTTTGATAAAATCACCCTGCCTGTATGAAGAGTCCTTGGTCCCCAAAACCTAACGAAGGAGTAAATTTGGCTATTTATCATGTCTCTTACCATAGTAATCATTAGCCACATTATACATATTTAGTTCTTTTAATCTTTTCTCATAAGTCAATCCCATCAACCCATTAATATTTTTTGGTCCTTGTCTTTGTTTCCATTTGGGTTAGTACGAAGGTAGCATTTAACTAAAGACTTTCCCTCTTCTTAATTTTGATTCAAACATCTTGAGGACAAGGACCCTGTTTTCTTAATTAAAAATGAGTTACAGAAATAAGATGCTTTACTGGAGATAATCTTGAATCACCCTGCCTTTTGCTAGGTGACAATGTTTTCAATCATATTAATTAGGAATGTTGCATTTGTTGCTTTCTTCTTCTATAAAAGAAATGATCACAGCTGAGCACATTCAGACTTTTACACTACAGAGGAGTTGTGTGTGGCCGTATATGTATATATCTATGTGTTTTGGGATTACTTACTATTACAAAATGCTTTGTGATAAAATAATTCTCCTAAAGAAACTGAATTACATTTTCACAGTGGGAATTAACATTGTGCATGCGGAATAACAGGTGGTCCTGGTTTTCCTTTTAAAAATCTACTGTGTCAAAATGATTTGTGGATTCAGTTTCCAGTGAATATTCGGATCCTCCCCCCAAAATGCACAGCATTCTGCCTATGAAATGATTTTTTTTCATAAAGATGTATTTATTTGAGAGAGAGAGAACACAGAAGGGGAGGAAGAGGGAGAGAATCTCCAGCAGATTCTGCACGAGTTCAGAGCTCAACGTGGGGCTCAATCTCACAACCCTAAGATCATGATCTGAGCTGAAACCAAGAGTTAGACACTTACCGGACTGAGCCACCCAGGCATCTCCCATCAAATGATTATAGTCATCATTAATTTTTACTCATTTCAACCCATTGTTTTATAGAAGACTGATTCTAAAAAGTTGAAATCTGAAGGTGGAAAAGAAAACATAAACAAATGAAAAAAAAAATAGAAAACACAAGGCCCTTTATTGAAGATAATTTTAAAAACCTATGAGGGAGAACCTATGCTTTTGTGTTCAGAGAGATGAGAAGCTCTAAGGGAAAGAAAGATTTAAAGCAGATTCAGGAATTGGAATTTAAAGAAGGTTTCACAAGATGCTGACAGATGGAAAAGGGAACAAAAGCATTTAGGTACTAGGGAAATAGTCTGTACCCCCTCACCCCCCCCAAAAAAAATTGAGATGACTTCAAGTGAAATAATGAAAGGGAAAAAAAATACAAGTTATTCAATGAAACACTAATAATATACACAGCAGAATGAAGACTGAAAAATGTGAACACCAAGTCCCAACAAATAATAATAAGAACATAGGCTAGATAATAAAATAACATTTGGGGGTGCTTGACTCCAAACTTGTATGAATGATTCCAAGATTTTCTAGCCCTCATAATCAAGACTCCAATCTTGGAGGCTATTTAAAAAATAACTTTAGCAGTAGTTCAGATGGGGATATGAGCAGTTCAGAATTGGCATTAAAGCCACAGCATGGTCCAAACTGTTAGCAAGGCTTTTTAGTAATGTAGAAAAAGAGCAGACTGGACCAGAAAGTCTTTGCTGAATCTCTGCCATTGGCTTGTTACGTGGCAACCATTCGGCACTCACTCCGTTTATTCATCTGAAGAACATGTCTCACAAGTACCTTTCCCATTTGTTATGATGGCTAGAAAGATGTATCTAAAAGTACCCACCAAAAATGTCTAATATACAGTTGGTATCAATAATTGGCAACCATTACTTATATACTTTCCTATTCTAAGACCTCTTTGGCTAATATAATTAAATGTTTTTTGTCACCTCTCCCCTGGTCTTCCCTTCTCTACCTGTCAAAAATGTGAGTGTTTCAAGCAACTATTATCATGATGATTTTATACATATCCACTACATGCCTCCTAATAATAATTTTTTTCTCAGGGCCTTCCAATTTTTGTAATTATCTTGGGATACAACATATATAATGGATTAACTGAAAATCCATACCACATTCAATAAATAATCTCAGAACTCAACAATTGCAGAACCTAAAGGAGACTCAGAAGTGACCCAGTCCAACCTTACCAGATGTAGAGTTTCTTCTCTAACAGCCTAACAGATAATAGCCTAACAGGAAGCCCACTAGTTCTAATGAAAGCCCACTCCAGTCTGAAGCTGTTATAAAAAAAGGCTCTTCCTTTGACTGAGCTCTCCCTCACTGCCTTCCCCATCATGGCAGAACAAGAAAAAAATCTAAATACACTTGCCTCCAAAGATCTTTTGCCTTTGGTAGCCACCTTGACCCCTGGAGCCTTTATTCTCCTGTCTCTTTCTCAAGTTCCCTCATCATTCTGGCTGGGATCACCTGTAATACTTTTAAGGTGTTACTTAAAATTAGTTAACAAAAAGACTCCTAAAATGTTACAGAGTAGTTGCACTTCCTTATCAGTATTACTGCCCTTGAACAGATGCTCAACTTCTGTCAGTGCAACCCAATACCAAACTTGTTTGGGGGGTCAGCCCAAATAATCTTAACAATACAACAATGTTAACCCCCACTGAGACCCTAAAGCCATTAAACCCTTTCCCTTGCAATATGAGGAAATCACTTCTTTACTATTTCCTGTGGTAGAAACTGTATATTGATCCCAATAGCAATGACCTATTCCATCCTGCTGAGATTGAACTCTGATACTATTAAACAACATACTGTTAATTTATTCTAATCCTGAAGGCTCTTCAAATCTGATCTTCTTACCAGCAAGGTGCTCACTGAGAGAGTGAGTTATACACCATAATAAGGGATAGTGCCCTCTGGCAAGACACCAGAAGGCATGTAATCAGCATTCTTTGACTCTAATGTCACAGGCTTCAATGCCATCAAAAATGCCTTGCTGATATCAAAATACAACACCTCCACCAAGACTGCCTTTTTTTTTTTTTTTTAATTAACAAAAGAAACACAAAACATCTTGGAGGATGACTTGGGCATCTAGAGAAAATGAATGAAAATTGGAGATAGTTGCCTGTATGTCACTTAGAAAAGAACATTAAACAAATTTCCATGCCACAGGCATTTGCTAAAATCAGAGGTTGATCAAAAAAAAAAACTGACCAAAACTTATCATTGACCAACCTCGCTCCCTATACCCCAACAAGTAAGATAAGACCATGAATTATTCCTTGAAAAGACTGTAGATTTCCAAATAATTTAGAAATAGAACCAAAGGAAGATTTATATCTTGCTTCATTTACCTGAAAATAAAATTTAAATTTAAAAAATTGGGGGATAAACTCTCTATATTTTTTATGTTTTATAATATTATGTTTTTATATATTTTATATTTATAATATTTTAACTTTCAAAACCCAACCGGCATTCTCTAAATAGTTGCAATGTTCCTTTTGCAAAAATCAAAAGGTAAATACTACAAGGAGACTTTATACATAAGAAGTCTGCACGGGGCGCCTGGGTGGCTCAGTGGGTTAAAGCCTCTGCTTTCGGCTCAGGTCGTGATCCCAGCGTCCTGGGATCGAGCCCCGCATCGGGCTCTCTGCTCAGCGGGGAGCCTGCTCCCCCCACCCCTGTCTACCTATGATCTCTCTCTGTCAAATAAATAAATAAAATCTTTAAAAAAAAAAAAAAAAAGAAGTCTGCACAAAACAGAATATTTTATGAATATTCATTAAAAGGGATATAAACAAGTGTTTGAGGTGGCTGGATTGCCCAAATGCTTCCTTAATATTTCTTTGAGTACTTCCCATGGCCCATCTCTTCATTTAAAAATATGTAAACTGGAGTGCCTGGATGGCTTCAGTCAGTTATTCTCTTGATTTCAGCTCAGATCATGATCCCAGGATTCTAGGACGGAGCCCTGGCATTGCAGTTGGGGGGCGGGGGCGGTGGCGGGGGGAGGGGCGGGGGGGTTCAGTTCTCAGTGAGGAGTCAGCTTCAGGATTCTCTCTCACCCTTACCCTCTGCCCCTCCCCCTACATGCATACTCTCTCTCTAAAATAAACAAATAAATCTTTAAAAAATAAAAAAATAAAAATAAAAACACATCAGCTTCCTTAATACTCCATTCAAAACAGGAAATGACCCCAAAGCCACAAAAATTACCTCTGTAATTACAGACATTCTAGTAATAGAGGTATTTCACCCAAGGAAAGACAATGAATATTTAGATCGGGGTCCCATTCAAATAGGCTATTATCATTACAACTTCTAATGTCTCTTTACTAAAGAAGTAGCTGCCAGGAGATGAATAAATGCCTAAGTCCATCAGGTTCATACTACAGTAGGCCCCCTGTCCATGGAGGATATGTTCCAAGACCCCAATGGGTACGTGAAACCACAGATAGTACTGAACCCTATACTTGCTGTTTTCTCCTATACATACAAACTTACAATAAAGTTTAATTTGTAAGTTCAACACAGTAAGAGATTAACAATAATAATAAAATAGAACAATTGTTAACAATAGACTATAAAGTTACGGGAATATAATCTCTTTTTTAAGATACCTTACTGTACTGTACTCACACTTCTTGTGATGCTATCACATGATAAAATGTCTATGTGATGAAATGAAGTGAGATAAATGACATGGACATTGTGACAATAGTGTTAGGCTATGACTGACCTTCTGCTGATACCTTAGGAAGATCATGGGTTTTGAGACATTGGTTGACCAAGGGTGACTGAAACCAAGGAAAGCAACACTGGGGATAGAGGGGGACTACCGGTGGCCTCTTTTTCTTCTTTGTTACCAAAAGGGAAAATTTTCAATACAGTTTTAGAGTCCGGATGACGTTAGGATTCATTACATGTCATACCAAAGCTTAGAAGATAATAGCAGTTTGGCTCTTATCCTTCTCCCATAGCAGGATCAGGGAAAAACACCTTTATCTCCCACTTAAAACACAGTAGAGGAAAACTAAATAAGATTTACTTCCCTGGAGCAAAACTAAAATATTTAGTTTTTAGTTTGTCAAACTGTCAAAGGTGTGGACTTTAAAGAGGGAAAAAATGCAGATAATTCAGTGATTTGTTATGGACCTATTCAAGCATGACTTAAAATGTTTGCTTTTACTTAAGGTTAAAAAAATTCCTCAACCACTTATTCTATAGGCCCTGTCCTATTATTTATTTGCTACAAAGAGTTGCCAAATTCCTAGTACAGATGCATGTTCCAGATGCAAGGCATGCTTGACCAATAAGTTACAAAAAGACCTACAATATGACTACAACTGCAGTTAGATCTAATTAGAAATGTTACATTCAATTTTGAAGATGTTCAATAGTAAATCTTTTATTTTGCCACAAGTAAGACCAGAACCCTTAAAAATCATTCTGTAATCCCGATGCCATTCTACCCACACCCCTTTCAAGTCCATCTACTGTAAATAACTAAGTCCAGCATGTGTTCTGAAGCATATAGGTGATCTTAGGTGATTTCCATTAAGTGGCATTATTACAAACTGTCCACAGAATTCAAGAAGTATCACAAATTAATTTTAACCCAAGGGGATTTCAAGGATTCTATGTTTTTAGAATATTCTAATAGAAAGTTAAAGTAAGGATGGGATAAGATCCCAGCAAACTGTATTTATTGTGTTAATGTTTCACTTGTCTTCTGGGCAAGTAACTAAAGGTCATTTGTTCTTCACGGCAAGTGTTGAAAATAGTTTACATTGAAGGTCTAACTTAAAGGAGCAATGTGAAACCCCTCAAGCCCAAAATGACCTTTTTATGCCAACATAGATGTCCAAATCTCTTAAAGAAGGGAGCAGTGATGTTTGTACTCTGATTTCTAGTTACTTCAACTCTCTTTTCCAAAATGCCTTTGATAGAGATATCAGAATCATTTCCTGCTTTATAGATCCCACTATACTTGATCAGCCATCAGACCAGGTATCAAAGTTGAATGTGGAACAGAAAAGGGGCAAGTTTCCAAGCCTACATTTGTCAAATAAGAGGGAGATTGTGGGAGAGAGACGCATGTGACAAAAATCTGTTGGGGGGGGGGGTCCATTTCCCTGGATCTAGTGGGTTTCTGCAAAGCTGTTTAGACATCCCACACAGTACCAGCAGAAACCCAACAAGGCCTAGCCAGAGCATGCCTCCTTCAGAACAGTAAGGGTATGAGGGAAGAAAAATAGAGAGGAAAGGAAATAAGGTTGACAGAGGTCACAGGCTATACCACTTGACAAAAAACCTTCATGCTTCCAAATAGCTGGAAGCTTTTAGGGATTCTTGCTCCGAGATATTTAATAAAACTCAGATGATGAAAAAGATTCATCTAGCCAACTAATATTTATCCATTTTCAGGAGACAAGTTGGCCATATTTTTTGCCACCCTGAAAAGGAGTTGGGACACCTCTTAACAGAAAAGAAACCTCTGGTAGAGATAGAGGGGTGTATGGTTTCACTTTTTCTTCCAGATCAGCTAGGGATGATTTTTCGCTCACGTTCTGCTAACCACACATTGGTTTTTCTGCCTATGAAAAATAACCCACAAATACAAACAAAACGTTTTCTAACTTTTAATGTGATGCATGGAGACACCTAGATTCAAGTTCCCTTTATACTGCCCACAGAGACAGATGGCAAAACTGATGTCTGAGCCCTAACTGCAAACCTCCCTGGCGTTCATGAGTCCTCCTGCAGCTTATGGCAGATTTCATACATTCAACATGACACTTTGTCACATTTGGGTAGCAAAACAGTAGCAGAGAACAGACACGGCAATGAATAGAGAAGAGACCATTTGTCCTACACCACAGTTTTCTTTGGGTTACATATTCTATCAATATACAGAGGGGGGAAAAGTATTCAGGGCACCTAGAATAGATTCAGAGTTTAGTTTGAACTTGTATAGAGTTCTTAACTAAAGAAAAGAATTGCTTCCTTTAATTTTGTACTGTGGTTTCCCAAGACTGTGAGATGGGCATTGAACATTCAGGGGTGAAAAAGGAAAAAGGTAGATTGCTTTTTAGAGCACTTTTAATAGCATCTTCCTTCTATTTAATAAAGTAAATTGGCCTGTTGTCCTTTTTTATGCAGCCTTGTCTTTAAAGATGACCCTTCTTACTCTGCAAGCACATTTTGAAACAGGTATGAAGCCAGTATGCCCGAGTGTGGCTAAAACCCGAACAGCTATTTTTTTCCACTTACACAGGAAAATTCAGGGAAAAATTGGTTACATGGGCAACTCACAGTTTCTTTTGGAATGCTTTCATGGAAATTCAGGCTGTATTTGATACACACACCATATTTTTTTTTAATGGTGTTGTGTGGGTGGGTTGGAGGCACATGAAGAGCTTCAAAATCCATATAAATATCCAAAACGGGCATGGAGAAACTCTCTCATTTCCTTTTTATTGTCGATTGCTCATTTGCTAAGTTACTTGTAGCGTGATACTCTAATATTCCTTTATGCCTATTATAACTTAAACATTAGCACCAACTTTCTAAAACACAGAGCAAAAAATGATATCACCCTCTCACAAAAGATTTTAAAAATAACAAAATACCAAAAGAGCTGCCACTTTCAAAATAAGAGGGAAGACAAGCCTGGCCCTATTGTTTTCCAATCCCAAAGCCAATCAAGATAGACCAACCAACCAACTAAAACCCACCATCTTTTTCTTTCCTTCTCTCTTCATGCCGGAGCTGCTGCCTGGGTGGTAGCCATTCATGCTGGCTTGTGTGCACTTGAAGTGAAGGGACTAGTTAATGGGGAAATTACAGATGACTCTGTATGGTGGATTCTCTGATGTACATTTGTGGTAAAACCCAAGGCAAGTGATCTGTAACTCTGACTTGAATTGGGCCCTTACATGGAAATTTCTCCAGGCTGTGGCAGCACCTAAACAGCCTTTTAGCCTTTGCCAGGGTATTTTAGCCTCCTTTATTCTACTAATAATGATTACCCTGAACATATACCCATCTCCAAAGCAATATTCACTAGAGTCACATGCTGCTGTCTGTTTTATATATATATACATATATATATAGTTTCCCCCTCATACAATACAAACTGATAAATCTTAGGTCCTGAATTTTAGAAATAATATTTCAATCAGAAAGCAGAGAAACACAAAAGTCCTTTGGAGTACACTAGTAACCAAAGCATATTAAATTGACCAGTATAGGAAACCATAAAGGAGAACAATGGGAATAAGGACAGATGGAGGGGACAAAGGGATGGATGTACGAAGTTCTGATACACACTGGGATCACATTTCAAAATCCAGGGCTGTCCTACGCAATTAACACTCACACTAAAAGTAGGTATGTAATGGAACTCAGTCCACCCTCCTTGTACTGTTTTCCCTCGTGGCATGAGAAACTGCTTTGCCTTTCACCATAGTAGAGATTTGCTGTTTGGCGCTCCTATTAAAAATCTTTTTCTTAAGGTAAATTAAGAGCCAGCAAGTCACTACATGTTCAGAATGCATTTGCTGAATTAGGAACTCAACATCTTCACTTCATTTAATTGCGTTGAGGCAACGAAGTAGAAATGGCTTTGGTTAAAGCAAGAGCTACAGGCAGACACACACGCTGACCAAATTTTTGCTCATACTGAAATTCTTAAGCTCAAACTAATCAAAAGAGGAAGGAAGAACTACCGTCTGTCTCCCCTTCATATTTAGCCTGTTAGCTTCAGACATTTCAAACTGGTTAAAGAGGGCTCCACGGCTGAAAGTGCAAATGTACCACCAACGAAAGGTCAACACCTGAGAGAGCTGTTGATTTTGGTAACTAACTAAAATCCAGGTAATAAAGGAAATAAGTGCCTTCTGATTGACTGTGGAGCCTCATTCCCTCAATTTAAATGTCCCTGAAAAGTCTCATCCTCTTTGCTATGAAGCACAGATAACAACACTTTTCCTGGTGGAAATATCTTTCCTAAATTAAAATAAATTGTATACTCTGGTATGTCTATCTCTGGACAACTAGAGATAAGTGAAAAACAGGTTCTAGGCCATAAGGTACAGACCAGTAATGATCCTTAAATGATGACAAGCAATCATTTCACAGACTTCGGTAAAGTTGCTTTGAAAAGTCAATGATTTAATCCCCTCAAGTATTAATAGAAACAGAGACTCAGGATTTTAATAAATACTTAAGACCACCTTGTCACTGGCAAGTGATGCTAAACAATGTTACCACAACTGAATCTCCTCTTAGAGTCTACAAGTGATACTTCTACATTTTGTTCTTGATAGTCTGGATGAAAATTGGCCTTTTATGACAGAATGGGCTGCAAAAATACTTTAGATTTATTACTATACACAGTCTCAGATGTTAGATTTAAGATGTAAAGTTTTGTGTACTAAAAAAATTTTTAAGAAAGAATATGTTGAAATAAGAAAATTCAAATATATATGAATGCCATTCAAGTCCTTTGATGACTTATTTCCCCCTCTCTGCTTCATTAAGTAAAATACTGTACCTGCCATGAGTACAATTGATAATAGAACATGGTTTTTCTCAGTGTTCAATGCTTTTAGCTACTTTACATGCTGGTTTGCTGAAAGAGCATGGTGTCCCAAAAGAATCCAATCTCTTATTAGAGTTCCTTGCTAGGTCTTTGTGAATCTTGCCTATCCTACAGTTCCCAATACATTATATTCTTCTCCACTCTGGGGCTTTATCTGGGGAGTGAGGGGGTGGGTCTCATCAATTTCTTCTAATGAGCAAGCTCGAAATTTCCAGCTAAAAGTCTGTGTGAACAGTACTCAGATTTGTCAAGATCATCAAAAACAAGGAAAGTCTAAGAAACAGTCACAGCCAAGAGAAACGTAAGAAATGAAATATTAAATGTAATATGATATCCTGAATGGGATCCTGAACAACAACAACAAAAAAGGATATTAAGGAAAAACTAAGGATTTCAGAATAAACTATGGACATTAGTTAATAATAATGTACCAATACTACTTCATCAATCATAATGTAACTAAAGTGCCTTACTAATGTAAGATGTTAATAATAGAGGAAACTATGGGCGATGGGGTATAAGACAACTCTTTGTACTGGAACTTTTCTGTATATCTAAAACTCTTCTAAAATAAAAAGTTCATTTAAAAAAAATCAGTGTCAGTAATGATGCAATTCAACCCTCTTTAAATGCAGAAGTACTTATACCAACTGGTAACTACCTCAAGTATAGAATGTATTGGCTGCTGTGAAATAACTACAATATTGATATAAGCTCTTTAGAAATAATACTGTCTATTGAGATCCCCTGCCCACAGTGAAAATAACTTCAAGGTTTTCATGCTTTAAAAAAAAAAAAAAAGAAAAGAAAAATGTCAGGATAAACCATACTAATGTGTAGAAAGTATAAATGGAGTGCCTAGATAAGGAAGGAACTCCATACCCATCTCTTCCCCCCTATAGCAGACAAGACAAGGCAGGGTAATAAAAAATATATACCTAGCTCCTCTTGCATTAATAAAGTATATAAAGGGAAGATAATTGTGAGACCTGATGGTTTTACGGCTCCCTGTAGATCAATTGCCAAGGCAAGGAACTGGAATATGTTTTCTAATCCAGGCCATCTAATAAAAATGAAAGTAGATAATAATAGCTTTGAAAGTTTCAAAGTGCTTCACATTTATTATTTCATTTTATCCTCACAAACACTATCTGAAACAGATAGCATAGATTATTATTATCATAGGTTTATGGAGAAAACAAAGACATGGAAAGATTATGAAACTTACCTGAAGTCACACCATAAATCAGTGACTGAATTCAGATGAGGATCTAGCCCTCCCAACATCAACCACCCCATCTAAACTGGTACCTGGGAATAATGTGCTTTCCAGAAAAGTTTTTTCTTTTTTATTTTAATGCTGTATTTTATAGTGCAATGCATGGCATTCCAAGTATAACAGAAATCTATGGTGAGGCTGTTCCAATGTATCACAATTTCCTGTAAAACATAAATGCTAAATGAAATGAAAAAAGGCATGAGAGTATAAAAGAAAATTGGTCATTCTTTCCCTCAATAATGTAATGAAAGCAAATGCCAAAAAAACAGGATTGCTTACAGAAATAAGTATAGATTTAATTATTTACATAATTCAACAAATTTGTCTCCAAATGTAAATGAGTAGAGTACCATTAACTCTGAATCTACTTATTGCACATATCATCCTTGCTTTGAAAATTAATTTATTCTGTGATACCGGGATAGTATGGCAGCCTAGAACACTCACTGCTAGTCAAATGTCAGTAGCTACTTTTGTTATAAAGTTGTTAACAGAAGAGTTAAAATTCATCTTGTTTTCAATGAACCATTGTCAAGTTAAGGATATCTAGTTACAACCTGACATTTATTTAAGAAACAGTGAAATTGAGTTCTTGTTCAATTTAACTACAATTAAAAAAAAAGTATCTGAGTGCTTTAGTCATTCAATGACTATCTACTAAGGTTGCTGTGGGCTCCAGAATATGGACCCAATATTAATAAAACATGACCCCAGTATATTGGGAACTTCGTCTAATGAAGGGAAGTTAGTATAATTAGGTACAGAATCACAAGATTTGAAGGAAGTATCAGAAACCTTCTTGTTCTTATTCCTTTTTCTTTTCCCACTTAGAACTATCAACGAGCCCAAAAGGTAATTAAAGTTCTGGGAAGGTTATTCAGAAAAGATAATTCACAAAATGGTCCTTGGGAATATAATTCCAGAGAATTTAACAAGGTTTCATTACAGAATATCAACCAATAATGAATCTGATTTCTTTTCAGCTTGAGTGAACATTTGAGAACAATGGTTACTTTGAGGTCAACTTCCAGAACATCAAAAAGATGCAAGTCATTTCTAGTTTAGGTTCAAGGACCTGATTAAAGAAAGTGTTTTAAGTTGTTAAGTATATCTCATGACACACTAACATCCGATATTGCACTATTCATGAATAACTGCTTATTAACTAACATAACCAGAGAAAGTACAGATTTGAGAATGAAAGTCCAAGGAACCATGGCGTTGGGGAGGGTGTGGTATGGCAAGGAACACAGACCTACATTTAAAGCAAAGTTCCAAGAGAGTCCTTTCCTGGCAAAGCCAAAGATGAAGTAGGGATGTGACTCTGGAGAATTTTTTAGTGTTATAAATCATTCTAGGCTTTTAAACTATATTTGAAGATAAACATGAAGTGGATCCTGTAACTTTAGTCTATGACAATAAATTCAGTTGCATATGCCACAATGATCTAAACTGTTCAAGAGAGAATAAACTTGAAACAGTCTAATGTCATAACCAGAGTTGAAGTTGAAGCACAATCATCTCCATAATCTTTGACCCAAAAAGTGTTTTGGGGAGGAGAGGGAGAGGTAGTAGAATTCCAGAATCTTAATAATTGCGGCTTCTGCTCATTTTTCAAGCAACTCTTACACAGGCAAAAATACCTATAAAGAAGAGTAATGCCTAAATACGGAGAGGTTACTTAAAGTTTACTCAAACTTTTTGAGAAAGCCAAACTGAGCCACAAATCCTGAAAGACATGGTTTCCCTCTGTCCTTTCTAGCTTTAACTATATGGAAAAGAACAATAATCAGAAAAAGTATCATTCACTTTTAATATTTCTCCCAGATTCTTCCTTATCATCTAAAAATTAACCAGCTTCACTCTTATGTCTGAAGAAGTGAGAATTCCAGGAATTTTCCCTGTCTGGTTCAGTGTACCCAAGCCTCACAATTTCCAGGTAACTTATGTAATGTTACTGGGAGTAGCAGAAGAGAAACAAAACAACTGTACAAAAAGCCTTAAGGGATTTTTCTATTTGGCTGGTTAAAATGTTCAGAATTATTTAAGAGTTGGAAAAGGAACAATAAACCACACCCTCCAAGAGCTCCAGTCTGAATTCCACCATTAGTTTATACCAGGCTTTCCAATCCAAAATTCTAGTGTATTAATGAGAATAAAAGAAAAGAGCACCCAAAGAATGTGCTGGTGTAATCTGGGCTTGCCTAAAATCAAACTTCTGAGACATCATTTAGCTAAAGAACATAGACTGAGTTTATTACTTTGCACCTTGTTCTTTATGAATATACAAGTTCTCCTGGCTTCCTCCCAAAATACAAAAACTCATCTCTCCACTATTTGTGGTTTCTACAAGCACCACTGAGCATGGAATTTGTTATGACACGGAGCTGTTCTGGACCTCATACTGGAGGAAACTATCTTACCTATAACACAGTCCTTTAGAAAAGACACTGAAGATAACTCATTGATGCCACTGCAGAGATTATCTATGGGTACAGATGACCACAGAAGTTATAGAACATGGCACCATCAGGGTTAAAGCCTTAAGGCTATAGCTTCTCATAAAATTTTATAGTTGACTCAGTTATAAAGGAATTAATAAGACGTATTTAGATTGTCAATGTTTACAAAATTGCTGGAATCCCTTTCTCCAAAATACTATTTGTCGAAGATAGATTTCTACCTGCCACAAGAAAGAAAAAAAAAAAAAAGTAGGTTTTGTTTGAGTCTGCTTCTTTTTCAAAAACCAAGTTCCTGTGTTTCACCTTATAAACTACCAATAGAATCATCCTAAAGTACTAGACGAGGTCAAGGATTGGTTTGAGAGACTGAAAGAATTTGAGTAAGAGCCTTCTGGCAAGGACACCATGGAGAGCCTTTGTCCCAATGTTTAGGAATTTATTTATTATCCCCTTGTCATATGCCAAGCATCATTTTCGGTGTTTCAGATGGATGATCTCTGTCAAGATTCATGCTAAAGTAATAAGGTAAGTAATATTACTATCACCATTTTACTGGTGTTGGAAACAAAGTTTAAGAGAGATAAGTAACCTTTTAAAGATCCAGCAAGTCGGTGATAGAGCCAAGATTCCAACTCAGACAACCTGACTCCAAGTCACGTTCTTTGCCCCTTTGCGTCCCTGCCCCTATCAAATGAACTCACACTCTTTCCAATCCTATCTTCCTCAAAAGAGCATGAGCATGGCCAACAGTAAAGAGCTGAGTGTGATCTTGATTCATTCTGCTTCAGTAAAATATTAATTCCAAACACTGGCAGCAATAATTTTTCAGAATCCCCCCAGCTTCATTCATTCAACAATTTGACAAATATTTACTGACTGCCTTTTATCTATGAACAAAATTGACTAATACATAATCTCTGCCCAAAAAGAGCTTAAAATCCATTACTTAAAAAGACTATACAAATAATTGAAATAAATGAAATGAATTGCAAAGAATCAGATCATCACATTCTTGTGCCTAAATCTTTACCGAGCTCTTAAAGTCAACACACACTAAACACTAGTTCACAAATCTCTGCATGAACTGGCCTATCCCCACCTCTTTCAGGGCATCTCTTACTACTACCCCCTCCCCGCGGGGCTCAGTGTGCTGCAGACACTTGACCTCTCTTATTCTTGAAACACACCAAGATTTCTCCTGCTTCAGGACTTTGTGCCTTCTCCCTCCTCTCCCAGATCTTCCCATGGCTGCTTCCTTCTTTGCATTCAAGTCACAGCCTAATACCACCTCTCCAAAAGGCTCACTCTGAACCACTCAACCTGATCTGGCCTACACTCTCCTCCCTCTCACCCAAGCACAGTTCTATTACGATCACCTCCTTGCATTCACACAGCATGAACTGTCTTCAGAAATTAAGTATTTTTAAATTTTATTGAATTGTTTATGGTCTGCAACCCCAGCCTCATCGAGAACGCAAGGCCCACAAGACAAAGAGCCCTGTTCTAAGTCTCCTGAACAAGAAAGACTTCACAAAGTCATGAGACACGGATTTTAACAGGGATATCATAGTTCAGCAAAGATGAGGCAATGGGCACTGCCAGGAAAGGAAATACCACAAGCAAATAAACAGAGGAGAAAAATCTGGAACATATTCAAGAAATATGGAATAATCTAGTTTGGATGGTATACATCCAAATATTTAAAAAGCAGATTGAATTAATATCATGGAGGGTCTTCAATGTTGGGAGGAAAAATTCTCTGGGTAGTAGAGAGCCACAGAACATTTCTCAGCAAGGAAGTGACATGGCAAAGCTTAACATAGCATAGCATTAGAAAGATTAAAGGCTAATTTAATAGCCCAGGCAAAGGATACTAATAACATTTTAAGACACTCTGATAAAACACTAAATATCTTTGCTTTTTTTTTTTTTTTAATTAAATAGAAGACTCCCAAGAGAGAACAGGAAGAGAACTATGAACTTAGTGCTGTTAACTATTGGAACAGAAAGTACAATGTTACGAAGTATAAAGTTGAACATAATGATGAAATTTGTTTCTCTAATATCTGTTCAAAAGCCTCTTGCAAAATAAACACAGATTTTATTATATCAAACCACCCAAAGTGACTCATCCCTTTGGAAATGTGTCTCTGGCATCTTCTTTCCTCAGGCTTCAAATTCTTTCAGAAAATCAAGCAGATTAGTGGCTTGATGACAGGACAGAAGTCAGAACTTGAAATCCTAAATCCACTTCTGCCATTGACTTGCTGTCTGACATGGAACTTTACTCATTTTAGTATTTGTAAAATATCTTTATATGGTGTTTTATAAATTAACGAATCAGTGACTAAGAAGTAATATGCATTTCTAAAACAATCACACAATACAATATATACAAACTTGTAACGGAGTCACTTACAATGTATTCTGGAATTATCCTGTGCTTATTTATTTCTTAGTCAGGCAGTGAAAACAGAAATAGTCACACTTTTTCCAACCCTATACATACATGTGTAAGTGTGTGTATCTTACAAACAGTGGCTTTGTCCTTAAAAATTCCCAGATAAAAAAATTGAAAAAAAAAAGTTTCTTTTTAAAAGACACAATGATGTAAACACAAGAAAGTTTAAAATAACAGTTGTATAAACTGTTTGAGTTGAAGAGAAAAAAAAAAAAAAAAACACCCCAAAAGAGTTTTGTCAGAATAAAAAGAAAACAAGTCCCAAATCCTGACAGCAACATAAAAGCCAAATTCTCCCTCTTCCTTTCATAATGGCTTTTCTATTGAGCTTCATTTTGACCTTTCATTACTTTCCCAACATAGAAGAATATTGCCTTTCAAAATTCTCCATTTCTCTGCCGGCTGTACTATTATTCCTTCTCCCATTGTTGGGAGTTCTTAGCTACTGCTGCCCCAATATGAAATGCACAATCTTTGGTTTCTTCCAAACAAATATAAGCCAGCATTTTTACACATTTTCCACTTCAAATTCATACACTACATAAAAAAGAAAGATAATCATAGTGCCATTAACATTCCAAGAAAACAGAAATGTTGGTGATCTATTTGCTAAAAAAGCAGCAATCCATCTTACAATCAATCTAGAGCCAACACACCCTTCCCCCTCGGCAGCAACAGGATGTGCGTGTATGAAAGAACTCAAACAGCCTTAATTCATTAGTCAGAGCTTGGAGGGTGGACCAACAGCATGATCTGATTGATAAAGTTTCATTACAAATTAGCCCATCTCTTTGATGAAAACAAGCAAGGCAGAGACTCTACCATAATTTTATCCTCATAAATTAGTCAACCAGACAAACACTAAACAGAGCTTGCCACATGAGGGGCAAACTGATTTAATTAATTCATACACAGCACCTCATTAAGAGCAGTTGTAGCACTAAGGCTGTGATCTTGTTGAGTTTGCACTGTTTTTCAGAAGACAGATGCCCACTTCATTGTCAGGGAGGAGGGGCCCTAATAGGAGCAAGATACATACCTTTGTGTCCCCTTTCAATTGGGAATATCTAGTACAGGAAGAACGACATGATCAAGCTCTCTCTCTTCCCACAACCCAAACCAGCCATACACAAGACTTTTAACATTAAGTGTTCACTTTAATAGACAGATTACATTTTGCTTTTGCTTTTGTTACATGTTCCATTCTTTCAAGTACTAGTGAAAACAAATACATTTCTTCACTGGCACAGTATAATTCTTACTTAATATGGGGAAGAAAAAAGAAAGAAAAGAAGAAAAGAGAAGAGAAAAGAAGAAAAAAGAGAGAGGGAGGGATGGAGGGAGGAAGAAGGAAGGAAAGAAGAAGGAAGGAAAGAGAGAGGGGGAAGGAAAGAAAGAAATGGATGGATTGTTTGTAAAGATTACTGTAAGTGATTCTAGGTATTCTTGGGGAAAACGTACGTATGCAATTCTCTCCAATGTCTTCATATCCTGAAAAAAATTCTGTACCTTCTACAGGTTCCCAAGACCTAATATTGGAAACAGCTTTCTTGGCTGCAGCTACCCATTTCTAAATACCCTGATTGATCTATTTAATATTTATTTCTGTTTATATAACCTCTTAAAAACACAGTTCTTTATAATAAATTCATGGGGCAAGATCTTAGTTTCTAAATACCATTCTCCAGTGGCATATAGCTACAAGCAAGGGGATTCTTTGATGTAGCTGACACCAACGATGGAGCAGGAAAAATATAAGGTGAGCCCGGAACATCCCATTGCACCAAAAAATAAGAAAATGCTTTAAAAAAAGGAGGGGGTAAGGGTATCTCAAAAAGATACAGGAATCAACCTGATATGTTCCCAATGGGCAAAGGAGAAATGATTTGAGAAATAAAAAAGATATTATTAGACCACAAACCATAAAATAAAAATAAATATCCATGAGTCCAAAATGATAGAATTAAGAAAGTTTTGATAAAAATTAATTACCGAATATGTAAATAAACGAAGAAGAAGGAATAGCTCTTCCTCATAGAGAAGTTCCAAGTAAATATAAGGAAAAAGCAGGAAATACATAATTAGCAATAGAACACCACAGTAAAAACTGTTGCAAACAAGATCCACTGATGGGTACTAAAATTAGTGGGCAAAATTTGAAGAAGAAAACAACATTTTCACAGTCTCTTGTACTTCTCCCAAGATATTTATTAATTCACTAGGAAAAAAGAATAAATTTACAGGGGATAAACGCATCAGATAGCACCTTAACGAAGTAATCAAGAGTAACATAAACATAGTGTCATAAAACAAAATGTGTCCCGTCATGTGATGTCCTGAGAAAAACACATGGCTTCTGTGGTATTCTAGCCAAAAATGCATACTCTCCATCTGATTATGGGAAATCAACCCAAATCAAGACACTTTCAACAAAATATGTGACCATTACTTATCAAAGTTCAAGGTCATAAGAGACAAGGAAAAGCTGAAGAATTGTCACGTCTTACAGAACACTATGGAGATCCAACAACTAAATGCAATGTGAGATTCTGGGTTGGGTCTCGGATCAGAAAAATACCATTAGTAAGAAAATTAGTGAAATTAGAATAAGGTCTATATTTAGTAATAGTTTTGTATCACTGTTAATTTCCTGGTTTTGATTATTATATTACGGTTATCTAAGTCATTAAGATTAACAAAAGCTGGATGAAGGGTGCAAGTAAACTCTGTATTAAATTTTCTGTAAGTCTAAAGTCATTTCAAAACCAGTTTTTAAAAAGTATAGGTCAAAAGGAAGAGGGGATAGTATGAGGGACCCTAAAATGAAGCTAATAAAACTCATTGTCTACAAGGTCTAAGTGAATAGGCATCAAGATTGAACAACAACATTTAGAGTTCCCCCAAATTAGAAATTGAAAGTCTTCTCCAATTAAATTACAGAGGAACATACAGTAAATGTTTTATTTTCTTTAATTCCAGGGCTGTTTCCCTGTGGCTTTGCTTCATAGCAGTCTTTTTAATTTAATTAATAACTAGTTGAGTTAATTTAGCCACTTTATAGCCTAATTTTATTTTAGAGCTATTCTGATCATTATGGCACAGTTTAATAATTTCAACACTTATGTCTTTAAGCTATGAATTTATCAGACTCTAGGCCATGTCAGCAGTCCCATTGTGCTTATTTTTATAGGACTAAATCGTTAGTCTTCTAAATATCAACCCCAGGACAGACTTTGAGGTCTTGAAAATGAAGTATTCAAAATAAAAGTGTGGATTTTTAAAAAAATTTTAAAAATTACAGGTGACTATAAGGATCTTCATTTAAACCTATACCTAATTCACACGTATATTTTTAAAAGTAAAAATTGTAGATTTAAAAAGTAAAATTTAAAAGTAAAAATCGATAACTATCAACAGGGGCACCTGGCTGGCTCAGTCAGTAGAGCATGCGACTCGATCTTGGGGCCCTGAGTTCAAGCCCCACATTGGGCAAAAAGGAGAAAAAAAAAATAGTTATCAACAAACATGCAAATGTAACTAAGAATTAATATTCCACACAAATACAAGCATGCCACAGTCTCCTTCATGACTAACTTGAAATTTAAAGTATATGCACATTATTTTCAAAATATCTACCATGTTTCCAAAATTGATGTCAAATGCAAAAATAATAGAGAACTAAGAAAATAAATTGTGTACATAAACACTCCTCCTCCCTTTTGCTCACAATGGCTAATGATGTGAACTCTTACTCTACTTTTCTCTTTTTTTTTAAAACAAAGCCTGATCTTTTTTGACTTCATATCTACCTTGATGAGTAGATTAAAGAGCCTAGCAAACTGAGCCTCAAGCTAATCCAAACAAGGTGCAATTACAATATTTCCAACCACCCTGGCTGCTCTCACTTTTTTTTTTTTTCATGCTGCATCTAAGATAAGATGAGGTGCAGGTGAGAAAAAAAAAATCAAAACTATTTAAAGTATTACCTCTCGATCCTGGGGGTTGCAAATTGTACATAGAGAGGAGGCAATAGAGATAAGGAGAAACAAAAAAACCAGAATCTTTGTTGGAGGCTTTAGGATTTACTTGTAGCATTAGTAGAAGACTTTTGAGAGTTGAATATGTCATAAATCTATGCCTAAATCTGGATAAGACAAGAAAACCTCATTATGCCTACTTGTTTTTGGTTGGTTTTTTTTTTTTTTGTAAGCTTCAGAAACAACTGCTCAAACTGCTAAATTAGATCAATACCTGTATAATATCTGTATCGAGCTTGAACAAAAAGCTTGCAATGTGCAAACATCGAGTTATATCTGGAACAAAGAAAGAAGCCGTAGAAACAACAGAGACAGTGAAGTGGAAACTTGTTGGAGGAATAAAATCAATATAAGAGAACAGATGTCATGAAAATTAAAAATAAGTAAAAAGGGGTAGTTTCCTGAGATGTTATTGAATTATGTAACAATTTTTAAAAAGTAAGAAGAGTCAATATGCATCATGCTTTCAGCGTGAACTTCTTTTAAATGCATCCATATTTAGCCATGAGGTAGATAAGCCTAACCATAAGAACTCTGTAAACACACCCAGAGAAAACAGGTGCTCTAATAACAAGAAGCTACTCACGCTGTCACACCACTGTTAAACAGCTAAGTTCATCAACATCTGAGGCAACCAACCAGCCAAGTGGATCAAAAGCAGATTTTTTCTTTATTTCACAGGCAATTATTACACAATTTCTCAAACACACAGGCACCACGAGTCCAACAATTTTTATGTAAAATGCTGTCCTAATAACATGTCATTAAGATTAAAATTGTGTCACTCCTATACCTGGAAGACCAAGGGTTGGGTGTCTATGGGGGATAAGAAGCAGCAAGCAGAGGGCAGGTCATTTCTCCTCCAAACATACACCACAAGTTCCTAGCATTTCCTATTTTCCCCCAGCCCAGTTGAGGCACATATTTACCACACTTTATTCTAAGCATTTGATACATATTTACTAATTTAGTCATCAAAAAACAGTATGAGGTAAGTTCATTTATTACAGATCAGTTCATTTATTACAGAATGGTACCAACACATGACTCACATAACTCACCATGAGATTAAAGCACTAAAAGACTTTCCCACTTCACTCTCTGTCATAAAAATGAATGGACACATTTGAGAATCTGATAAAGGCTACAATTAACTTCCCCCCCCAAAATGTACATACACCTAGAATTTTACACACAATTCCATAGAATCCATATACCCCTGAAAGTCACCCACGCACTGTAGTTTAAGAGCTCCTATTCAAGGCGTAAACAGAATACAGAAGCACACACCTCAGAATGACAGCATTTACAAAGGTCATTTGTATATCATTTTTCCCTTTAATGTGAGTCATAATTCTTCATAGATACAGTTTTTATTAACTATGATTTCATGAGGACAATGCCCCCAAATATAACTTTAATGGTCCTTTTTAGACCACAAGTATTTATAATT
This sequence comes from Lontra canadensis, assembly GCF_010015895.1. NCBI lineage: Eukaryota > Metazoa > Chordata > Mammalia > Carnivora > Mustelidae > Lontra > Lontra canadensis. Next base: position 33,413,219 of record NW_022631003.1, on the reverse strand, counting down.
TATTCATGTAGAAAACTTGTTCTGCCTTTCACTGGGGGCCCAAAGTCCAGCCTGTTCAGAGAGACACTGCTACCACCCTCACGGGTGTCCATGCACATCCTCTGTTTGCCAAGAGAGGGACAGTATCAGGCATACTTGCCGCTCTCCTGCCTCCCGTCCGCCCAAAGCCCTTCACACCCAAGCTACCATAAATGTGAGTCTAGTACTCTCCGAACAGTACAGCTGCCTGGCTGTAACTCATAGTGTGCCTACCATCCACATTTTAATGAGAATTTATGGAAATTTTAAGAGTAATTTGACTCCAGACTGTGTTTGCTATATTAATAGCAGAACAATAATAACAATGATAATAAAAATGTAGCAAGACTTCCAAATGTGACCAAGAACATTAATAGGACCAGAGCATATTTTTTGTAATCTTTTTCTGTCACTTCATAGTAGAAGATAACAATTTTTATGTGCCAATAGTTATATTTTTTATGGTATTTTTAATAGCTATATACTAGTTCACTGCTTGGGATACCATAACTTAAGTAGCGTCCCATTTTAGAACATTTCTGTTGTTTTCAACTCTTAACTCTTTCAAATCTAAGAAGCAAGCACAGCTAACTGACAACCAATTCAAAATAAAAAAATTTTAAATATGAAAATGAACAAAAATGTTCCAAGATGTATACAAGCTTACAAAACTGACTCAGAGAAACGATCTACAGATTCAAAGCACTCCCTATCAAAATATCAAGAGCATTTTTCACAGAACTAAAACAAATAATACTAACATTTGTATGGAGCCACAGAAGACCCCAAGTAGCCAAAGCAATCTTGAGAATAAAGAACAAAGCTGAAGGTATCACAATCCCGGATATGGAGATACACTACAAAGCTACAGTAATCAAAACAGTATAGCGCCGGCACAAAAACAGATACAGAGATAAATGGAACAGAATAGAGAGCCCAGAAGGAAACCCGTGCTTATACAGCCAATTAATCTACAACAAAGGAGGTAAGAATATACAATGGGGAAGAGATGGTCTCTTCAATAAATGGTGTGAGAAAAACTGGATAACACATGCAAAAGAATGAAACTGGACCACTTTCTTACGTTATATACAAAAATAAACACAAAATATATTAAGGACCTATGTCAGACCTCAAACTATAAAACTGCTAGAAAAGAACATACATAGGTAGAATCCCTTTGACATCAACCTTAGCAATATTTTTCTAAATATGTCTCCTCAGGCAAGGGAGACAAAAACAAAAATAAACTATAGGGACTATACCAAAATAAAAAGCTTTTGCACAGCAAAGGAAACCATCAACAAAATAAAGAGGCAACCTGCTGACTGGGAAAAGATATTTGCAAATGACACATCTGGTAAGACGTAAATATCCAAAATATATAAAGAACTGGTATAACTCAGCACCAATAATCATCATCATCATCATCTAATTTAAAAATGGGCAGATGATCTGAATAGACATTTTCCCAAAAAACACATACAGAGAGCCAACAGACACATGGAAAAGATACTCAACATCCCCATTCATCAGGGAAATGCAAATCAAAACCACAATGAGATAGCACCTCACACCTGTCAGAATCAAAAAGCATCAAAAAGACAATAAATAACAAGTGTTGGCAAGGATGTCAAGAAAAGCGAACCTTCATGCACTGTTGGTAAGAATGTAAATTGGTGCAACCACTGTGGAAAACAGTATGGAGGTTCCTCAAAATATTAGATATAGAAATACTATATAATGCAGTAAATTTACTACTGCATATTTACCCAAAACAAACAAAAAACATTAATTCAGGGGCACCTGGGTGGCTCAGTGGGTTAAAGCCTCTGCCTTCGGCTCAGGTCATGGTCCTGGGTTCTGGGATCCAGCCCCACAAAGGGCTCTCTGCTCGGCGGGGAGCCTGCTTCCTCCTCTCTCTCTGCCTGCCTCTCTGCCTACTTGTGATCTCTGTCTGTCAAATAAATAAATAAAATCTTAAAAAAAAAATTAATTCAGAAAGTTATATGCACGCTTATGTTTATCGCAGCATTATTTACAATAGCCAATCTATGAAAGCAACCTAAATGTCCATTGGTAGATGAAGGGAGAAGATGTGGGGTGTGTGTGTGTATGTGTGTGTGTACGTGTGCACGTATGTGTGCGTGTGCATAGAATATTAGTCATAAAACAGAGTATCTTGCCATTTGTGACAAAATGGATAGAACTATGAGAGTATTACCCTAAGTGAAATAATTTAACAGAGAAAGACAAATACCATATGATTCACTCATGTGTGGAATCTAAAAAAAAAAAAAAAGTGAACAAAAAAACAAAAACAAAAACAAGCAGAAAACAGACCCATAAATACAGAGAACAAACTGGTGTACCAGAGGGGAGTGGGGTGGAGGGATGAGCAAAAAAGGGCGCAGGGGAATGGGAGATACAGGCTTCAAATTATGGAATAAATACATTATGGGGATAAAAGATGTATAACATAGGGAATGTAGACAATACTACTATAATAGTATTGTATGCTGAAAGGTGGTAGCTACACTTTGTGGTAGGCATAATGTATAGACTTGTCAAATTGCTATGTTGTACACCTGAAACTAATGTAACATTGTGTGTCAACTATAATTCAATTAAAAAAAAAAACTGCCTCAGAGAAAAATGAGAGGCAATAATGATTTTGAAAAAATCATCTGGGCAGTTTTTCTTCTACCAAATTGCTTTCAGTAGCATTGCTTTAAGTAAATCATCTACAGCGAAATGAATTTCCAGTTAAAAAGAATGATACTTTCAATACAACACAAGAAAACTAAGGGCAGAAGTAAATATGGAATTCCGTGGAAGGGAAAAGTAACATTTACTTTAGCTCTGCAAGATTAACAATGGCTTCCTACAGACACAATTCCGTAAACCGAGCCTTGAAGGATGATTAAAATTTAACCAGGTAATCAAAGTGAAAGAACTAGTATTTTTTTCCATCCTCTCCTACACAATCTGTATTTCAAATGCTCTTGGTGATGAAGTAAAATTCTTCTTTAGAGAAGAGTCCCAGACAATACATGTGGAAGAAATTACAGAATTATACAATTAATATTTTGCAACACTTAATGAAATAATTGATTCAGGCAGTAATCATCAATGGATTAAACCATTAGTTGCACAATGATTGATGGTGACTTTTATAAGGCAGGGATGAAGCTGTCACCAAGTGAACTCCCTGATCCATCTTAACGTCCTAAAAGAAAGAAAGAAAGATAGATGATAGATAGGTAGGCAGATAGATAATGGAAATTGAATCGAATCAAGCCACTACAACTAATTTCCTTGTATAGGAAATATTTCCTATCTTTAGTATTTTCTTTTTTGATATAGAAACAGTTGGATATAGTTCTACAGTGGATATAGAAACAAGTTAAGTAACACCACAGAAGACAAATAAATAAATATAGACTGTAGAACATTCTAATTGACAACTGACCTGGATTCTGCAAGAAAATAGCATTAATAGAAGAGAGGAGTGGAAACTGCTCTTTTTTATTAAAAAAGAATTAGAGACTTAACCAAATTTAATCTGTGGTATTACGTGGATCATGATTCAAACAATCTAATTATAAAATATTTTTCACAACTACTTGGAAAATTTTATTATGTACAGGGAATTAGATGATTCCAAGGAATTACTACCAATTTTGTTAGTTTGATAATGACACTGTTGTTATATAGGATACATTCATACTTTTGAAGATGCTTACTGAAGTAGGGGTAAAATTGTATGGTATCTTGGATTTCCATTTAAATACATCTGCAAATGAGAACAAAAGTGGGGAGGAATGAATGAACCAACCAGTGTTGAATACAGGAATTCGTTGTGTTTTACCTTTCCTCTTGTGATTATTTGAAATCTTTTATAATATATTTTTCAAGTTTGACCAAGTGATAAGAGCAAGGAGGCATGAGTTGGAGTATTATTGACCAGGCAGAGAAGATGGCATAAGAAAGCTCTGATTCAAGAAACAACATGACTCAAGCAGCACAAGGTAGAGTCAGGTCACAGACGACCTTGAGTGCCAGGCTATGGAGATTGGGCTTTGCCCTGTAGAATATGGGAAACCAAGCAACGGTTTTCAGCAGAGACTGATGTGGTTAGATTATAGTCTAAACCATCACTCCAACAACCCTGTGTAGAGTGGATTTCAGGAACGCAGGCTTGGAGAAATGAAGTCCAGTCAGGAGCCTGCTGGAAAACTAAAGAGGAGGGATAACAAAGGAATAAAAGAGAGTAGTAGGAGTAAGATACAGGGGCCAGGAATTAGTCATTGGAACGAAAAGAAAGAACAAGAATCAAAAGGTGACTTTCAACTTTCTGAAGGAGTGGCTAAGTGACTTTGATGTTGAAGATATGGAATTCAGAAGGAAAAGCATATTCAGAAGAAAGGGGGAGGGAGGAAATGATGAAGTCCAGATTAAGTACGTCAAATTTGAGGTTTCTCTGGGACATCTGAGCTAGTTACACATGTACAGCTCAGGGCATCAGTCACAACCAGAGCTATGGATTAGAGAATCTTCAGAATATAGACAGCAACCAAAACTCGAAGAATGGACAAGAACATTCTACTCCATGATCCAGGTGTGTGTCTGTCTCACCCAGCATCTACTACAGTATCTATCATGGTGTGGGGCTCTTAAGAAATACTAAACAAATCATATATAAGATTGTCTAAGGAGAGCATGAAGAGCACACACATCAGTGAGCTCAGGGCAGAACTCTGGAAGCCCAATGCTAAAGCATGAAAGCATAAAGAGGTCCCCTGAAGGAAATAAATAATAAGGTGCAGTGGAGAAGGAGGACAGAGACCACACAGCCACAAAAACAAATTGTCCATTCACTGGGCAAAATCAAGGTGCTGATGATCTTAGCCTTCCTGAATCTCTGAGGCGAATGACCTACTTTTCTCATCCTAAAAATAAAGATAAGTAGCAGCATGATGGCCAGTCAGTAGACAATACCACTATCTGTGTGACCATGACCATGTCATTTAACCTTTCTATTCTTTCCTTATTTTTAAAATGAAGCCTATGAACTATATTATCTCTAAGGTTACATTCAATTCTAAAATTCTACAAAAGCAAATCCTTTGGTTTAAAGTGTTCCGAAGATAGTAAGAGCCAAGTACCCACTTTGAGATCCATTACATTTTATGCTGGACTTGTGCTCTACTCACTCTTTACTTTGCTTCATCCTCAATTCCTCTCCCACATTTTTTTTTTCCATAAGTGGTCTCTAAACTGCTTCAGGGAGAAAGTAATAGAACTTCTATGAACATAAAAATGACCATGACATTTATGGTAACAAATAAAAGATGACAGATGAGGAGACATGTCAGGACCAGAATTTATTTATGCCAACATTTCACAAATATAAAAAATACCTATTAAGGTAAGTTCCTAAAATTCTCTTTGGGGATAAAGACTAATTAATAGTGATGGGCAAAATGGCACTAGCCCACTAAGTAATCATGGGAGCACATAATACTGAGCCTCCCAACCTATGGGAAGTTAGATAGGCGCACTTGTGGAAGGTGCTGCCCTCTTGTCAGTGAACTATAAAGGGGCACTCACTTTTATTTGATCCACACTTCTATATGGTTGTCATGCTCTTGGCCCAGCAAATAACTAGAAAATTAGTTCATGTTACTGAAGCAAATCCGTTAACTTCGTCTATCTACACTAAATATGTAAATCATGTCAAACAGATTGTACTTTAATGTTGGAATCAGAAATCCATTTACAGTCATAAAGCCCAGACAATGAATCTGACAATCCCGATCTTATTTTATTGTTACACGTTGAGAATAAATATTTTTTAGTTTAAAAAAATGATCTGATTTCTTTTCACTTAATCTGTATTAATGGTTTCGCAAACCATTTTAAGAATAAATAAGAAGAAAGTTGTCGTCTGAATAAAAAGTTTCATGTTTACTACATCAGAGAAATTATTCAAATAGACTGGAATCACTTTTCTCAAATTAATCTCGCAATCAGGTAGCTACAGAAAACAAGTGTATTTTCATGCTCAAAATAGACATTTGTTCATCTTGCTATCAACAATCAACACACAGGTGAGCACAGCGTGTTTTGGAAGCAATTACAAAACATGGAATAAAAATACAAAAAAAAAAAAAGATATTCCACACATTGATGATGAAGTGGATAAATATATATTCCTTGACCAGAACAGAGGCTATGCATATGACAGAGACTTGAGCTGAGACCAAGAATCTGATGCTTTAACCGACTAAGCCAACTAGATGCCCCCATATAACAGAGAATTTTAACTGGGTCTGGTTCTCTACAATTCAATCAACTGGTCCAATTTTCAAATTTTTAATGATCTTAAAAGAATTATGTCCCCAAATGTTGCTTAAGACAAATGAAATTAAACACCCTTTGGAGGGGTCATTATACAGGCAGAAAGAGAAAAACCAGGCAGGAAGACCAGGTAGATAAGAAAATGGGATGCAGACCCCTGGCAACAGAAGTTGTATAGTTAAAAGTTATCAGAAACACATGTATGTGTCTTTTAAAAATACACTGGCCTCGGTAACAGCGCCAGAGATTCTGACAGTGCCTGAATGTTAAAATTCTACAGGTGATTCTGATGATCAACCAGGATTGAAATCAGGGGATTCTAAATCACAGATCTGTAGAGAAAGAACACATGTGAGGTGCTAGCATGTTTTTGAGGTGAGGATCTGGCCCCAACAAGAATTTCTTACACACATGAATCTTGATCAGGAATGAGTCCCAGGATAGGAGTACTCATGCTGAACAGCAACTAAGTGTTCCTGGCTGGAAAAGGAAATGAAAAGAGAAGCCAAGAAAGGACAATCTTTAGAGGACACTCCACTTATTTTCACAATCACACAGATCTTAGGCAGTTATAACAAACTGTTTCATACGTAAGCATCTTGCCTTGTCTCTACTCCCAAAGAAAGCAAAATTCTGTAGGATAAGGGAATGTGACTTACATTTTATTGGAATAGGCTGGGTATACAGAAGACATGCTATAAATTACTGTAACTACTTTGTTGCAAAAAAAAAAAAAAAAATCTCTAAACCACCTCCTTTACTTTGCTCTTACTCCTCCTTCCTGAAGTCACATTAAACAGAACAATTATTTCTCTGTGGATTTTTGCTTTCAAATATCTGAATTTTTAAAATTCATATAATTTTTAATTTTCTAAACTAACTATAATTTGATAATCTATCTACCGCCTACTTACTCTACTCATACATCTTTCTCCACAATACCCAAGTTTCCATGATTATGTGAAATATGTAGGTCAATTTACATGGCATGAACCTGGAAATAACTGATCAGGAACTGTCAAAAATTATTTAGTCATATCAAATTGCATCGATTTGATTATTTCTAAATATAACAGTTGAGTTCATTTTCAAAATCTTAATGGAATCCATTCAATAAACATTTATGGATCACCTCTGATTTTTATCATAAATTTTAGTGAGTGAGATATTCATTTATGAACTTGCTCAATAAAAAACACATTGAAATTATCACTGCAATACATTTTAAATGACTATCCATTATCATGATTAAATGCAATATTGAGTCAGTTATTGCTTAAGACAATGAAGTACCACTACTTAAGTCTATATTCCAACCACAAGGGAGAACAAAGAATCATAAAAAAATATTTTTAACTCTTGAAAACTTTGCAGCAAAGTATTCAAGCATGCTGACCTTCCTCTCTGCCAGAAGTTCAGCAACCTGAATCAAGTCTAGGTAAAGTGATATTCTGTTCAGATGTCTCAGATTTGCCCGGTTTAAAATCTGTTCTAAAATACTGATACTTGATCTCTCTACTACTGGAATAGTAATCTACATAATTTAGGAAAGTTGCTAAAACTGTCATAAGCTCTAAATCCTTTTTGAAATTAACCACAAAATCCTACCTCCATTCCTCCCATTTCCACCAGAAGTTTAACAACTGACTCTTATTTTATTTCCAGAGATCAAAGTTTAATAAAACTGAAAAATACTTGAGACTTAAATATAACACCTTTAACTTAATGAAGACAATGTGAATATATGCTCCTTTTTCTTTTCCTTTTGTATTTTGACACACTGCATATCTGCAGCATAGTTTAAAAGAAGAGGTAAAGAGAATGATAAAATAGAAAGAGATGTGAATTCACTGGAAGTCATTAAGTGTTAGGTTCTAACCTTAACTTTATTTCTAATCAAATGAAATTGCCTTGAGCAACTCAATCACTCTAGAACTCAATTTCTATGTCTATAAAATCAGGAACTTCAAATTAAGTTATTTTTTAGGTCTTTTCCACATCCAGGATCCGAGGTGTACAAAGTTATGTCTAAACTCTAATAGAATCTGTTCAAAAAAGGACTCTATAATCCACCCAAAGTTTTTTATGTTAACTTGATAGGAAAAAACAACAACAACAATCAAGTAGGGTTAATGAGATTAATTTGAGGAACATTCAAAGTGGTGTTTTGTATTTTCTTAGGCACTTAGGGATCCAATATGGTTACTTCTTACAGGTGAAACCTGTCTTTAACTCAATACAAAGGCAAGGACTGTTGCTTTTCCAAAAGAAATCTCTTGTTTGTAACCTGGAGTGCATTTCTTCTCATCAAAGGAAAACCAGAATACTAGGGAATAATTAAAGGATCTCCAGTATATGTCTATGCCTTTCCTCTCTGGTAAATTAGGGGTCAAGTTCAGACCATTATGTTTTTTACATACTTTTGTATTTATCTGAGAACAGCATAGGAATGTTTGAAGGAAAATGCTAGAACATTTCCTAGAGCTACTCCCTATTCTAACTTTAATTATAGTTTTCAGGATTGCCACTGAGTTTCATCTGTTTAAAAAAAAAAAAAAAAAAGCCCCACTCATATGCCTATTTCCCCTGGAGCAAATAAATTCCTGTTATCTTCTCAAATTGTCATGACAAGTTTGTGAAATTATAGAACTATACAATTTTAAAGATAGGAAACCTTAGAAATTTTCTAACACAACTCTTATCCTAACATAAATGGTCCACCTCTTTCTCTATAACAAGACTTTTTCACTACTTTATAAGGCAGTCCTCTTCATTGATGGGCAACTCCATTTTTTTGGAGCCTTCCCATTTCGTGGTGTTAAAATGATTTTCATTTAATTTTTGGTATTTTTTTGAGAGCAACATAAAGCCAATCTACTATCTCTTCTACATGTCAGATCCTCAAATATTTTAAGACAGTTGCAATGTCCCTATGTAGGCCTCTGATTCTCCTCAAGTTTATCAATAGGGCCTTGAAAAAGTTAGCCAATGATTTCAATACAACCATCAAACCATTGGCTTAAATTCCACATTATTTTTTTCCAAGGAACAACTCTCAAGAATCTCAACCATTTTAGCCTTATATACTACTTTTACATTTATCTGAACATTGAATCCTGATTATGTGATCAAATGTGTAAGTTATCACTCCAAGATATTTGTCACCTAAAGATCTGGTGAGCGCACTTTTACTGAAGTTGTCAATAAATATTTAAAGACAAGGGCAAGGTCAATGACTATATCCCAATAATAATAATCCATTAATCATTTATCTATGAGTTCAGTTGTTCTTTCTACCAAAAATCTACCTAAATATCTCATTCTATCATTTACCCATTACCCAACATTTTTTTTTCCCACAACTATACGTGCAAGTTCTTCCCTAAATTCAAATATACATACATCTGGACTGGAGATTTGAATTCAATGTAAGAAGCTCTTATTCTATTCTCTCTCTCTCTCTCTCTCTGGTTTTTTTTTTTTTTTAAGATTTATTTATTTATTTGAAGTGAGGAGCAGAGGGAGAGAATCATCAAGGAGACTCCCCAGTGAGTGCAGAGCCAGATGTGGGATTGGATCTCACAACCCTGAGATCCAATGACTGGAGCCAAAACCAAGAAGTATACTGAATCCCCAACCTTTCAGTTTGGAAACAAAACAAGAGTTGAAAAGTTCTTCCTCTACTATGTCAATTATTAATATTAAAGCCAATGTTACCACAGTAGATTTTTGAGAACCAAGATCTTATTATATTTTAGTACTCACAGTCAAACAAGATAATGTGGCATAGAAAAGGTTCCCGATAAATGTTTGTAGAATGAATGAATGGCCATGATCATTAACTCTCCTCAAGTTCCTGCTTTTCTTAATAAGCCCTCACTCTGTACCTTTCAATCTTTGATACTTACACCCCTATAAATTCTGAGCTTATCAAAGAGCTCCTGATATAGTTACACTTTTATTTAACTTCTTTTCTTTCTCAGCAGGATTATTCTCAATTACATAGTCAGAATTACAATTTTAGAGCATCTCATCCTTCGTGAGCTATATTTCTTCTTTATAATCTCTGTACATGGAATTATAAATCAGGCAACATTCATGCTTAATTGGTATTTTCAGTACAATTTTTTGTTCCTTCCTCTATTCTTTATGTTTCAGCTTCAAAACATTTAGGCTCCTAACACTAGAAAAGATAAAAGTAATAATATAAATTTGTTCTTTTGTATCTTTAAAGCTTTTATGTTTACTTGCAATGTGATAACTCCTTAAATTAATCCACAGAATGATTTAAAATCTTAATACTAAACAATAAACAAGAAAATAAAAAATTATTCTAAAGAATTTTAAATACTGAACCTAAAATACACATTAGCTTTCAAAAGCAGGCATATAATAACTGATCCTTTAGGGGCGCCTGGGTGGCTCAGTGGGTTAAAAAGCCTCTGGCTTCGGCTCAGGTCATGATCTCAGGGTCCTGGGATCAAGCCCCACATTGGGCTCTCTGCTCAGCAGGGAGCCTGCTTCCCCCTAGAGGGCCATCACTTGCTAAGTGTGGATCTGATGGCCAAGTCAACAGTCACTAAGTCCAGAAGCATGGAAAACTCAGTGGAGAAACGCAGAGAGAAGATAGGCTAGGGGAAATGGGAAGATGGAGAAAGTAGCAAAAAAGAGAAGCAGAGGAAGTTTCATGCAATCATTATAAGCAGACGGAAAAAAGAGAGTCATATATCCTGGGCAGTCCTAGAGGGTCTCAAGAGGTGACACCTTGGAACAATAATTCATATCCTTAATGATGACTCTGGACTACCAATAAATGTTTAACCCTGGCCAAACATGTTATCGATTAACAAATGTTTTCTGTCAAAAAAAAAACCCCCCATATTTCTATGCTTTTTACCACCCTCCCCCAAAGGTTTAAAAATTAGCAATAGGCAGGTAAGCCTATATTTGTACCATAATTCTCTCAGCAAAACACTAAAAAGCTGTCCATTTATCAGAATTCAAATTAATTTAAAAATTAATAAGACAATCCTATAGTAACTGTACTTCTACAAACATTTGGAAGTCTTACTGATACCAACTACCACTATTTTCAAGTAGAAAACCACTCTCATTGTACCACAAAGAGTAAAGAGAAAATATAGCTTCAATATATAGAATAAAGTGTAGTGTCTTGAATTCGTCAGAAAAACTTCAGTGTTATTTTATATATGACTTATTGATCACAAATTTTATTAACCAGATTTTAAACAAACGTGATTTTAAATCACCTTGGAAAACTCCCTGTGAAAGCTCAAATTCTCCTATAGTTACTCAATCAGAAAATGCCTGGGGAAGAAGAAGGAATAAGAAACTAAAAGGTAGCTTTTCTTTCCTCCAGGATATACAGAGAATCACTTATATCTCAGCCAAATATATTTAGAATATTGGCAGCTCAAATTGGCATGATTGACACAAGCAGATAACACTCAAAACAAACCTAGGGCTAGGGAAAATTGTATCATAAGCGGTTTTGTGATCCATTTTTTCCCTTCTGTAAAACAGGTAAGAGAATGCGCAAAGATATCACACATAGTGATTTATATACAGTATCATTTTATAGAATTTTCCAAGGTGTTAATTAAAAGTTTTAATGAATGTTAATCATCTGTCAATTTCATTGGCAATCTCTGTTCAACCATATGCTTCTCTTTTACACCTGTAAGTTTTTTTTAAAAACCATTACTTTAAATTGTTTTACTTCCCTAACATGATATTTGTATTAATATTTAGGAAACAAAACTTCTGCAATCCTATACAGCAATCTTCTATAGTCCATTTATTTTCTAACTTCCTTGAATAAGGTATGAGTATGTAGGATTTGCATGATCATTATACTTCCAAGTGAGGATCTAAAAATCTTTATTCTTTCAAAGTTATACTGGTTTTATGCCCAGGAAACAGTTCTGAGCCAGAAAATTAAACATGGCATTGCATCCTAGAACCCTAGAAATGAAATTCCATCTCATTAAATCACTATATAACTTTTGTTACTTCATCTTTCTCTAGTTCATACACTTTTACATTCAATCCTTCATTCATACATTTTTATTTACTGAGCACTTGGAAGTACTGGGCATACAGCAATGAACAAACATGCAAATATTTCTCTCCTCAGTGAGCTGACCTTCTAGTTGAGGGAGGCAAGAAAACTAAGAAAATGGATAGTAAATTCGAAATGGTAATTAGAGGTGCAGAGAAAAACCAGGAAGCTGAGAAAGGGAAGGGGGGTAAGTGAGTTCTTGAAGACGGGTGGAAAGACTGGTGAATGTTGAGACAGGGTGGTGAGAGAAGGACTCACTAAGAAAATATATTTGAGTGAAGACCTAAAAGAGAGCGAGCAAGGCATGCAGGTATCTGGAGAGAGCAGCAAGTGCCAAAGTGCCCCAGTGGGGGAGTGTGGGGAGTGTTTGAAGAAAGAGCATCAGATGTGGATGGACCAGATGAAACAAAAGAGAAGGGATTGGGCTATGAGGTTCAAAAAGAAGGGCAATAACAAATTGTGACAGCCTTGTAGGCCACAGGAATATCGTGGCTATTGATCCGTGAGAGAAATAGAACATTAAGGCTTTGGACAGAGGAGAAACATGATCTATCTACATTTTCAAATGGTCACTCGGATTGTCTATTAAAAATTGGCTAGAGATGGGCAATGGTGTTAGCAGAGACACCAGTTAGGAGGCTACCAAAATAACCTAGATTAGAGAGGACCATAGCTTGAACTCAAGTGGTAGCTAAAGAAGTTGGAAGAAGCAGTCAGAATTTGGATATATTTTGAAGGTAGAAAAGATAAGATTCCCAAGAGACTAGAATATTAAAGAAAGAGCAGCATTAGGATGATTTCAAGGATTTCACCAGGGTAGCTGAAAGAATGTTAGTTGCTGGGGCCCCTGGGTGGTTCAGTCAGTTAAGCGTCTGTCTTCGGCTCAGATCATGATCATAGGGGTCTGGGATCGAGCCCGGCATTGGACACCCTGCCTGCTTCTCCCTCTCCTTCTATCTCCCTCTCTGTCAGATAAATAGATAAAATCTTTAAGAGTGTTAATTGCCATAACTGAGATAGAAAACACTCTAGGAGAAGCAGGGGGAAAGCAGGAGTTCATTTTTGTACCTATTATATTAAACTGCCTATTAGACATTTAGTGACAGCAGTCGAGTAGGCAGTTGGATATAGGAGTTTAAAGTTCAGGAGAGTTCTGGTGTCCAGATATATATTTAGAAGTCATCAGTGTACATATGACATTTAGAGCCATTAGACTGGATGAACAGAGTTTTTTGTTTTGATATAAGTGAGAAGAGGTCCAAGAATTAAGCCCGGGGGCACGCCAATGTTTAGAGATTACAGTGATGAAGATGGACCAAATAAAGAACAGAGAGGCAGCAGCTAGTATGTACAAGAAAAATCAAGAAATAGAAGTCAAGTTAAAAATGTGCTATGAGGCAAAAAGAGTAAACAAGAGTTTCTAATGTCGCCGATGGGACAATTAAGGTGAGGACTAACAAGTGATCATTGGCATAGCAACATGGAGGGCACTGTTGACTTAAACCGAGAGTAGTTTCAGTGTCATGATGAAGGCAAATAAATGCCTCTGTGCTTTCAAGAGAAAAAGAGAGGGAACAATTTGAAGGAAAAAATATATGCAACTTTTTCAAGGAATTCTTTAAACAGAGACAAATGTGGAGTCACTGGGGAAGAGTGACACCAAAAGAGTGTTTTTCCTCTTAAAATAGAAGAAACAACAAATTGATAGATCGAGGGGAAGACCTGGCAAACAAAAGAAACTAATGATGCAGGAGACATAAAGGATACGGAAGCAGTCATGTAGGAGCCAGCCAGAGGGAACAGACTGTAGGATCTTGAGCACAGGTGGAAGAGTGAGCCTTTAATAACAACAGTGACACTTTATACACAGGAAAGAGGAGAAGGCAGAGTATATGCCAGTGGGTACGTAGCTACAGTGATAGAAATTGTGAGAATCCTCTTCTTGTTTACTTAACTTTCTAGAAGAAATGGGATACAAGATCATGAGCTGAGATTGTGGGTGGGAGAGGACACATGAAAAGTGTAATGCGTGTAAGAAAAAAGTAGAAAAGTGGGCTCTCCCTGCCACAGCAAGCCACGCTCTCCTCCACCACTGGGTCCTAGCAAATGTTAGTACTTTCCCCATGAAATCTGTTCTCCTGGATCATCACACAGATTCTTCTTCTTATCATTCAGATTTCAACTCAAATGTCATCTTCTTCCCTGATTACCCCAACCAAAGCAGATCCCAGGAACTACTCTTGACCAAATGATGCTATTTCTTCTTCTTCTTTATAAAGTATCATATTTCTTTATTAATAGTTTATTTTCTATCACACTCACTAGATGGTAAGCTCCTTGAGAGTAAGTGCTGTCCACTTTGCTCACTGCTTTAGCCTCAATGTCAAAAATAGTGCATGGCATCTAGGAAGAACCTGAGTGATGAACTCATGGACTATATTCGTTACTATATACAAGAACCCTGAAACTAGTTACAACCTCTTTGGGGACATGACTTGAACTAACCTCTAGTTATGTCACCAAGACAATAATTCTGTTTCCAAATTCCACCAAAACACACTATCAGTAATAGGAAATCTACTTCTGTATTTCTTTTTGTTTTCTCTATTGTAGATTATTTTTGTCTCTTTAAATGCCACTAAATATAATCTAAAGAAAATAAAAGGAATTTTCTGATATTCTGCAAGTAACTCAAGTCATATTACCCCAGACCATACTCAACATCTAGGTCCAACTCTTCACCTCGGAGCAGATTGAGGAACATAGACACAAGCACTTAACCAACTAGTTTCTCAGGGGAGCTGAGTGTCCTACTTATTTCTTAAGAAAAAGAGCTTTTTTTGAGAGAGAGAGAGTGAGTCACCACCAGTTGTAATAAGTGTAAGTATCAATTATTTTAGAAATGGTGAATTATGTTTATATGGTTTTTAAAGTTACTTTCCCTTTAGGGCGCATTACTTATTCGATTCAAATGGATGACAGTAGCAAAACATTCATTTACAAAAAGCTATCCTCAACACACTCTTTTCTAAATGCAAGTTTAATAATTTGTGTTATCTTTGTTTTATTTCAGGGCAAACATAAAGAAAGAATAACCTCCTTATGGCTCATCATGCAGCATTTTCACAAGAAGAAAGCCAATGAATTCAAGAGGACGCTGTGTGTTAATATAAGCCGTGACTAACATGCTCTCTTCCTAGCCACGTCTCAGGACTGCATTTACACAGAGTGGCAGAATTGGCTCTGCTGGTTCTGAACTGTACGTCCCCTTTTATGGAAAATATCAACAGGGATTTTTTTTTTTTTTTTCCCCATGGCTGGAGGTCTTTTCTTCATCTAAATATTAAAGTCCGATAAGTCTTTCCAACTTACTGGAGCATAATCATGCTTGCTACATGTTAATTAGGAGCAGAGTGATAACTATTAAAAGTTGAAAGAGTTTCCTGGTGGTTGCAACAAGTTTCGACATGATCCCAAGCTTTGTCAATAACCACAAGGGGAAAAAGAAAGCAAAAGGAAAATGCCTCTCTAGAGTCCTTCATTTCTGAGAGAAGGGTGAATGCTACTGCTCATATATCACTCTCATTTGAAAGACATCTTAATACCAAAGGAGGCCAAATGGTGCACCCAGCCGTTTTCAGGGTGGGCATTACAGCCCAGCCAGAGAGCCAGGAGATCTGGGTTCTGAGATCAATTCTCCTACTTATTTATGTGACCCTCAATTTCTTCCAGTGGGTTTGGAGTAAGAATTAAAGATGTCCCAGTTCTAAAATTCTATTTCTGCTGGCCAACTTAAAATCTTGAAGAAAATTTTGCAAAACACTCCTCAAAGGCTGGGCATTTATAATTTCTTCTTTTAGTAGGCAAATACTCAGTATTTTGATAGCTAGTATTGGTATGCCACTTTTCAATGACAGAATGTTTGAGCTCTTACCTACATTATCTCTTTTAGCCCTCTGAGAAGTCTTGCAAAATACATTGTAACTGTTTCCTTCACAAGCTAGGAAAGAAAGAGAATGAAGAAAAAAAGAGATCAAGTGACTTGCATAAAGTCAGAATGGAGGTTCCATACCCAGAAATACATGTATCTGTCACTTCACTTGGAATTATAATTCATCAGTACAAGCCCATGTCTAGAGACCAGTTACTATATAGAGAACACAAACAAGCAATAAATAGAGAGAATTTAAAACAAACAAACAAACAAACAAACAAAAACCTTCTGAGAAAAGATTACAAATGGCTCCCATGAACTCAGATAATATATCACATTACTTTATCACATTGGGTTTTTTTCCCCACCATTTAATTCAGTGTTCTTCAGAGAAGTCAGCCTAAAATAAATTTGTCTGCAGTGGCAAATTTCCTAAAACAAATATTAAACATGGCTACTGGGATTTCTGTAGCATGTTATCAAAATAATGAGTTATAAATACTCATTTATATGCCACATACCTATTAACAAAAAGAAAATATACACATCATCCCCTAGGCCTGAACAAAAATTTATATTTACATTAGTCAAGAAAAAGAAAAAGAAAACAAGAAGCAGAATCTTAGGAGAGTTTAAGTATAGAGGTCACAAGAGGTACTGTCAACACTCAGGGGTACCATCAGAAACCTTATTCTAAACTGTAGAACAACAAAAACGAATATAACCCAAAAGCAGACCTTGTGCTGTTTTTTTTCCAGGGGTTATAACTTGTAGGACTAATGCCACTCCAGCTGAAAACGATAAAGTTTGAACTTTATCACAAGTATACGGCATATAAAGAAGATCATAAACCCATCAACAAAAATAATTGTAAGCCTAGCTGCCCTGGTGCTCTGCATTTCACCAAATCAAGGAATGAACAACTCAAATCTTTTGGAATGTTAAAGTTTACAAAATGTGTTCATGAAAGGGACTCATTTTAATGCTCACAAAAAAATCCTATGAGTTAAACCCAAACTTACAGGTGAAGAAAGGGAAATTCAGAGAAATTAAGTGTCCTGAGACAAGAACCCAGATGATGGCTTCAGATTCTCTCTTTGCCAGGCTATTTCTGGAGCAGCAATACAAAACCAGGTGGGGTGTCTTACAGGACTAAGGGGCACAGATATTTAAGCCATTAAAAACTAGGAATAGTCTTGAAAGAATAATACATAGAACTTTCCTAGAAAAGCAAATTTTATTGCCCTTCTCCACTCAATATCCAATATGCATTAAGAGTTGAGTTAGGGATTTAAAGTACAAGAAAAACAGAAGGGGAATAAAGGAAGGACAAAGGGAGAAAGGTAGAAATAGAGGAAGGATACACTTCCCAATTTAGCTAAATAATAAGTGGATTATCTTCTCTGGACTAGAGACTGGGATAGCAATATACCAGTATAGAGAGTAGGTTAAAGAGCAATGTCTTAAAATTTAAACCAAAAATCTGTAACTGAAATTTACATAGAAATACTGAGATAAAGAAAACTGTTAAAATCTATTAAAATCACTAAGATCCCATTGTACTCCCCAAAATTTGTCTATGGTAAACTCATGATATTATTACAGAGGTAACAAAGATTATTTACAAAGCTAAATCAAACTTAATTCAAACTTAAAGAAATTGATGGCTAACTCACACTAATCCAAACCTTATTTTTAGTATATACATTAATTTGAATTTTCCCCAGTAGTGACCTCACCAGGAAAATTTACTCTATTTCTTAATCCTCCACAACAAATGGCAATTCCCTAAGTCATTTGAGTTTCCAAATTCTCTGCAATAAGATAAAATAGTACTCAGCGATTTTCTCTTAATTCAACATTCTTTGTTGAAGCTACTTTTGCTTGTATCAACCCTTCTAACATTCCTGATGGAGGAATGTTCCAAGGAACTTTGGGGGTATCAGGATTTGGACATGGTCATATCTGAAATCCCTCAAACATGAAAATGATATGAGCTAGTGAATAATTACTTTATTATTAAATAAATCTCCAAAATGGTAGTCTTTTAAAATTTGTTACTATGTATGTTAGTTATGATATTCTTGTGTATATATGACTGTGTATGTTTCTTACTGTTAACTGACAGAATGGTCTCTTTGCAAGCAACTGCACCAGTCTGCAAGTGGCCAAACAGGTCTTAAAGAGCCAAAAAATAAACTCAGATGAGGAAACTCCCTGAAATAAATGTTATTGTTATGAAAATTGAGGCAACCTCTGACTAATATTAAGCAGAAAAAAAAATCTACATTTAAAATATTTAGGCCCTGGAAATATTGAATTATAATCTGAAAAGCCAAAAGACGTATTATTTTTCCATTTGAACACCTTATCTTAGCTCAGAATTAATGGTTTTGAAAGACTGCATTTTTCATACTTTGGAAAGAGCAGACACACACCAAGCTATAAAAATGGACATATTTTTGTACGTCTGTTATAATAGATGAAGAACAAAAAACCTTGAAATACATTGTGATTATGCAAAGTATAACTTATAAATTAATGTAACCTATTTTAAATCTATTTTAAACCTTCACAAGAAAATAGGTATGGTCCTTCAAGTAATCAAACTTAAGAAAGTATGTACCATGTCCCTGTTACTACTATTGCTTAAAACACTTTTGGAGCTTAACACTTCTCTACTCCTCCAATTAATGACTGACCCAAGAAAATAGATCTGTCACTTGAATGCCACAATTTGTACTACCCACCCCCATACACATTCCCCTTTTGACCACCTGCCTGTTTTATTAACCAGGCTTGGCTCAGATATATCTTTTGGCTCTTTCGAAATAGAACGCCTCTCTTCCAAGTTAAAAAGTTTGCGTACTGAGGTAATCAAGAGAGTATGCTGCAGGTTCTATGGCAGCTCCAACGGAGGCGCTCCTGGAACATTCTGAGCAATTTCAGTGTCACCAAAAGATGTGTACGGCTTTGAAAGGGACCATGCCGAATTAGATTCAACACTCTTTTATATAAAAATTTCTGTTTTTAAAAAACTGAAGTCGTGGGGTGCCTGGGTGACTCAGTGGGTTAAGCCTCTGCTTTTGGCTCAAATCATGATCTCAGGGTCCTGGGATGGAGCCCCAAATCGGGCTCTCTGCTCAGCAGGGAGCCTGCTTCCCCCTCGCTCTCTCTCTTCCTGCCTCTCTGCCTACTTGTGACCTCTCTCTCTGTCAAATAAATAAATAAAATTTTTAAAAAAATTTGTTTAATTAAAAAGAAAAACTGAAGTCATTTCTAGTCATTTGATTTATAAATGTGTCTTAATAAGTAAAAATACAAACAAAACATTTTTAGGTATTCTATTTCATACACACATACATGGAGGATCAACAGTTTCTTTAAGAATGTGAGGAAAAAAAAAAAAAAAGCCAGAACTAACCTGAAGACTTTTTGGGCAGAGGAAATATTTAAACTGACAATAAAAGTTGAACAAAGTGATCAACTTTGTTAAGTAAGCCCACTGGGAGGAAATATCAAATGAAAGTAGAAAGAATATAGCTTGCTAAGACAGAAGTCACTGAGGTCTTTTCTCTCCTTGTATGAAGAAAAACTCCCATTCAAGGGGGTGTACTCCTTTATCTACCTCTCAAATACTCAATTTATTTCTCTTCATCTGACAAATTCATATTACTCCAGACAACCAAAATATCTAGATTTGGGTCAGTAGCATATCTTCCTCTGTCCTATTTTGAGGTCTGGCTACTTGTAATTCAATCCATCATATTTGGAATTATATCTAGAACCAAGAGAGCCTATCTATTGACTTCTCAACATGCACACATGACCCCAACAACTACATAAAAGCCATTGCAGAAATAAAGAATAGTACATTGAGATAGGCAGAAAAGTTGCTAGTCAGATTTTGTATCAAGTTTAGATAGCCTTTAATTTTTTAAATATTTATTTATTTATTTAAGAGAGAGAGCTAATATAGGGGGGTGCAGAGGGAGGAGAAGCAGGTCCAACATGGGGTTTGATCTCAGGACCCCAGGATTATGACTTGACCCAAAGGCAGACACTTAACCAACTGAGCCACACAAACACCCCAAGTTTAGATTCCCAAAGAATTTCTTTAGATTCCCAAAGAATAAGGACAGTATTGAAAGAGCCATTTTATGGAAGCATAGTAACAAACTTGCTGAAAAGAGGAGACGAGAAGGATGGCTTATAACTACCATGGGTACACTTCAAATTTTCAGTGAAATTGTTTATCTGAAATAAATTCACTAATAATGTCCAGCAAAACAGATAAATTTCATAAGACTATGAGTAAAACAGATTACTATTAAAAGTGTCGTTATCAATAAAAAGACAAATGGACCTTCCAACTAAAACTACCATCTTCTATATGTTCTAACTCCCAATCTGTTCCTAAATGGTTTCATAATGAAATTAAAAGTGGTCGTTTGTAAAAGCACTAGATTTGGAGGACAGTAAATGAATTATGGAGTTTTCAAAGTGAACATTCTGAGTTCACTAGTAGCTAACCAGAAACCAGATGACTTCAAACTACTGAAAAACCACCAGTAATGTTCACAAAAGACTTAACAATTCCAATGAATCCTTTTACTATATTGTGCACTTAAGATTTCCATTATAGCATAACTTTTCAATAAGTTATCATTTTAAAGTTTTATATAAATTCCTTTTTCTTTCACACATGTGACGCAGAGATGTATTTCTAGGGGTTTTTTTTTTTCTGTCTATTCCAAATCAACATTAAAAAAAAAAATAAAAAGACAATGAATCTGGTATTCTACTGCAATTAAACAGTGGTCATTTCCATTTTGCAAGCAAGATGTCCAAGATAAAAAGATAACGTGCCAACCCTTTAAATGTATGGGAGTCACTGCTGACTTTAGAACTCAGAACCTCTAGATCCTGGATATGGAAGATAATTTGATGTTAATAATTCGATGTTAATTTCTCACATATATAACACAGTTCTCACTGCTACATGGAGCACAGGCTCTTTATAACAAATACCCTACAGATCTTCAATTGGTAATTAGGAAACATGCTTTTCCTAATCATCAAGTCTCTTTTAAAATATTATATTTTTAAATACTCATTAAGGGAAACTAATGAGGGAAGATACGAGAGGGATAAAGAAGGTATGTTGTTTTTAAAATTAAAAATTTCAGGACATCAGTCCAGCAGGCATAAAACAACATAAAACAAATAACTAGATAATCCAACAATAAAAGCAAACTAGAAATAATATGAAGGCTTTTTTAGAAACTATTATTGCACATATGCAATAATTACTTCCATCAAGACTTTTATTATACATTTGTTTTTATGGAATCATAATGCACAAGTGCATGCTATTGTTTAAACACATTCACCACATACCCCATAAGAGAATATGATGACAATATGTATTAAGGATAATATAGAAAATGTGGCTAAATGCATTCTGTATTATGGTTCCATAATACAGCATGCAAATGGTTCTGACTAAGCAGACACAGGAGACAGTCGTTAGTGCGCACGCTGTGAATGTATATTATGAATAATGCATAAAACTTGGCTAAGTCCTAATGAGTCCATTGACATCCTATGGGGTCCAAAGGAGGCTCAGATCCCAAAGCATGGCCCTGGCACATTTCTATCCACCAATCATTATAAAAAACAATACCATGAAAACAAAGGACATTAAACAACATGAATGCACTCTCATTCTAGGTAAAGCTTTTGAAATAAGCACAAAAATTAGAAGAAAACTTTGAAAGGAGAACTAAAAGTCCATCTTACATCATCACCCCACTTACAGTTTTTCAAAATTATCTATTGCAATTTAAATGGGACAAAAGCTGCAGTTGAGGGTTTGATGTTATTTCTTTTCTCTGGTTTTCTTCAGGGAGCTGCTATTACAAGGAAGATCTAAGCAATCCGAAGGAAAGTGACCAAACTCTTAGACCATGGTGGTAGAAAGTCCTCCTGCTTTGAATGAGAAATACTTACAAAATGAATTATACCCAATTAAATAAGTAAATAGATATAATGTGTCTGAAAGCAGTCTTTAGGGTAAAAAAATCCTTAAAATTCCAGTTTTTACACAGCTTTATAAAGAATCTAAAAGAATGCCATGAGCATGTCACTTGCAGGACATTAAAAATCAGTGGGGTTTTTTTCCCCCAATAGCCATTAAATACTCTTAACAACTGAGTCCTTGAAAAGAGAAACCATGTCTTTTGTCCCCAGATGGGTGTACCCCAAGACGAACACCTATACAGACATGTTCAACATGTTCACTGAGCCAAAAATGCAGAGCTGAGCAAGCTGTGCCTGAGATGCACAAATTAAGTATGTGACAGAAGCTTGTGCACCCAAGCCTCCCCTTGGAGTAGGAGTGGGAAAGCAAGGACAGCTGCTCCTTCTCGGTGCTCCCAGGGGCGGGTGGGAAATGGGCACTCTGGGAACACATCCCCAGAGAACAGTGAAGAGGCAAAGGCCAGCCACTTGGGGAAGCAGCAGGCCAAGAAAAACCCTCACTCTCAGAAAACATACAAGAGCAGAAGGCCGAAGTGGGAGCAGGAGTTAAAGTTCTGGGGATGGAGTTCTTGACAATCTGCCTGGCTCCCTGATGTTTTCCCATCCCTTCTCCAGGTGCAAGAACGGGGCACAGAAAAGGCAAACGGTCGGAGGCTGCCACAGAACCTAAAGTGTGGCAAAGTAGAGAAATCCCCATCATGGAATTGTAAACTGCAGGTCATTTACCATCCATATTCGGGCTCAAATCAGTTCCCAGAAGTTCTAATGGCAATTTCGCCTAGATGGTGTGAAGAGAGGGCTCGCTGGAAGACCCCTTCTGCAAAATAAAATTGCTATATTTTCCCATCCCTAACTACCAAAAGAGCCAGAAATTCTAAGTCTAGTAAACGTTTATGAAAAACAACCCTTCATACGTTTCTATTTAAAGTACAAATACTCCTGGGTATAGTTAAGTAAAAAAAAAAAAAAGAAAGAAAGAAAGAAATTATAAATTTGTATTTGCTTTCTTTTGTGAAAAGAACTAGGACAATAAAGGAGCCTAGCATGTTTGGGGTAGATACTAGGTGACTTAAAAATGGTTAAAGATGGGACACACTGACAGATTAACTTTGCTTGCTTTTCCGACTGGACTGACCCTGGGATGACCAGGGATTCTGGGATGAGGAATTAAGACTCTCAACGGACACTTAAAGTTTAAAACTTTCCCAGTGCTGTATTATTATGTTTGTATTTACACCTGGGTAAGCGCTGTCGTTGTTGCTAGAGCATGAAGTATGAAAATCATACAGAAAAATAAGGTATCTGTTGTAACCACTTCTGCTGTTTTCCTTGTTCTAAAATTTGCCTCGTCGCAAGTGTGAGAGAACAAAGTTCTGTTCCTGATATGACAATTCCATAAAGCTATTCTGCCTTTGAAAACCATTCTCCACCAGGGTTTGTCCCAGCTACTCATCAGCCACCGACAATTGCTTCACTCCCCCAGCGTTTCCTCACCCCTCCCAGATGCCACCAAAAGAATCACAGAAAGTCTCTCAGTAGCACTTTGCTTCTCAGCGGGAAGCTGTACTGTTTGTGAGATCCATTTTGATACAAACCTAAATTAGGCCTCTGGAAATAGGTAATGCATAAAAAGAAGCATTTTGTGTCACCAAATTATTATTATAGGTTATGGTTAACCCTTGGAAGATAGAGGTGAGCTCTGCAGCTCCCCACTGAGGTGACTATTTGTCATGAAATCACAGGCCCTACCTCAAAAGATGTTTCAGGTGAGCTTGCGATAAGGCAAACTATCTGGTTGACCTATAGGATTCTGATAGCTAGTTTAAGTGGGGAAGCTACGAGAAATGCCAGTTAAACAAAAGGATCAGCACAGCATGGAGAGCCAGCAGTCAGCTAGCATAAGTTTAACAGCTGACAGAGCCTGGAGATGGAGGGAAACGAAAATGGATCAGTATATTTTACTATCAGACAGATTTAAGACTCTTCTCTTTGAAAGCTCTCCTTGCAAAGACACGCAGAGGGGCAAAAGTTCAGAGCTACGACCATTTTTTTTTAAAGGTTACTTGTGATAAAACTATTAACTCGTCACGTGGAGTTAAAATAAATTAGAATATTGAACATACTGAGGCTTCTAGTGATTTCTTCATACAGTTCAGATGGTAAATAAATTTTGTTTTTGGAATCCCTTGCACAGAAATTTAAAATTCTGGTCCATAATTAAGATTCAGAGAAATCTAAGAACTGACTCTAAAACTATCCCAGCATCAGCATCCTAGCACCAGTTCGTGAAAACATATGGCATTTGAGCTTTTCTAATTTAACCCCTATTAATATTTGATTCTCTTATTTTTCTTTCTTCATCACTACATTAAAATAAGCAGGATTCACAGTATTAATAATTATAAACATAACTGAGTTCAAGAATCCAATCAAAGACTGCTTTCTATTAACCTGTAACCTAAAGGAACCACATAGAACATGCATGACATCTTCTCATCTTTCAGTCTAACTCAGATCACTTTCTTATTAAAAACTGTATAAGAGTCAACATGTCATACAATAATAGCTCAGCTTTTCCCTCTTTTTCATGCATTTTTATTCTGCATTTTGGTAAAAATTATCACACGTGCCTGACTTATCTCATTAAAATAAACAGACATGACTGAGTTCATATCTCTTGAGACACAGTAAACACAGTGCAAAATGTAATTTCTCAAATTAGAATAACTGATATTTACTGAATAAATAACTGAATAAGTAAAGCTTCTTCAAAGTGAGTATCACAGGTTTATGGTGAAAAGTAACAGAGTTATTCTATAACTGGTATCATGGGGGGAAAAAAATAGCTAATAAGAACAACCAAAGTTTTATGAGGAGTTTAGGAGACTATGGATGCCAGCCAAATTGCATAGCTACACCAGAGCTTTTAGCTGAGCTGCTAAATTTGAACACAGAGTAAATGTTCTTCTCTCCTTTCCTAGACATAACCCATAAAATAATAGTTTCTTTTCAATGTCTAAGAATGTTGTTTAAGTCTCATCCTAGTCAGCAACAGGATTTTCAGCCTCAGAAAAAGTTTAGTCAATCACAATAAGCTGCAGAATATAACATTCTAACATCCAAAGTCCTGGAATCACTCACTTCACAGTGAGGCCATCATATGATCCCAATACAATCTCATTCAAGGATTTCCGACTAGCTAATTGCTTGGCATCCTCGGGATATTTAGATATCATCTGAATTCCAGCTACTGAAATTAAATCCCCTGTGTTTCCATTTTCTAAAATAATTCCTCAATTCAAATATCCAACAGCACGACCTCAGGTCATACCTAAAGCACCACACTGTAGACAAGGCCCTCTCTCAAAAGTTTCTGCGGTCTCTGTGTCACACATGGTACATACCTGTGAGGTCCATTCCCTGGGAAGTCGCTTTTGCTGCAGCTTCCTCCTTAAAAATATTCCTACACCCATGCTGATTTTGTATCTGTTCAGTTCAAATTTAGATTCATTGGTACTTTTCCATAGTTACATTTCTTGCTCAGTTGATAGGTCCCTTTATTTATTCTGAAGTTTTCGATGTAAGACAAACAGGAATACCACCTTCTAAAATTACTACTATCCTACCATCCTCCAATGGAACATTAGTGGGAAGCAATATTCTCCAAAGCTATGAAGCATACACTGCCCTAAATTACATTGCAGTCGCTGCCCTGAGCTCACACATTTTTGAATAGAAAGGCTCCCAGGGATCTCTCTGTACTGACTGCATTTACTGCTTTAAAATATTTTTAACCCAGACGCTGAAGTGCCAGCCTTGCAGTTCCTCATGCTAATCCCGGCTTGGGTGGCTGTTCTTAAGGGAAAGCATTCAAAACATTGTAACAGTGCATCAACTTTGACCCTTTTCACTTAAACATGAGACTCTTAAAAAAAGTTTGAATTCCAGAGGGAATCACTGAACTTTGACCTGCTTAAAATTAGTTTTGTTTTAGTGCCTTCATGGTGACTCAACAGGCCAATTTTCCAGACACTTAAGACGTTTCTGCCCCTGAAGATTCCAGTTCAAGTCCACAGCTATGTTTGCTGGTCAGATCAGAACACTTTGTCCCAGGGTTTCAAGCAGCAAATTCCCAGCTCTCCATCTCTTTGCCAGATGTTGGCATTAGTTGGTATTAAACTCGATCTAAACACACACACACACACACAACACACTCTACTCACAAACTGGATAGGCCCTATTTTTTTTCTTCTCTTTTTTTTTTCACATACAGCCTTTTAGGAAACAAAGTTTTCCACTCAAAATTCGGTCATGGAGAAATGTTTATCAGGATTATATAAACATTACTTACTAGCCTAACTTCTACAAGAATAAAACTCCTAACTTTTGGTAAGCACTACTATGCTGCATTTATAATACAAGCTTTCTGAATCTACTCTTCTTACTGGGAAACAAAAAAGCTACTGGATTTTATTTTCTAATCCATTACAAATTTTTTTAAATTTTCAGTTAATAATTATATTGCAAATTAACATTATCACAATATTACACTTTCCTTCAGTGGAGTTTCAAGAACAACATCTATGAAAAATTCGTGACAGTTAATAAATAGGTAAAGTTACCAAAGAACTAAAGGTGTCATACAATTCATTCAGTTTGATTTCGTACCTCAAAACTGCTCCCCCTTTTAGCTAAACTAGTTTTTTTGCAAAAACAAAACAGCACTCAATTTCATTAATACAATCTAAGATGTTTAATAAGAGGGAGGTAACTATTAGTCTAGAACAATTCCTGGGTAAACTCTGTGCTTTAAAATTTTTA
Source organism: Lontra canadensis (assembly GCF_010015895.1). NCBI lineage: Eukaryota > Metazoa > Chordata > Mammalia > Carnivora > Mustelidae > Lontra > Lontra canadensis. The sequence continues at coordinate 33,385,959 of NW_022631003.1, read as the reverse complement.
GAAAAGTCGAGGATAAAAGCATTCGGGAAAAGAAAACCCATTTAGTACTACGAAACCAGTAAAGAAGAAATATTATCACAGCTAAAACAATCAGTACAACACAAATCAGTCTACAAAATTTACATACAAAACATACCTACTTAAACAAGAAGACTTTATTGTCTTCTTAGTTAGCTATACCAGAAAGTAGCGCAAAAGTGAATACGAGACCGTCATATTTGAACACGGCTTCCCACTTAAATCTATCAGTTTTCGAAGAGCAACCAATGACATTCTTGAAATACAGGCATTTGATCCCTATCGTTAATGCCCAAAGGTGGAAGTCAGAGGCAATAGGGTATAGTGTCACAAAAACCGATCACAGAAAAATTCATTTGAATTGTTTTCTATCCTATTAAACAGCACTAATTACAACTCTAATACTCAGAAAATAAAAACTACTCAACTGAGTCTCTCTGGCAATTGTTTCTTTCATTTCCTACCCATTTGAGAAAGAACACAATAAAGATGTGCAAATGGGGGTAAATGGTGAATGTCTGCATATGTACATTACTACTTCATTTTTATTTTATTCATAAATCATTCAACACATAACATTGTGTGAGTGGTACCAAATGGCCACAAATTTCTTAAATTAAGAAAACGTCTGGAATTCAATTATTTTATATTTCAAGCACATGTAACTGGGTTCTTTAGTGATGGTTAAGAAAACAAGCACTAATAGTTTCAAAAACTGAGTCAATTACTTATGTGAAGAGGTCAACTAAAATGAAAATTTCAAAGGCTACCAAATAGTACCTTTAAATGACATGAAAATAAGTATGAATTATGTAAGATGCTAATAAAAACACACGTTTACAGATAAGACAGTGAATGGTAGTACTTAAATAAAATTATACAGAGACATTCCCACATAGGGACCATTATCTGAAGAATCTGCCAACAGAGGATTAGTATTGTAGTTGCTTTAATCCTTTAATTGTCTTAATAATAAAATATGCTACTAATTGTGTAAGGTATTTGGCCTTGCATTCCAAAAGACATCATTTGCATTTTTCTTTGTATACCTTGTAAAAACTAACATCCAATGTCATTAAAAAGTAATGTGACTGGTTTTTATACAAACATACCATGTCATCCTCATGTGCTTTCCCTTCATAGGGCTCCCCTTAGAACACCACTCACTTACCCTAAAAATCAGCCATCAGCCACAGTATTTCTACCACCTTCTGAAAGTGCTTTCTAAGTCTGTAACACACACACACATGCATACACACTTCGAAATATCCTCAATGGTGACAAATTTCATAATTTGAAAGTCAATTTTAGCCATTTTCATCATTTCAGAGAGACATTTATAGCCAACTCTGGTGAATAAAAAAAGGATGATGAATCTTGGTATAAAATACGAATAGAAAGTAATGAGATGGATGTTTTAGTCAGGCTTGCAAATGATTCAAAAGACAATTCTGAGAGGAAGTTTTCCAAAATGTTTTGAACAAGGGCATCATTGGAATCAGGGTTTTGCTTCTCCGGGTGACAATTTTGAAAAACAACATTAATATGAATGCATAAATGATAGCACAATTGTTTTTAAAAATCAGACTCGGTACTTTTCACTCATACTCTGCAGATATGAAATAAGCAGAAATGCATTTTCATTAGGATGGTTATATATGTACTTTCTGAAGCTTCCTCTGGGTAAAACTAACTGTAGGTTGATTTGCAAAATATTATATACAATATAAACTTAACTCATGAGCCTTCAATAAAGAACAAAAAATCTTATTTCCACAGTCAGATGTTTACATCCAACCCCAATCTGTGGGCTTCCATAAACTTTTTTCTCTCCTATACACAGTCAAAACCTAACAAGAGCTCACTGTGGGATTATGCACAAAAACTGCAAATTTAAACAAGGTGTGATCGTATACTTTTTCACACATTATTGTATCATGCTGCACCAGAACACTAATGTATGCACAGTTTCAAAATAGCTTTGGCTATTACTGCACAGGCTTGAAAACTACTAAAATCCCAATAAGAGCACTTTTCAAAAACTGTTCCTTCCTTACTGCACACTAGTAAAGGTTGCTTTTGCTACTTGTCTTCTATAATAGAAAAAAATATAGAAATGTCTATGACATTGCCTCATAATTCTGAGGTCTTATTAGACTTTGTATTTATAAAAGTTGTTTCATCAATATAAAGATGACAATGGGACTCAATATTATTTAATCGACTCAATTATGGAACAAGTGTGCTCTTTTTCCTTATGCTGCCCTACTTTCTTTTAAGTTGCATTTGAATTATTGATGAAGTTGCAATAAAGCATTTCTTTGTTAGACATAGTTTAAAAATGAAGAATGATGTTTCATGGTTAATTTTTATGCCGATGGTGATAAAATAAACACACTTATTGTCCTTCCAAAGAAATTCAATAGCATGGTACAAGCTTCAAAGAGTGATTTTTCCTTTTTTTTTTCTAGTGTCTTGAAAATACGTTGTGCTGAAATCATGAATATAAATACAAATATAAAGAGAGACAATGGTAAGCAAAGTGCACTATAGAAAATACAGGTCCAAGTCTTCCTGAGTATTGAAAAGATTTACACCTGTGATAAATTTAGGTTCTATTTTTCATCAAGTATTTCAAGGACTTATTTAGTTATATAGCAGAATGAGCCCCCCCCAAAATGGTAGAATGAATAGTCTTGGGGACAGGGACATTTCTATTTAGACTACCTAATCACTATATAAACGCGGCCCCATCCATTCCACCATCCAAACAACAGCCAGAACGATCTTTTAATTTTTTTTTTTAAAGACTTTTTTTTAATTTATTTATTTGACAGTGAGAGAGAGAGAGAGACAGAAAGAGAGCAGGGGCAGAGCGGAAAGGGGAGGGAGAAGTAGACTTCCTCCTGAGCAGGGAGCCCCACGCAGGACTTGATCCCAGGACCCTGGGACCATGACTCCAGCCAAAGGCAGATGCCCAACCAGCTGAGCCACCCAGCAGCCCCCAGAGTGATCTTTTTTTTTTTTTTAATATTTTATTTATTTATTTGACAGACAGAGAGATCACAAGTAGGCAGAGAGGCAGACAGAGAGAGGGGGGGAAGCAGGCTTCTTGCTGAGCAGAGAGCCCGATGTGGGGCTGGATCCCAGGCCCCTGAGATCATAACCCTGGCCGAAGGCAGAGGCTTAACCCACTGAGCCACCCAGGTGCCCCCAGAGTGATCTTTTTAAAATGCAAATCTGAATCATTTAATTTACCTTTGCTTTTTTGATACAAACTCCAGATCCTTAGCAGCACCTGCAAGACTCTCCTCCTCCAGCTTCATTTTTTGAAACGTTTGCCCTTCTTTTTTGTACCCCAGCCACTCTGGTCTCCTTAATTCCTCAGCTTTCCAAGCTGTTGCCCATGTCAGTTTGTACGTGCCATTCCATATTCCATATTCACCCACACCTCCTCCATCTAGTTGCTTCCCCTTACCCTCTTCATATCCCAGCCAAAATGTCTCTTCCTCCTGGAAGCCACCTATGACTTCCAGAATAAATCAAGCTACCCTATAAAATCTTATAAATCCCTATGCTTTTCGGCCATAATGCACTCCATAGAAGTTATCACTAATACCATAGCATAACTTTCTTAGGTAAGCTACATTCACCAGGTTACCAGAGTAATCAATGTGCTCCCATCCTTCTGTGAAACAAACTATTGGCCATGGCACCCTAATGGCAAAAATTCTTCTCTGCACACCCACACACACCCACTCTAACCACTTTAATTGTTGCTTAATGCCAAATCTGTTTATGTCATTCTACTTCTTATTGTAATTGGATAAATTCATTAAATATTACACAGCTAATAAAATATGTTTTTAGTGGCATGAGATTAAATATTTTGGAAAAAATAAAGGCAAATTGTTTTGTTTTTTGTTTTGCTTTTTATTTGACAGACAGAGATCACAAGCAGGCAGAGAGGCAGGCAGAGAGAGAGGAGGAAGCAGGCTCCCCGCTGAGCAGAGAGCCTGATGCAGGGCTCAATCCCAGAACCCTGAGATCACGACCTGAGCCGAAGGCAAAGGCTTTAACCCACTGAGCCACCCAGGCGCCCCAAGGCAAATTGTTTTTAATAACCACTAATGTTCTCTTTACTTCATAAAATTGGAATAAAGCTCAAAAAAAATCTACACAAATTCTGCACTTAAATTCCTTGCCAAATGCCTTTAAGTTTTCCTGCCACCTTTAGTAAATTTTTTAAAAAAGTCATAAATATATATTATGGGTGTAATTATGAGGAATCATTAATCAAGAGGAAATGCTAAGTCATTATGACCCTAGCTAGCACACACAAATATGCACACACACAGTCCCTCCATGAGTTTTAAAATATTTTAAAGCATCACAACTGTACTCTAAAATCTGATCTATTTTTTAATACTTGGAGTTCATATGATCTCACTTAAATAGTTACACAGTTACTCAAAAAAAATAGTCAAAATTTGTCTCCAGTGCAATTTCTCCCCATTTAGTGATTAACTTATTCTCTAGAAACCGAGCTCAGAAGTCTACAAAGTGGAGGCAAAAAAAAATAATATATTGGAATGCTAGAAAAAAATTATATTTATATTAGTTGTTCTATAAATATTCTTTACTCCCTCTTTATCTCATCCCTTTTAATTTCTATTTTTGGATATTTACCACTAGTAAAATAATAATGCTTTTATTGATGGTACATATAAATGACCTAAAAAAATTAGGAGACTAGTGAATTGATGCCCATCTGGGAACCTGAAAAACCTAGGCTTATACTCTTGTTCACATACTGGGCAAGAATTCCTGCTCTCTAAGCAATGCACAGAGACACCACTACCACCATCACATGTCTATATACAGTCAGCTGTCCTACGTCCAATTAAAATGTTCCCTCGGCCTCATTCCAAAAATAACTTTTATCCAAAGCTAGAAGTTCAAGATGATCCACACGATTTTATTTATTTTCTTCCCTTTCACCCATTTTGCCCATCCCTCTGACAACCATCAGTTTATTCTCTATTTATGGGTCTGTTTTTGCTTTTCATTTTTTGGTTTGTGTTTGTTTTGTTTCTTAGATCCCACATATAAATGAAATCATACAGTATTTGTCTTTCTTTGTGTGACTTATTTCACTTAGCATAATATCCCCAGGTCCATCCATATGGTCATAAAAGGCAAGATCTCATTTTTTTTTGTTATGGCTGAGTAATATTCCATTGTGTACATACACCACCTCTTCTTTGTCCATTCATCTATTGATTGACACTTGGGTTGCTTCTATACCTTGGTTATTGTAAATAATGCTGAAATAAACACAGTGGTATGCGTATCATTCCAAATCAGTGTTTTCCTTTTCTTTGGGTAAATGCCCAATAGTGGAATTACTGTATCATATGGTAATTCTATTCCTAATTTTTTAAGGAAATGCCATACTGTTTTCTGTATGGTTTTATGTTTTCATCTAATTATTAATAGATTGCCACAGGGGCCCTCATTTCACAACAGAAGGAAGTCCATGTTAATGCCATTCTCTCTCTTTTCTTTCATCATTTTATCACATTATAATCTCATGTGGTTCGGGAAATGGATTACGGATTATATTCTCTAATTTTTAGCTAACTTAATCCTCATAAAGTGGACAAGTGTTTCAAAAAGACTTCCTCTAATGGACGCCTGGGTGGCTCAGTTGGTTAAGCACCTGACTTTTCATTTCAGCTCAGGTCATAATCTCAAAGTCATGAGATTAGGCCTTGAGGCTCCAGGATCAGCGGGGAGTCTTCTTGAAGATTTTCTCCCTTTCTCCCTCCCCCCCTCCCTCCCTCATCCTCTCAGATAAATCAATAAATAAATAAATCTTTTTTTTTTTAAAAAGACTTCTTACAAAACCAAACAAAAATCTAGGGATTTTCAAGTAATACTAATAATGTAAATATAAATGAACACAGGAAGATGGCAAAACTGTATCTCTTAAACCAGTGCTAGTTTTTAGCCATATTTCAAGGACAATCTCTAAGAATTAAAAAAAATAGAGAAAAAAAATTATCTGGAAAGCTGTGTTTAGTGGATGCTGTGGTATGCTACCTGGTGGCCCATATTTCGCAGCTGCCAGGAGTGCTGGTTGCTGAAGACTCAATTCTAAGGCCCTTCCTAAGAACTGTCCTCATCCAAAGTTCCACTCCCTGTCCAGGGATGGCCCACATCCAACACCAGTGTGACACTACAGAGGCCTGGCCCCCTTGCCTCAGTTCAGGACATCTCTAAGAAGCCACCCAGTTCCAGAGCTCCCCATAGACTAGCTGAAGCCTCAGGTGTGACACAGTCAACATCTCCTCAGACCCATCCTGCTTCTCTCAGCCCCTCCAAAGCCCTCCCAGTAAACCCACTGCATACATATTACATGTCAGAGTTGGTGTCTAGGGAACTCTGATGTACTCCCACTGTTACTTCTATTGTCATTTAAACAGAACCTTGCTCTGAATGTTTATCGTGACCTGAATATTAGCTAAAGTACAACACATGTACATAAATTACGAATCTGTGTGCATGTGTGTGCACATACACACACATTCTGGAGAACTGTATACTCTAAAAATTTTACTGATGGGGTACCCTTAAAGTATTAACATGTCACCAAATATGCAAAGATAGCATTTTAGCTGCTGACTTAAGGAGCCAGATTTCCATTTTTTTTGGCTAACACTCCATTCATTACTTCATTCAGAAGCGAAGCTGACCATGTTACTCAACGCTATAAGGACCCCCATGGCCAACAAGACAGAATCTGGTGCACAGCAGTCTATGATAAAAAGATCACCCTGATCTGACCACCGTCAACAATCACGACCTCATCTGAGCTGGTCCCTACCATGTTCTACTGACACAGAACAATCTGTAATTTCACAAACACAAGATGCCGTTTCTCACCTCCTCGCTTTTTTACTTATGTTGCACTGCCTGCTTAGAATACCCTCCTCCCTTCCCGGCACCACTCCCTGCCCTACTTAGCGTAAGTCAGAGCCTTACAAAGTGCATGTTGCTGGGAGCAATGTGCCCAAGCACTGGCAATAAAGGGGTGTGGTGTCTGCAGAAATTTTAAGAAGTATAATATAACTAAGAGTCAGTGGGCTTTTTATTATCATCTGGCTCCAACAATTCTAAATTATGGTAGTAATAAAATGGTCCTTGCCACCGAGGCTGACTGCCCCTAAAACCCACCCTGGATGTGCCACACACCTTTTAAGCCTTGATAGGAATGCCAGTAAACATGAGACAATCCTAGTAAGACTTTAGGTTTGAACATAGATCATCATTAACTCCAAAAAAACCAAAGAAGTTGTATAAAGCATAAAAGTAATAAACAGATGATATTCTCAAAGATAAATAACATTTACATAGTCAATGAACTGTTTCCTGAACTGATTTAACCCACTCTACACACACAAAAGAAAGGATGAAATTACATTGGAAAAAAGGGAAAAGGAACATGTGTGGTTTTCGTAAGGCAAGGTAGAGGAAGAGTAGAATAGCAAAGCCAAATACTAAGAAATAGATAGATAAATAACTTTTTTTAGATACGAAAAATAAGGTACAAACACTTGATTTAAAAATACAGACTTGTGGGGCACCTGGGTTAGCTCAGTAGGTTATGTGTCTGCCTTCAACTCAGGTCATGAACCCAGGATCCTGAGATCCAGCCCCGTAGCCTGCTTCTCTCTCTCCCATTCCCCCTGCTTGTGCTCGTTCTCCCTCTCTCTGCCAAATAAATAAAATCTTTCTTAAAAGGGGGGGGGGGGCGAAGAAAGCAAGAAATAGAGACTTGTGGGACACCTGGGTGGCTCAGCTGGTTATAACCACTTGATTTTGGCTCAGGTCATGATCTCAGCATTGTGAGATAAAGCCCCACATTGGTGTCCAGCTCCAAACTAGGTACAGAGCCTGCTTAAGATTCTCTCTCTGCCTCTCCCTCTGCCCCTCCTACACCCCCCTTGTTCTCTTAAAAAAAAAAAAATACAGAGTTAAAATGGTAGCATCGGGATAGGTATGATCCTTGCTAAGACAGGAGTACTATTTTATTATAGAACTTTGAGTTTACACAACGTACATACATTATGGTAATATGTATTTAATGTATTTAATTGATTAATGAAATACCCAACTCATACATTATTTCACTTAGAAAATTTCCCAACCTCTCTTCTGTGCTCTCAAAATAGTCTATCACCACACCTATCACACTGATAATATAATTAACAGTTTATGTTACTAGCTCCCCTATCAAATCAAGATTCTTACAGATAAGAACCAAGATTTATTTATATTTGTATCCCCTTGCAAAAAGATACTTAAATTCAAATCTGAATTCAATAAATATTTACTGAGCTCCAAGTAGACAAAAGTAGTAATAAGATACAGGTTTCTGATTTCAAAGAATAACATTTATAACCATAAAATGTCATCATATGGTAAAGCTCATTGTGTGCCAAGGATTGCTTTAAGTACTTTGTATCCCTTCTCTCGTTGATTCCTCACAACTGCTTATTGATACAATTATCCCCATTTTGCAGATGAGGATTCACAGACTGAAAGAGGTTAAGTAAATTGCCCAGCTCAAGAGAGGTAAATGAGGATCCAAAACAGGGGTATAATAATGAACTACAGAATCTACATTCCAAAGCACAAACTCACAATTATATCTCAAAGGATAAGACATGTTCACAACATGCTTACAATATGGTACAATATATAATTAAGTCATAAAAGTGGTTATAGATGTAAATAACAGAAGATCAGAAGGAGAGAACTCCGGTCAGTATATTCTTTGAGGATGCTATGAAAAAGTAAATTTTAATTTGGAAATTAAGAGATGGGTAGGGTTTCAGGAACTCTAAATGAAGGGATGATACATACAAAAGGAACACACAGAACACATAGAAACATGAAGGCACACACGTAGATGCAGACAGCAGGCACTACATCAAATCTTTCTGCCTGAATAGTCAAGGGTTACAGTGGGTACAGATCCAGTCAGGGGAGATCTCGGGAGACACACAGTCTCCTGCATCTCATTTCTGAACCTTTGAAACATGGAAACAAATGGGTAATTGCCAGAGGTACTATCCCAGTAAGTTACTGGAATGGGATTGGAAGGCAGCGTTCACAAAGCACCTGAAATTGGGTGATTTTCCATGTTTTTCCCCCTGAAGTCCTTCCTCTTGTCTCCATCTCTAACACTACTGCTAGAGTCCAAATTCCAAGCCACCATTTTTCTCTTGTGTAAATAACACCAATAGCCTCTCTTAAGTTCAGTCTATACACTATCGCCACAAATTTTATTAGTTTCTTGCCTAAAACTATTCAGTGAGGTTCTCATCACCCATTTTATAAGAACTCAACTTTCTAACATGGAGCATCAGGTTTAATGATCTGATCCCAACCTACTTCTAGGGCCTCATTTCCCAGTCACTTGGCTCTAGCTCCGGTGGCTTTCTAATTCCGAGAACATACCCCTTCCCCTATTTGAATTCTCAGCACATGCTGCCCCTCATGTCTTAAAAGTTTTTTGTATCATCCTCTTTACCTTGTTAGTCATTCTTCAAATGTGACTTCCTCATGGCAGCATCCTCTGACGGGGTCCCCTAAATATAACACACATTTCTCTTATAGAATGCATATACTTCTGTGAAATAGAGTGGCACAACTTGTAATCACAAATGCAGGTAATTGATAAAGAAAGGTTTATCTTCCCTAATAGACTGAAACTGCTTGTGTAGAAGGTTTATGCCTACTCCATACATCACTGACATTTCGTATGGTGTCTGGTTCATAGTAGGTGTTCAATAAATGTTTGTTGATTGCTGAATGAATGAAGGGACAAAACAAAAAGAGAAAGCAGAAATATAGACAAATGGATCATGAACCAAGAAAAGTCAATTGATGAGCAAATTTGAAGCAGAGAGATAAAACAATTCTGGAAGAATTCTCTGAGTAAGACAGAGTTCAGGTGTGAGCTGTGGCTTTTTATGCAATGAGATGGCCTCTGGTGTGAGTGTTCTGAGAAAAGTTGATAAGGCTGACACATTGCAGATTGTTTGGGAATCATCTGGGAAATCGTGTTCAGCTTGAATCCAAATCAGAAACGAATTATTCTCAAAGGAAAAAGTTTGAATATGAGCCTGAAAAGATACAGGACGTGGAGACAGATTATAAGACCATCAAAAAACCAGACTTAAGAGTCTAGGTCCCATCCATGTATAGGACTCAGGCACTTTGAATTTTTGAGAAAGGGGCTGCATGATTTAAACAGTATGTCAGGAAGACTGGGAAGATTGACCCAACTTGGTAAACACAGCAGACTGTAAGGAGAGACACTAGTTTGTGGAACTTCACCACAGGTCAGAAATAAGCTGAAAAAAGCGATCTTTGAGTAACAGAAGGGCATATATAAAGAAAGAGGAAAATAAGTCATTTTGAGGGATGACTCAACAGGACTTAAAATACACTTCCTATAATACCATAGGTAAGAGCTCAGGCTTCAGAATCCACCCCTCTGGGTTCAAGTCTCAGCTCCACCACTACCCAAGCTATGCTACTTTTGGGCAAACTCAATGTTACCTGTTTAATGGGGCAACATTTACATCTAAATTAGAGAAGTACTGGGAAGAATCAATAAAAATAAAAATAAACTGCTTAGCACAATGCCTGGCAATAGTAAACGATCAATCAAGGTCAACTGTTATTTCAAGCTAGATAGAAGAAAGGGCACAGTGATGGCATGCCAGGGAACTTATTTTTAGTGGGCATGTCTTCGTGTCCCCCAAGACAGCCACCTGTATTGAAAAGAGTTAACTCCTGTCCTGCCTTCTTCTGCCTGATCTTCTGCATAACACATTTACCTCCCTGGCTTCAGGTCCGGATTCATGCCAAACACAATCTATACCGACTCTTTCAGGGAACTTGTTCTTAAAGCTGCTTGAGCCCTTTCTCAACTTACGCTTTCAACATTTATTTCCAATTTGCCCTTACTCCAATGCTGCCCCCTAGAAGCAATCCTATGTACTAAACTTGAAGGCAAACCTGTGGCTAAATATACCACTTCTCTCTTCCCAAGAAATGTCAGAAAGATTAGGTTGAAAGCAAGTGCAATGTTAAACTCGGTTTTTAAGAGTTAACAGAGAGTAAATTTTTTTTTCTCCAAGGATAGGTAATAGCATCAGATTCTGAAATTAAGCACAGCAGGAAGAAAAAGGCTGCATAGATTTCACAGAGTATCACAGGCCTCTGCAATAAAGCACTTAAAAATGCCTTGTATTGCTAATTCTTTACACAATCTCCTTTTATTTCCAAAGCAGTATGCGGGGCGTGAGCCATGAGATAGATGCACATTGATGTTAACATTACACTGCTTGAATTAGAGCCATTTTTCCACTGAAACTCCTGTTAGGTTTAGGATTACTTTTTACCATCTTTCCCGCAATACATTTTCTGGCCTCACTTTCCAGATCAAAGGAATGGTTGCCTCCTCTAACAATGCTGAACCCACCTTTGCAGCCATTACCTCAGCAAACATCCTTCCCCTCAAGATCCCAGCAACCAGCCCTTGAGCTCGATAGCAAATGCGCTACTCAAAGTTATGTGGATCCCATGTCACTCTGATCATTCTAAGGGAATGAGGACAACCCTCTTCTTCCTCTGCTTTCAATCACCCACCTCCCCCTCCTAGGCCCACGTCAGGACTCTTCATTCACGGACTGAACTATTCGACAAATACTAATCAAAGAGATAATTTTTGAAACAGTAAAACGAAAGCAGCCCTGAAGGAAAGGCAGTGTTTGGTGACAGGCAAACAATCAGACGGAGACTTCATTAAACTCTAAGCAGACTGAGAACATGCAGTCCTATGAAGATCTGCTGTGTTCATGATGACCAATCTACTGATTAGCCCTTGTAAAGACTTTTTCCCCCCTTTCTTACACAAGTTTGTGTCATTTAAAGGCTTTGCTTTCCAGTCCATTTGTCATTTGTTCAATAAATATTTAGTGAGTACTATGATCATAGGGGAAACAAAACAGACTTGGCCCCGTCCTCAGGTAGTAATCGCAGCTCCCGAGAAAATACACACCAACAGCAGCCCGATGATTTCATCCTATACAAATCTCAGGTTTGTTTTTGCATTGTTTATTTGTTTGTATGAAGGCACCCTCCTGTTAAGGACCATATTCGTCTAATCAAAACCTTGTCCTTGTCTTAGCTCACTAGGATTCCTTTTCAGCATACACTTTCTTGACTTCTTTCTTCACAATAATCATAATCAAACTCTTCTAAACTATTTCACACATACGACTCTCTTCCTCTGTCTGTTTTGATTGATTCATTAAACAAAGGCCTTGAGTCACCTACTGGGTTCCAGGCGCTGTTTTAAATATTTGGGATACAGAGCTGGATAAAGAAATCAATCTCCGGTCTTCAGTTTATTCAGCCATTTTAGATCGGTCCTTTCCGAAAGTTCTTTCCAAGCCTAGAGGGCACATAACTGCCACCATTTTCCTAACTCCAACCCATTTTGGGTCAGGTCTCCTCACCCGTGACTTTAAGCATGCTAATGTTCTATATATTCAAATTTACTAAAGGGATTTTTATTTTATTTCAAAACTCCCAAAAACCATATCATCAAAAAAAAAAAAAAGGCCTAAAAATCTAGTAATTGGTTGTGCTTTATCTTGGCCCAGCCCCTATACCCCGAGCATCTTACTTTAATTCCAAATGCTGTATCTATAGCTTAGTACCAAGCTAAGTCAGTACTTCTTCTTTATCACTGGTTCCCAAACGTTTATGTGCAAAAGAATTGCCAATCATCCTTGTTAAGAATGTAAGGTGTGTGTGGGGTGTCTGGATGGCTCAGTGGGTTAAGCCTTGGCCTTCGGCTCAGGTCATGATCTCAGGGTCCTGGGTTGGAGCCCCCGATCGATCAGGTTCTCTGATCAGCAGGGAGCCTGCTTTCCCCTCTCTCTCTGCCTGCCTCTCTGCCTACTTGTGATCTCTGTCTGTCAAATAAAGAAATAAAATCTTTAAAAAAAAAAAAAAAAAAAGGAATGCAGGGTTTGGGGGCTACAACCATAGAGATTCAGACTCCCTGTCTGAGTAGGGGCCAGAAAGGTAGATTTTTAAAAATATCCCAGATGGTTTTCAACTAGGTGACTGAGTGATCACCTTTGAGAAATACTGTTCCATCATTTCCTTTGATGTCAGTTTTTAAGTATTCAACATCTCTGCTTCAAGTCAAAAAATACTTCCTATTAAGTGCAAATAACATGCATCTGTGTGCTCAATACATATTTTTTTGTTAATAAATGAATCAGTGGGTACTCAGTAATAATAACCGACATTTAGGATTTACTGGACATTCCAGGCATCACTTTCTGTGACTTCTCACCTGTGCCTCCCAATTATCCCCTGTGAGGGACAGGCCCAGGATGGCAAGTGCCACCACACCAGCATGTTGGCCACAGCATGAGGGAAAGAATACAAGTGGCAGAGTCAAATAGACTGAAATTCAGGCCATGACTCTCCTGCTCCCTTGCTGGAAAAAAAAGAAAAGGCCACCACCTGACCCACTGGAGTTTGTTTACCCATCCATGAAAAGGGGATACTATCCACCTAACAGGAGGGCTGTGGGGATTAGAGGAGATTATGCACATAAAGTGCCTAGCACAGTGCCTGCAACAGGTCAGTGCTTAAGGGCTGTTGGTTTTCCCACTTCCGTGTCCTGAAGGGCTGTCCTGAAGCTGTCCTGAAGCTCACTTTGCAAGATATGTTGGCTCAGCAATATCTGTTCTGCGGCTCCATTCCAGGCATTGTGACTGTGCCAGGGACAGACACAACATGCTACCCTCATGGAGTTTCCCTTCTAATGAGAAGCGTTTGGTCACCCTCTGAGTTACCCCTTTCAAACCAGGTAGCAATGCAGGCAGGCACATCTCGCACATCTCACTCCGTCCAGTGAGACTCACAGTGCAGAGTGGTCGGTGCCGCCAGGAGAATAAAGACTTTGTGGTAACAGAAAGGTTAAGAAAATCCCAATAGGCAGTGATGGGGGGAAAAGAAGCAGGGAGGGGAGAGCATTTGCAGGCGGGGTGTTCTAAGTTCCTAGAAATAAACAGTGGGACCACTAAGGATCTCTACATATGGGCAGATCTGTCTATTTAGTATGCGTTACAATTATCACTGCATTTCTGATGCAATGCAGAAAAGGCACTACTGTCCTTCTAGTAGTGAAGGTACAGTGGAGTGAGGTTGAAAGAAAGAAAAGTCAACGCAGAATTATAAGAAATAGTATGCACTTGTTCAAAAGCAGTTCCCAGTGCAAGAGTAAATTAATGAGACTGAATATGCCAGATATAGGGGAAAGACAGCCAATGCTGCATAGTAACACCAAGCATGGCCAGAACTCACATGCAAACTTCCGTCACACATCAAACAACTTCCGCTTTTAGTAGCCATGAATTACACCAGGAAATTTCAGCAGACACCGGACTTGGGGCCAGGCCCTAACTCAGGGTGAGAATGGACCAGCACATACGGAGGGTGTAAAGCCCGGGACAGCAGAGAATTAAGTCAGAAATTTAGTGAGAAATAGCTTCTAGAAAACACATCATCAGAAGTACCAACATCTCTTTTCCTCTTGCAAATGTTAAGTTCATCAGCCTTTTTAACATTAAAGTAACCAGTGCTCACTACTGGGGGGAAACTCTGCCAACAGGCTCACAGTAAGCAGTCCTTATCCTGGGCACAGATTCCCTAGAGGGGTCACTTGTTTGAGGAATGTGTCAAAAATTAGCTCTCTTTTCCTGCCTCCCATCCTCCTTGGACTCTGGAGTTGTCCCGGTGCCAGTTTCCCACACTAAAACACTCAGAACCACCCAAAAAGCAGGGGTGAAATACCAGTGGTCCTGTGAATCGCACTAGAAATTAAGACCCTAACTCAGTGTATTATATCCAAAAAATGCTCACTAGCACACACAGAAGGACTGCTCTCCATTGCATTACTGAGGCTCAGCCTGAGTCTAAACGACATGGTCTTCGTCCTCCACCACCATGCCCCCCCCCCATGCTGGCCCGAAAAAATAGCAACAACTCAATTCTCAGTCCAATAACGTCTTTTCTCAGATGTCGTTCTCCCAGTGGGTAGAAGAATGAACTGCTGCAATGCCACCCGCTCCTCTACAGTTTCTTTTAATTTAAAGTTACAACAGGAGGGAAGAAAAGAGACTTTCTATTAAGGGACAACTCCCTGAAGGGTCTCTTAGCTGACAATCGAAGGACTGCTCATGGCAGTGATCAAATCTAACGCAACAAAGTGCTGGTCGCTCTGTGACTCATCACAGCAGGAGCCAGCACCGAGGGCCACTTGAGTTCAGTGCTTTGTGGTGCGGCAAGTTGGTTTAGGAACAGTAACAGAGGGGAGCAAAGACTTGCAAGGTGTTTGAGGCTCAAGATAAAATGCAGACTTCCAGTGCAAGTTGCTTCTCAGCTGAATAGGAAGCCTAGAGGGGTAAGGAAATGAAGAGAGCATTCTGTCTACCTCACGCTTTAGGGCAAATTACCTGAAGATGGCCAAGGTCAGTTGTTCTATCTGCGGTGTGGTTCATAAGCTGACAGAAAGAAGGATTTGAGGCATGGAGTAATAAACGGTGCTATTTATTAAAGGCAAACATTAAGGACGTTTTGTTGCAAAAACAATGTCTTCTAATCACATGCAATATCTATTGTTCAACTATATTTACTCTCACCTGATACATTCAGCTATACCACTCAGTTGCATATGATGAGTACATTAAAAAGAAACCAATACAGTAACCCCCTCCCATCTGTGCTTTCACTTACCCGAGGTCATCCGTGCTCCAGAACGTAGATGACCCTCCTTCTTCTGGTCAGATCAGTGGTAAACTGATGCCCCGTCACAACACCTACATCACTCACCTCACTTCATCCCATCACGCAGACATCTTATCATCTCACATCATTACAAGTGGGTGAGTGAGGTACGAAAAAAATTGTGAGAGAAAGAGAGAGAGACCACATTCCCATAAATTCTGTTACAGTATATTGTTATAGTTGTTTTGTGATTATTAGTTATTTTTGTTAATCTCTGACTGCATCTCATTAGTAAATGAAGCTTTATGATAGGTATGTATGAATGCATAGGAAAAAACAGAGCATATATAGCGTTCAGAACTCTCCACGGGGGGCTCCCAGGTGGTTCAGTCTGTTGAATGCCAGACTGGATTTTGGCTCAGGTCATGATCCCAGAGTCCTGGGATAGAGTCACGCATAGGGCTCCCTACTCAGTGGAGAGCCTGCTTCTCCATCTCCCTCTGCCTACTTGCGCTATCTCTCTGTCAAATAAATAAATAAAATCTTAAAAAAAAAGAACTCTCCATGGTTTCAGGCATCCACAGGAAGTCTTGGAATGTATCCCCCATGCATAAGGCAGGACTACTGTATACAGTGAGCAGTTCCTCTATGCTATACACCATACTATGGACTTACACATAATTTCATACAACCTCATTTAATGTTATTCTGCGAGTGGTACTATCATTATGCTCATTTTGCAGTGCAGAAAAGTAAAGCATCCAAGAGCGTCAAGAAATTGCCTGGTCTTTTTTTAGCAACAAGCTCACCTGACCAGAGCTACTGCTACTAACTCCTGGGCTAGATGGCCAAACCACAACTGTATCACTCAGATCTCCCCTTGCAGGATCAGAATGGACTCAGTGCCCACCTGCTGCCCCCGTGTCTCTAGCAACAGTTGTGCACCAAGGCCATGCTTCAAGGGGGCTGTTCCCATCCAGTGACTGAACACAGACCGGGGATAGAAGACTCTTCCAATGGCTGACTCTCGTCCGCTGGGACAAACCTATCCTGTATTGCATGACAGTAGAGCTTCTTTCTACTCAATCCTCCTCCCTTCTATCTCCCCTTCCGAAAGTGTCAAGCCAGGATCA
The DNA here is from genome assembly GCF_010015895.1 of Lontra canadensis. NCBI lineage: Eukaryota > Metazoa > Chordata > Mammalia > Carnivora > Mustelidae > Lontra > Lontra canadensis. The sequence goes on along the minus strand of NW_022631003.1, from coordinate 33,368,914 downwards.
CAACTGAAAGACTCTCCCAGCTTTCTGCCCTCTTAGTACATGTCTAATCACCTCCTGTCATCTGCTTCTTGAGGGATCCAAATCAATGCAATACCTAAGTTATTTATTTGCTTTTTAAAAAAGCCTTTCCTTTCTCTTTGGTCACTTGCACAGGTTTCCCCTACCCCACTACCCAAAAGTTGGCTTTACACCATTTTGCTTTTATGAAACACCTACATTAGTACCTGTTTTCACTAATCCAAAGAGGATTTCTGCTTTTATAAAAATGGTAATTGCTTCTTCACTTTACACCATTTCAGCTCATGAAAGATTTCACTGGAATGCTCTACTTTCAGATAGCAAAGAAAGCCGATACTTACAGAGAAATTTTCCCTATCACTGGAAAAAGAAACATCCACTAATTTTTCCACATTACTACACATCATCTCTTTACACAGCTAATCGTATATTTATTGTGCCTTTCTCCTTGTACCCAACATAAACAAGTCTAGGAGGTTCTCTTTGAAGGAACAGCTGACTCCAAAGGGCAAACATTACAAAGTCAGATTTATTTCTTTTTCCAAGTGAAATCTCTCTCTATCTACATGTACTATAACTTCATATTACTCAGAGGTAGATAACTATCTATGGATAAAGTCACAATAAATTTTCACTCGTGTGTATCTGTAATGGGAAATCAGAAAGGATAACAAGAAGAGAGATCTATAGTGAGGTCCTAGAGTTTTTGTTTGCCTTCACCTATTATGTAGGATAAAATGTTAATTACTGAAGGAACATTTCTATGAATAAAAGATAGAATTCACACTTGTACCAAATACAGCATCTTAATAAAACCACATTGTCAGAGATCATATATAGACGTTAACTGAATCACTATTTTAAAGTGTTGATCTCAGCCTCAGGGAAGTGATATATTTTTCTTCTTGGACTCAAATAAGTTCAAAGCAAGTATGAAATTAAGCTTTGAACATTATTAATGACCAAAAAGACTTAACTAGAAGGACAGAAGAGTGTAGCTAACATGTACTAAGCACCTAGTTCATGACAAATGTTATGCTAAGAATCTGATACACAATATCCAATGTAATCCATGCAGTATCTGTATAAGAGAAAGCATTATAATCTCCAGCTTTGGAGCTGAGTGAACAGGGCAGAGCACTGAACACTTGGAACTCCAAGTGAAGTCTTGGAAGAATTATACGTAGACCTAAACTGAGAAGCTCCCAAAGTGAGTGGGATTGCCTCTTGCATCCCAGGTCTTTCCTGAGATCCCTACATCTAAGATTTTATTTGGGGCTGCATGTGACAACACAATACCCCTGAGCTTCCAGGGAATTCAACTGGAGGTCAAGCCAGAGCCCTTCCATCCCTTTGACGGCTGCATTATTTGTCCCCTTTGGACATGTGATAGCATATAATCACAAAATAACTGAATGACAAGTAATTGAGCATCAAAGATAGAATCAGGTTTTTCTTTTCCTTTTTAATTTACAATGAACTTTAAACAATAAAGAATGGGTGGACCTGTACCTATAGAATTCAATACCACCTCTCCTGGAGATATATTTTTTTTTCCCTGGGTTTGTTTATTTTTAAGGCTCAATTTTTAAAGACGGTTATTTAATATAGTCCTTATATACATTCATTTCCCCCCCTACTTTTATCAATATTTCTGCCCAACATTCTTACCAGTAAGCAGACTAATTACTTGCCTATAAGGTATGATTTGAGTAGTACTGAAAAAAATCCCTATCTTTATAAATATTTCCTCTGGCAGTTTCACTTTATACCTGTAATCTCCCCAACTCTTTCTCTAAGGAATTAAACAGCCATAATAGACTGCAACAATAACAGTAATAATAATAATAACCACATCTAGAGAATTAAACCATCATGAGCTATTAACACTTTTGAATTAATTAGCTTATGAGCCAGAGGTTAAATTGGGTCAAATGGGGCAGGAATTCAGAAGGGTCCTTCAAAGCAAACCGGGATGTTATCAAGGGCCCATCCTAAATTCAGGGCCCTGATAGAACATTCAAAAGCACCCATGTAGGCAGTTAAAGGGGTAGGAATTTGGAGGAAACAACCCAAAAAGCATATTCCCCTTAATTTTAAGCACAAGGAAATTGAACATGGTAAAGTTTAAACTTTATAAACAAAGTAAAGTTTAAACACAAAGAAAACTGAACGAAGTTAGGTTAGCACCACAGAGGGGCACCTGGGTGGCTCAATCATTAGGCATCTGCCTTAGGCTCAGGTCATGATCCCAGGGTCCTGGGATCAAGTCCTCCATGAGGCTCCCTGCTCCTGCTCCACAGGGAGCCTGCTTCTACCTCTCCCACTCCCCCTACTCATGTTCGTTCTCTCTCTCTCTCTCTCTCTCTCTCGCTGCCAAATAAATAAATAAAATCTTAAAAAAAAAAAAAAGCACCACAGAAATGGCCCAACATGGCCCAGCTAAAAGCAACTAAGAGTGCTTAAATATCCGTCCCACTACTGAACCGTAAGTGTTCCATTTCTCCCCTTTGAAATATAAAAATCCATTAGTTTTAAGCAAAAGGTTAGATCCTTGCTTTGTATTCTTAAAAATTTTTTTTGACTCTTCCATTAAGAGCAACTTTTCATGCAAATGAATTCCTGGTTTAATTGAAAATCATTAAATAACTTTTCTACATCTAAAATCCTTCTCCTGTTAGGTATGAGTAATTATGTTACATCACACACAGAAAATAAACAACAAAGACCCTACTCACATTTGAGAATCATTTACCATTCCCACTCCTCAAGCTCCCCCAAATGGGAAATGGAATAACAAGACTGATCATAATTGGATTAAGAACTATAACTCTTTAATTCATTCATCAAATTGAGGCATTTGGAACAGTTTATTTACAGAGTTGTTTAGACAGTTTTGTGTGGTGTTTTTTAAGATAAACCAAAATGCCTTTCTGAAAGAAGTTTCAGATCCCAAATCATTAACATATGAAAACCAAATGTAGACAATTTACAAATTGGTGTTTTAAACAATGTTTGGAACAAAATTGGACTTTTATTTTATTAACTATCTACAAATCTAGGTTCAGGATATAGTTTATTTGAAACAGCCAAGCATTTTCTTCGCCTTTAAAATAAGCCTACATTTCTCAGGCTAAAAAAATTGTGACGAGTGTGTGAGGGAATGCATTGACTTTAGGCCTAGACAAGTAAATTTTCTAGGTTTCTCTCAAAACTCTAATTATAGCATTTTCTACCACTGCAGGTGATTAGATATTGGGTAGAACATTCAGGGTATGCCAATCAATCACATCACAATTTTACCTGATGGAAATCTAAATAGTGTTCAACCTTAGAACTCTGAGTTATTTGAAATCCTGTGTACTTTAGGAGATCACTAAAAACAAGTTTTATCCTGCCCTATATATTGCTTCTTTATACAATCTGAACATGACTTCAAAACAATGACTGCCTATCACTTAGTAAATGAGTAGTGTTTTTTCAAGAAGACACTATGCTTTTTTAATCATAGTTTTCATTTGCTTTAAAAAAAATTATTCAAGCATTCAAACCCATTCTTTTAACTGGAAAATGAAATTTTAAACTTTCCCTATAGCTCATGTCCTACTCCCCAGAAGGACCCCCCCCAAAAAAGCCATCATACCTGAGTATAAACTTCACTCTTTTGTTATTTACTATTTACTCCAAACACTCCACAGATAACATCTTTATAAGCACATATTCATTTTTTTTCTTTCACAAAGTCATGTGTCAGTCTAAACAGGATGTGCATTTACATGTATAGAACTAAGTTAACTTGAAATAACCACTGCATCTCAAATGCCTGGTTATTTACCAAATAAGTTTGAGAGTTTTGAACGCTGTATATAACATGCCATTCAACCAGAACTGTTTAAGCTCAACAACAAAACTAATACAGAGTTTCTCTGTTAAGAGTTAAAGCTCTTTTTTTCTGTACTAAGTTTACTCTTTCAAGTCTATCTCAGATTGATTCAATATTGCCCATTCAAAAAGGCTACAAAAAGGGATTTTTTTAAAAACCCACAAGCAAACAAAAATCTCTATTAATTCTTCATGTACAAGATTGTTAGAAGACCACTGGAAAGAAAAAAAAATTTTCAAGCAAGTATGCTACTATATAATTAACACAAATAACTAAATAATTATGCACATCCCTTCCCACCCCCACAATTAAATGTTTTTAAACAACTCATGTGATGAAAGATCTACCTTTTAGGCAAACAAAAGCAATCCCTACTAGTCTGAGGATTTAAAGCTGTATTGCATCAGTTTTAAGTGATGCTTATGATTTTTATCTAACACAGTTCTGAGGAATAAACAGTTGATGACATAATTTGCAGGAGAACTTTGCACAATGCCTAAGAGAACTTTCAGTGTAAGTACTTTTGATTTTAAGTCATTGTGACTGAATTTATCTAGGCTTCAGCCTGGAAGCTATATTTAAATCGGGAAGAAGCACCCCCCAGAAACTTTGTCCCATGTATCTACATTTGAAACCAGATTCTTTCCCTATCAGAGCTAACAACAGTTCACATACAGCTGAATTCCTTCAAAATTAGATCAAAATTTTGCAGTTCTGTAAAGACTCTAAGAAATCATCCTCCTTTTCCGTTCTGTAAAAGTCAAACTTAAAAAACATTTCTGTATACTTTAAAACCATCTGGCCCTTAACCTAATCACTCTTGGCAATCGAGCCTCACTCCTATAATCCTGATCAAAAACTCTGCTGTGTTTTCTTCTGATTGAAATGTCCACTGCCTACAAATCTCCCACGCGCCTACCTCATTGGCCTGTTTTGTTTGCGTGGCCTTTTTTTTTTTTTCTTTTCTTTTCTTTTTTTTTAAGGATACTAGAGGCCATTATTTATGAGCAGCAAGGAAACAAATCACTCTGTCTAGTCCCTTTGCAGATTCCCACACTTATTACCCAAAATCCCACAGATCTCCCTTGGTCTTGCCCTGGACTGAAGAATTGTGCTGAGCCTCAAGGCAGTCTCTGGGGAAATCGGCTCATGCCTTTCTTGACAAACTACTTTGGATATCTGGATATTGTGAGGCTCTCAAGTGGGTTAAAACAAATCCCCTAAACTTTTCTGAAGAAGTACAGTTGACTGCCACCCAGAGTGCCTGGGTTGGCTGACACTGAGACTATGGCTCTGCATACTCATAGAATTCCTTATTTTGACCTGCTTTAGTTGAGAAGGGAAGACATCAAAATGAATTCACATGCACCGCACTCTGATTTTCGTCACGGGGGCCAGCGTCTTCAGACAGTCACCAGGGTCAATCTATATATTAATATATTCGCTTTGCAAGGTGTACGGAAAATGACTATTAAAATATGTCAAAGTCCTCCCTGTGCACCCGATGCCAGCAGATCAATACTCAAGAAACTGCTACTATCAAACACAAACATTTCCAGACCCAGCCTGATTTCAAGTCGTATAACCTCTTTTCCTGGCTGATGACCGTAACCCAAAGTGCAAGCGAGATTTCCCAAACCCGCGCTTAGAGTGACACAACACGTGAGCGGTTTCGCTTCGTACACTGAGGGGGGTGGGGGGGGGGAAAGTAGTTGCAAGGAAAATTAAAGCTTCCGGTCTCTGGAATCCCTAGAATTCTAGAGGATGAGACTCGTCTCCGAAAATTCCGGGCGGGAGAGAGGAGAACGAGTAGGGAGAGGGATTGCAGAAAGCGAAACAAAAAGACGAAAAGGGGGGATATTAAGATTGCGGGGTGGGCTGGGGGCCACGGTTATATTGTAGGAAGGGTGAAGAGCTTTGTCCAACTTTGAGGGTCTGCGGCTGGAGCGGGAGCCGAGATGCACAGGCTCGCCCCGGCTTTCCCCTGCACTCCTGCCCTCATCTCGCATCACCACCTCCACCGCCACCACTTCCAAAACAATACCGGCAGCGGCGCGCAGGCTCCCCAACACATCTCCAAAGTTATCCCATTTCCTGAACGGGGGCCAAGCCCACGCTCCGGGGTCCCCCCCCCCCACGGCCGGCCGCCCCCCGAGGATGACAGGGCCACCTCGAGTCTCGAGCAGCCTCCCGCCTCCCCCTCACCCCCAGCCCAGTCCCCCTCCCTCCGTACTTGAGGAAACTCCGGTGGCGGCCCCCTCCCTCCTCAGCCGGCTCTCCAGCTGGAGCCGGGAGCGAGTGCTGAGTGGCGGGCACGGCGAGCGGCTGAGGGGAGCTCTGCGCCTTGGAGGTCTGCCCACAACAACATCGGGACGAACAACAAAGTTAAAACGCTGCGATTCACGCACCTTACCGGGTCTCCTTAATGTCTCCTCTGGCGTGGGATGCAAAGTGGCACAGTGGCGGGCTGGGGGCCCCCGGGAGGAGACTGGAGATGGGTTTTGGTGGCTCGCCTTTTTCACTCCGTGTGTGTGTGTGTGTGTGTGTGTGTGTGTGTGTCTGTGTGTGTGTGTGTCTGTGTGTGTGCGCGCGCGCGTGTCCCTCTTCCCCCCGGCTCTCGCTCGCTCGCTCTCGCTCCCCGTGTGGCTCTCAAGGACGAGGTGAAATCCCTTTGCTGGTCATGAGGCGGCTTCAGAGACAAACAACACAATGCGAGTGCAAATAACAAAAGGCAAAAAGACAGTAGGAACAATGGGGGAGGCGAGGGCAGCGCACCAGCCGGCGGTCACCGCGGCCCGGCGCCCGCCCCGGGGGGTGCGGCGGGGGCGGGCGCGGGGGCGGCGCCGGGGGCTCCGACTCCCTCCAGGTCTCACCCGAGCTCCCGTAAACCCACCCTGACCTCCTTCCTGCCGCTCGCCGCCTGGCCGCCCTCTCTGTCCATCCGAAGCAAAGGAGCCCCAGAGTTTGCTTCCCCGTCTGCTGCAGAGTAACTAGATTGTAAATAACGCGGTGATTAACCACACGGTGCAGGAATGTTTAAAAAAAAAATCTGCCCTCCACTTACAGGAGCGATAAAATGGAATGGCAGGAGTGGAAGGAGGCAAGGAGAGTGGGCTATCTCCGGATCTCGGCGGAGCTCGCATCTATAAATACGCATTCCTGTTTAGTCAGGTCCCCTTTGTCAACTTCTTCCCTGCGCTGGAACCTCACCCGCTGCCCTGGAACCATTACCTGGGTCCCTGCTTGCCCCTCACCCCCGTTTGCACACAGTAAAGCTCGCACGGGGGGTGCGTGTGGGGGTCTGCGGGCGTCCGCGGAACCTTCTGGGAGGCGAGCCGCCGTTTGCCCGGCGCGAAGGCTGGAGCCGCGAGAGGTTCGGTATTTAAAGCGACCAGTACCTCCCCAGCCCGGCTGTGCGCCCGCGGGTCCCGCCGCCGGCACTTTGAGCCCACCTACTCCTTGGGGTGCGGGGGGAGAAAAGTTTTGAGGCGCTCTCACCTCTGCCTCCGGGTGGTTGAACTGGTTTTGTTTTGTGGGGGTGAACCCAAGTGACCTGATGCCCAAGAACCAAAGAATGATGTTTAGCGGGGGAAAGGCTGGGCGCTGGGCTTTGGAGTCCAGCGACACTGGAGACAGCGCGTGAAGGCAAGAGAGGGAGAGACCCTCAGTGACATCACCACGGGAAGAAACTCTGTAGGTAATGCTCGGGGCCGAAGCTGTGGGGCTGATTTAAGTGTGTGCTCTGACAGCTCCCAGGCTGCTGCGGCGCTTATCTCTTCCAATCTTACTTTCATTGACTTAGAACAGCTGCCGGTTGCCAGGGGTAAAAAAAAGAGGGGGGGGGCGGAGGGGAGAAAAAAAAAGGAAAAAAAGAAAAGAAAAAAGAAGAACCCTATTAAATCTCACACTAGGGTGGACGGGGGGCGGGGGGACTCTGGGGTCCCGAATGATCTTCCTAGAACTGGCGTCCAAGAAGGGAGATGTCACGAGGGAGGCAGCGGGTAAGAGATTAAGGCACAGTACGAGCAACACGTTTCTTTTTCTCGCTCTTCCCTTCCTCTTCTCTAGCCGATTTGCATATTCTCTTTCCTCCTCTCGCTGCTTTTCTTCAGATGCGCATCCATTGACAAAGCCGCATCCCTGGGCACCCCCCAGCATTTCCCAGAGTGCAACAACACCACCAGGAGATCAATGACCACAGTCTGTTTATTCTTCACGCGCCTGGAAGAGCAGGGCACTGAAGCAGCATGGGAGGGAGGCTTACGGCTTGCCTGTCTGTGCGGTCTCTCTCAGACTTTTTCTGGCTGGTTTCTAAATGGCAGCTAGTAAGCAAATACAGTTTCTTAATGCACGCAACACACACCAATCACAATATATTCACCTAGAGAAGTGATATACCCTTTCTCCGTTTCCACCCTTCCTAGATTTGTTTCTGGAGGTGGATTGCTAATACCTGAAATGTTGCACTTGTCTGGAGTGGAAACTTTCTGGGGTGTTTGATGATTGATTATTTGGTACCTGCTTTCTAAAAATGGCAAAACACCTTTCCTTGGAACAAAAGTGAGAAATGCAAATCTTAATAACTCAAGGCAAAATTTTCGAAGTGTAAGCATAGTTATTATCCATTCCCACAAAGAAAAGCTTCCTCTTCCACAAATATTTGATAGCACAGAGCCCAGTAATTAAGAGAACAATCAAATAAACTCGGGGCTTTCATGGGGACTCTAAATTATCATCTGCCTCGAATTTATAAGCAGTGTAATCATTTGCTATTTGGATATAGCTCTGGATATGGCATTCTAAATGTGTATCCTTAAACAATTTTACTATGTTTTCTTAAGTATTTAATGAGAGAGACCAGGGATAATAATAACATTCAAACTGCTGGATCAATGTGGCTTCACCAACTGTGTGAAAAAATTCTCTGCACGTGTGCATGAAACACCTTTCCTATATGCCACCTTTCCTCACATTTCTTATATCATGCAAGCTTCATGTCAGACCCAGTAATAGGAACTCATAAGAATTTATCAATAATGGCACTACCCCTTGAACTATTAAGTATTATTTTTATTCTAAGGTATTCTTGGCATACATTAAATGGTTTACTTTCGTAGTACATATGTAGTTGCTTTTCACAATTAGCTATTACTATGTCAGACCCAGATCCTAATATAAGGTGCAAGAGGTGAATCAGGCCCAACTACAAAAAATCAATGGCCCCTTACTACCAATTATATGAAAATATGTAACATTGGAAAATAAATTGCCATTTACAGTGAACTGCCTGAGGTTTCAATCCATTTCTCCCACACTCAGTGAAAATAAGGCACAGAGTGAGTCTTTTTCCCCTGGGTCTCCAGCCATTGGGTGACAAACATGCTTGCAAGGCCTAACCCCACCAAGCAGAGTGGCTGCCAGCGCTCCGGATTTCCGATTCTACAGCTTTTTCAGTGTAACTGCTTCTGGGGCTTCCTACTGGCAGGAGAGGTGAGGCTGGGCAGAGCCAGAGAAGGGGCAAAGTTGCAAGCTGCCTGGTAAGATACTGATGAAACCTGAGTTACACCAACCTCTTCCCTTTTGCTCCACCAGGCAGCAGAACTTCCATTATGGTTATTGAAACCACATGCCCTTAAGACTACCTCCTGATCATCATATAGCAACGGCATAGCTGATCAAACACTTGCAGTGCGATGTTTGTTTGTGTTGGGCTTTAAAAAAAAAAAAAAATAGCCACGTTTGGGTGCCTGAATGGCTCAATGGGTTAAAGCCTCTGCCTTCGACTCAGGTTATGATCCCCAGGGTCCTGGGATCGAGCCCCACATTGGGCTCTCTGCTCAGCAGGGAGCCTGCTTTACCCTCTCTCTCTGCCTGCCTCTCTGCCTGCTTGAGATCTCTCTGTCAAATAAATAAAAAATCTAAAAAAAAAAAAAAAAATAGGCACGTTTGAGGTGGGACTGACACATTAAAGATCAGTGTTTCCATTCATCAAGCATTTACTATGTGCCGGACTCTTGGCCAAGGACTTCTTTTATGTACTTCTACTTCTCACCCCAAACGTGCAAGAAATGTTGCATCCCTGTTTTGCAGATGAAAAAACTAAAGCGCAGAGAGGTTAAATGACTTGCCTGAAATCATATGGCTTCTAAGCCGTTGTGTCACCCCAAGTGCTCCTGTTTTAAACCTGTGCTCTTCCACTTCACCTTGATGCCACTCACACGTGTATGAGAGCCAATTTTCAGCGAGAAATATTAATTCATTAAGTGGGTACATTTAAAATGCCAAATTTACACTATGTATAGTCCAGACATAAGCTACGTTGGTATTCTCATATTGGTCATTAGATACCTGAAATTTTCAAGAAAATCAAAATGTGCCATATATGGAATATAAACATATACTACATGTTACAAATAAAATGCATTTAGCAAGGTATATAAAAACATAAAATCATCTTATTATGTAGACTAGGCAATTCTATATTATATATGCATAAGTATATATTCATATGATCTATATTATAATAATGACTCAAGTTTTTGAATCCCTGTAACTTTACAGGCATGTTCAAAAGTGCTTTTCGTGCATGAAGTCACAACCACCTTATGAGGTGGTTTAATCCTCACAACCACCCCATGAGGTACATAATTTTATTATATTATTTTACAAATAAGGAAACTGAGTCACAGAGACGTTATATAACTTGTTGAAGCTTATACACTTAGCAGGTGAAGGAGCCTGAACTCAAACCAAAGTGTACACACACAATATATATGCGTATTCAAGTACGGATATATATTATATATGGCTCTCAAGATAAGGGGAAATTTTTAAGGCAAATCAGCTGAGATTTGTATCAGTCTATATTCCCATAATCTAGAAATATCCTTGATGGGAGAGGGCTTTATTTTTGTCCAATGTATTCAAGATCTTTAAAAATGTTTGAGGCAATCTTAATCCTCCTAACATTTAGAGATATTGAGGGGATGCTAATACATATTAGGAAGATACAGTATTTGACCCTAGCTGATTTGCACGAAGCTCATCTTGGATTTATTTGGTTATTTATGTTAAAAATAGCAAAGACAGGGTACTTGGGAATCCTATAGAAGATGAGAGGGATACTAATAAACATGAAAATCTGTGGCCTGAGAACTGGAGGGAAATGTGGGTGATACAAGAGACCTAAAATGTAACATCATTTTAATGGTTATTATCAAATTTTTAAAAATTAATGTAATTTATCAATACTCACTCCATTAATAAGAGTGTATTATAAAATGGTAATTTAAGTTTAGTGACTATGGACTGAAACACTGCAACTACTCAAAGGAACTTGAAGTATTGGATAAGGATCCCAAATAGGGACACCTGGGTGGCTCAGTGGGTTAAAGCCTCTGCCTTCAACTCAGGTCATGATCCCAGGGTCCTGGGATCGAGCCCCGCATCGGGCTCTCTGCTCAGCAGGGAGCCTGCCTCCTCCTCTCTCTCTGCCGGCTTCTCTGCCCTACTTGTGATCTCTATCTGTCAAACAAATAAATAAAATCTTTAAAAAAAAAAAACCCACTGTAATAATCATATATGCTAGAAGCCATACAATGAAAGAAGTCTTCACATTTATGTCATTTAATCTTCACAATTTCCCTATGAAGTAGATATAATTATTATTCTTATTATATGGATAATGAAAAAAAGCTTGAAAAGACATACTTCTTCAAGGCAACAGAGCTAGGCCTTAAGGTGTACAATCGGGAATCATATCTAGACATTCTGACTCAAGTTTTGTATTCTCAACCTTGATACCTCTCTTGTGGGCACATAAAGTTTAGACTCAGACAGATGGGGTTACAGTCCCCACCTGTTATGTGAGCTTAGGCAAAGTCCTAGTTTGTTAAATAGGACAGAAAAATAATACATGTTTAAAAAAAAAAAAAAAAACATGTTTTATTTACATGGATATCAGTTGTTTTGGTCTGCCTGGCATCTTCTCTTCTCATAAACAATTCATCTTTTTTTTATGGGAAGCAGAACAATTCTCAAACAAGACGCACATATACAACCATGCTCTGGCCAAAAAAGCTCCTATTTTCTCAGTCACAGTTTGGGTCGAGCCCATTTCAGGGAGCCTGCTTGCCTGCCTCTCTGCCTACCTGTGATCTCTGTCTGTCAAATAAATAAATAAAATCTTTAAAAAAAATAGAAGAATCCCAAGTACACAAGTGATTAATCCCATGTCTATTTTTTACCTGTCCCACCAAACACACTGTGCATATCAAATTTTAGAAGTGAACTTCTTCAAGTCAACCATCTTTGAAAAGGTATTTTGAGGTGTTCTTCTCTTCCTCTTCTTCTCGCCCTAAATACAATATAAAGGATTATGTATGAAAGGAAAATTAACTGAACAACAATCTTCCTTCTCTGGGCATTCTTGATTCTGATAACTCCCAAGGTACCAACATCTAAAATATTAATTTTACTGAGTTTGATGTGTCTCCTCAGAAAAACTGAGACACACTATACCTAGCAGATGCCACACGTTAAGTACTTACCGAAAAAAATTTTAAAGCCCTATTACAGATACATATGTTTTCATTTAAAAACTACTATGAAATCGAGTGTTCTTTTATTTAAACATTCCCTTGTGGTCCTACAAATTAAGATCGGTAGTACTATATTAACAACTGAGAGCCAGACCCAACTGAACTGGTTACAAACAGTTGGTAAAACTGCCAACACTGGTTTTGCTGCCGGAAGTTGACTGAAATGTGATGTGGTGTATATATTTAAAAGTGAGTTCTCTAAAATAAATGAATAAATAAGTAAATAAAAGTGAATTCTCATTTTTTAAGCTTTCTCATTTTGGAAAGTATTTAGAATGAACTTTTTAAAAACTTCAGCCACAGTTTTGAAAAGGGGAAGAAATGTATAAAACCCAGATACATTACACAGCCAAAAGAACAGTTTCATTGCCCCCATTATTGAAGCCTGTTCATTATTCTGATTGTTAAATTTTCCTTTCCTGCCAGAAAAAAAAAAAAAAATGAACGAGGTTGGTTCTATTCAAGTGAAATAGTTGTAGTCTCCACATCTTGTCTCTTAATTTACTGTTTCTCAATCTGACTTCTGTCCTTTAATTTTAAATAATAAGCATACAGTATGAGGGGATTTAAACATGTAAAAGTAGTGTTTGTTTGTTTTTTTTTAAATATGTGGATTTCTTTCAGGCCCAGCTTTCACAGTATATTCTGTGTTCTCTACCACTACAAAATTTGAGTCATGAATATATAGAGGTTTACCTACAATGAGATCCATAGTTTTATTTATAAGGAAAAGGATAATGGCAGATATGTTTTGCTAACTTAGTAACAGAACTCATTGCCAAACAAGGCAATAAAATATCAAGCTTGAGTCTCAGCAGGGTTTAGATATTTGGGTCTCTGAATTCATAATGACTCTTGTTTTTGCAACTTCTTTTCAAATTTTTGGTACTGTATTACCAATTGCATTATACATTACATGAACTATGGTAGAGAGTGAAAGAATGGACAAAATGAAAGGTCAACAAAAGCACATAAAATGAAGAGGATGGTTTAAACAATCACTAAAAAAATGCCCTTCTTACTCAAATCCCAGTAAATTATTTTGAAGAGAGTAAATATAAGTTAAATATCTAGGTATCTGGGCCATCTACCCCCATCTTCTCATTGATGGCGATACACTTACACAAACTTAGAATTTAGTTCACATGTTGATTTTAAAAAGAAAATGTTAAATTATTGCACATTGTTTTGTGTTCTCAAAATGTCTGCTTTCCAGGTAACTTTGCTCCAGGACAGAGTAATTAACTGGATCACTACCCCAGTAGTCAGATTTGGTCACACCACTTTCAGTTTTTTTAAACCCTCCTTTGATTGTGCAATATGTCCATTCATTTTTTAGCTTTTAATTTTTATTGCATAAACAAGTGATCAAGCATTTATATAATAAAAACATTTGATTCTTCTAGGCAGCTTCTGAATTCTGAGTGTTTACCTGGGCATAGCTGGGATGAACAATGTATTTTTCTGTCTGCCTATAGCAGGGAATTATAACATACAAGTCCTTGTAAATTTTCAGTCCAAAAAGAATTAAAAGAAATGAGATGATTTGTCCAAACAGGATGAAGAACAATGGACATAGTGAGTGTGGTATTGTTTGTGTGGGGGAAAAAAAATAGCTTTAATATGGTTATTGGTAATATACATAGCTAAAAGGTCTGAACATGTTGGCTTAAAAAAAGATGAGAAGTCTCAAATTAACATCAGAGGGTCTGGGTCTACGTGTACAAAACATGAGAGTCTGGAGTACAGAGAGAAATAACAAAACTGACTAACCCACTGGAAACAGAACCAACATGGTAGTGACAGAGGAGACAGACTGAATAACTTTCTCCACAAATTAAGATAAAAATATTAACCAGTTATTTTCCAACTTCGAAGAGAATAGAACTAGATAGAATATAGGGCACCAGAATTCATAGACCTAGATGTGAATTCCAGCTTATAAAAAATAAAAGGTGTGGATCTTTGATTCATATTTAAATAAAAGTAAGAAAAATGAGATAAAGGGATAAAGAGGCAGGGAAAAAATGGAACCAGGAGTGAGTCCCCCATAAAATACACATCCTACTTTTTAGTTCTGGAGCTTTCATTCACATGATTTATCAAAGACCTCCTTGTGCCAGAGATTTCACATATTTGATTTTAGCCTTTCCAACAGCCAAGAAGGAAGAAAAACGCTCCCTTTCCATATATCCAACTGTTAGGGAGAAGCCCAGTTATTATTACTCATATCAAGACCAAATAGAAAATTTTCCTTAGTAGGGGGTTCTCTTCTCAAGGAAACTGAGAAATGTTAAACCATACTTCTCATTGGTCAAGACAGAAATAAGTTTCAGAGGTTGTTTCTTAAAGTTTCTATTGTAAGAGACACTCCACCCCGGTCTCTCTTCCTCTCCTATGTCATGCAAAACAGGCTAGGAATGCAATGCCCACTCTTTACCCAGCCCATTTCTCTGAGTTATGTCTACAACAAGCAAACTGTAAAAGATAAAATAATGTCTCCCTCCAAAACAAAGAGTTAGTTTACTTTGGGCTTGTTCTAAAAGCAGTGAGTCTCCAAACTCAAGGTTCTTCACCCACCATCCAAACCCACCACATGCACAGCATCCAACACCGACCATTCTTGGGCATGTCCAGTCTTCCCTTCCTGAAAATCAATCCTGGACCATTCTGTGTGGCTTACTCTTTGGATCATAGTCATGACAAAAGTGGCTATAGGGTACTGAACATAATTCTGGTTCAATCACCCAGAATATCTCTCGGGACTGACCAAATTCTAAATCATAAGGATGATGACCACTTGGTTTCATACATGAGCTCTCCTTCATGGCCCATGTGGGTCAAAATGAAGGACATTATGGGTCTCTGTAAGTTTTGTAAAAATGCCTTGTCTCACATGTACCTTACCCTTTTAAGCAAAAGGTCTGGTCCAAGTCAGAGCTGATTAAAGAAAGGTGATGTTATAGTGGGGTGGATACATCAATTTCATAACTATGGGAGAAGAACAACAATCTCAGCCCTTGGAGAGGGCACTCCACATACCTGAGGAGGCACTAAAGTTGGAGTGGAAAACAATTAATGCTCTCCTTGTCTCCTGCATCCAGTACCACAGTCTACTGGCAAACTGAGCCACTCCTGCCTCATCATTCCCATCTATGTCCTATGAAAACAGAAAAACTCATGTAGACTTGGTTGACCCCAAACTATTCTGCTGTACATGGTGCCATCAAGAGCAGCTTCAAATCTGACTCCTCTCAAATATATACAAACACACACACTGACAAAACCTTGTTTCATTCTGACTGACATAAATTCATATGCTTCTCCTGGTGCCCTACCTTCCTTGGCTTATGTCATGCTTTACATCAAGACTGCAACTAGCTGGTAACACTGCTCATGAGTCTTAAACAAAACAATGTAGGGGTCATCCAAATCAAGTGTCACAAGACCAGCACATTGCTGACTAGAATGACCTGGAACACAAGCATGGTATTAATGGTTAGAGCAGCCGTTTTGTGACCAAGAATGATGAGTACATACTAAGGATGGCTTAGAAGAAATAAATAAGTAATTTGGGTTCTAGAAGTGATTTAGAAGTTTCTCAAGTACCTTTGACTGCCTACCTCTGGGTTTCTCATTTACATGAGGCAAATAAAACCTTTATTTTTACTCCATGATTTTGCTATTTTCTGTTACTTGGAACTGAATACAGTTACTAAGTAAACGTCTTCTTTGGGTCCAGCATCCTTCTCATCTTCTGGGAATTGCTCTCCATTCTCTATATGAGTCAATCTTCCACTGATTTAGTTATATGGTCCTTTTTCTTCCATGTACCACTTCCTTGGAGACAGGTATAGCTAGGATGAATAGCCATTTTTCCCCTCTGGCCTCATTTGTGAGAACTTAAGATCGGGAGCTGCTTTTAGCCAAGAATCCAAGTGTATGGAGGCAGTCTGAGAGAATGAAGAGACTGAGAACATTCTCAGGGCATTTGAAGCCAGTATTCTAACCTGAAAGGTCATCTGAACCACTCTCATTTCTCCTGTCCACTTTTTTGGTTCTTCCAATTTTGATCCACTCTAGTATCTATCCAACAGAAATGAATTTCATTTTGCTTCAATTGGTTCAAGTTCAGTTTCTGTCATATGCAAAAGTATAGTAGCCAATACAGGAATCAGAGCAAGCTCCCCGTAACAGACTGAATGTTTGTGTCCCCTCAAATGCATATGTTGAAATCCTAACCTCTGGTGCGATGGTATTAGGAGCTGGGACTCATGAATGAGATTTAGTGCCCTTACACAAAAAACCTCAGAGAGCTCTCTCACTCCTTCTATCATGTGAGAATACATCAAGACTACTATCCATGAACCATGAAACAGGTCCTCATCGGGTATCAAACCTGCTGATGCCTTGATCTTGGACTTCGTAGCCTCCAGAACTGTGAGAAATAAACATCTGTTGTTAAGTCACTCATCCTATAATATTTTTGTTATAGCAGCCTGAATGTACTCTTATACGAACAGGATAGAACTCACTTAGGAACATTACTCTTAAGCTTATTCATATGAGACCTGCAACGAATATCAAAGAGAGAAATATTTATGGAGCTCCTCCTGTTTGTCAGTGTTATTCTAGATGCTGCGGATTCAGTGATAGCCAAAAAAGACGAGGTCCCCCTCCCTACAAAATCACAAGTTCTATAGGAGTAAGACATATGCTAAGGAAGGAAATGACCAAAAGAATCAGAGAGTGGTAAGTGCTTTAAAGAACATGTAGAATAATAGATGTAGAATAATAGAGATTGATTGAAGGAATTACTTTGGAGTAGGAATTAGTTTTAATTGGGAAATACCTTCCTAAATGGTGACTGATGTCATTTTTCTCTCCTACTTCAGGGTCACTTCCCTGCTTTCTGGAGTACCCTGCATCCAGCCATCCTTACACTTGCCTGGTATCAGAGATTAGCAGTAAACTCTGTCTTTTTCCCTTCAGGAATGAGAATCCTAGAAACAAAGGATGTAAAATCCTTTACCCAACTTACAAGGAAATACCAGAACCTTATGTAAAAACCATTCTTAGAGGACTGCCTTGGTATCCCACAGTTCTAGATAAGCACATAGATTTGGTTATATCAGAATTCTAGCAACATCCGCTTGTCCTTCCTTGTTCATGTGTTGTTATAAGGGTCCAATGAGATGATGGTTACAAACATTGTAGCCTTCAAAGATGATTATACCAAGTGCTATTGGATTTAAAAAATAATTTGTCAAAATTAAAGATGCTATATACTTACTGAAACAATAAAGAAGTAATAGAATTCCATTCTTCTCTATATTAAAAGAAAGATTAGAAAACAGTCTTTGATATACTATTAGATTGGAACTTACTAGGAATGAGACTAGACAAACATTTGCTGTCCCATCAAGTGTCCCACTAATAGTATAAACGCATTAAATACTAAAACATTTGCATGTGTATAAAAATTGACCATAATTTCAGGAGGGAGAAAATGATAGCACTATAAACCAAGTAAAATAGACTCAAATAATTAAATGTAACACAAATGATAAGAAATTATGACATAGGGGCTAGATTTCTTCTCTCTTCTACATATCAATACAGAAAACCTGACTATTGAAAGTTCATGCAGAGACTTCTTAAGATTCAGGCATCTTTTAAAAGTTGAATTTCTTTAAATGTGCCCTGGTTTGCACTAGTGTTCATCATCATTCAATGCCACAGTTTTCCAGGAAGAATGCTCCCCTATGGTATTGTCACAACTTCCAGCCTTGGCCCCTGCTGTAAATGGAGTTTTAGAAAAGAGCTGATGGTTATGCAGTTCTGAATCATGCAAGACCCTTTTTGAAATTGTTCACCCCATCTTCCTTCTATCACCAATACCTCAGTATAATATAATCCTAGCAAAACTGAGAAAAAGAGGATGACTTTGTAAGAAAAGAAAATTAAAATAAATCAGTTGAAATCTTTTAAAATACAGCATTTCTATCATAATTGAAGACTAAAGAGCTCCTTCTCATTTTTCAAATTTTAAAATTTTGCAGGAGACTAGCAAAGAATACTTAGTGCCTTTCTTCAGGGGCCACTTTCATGTTGGATTGATCCAAAGCTATTGTGTATGCTGAATTATGCTGCCAGCATGTGGGAGGGGACAGGAGAGCTCAGAGGAGCTAATGCAGTGAACTGTGGCCCTTGCACACAATTAGGATGATGGCACTTCATCTGACCAAGTTCCAGGGTGGTCAAGCCTGCAGCTCCTAGATCTATACCACCAGCTGCAGCTCAAAGTGCAGAAAATTCTAAAATAGAGAATCTAGAAGTGAGAATCAGTTTGTTTAAAAAAATTTACTTCATTTGTTCTGCCGGAAGAATAAGACTGATAACAAAAGTGTTAATAAGAAATTCACATTTATTGAGAACATCTTTATGTCAAGTATTTACTGGGCTAAGTATGCATATATACATTATCTCATTTAATCTCCATAATAATCCTAAAAGAAAGTACTATTTATAGTCCATATGACTAATGAGAAAACTAGGGCACAGACAGGATAATTAACTTTTCCAAGGTCACACAACTAATATCTGCCTCATAGAAATCCTGGGAAATGTAAAAAACAACAACATGCCTTGGTGGTGTGCATTAGTACCCCCCAAAAAAAAAAAAAAAAAGACCAAATATGTCAAGGAAATTTTAAATTTTTATTTTATATTTTTAAAGATTTCAAAATTTCCTATTACAAATAAGCAAAAAAGAAATTTAGACTATGAACAAATTATTAAATATATTCCAAATGGATTCCTGGTTTCCACTCTGACATGTAAGAAACTTAGAAGTCATCATTCCAAACATCCTTAAGACAAGGCTATGCAAACAAAAATTCGGCGACTTTTCTTGGACCCATCAGAGAACTGAGATCACAGGGTAACCATCACTTGAAAGACAAGCACATCCTGAAAGTCATAGTCAAGATCTGTTCACCTGGATCAGAAGATGCTGGAGCCATTGACTTGTAGGAACACTGAAATGGTAATTTTGATGAACTCCTGGAGGCTGTCAGTGATGAACTAGTATGAGAATGAGAAACTCCTATCTTAAATAGCCCCCACCTTGCTTTGGTGGACTTTAACTCCAGGAACCCCATCAAGGTGTCATTATGAAGATCCACTGTCTCATAGCTCCTGGAGGGGAAGGGAAGGAGGGGACAAGATAAGTAGTCATTATAAAATAATCCACTCAGAGCATTCTCCATAACAAAGGTCTACTCTCGAGGGGAAAAGACTTTACCGGAGCTTTATCCTAGCTGGAGGAATGGCACTCCTCCCAGCCAGCCACTCTAGCCTTCTTATCTCAGCTGTTTCACCTCAGAGGGGGGAAACATAGTCAACAGGGCTTTAAGAAAACAGATCAGAGCCCTGGCAGCCAAGGAAGGAACTAGGGAACTGGGAGGAAAATCTATACCACAGGAGAAATATTGGTGAAGGTCACAGCCCAGCCTCAAGACACAGGCCCACTAAAAGACTGAGACTTAAATCAGATTATGGAAAGTTCCCCACCCCCACTATACTTACCATCACCACAGCAGGGCTTCAGTATAGTAACAGTGGATGTAGCCTGAAAGAATTGCAAGACATAGACTCTCTTTGAGAAAGAATATTTAGGGACGCCCAAAGTCAGGAGGGGAGGTAAAAGTAAGGACACTAGAGGAATTCAAAACCTCCAACACTTAAGAGCTACAGCAAAAAGCTACAGCTACAGCCTGACTCCTAGCCATATTAATAGAAATCCTCACAGGAAAGCCCTATTTACCCCAGTCTCTAATATTTGAAACAACATAACCAGCTTTCAACAACAACACTACAAGCCATGCCAAATCCAAGAAAAAACAGTCTGAAGAGAAAAAGAAATCATCATCATCAGATTCAGATATTAGAAATGTTGGAATTATCAGATAGTGATTAATATAACTATGACTAGTATCTTAAGTTTTTAATCGAAAAAAGTAGACAACATGCAAGAACAGATGGGTAATGTAAATAGAAAGGTGGGAAATATAAGAAAGAATCAAAAGAATATGTTAGAAATCCCAATACACTGTAACAGAAATGAAAAATGCCTTTGATGGGCTCAAAAGTAATCGTAATGGCTTAGGGAAAAATCAGTGAGTTTTACCCTAGATCAACAGAAACTTGCCAAACTGAAACGCAAAGAGAAAAAAAAAAAGGGGAAAATCAACAGAGTATCCAAGAACCATGGGATCATTTCAAAAGGGGTTTTATATGCATAATTAGAACACCAGAAAGAAAAGAAATGCAAAAGAAATATTTGAAGGAATATTGGCCAATAACTTTTCAAAACTAATTATGGACACTGTACTGGGTTGAATAGTGTTCTCTCAAAGTTCATTTCCATCCAGAACCCCAGAATGTGACCTTATTTGGAAAAAGAGTCTTGGGGCACCTGGGTGGCCCGGTGGGTTAAAGCCTCTGCCTACGGCTTGGGTCATGGTTCCAGGGTCCTGGGATCATCCATACACCTGGCTCTCTGCTCGCCTGAGAGCCTGTTTCCTCCGCCTTTCTCCCTCTGCCTGACTCTCTGCCTACTTGTGATCTCTGTCAAATAAATAAATAAATCCTTAAAAAAAAAAAAAAAAGGAAATAGAGTCTTGGTGGATGGAATTACTCAAGAGGCGATAATACTGAATTTGGGTGGCCACAAATCCAATGAATACTCTCCATGTAAGAAGTTCATATGAAGACACAGACATACTTAGAGGAAAAATGGCCTCATAAAGAAAGGCAGAAACTGAAGAGATGCAGCCCCATGCCACGTAATGCCAAAGATTGCTGGCAATTCCCAGAAGCTAGGAAGAAGAAAGAAATTATTCTTCCTTACAGTTTTCAGAAGGATCATGGCCCTATTGACACCTTGATTTCAGACTTCTAGCTTCCAGAACTGTGAGAGAATAAATTTCTGTTATCAGAAATCCAGTTTGTGGTAATTTGTTATGGCAACTTCAGAAATTTAATAGACATCAAACCATAAATCTAGGACGTATAGATAGCACCAAGCAGAATAAATATTAAACAAACAAACAAACAAATACATCCACACCTAGGCAAGCCATATTCAAACATCAGGAAACCAAAGCCAAAGAGAAAATCTTGAAAGAAGCCAGAGGGGAAAAAATAAAACTTACTTATGGAAGCACAAGTATAAGAATTACAGTGAACTTCTCAAAAAAACCAAGTAGGCAAGAAGAAAATGAAGTGAAAATTTAAAAACATTGAAAGAAAAAAAGTTTACCATTCTAGAATTCTATATCCAGCCAAATTTAAACTTTACCAGATTTATCCTTCAAAAGTGAGAGACATAAATACTTTCTGAGACAAATAAAAACTGAGGAATTCATTGCCACCTGACATGACCTAAAAGAAATGTTACCAGAAATTCTTCAAGCAAAAGGAAGGTGATATATGTAAGAAACTTGGATCTAGATAAAGAAAGGAAGAGAAAGAAGGAATAAATGGAAGTAAAATAAAGGCTTTTATTTCTTTACTCTTGATTTTAATAAATAATTGTTTGTATAAAGTAATAATAGTAACAATGTATTGGGTGATTAGAACAGATGGATAAATGAAATGAGCAATATCACAGGGACTGAGGGAAGAATTAGAAAGACTATTCTAAGGGACCTGTACTACATATGAAGTGGTATTATGTTATTTGAAGGTGAATTTAGATTAGTTTAACATATATCTTTTTTTTTTAAAGATTTTATTTATTTATTTGACAGAGAGAGAGAGAGATCGAGAGATCACAAGTAGGCAGAGAGGCAGGCAGCGAGAGATGGGGAAGCAGGCTCCCCGATGAGCAGAGAGCACAATGCGGGGCCCGATCCCAGGACCCTGAGACCATAACCTGAGCCGAAGGCAGAGGATTAACCCACAGAGCCATCCAGGCACCCCAGTTTAACATACATCTTAAGACCTAGAGAAAACTATTAAAAAATTTTAAAAATGGAAGGTATGTGTTATGGTGAGTGCTATGAAGTGTGTAAACCTGGCGATTCACAGACCTGTACCCCTGGGGCTAATAATACATTATATGTTAATTAAAAAATTTTTAAAACAGTGTAATTGATAGAGAAGATAAAATGGAATCACATATAATGCTTGATTAAACTAGAGAATTCAGGAGAAAAAGGGGGAAAAGGAACAAGAACAAATGCAATAAAGAAATAAGTTACAGATATAGAAATTAATCCAATCTTATCAATAATTTATTAAATGGGAATGGTCTAAATATGTCAATTAAAAAAATATACATATGAAACTGCATATTATCTACAAGAAAACCAATTTAAATATAAAGATTCAGATTAAGAGTAAAGGAATGGAGAAAGACATACCATGCTAAAATTAGTCTAAAGAAAACTGGAGGTGTGCTGGGGTGTCTCAGTTGGTTGGGCATCCAACTCTGGATTTGGGCTCAGGTCATGATCTGGATGTCATGGGATCAAGCCCCACAATGGGCTCTGTATTCAGTGAGAAGTCTGCTTTTCTCTCTCTCTCTCTCTCCCTCTGCCCCTCCCCCTGCTCTTGCTGTCTCTCTAAAATAAGTAAATAAATCTTAAAGAAAAAAAAAGAAAGAATGAATGAAAGAAAACTAGAGTAGCTACATTAATTTCAGACAAAGCCAACTCCAGAACAAGCAATTGTTCAGGAATAAAGAAGGGCACCATATAATGATAAAGGGGTCAATTTTCAAAGGAAACATAATCATCCTAAACATGTAGGCACTTAACAACAGAATATCAAAATACATGAGGCAAAAACTGTTGCAACTAAAGGAAGAATTAGACAAATCCACTATTATAGTTGCAAACTTCACCTTCCCTCTGTCATTGATTATTCTAGCAGGCAGAAAATCAGCAAGGATATAGATGACCTGAATAACATTATCAATCAAATTAATCTGACATTTATAAAATATTCCATCCAACAATCCAGCAGAATATACATTCTTCTCAAGCCTAAGAAAGAGACATAAATACTTTCTGAGACAAATAAAAACTGAGGAATTCATTGCCTCATTTTTAAAATTCATTTTTAAAATCAAAATTTTTAAAATCCTAGGAAGCATTCCCCAAGATAGACCACATTTTGACTATAAAACATATCTGAACGAATTTAAAAATATGAAATTTATATAAAATATGTTCTCAGACCACAGTTTAATTAAAGTAGAAATCAGAAAGAGGAAAGATAGC
The DNA here is from genome assembly GCF_010015895.1 of Lontra canadensis. Classification (NCBI taxonomy): domain Eukaryota; kingdom Metazoa; phylum Chordata; class Mammalia; order Carnivora; family Mustelidae; genus Lontra; species Lontra canadensis. The sequence continues at coordinate 33,345,122 of NW_022631003.1, read as the reverse complement.
TGGAAAATCGCCAAATATTTGGAAATATAAATGTTAAATAAGACACTTGTAGATAACGCATAAGTCAAAGAAGTTTCAAGAAAAATTTAAAAATATTTTAAACTAAGTGAAACTAAAACAAAAATTTATTAAAATTATTTATTACAGCATTATTTATAATAGCTAATACACAGAAACAACCCAAGTGTCTACTGACAGATGAAAGAAGAAGACATGGTAGATATATACAAAAAATATTTCCTCATTCATGAAAAAGAATGCAATCTTGCCATTTACAACAACATGGATGGACTTAGTGGATTTTTTTTTCCTAAAGATTTTATTTATTTGACAGAGAGAGATCACAGGTAGGCAGAGTGGCAGGCAGAGAGAGAGGAGGAAGCAGGCTCCCCGCTGAGCAGAGAGCCCGAGCGGGTCTCCATCCCAGGACCCTGAGATCATGACCTGAGCCGAAGGCAGAAGCCTTAAGCCACTGAGCCACCCAGGCGCCCCGGACTTACTGGATATTATGCTCAGTGAAATAAATCAGACAGAGAAAGACAAATACTATGAGATTTCACTTACGTGTGAAATCTAAAAAACAAAACAAATGAATAAACAAGCAAAAAACAAAAAAAGCAGAAACAGACCCATAAATACAGAGAACAAACTAATAGCTGTCAGAGGGGATGGGAATGGGTAAATGAGCAAAATGCGTGAAGGGGTTTGGGAGATACAGGCTTCCAGTTATGAAATAAATAAGTCAAGGTACAAAATGGAATATAGTCAAGGTACTGTAATAGAATTGTATAGTAACAAACGGTAGCTTCACTTGTGGTGAGCAAAGCCTAACTAAGAGTTGTTGAATCACTATCTCATATACCTGAAACTAATGTAACATTTATGTGTTAACTATACATCGGTTAAAAAAAAATTTAAAAAGTTGCTAAAATTTGTGGGATGTTGCAAAAGTACTACTTAGAGCGAAATTCACAGTACTTAATGCGTATATTATAAAAGAACAATCTAAAAATTAATACTTTACCTTAGGAAGTTAGAAAGAGAAGAGAAAATTAAGAGTCTAAAGCAAGCAGGGGAAAAAAAAAACAAAGATTAGAGCAGAAACAAATGAAATTGAAAATAGAAAACAATGGAGAAAAGCAAAAAAAATCAAAGGCTGATTCTTTGAAAAGATTAATAATAGTGATAAACGTCTCTCCTGGCTAACAAGAATAATGAAGAAGGGATACAAATTATCAGTATGAGAAAAGAAAGAGGGATCATCACTACTGATCTCATGAACAATAAAAAGATAATAAAGAAATACCATTAACAAATATATACCTGTAAATCAGATAACATAAGTGAAATGAACAAATTCCATGAGAGACAACGAACTGCCAAAACACACATAAGAAGCATGGAATACCTGATCTACTAAAGAAGTTAATCAATGGTTGACCTTCCAAAAAAGAAAGCACAAAGCCTAGATGGTTTAATTGGCAACTTCTACTAAACATTGAAGGAAGACAGACCAAAATCTCTACAATCTCCAGAAAAGAAAAGCAGAGTAAACACTTCCCAACTCATCCTATAAGACCAACATTACCTTAATTCTAAAACCAGATAAAGATATTACAGGGGTGCCTGGGTGTCTCAATGGTTAAGCCTCTGCCTTCAACTCAGGTCATGATCTCAGGGTCCTGGCATCGAGCCCCACACTGAGCCCCTGCATCGGGCTCTCTGCTCAGCAGGAGCCTGCTTCCCCCTCACTCTGCCTACTTGTGAGCTCTTTCTCTCTGTCAAATAAATAAATAAAATCTTAAAAAAAAAAAAAAAAAAAGAAAAGATATCACAAGTAACCAGACCAATATCTCTCATGAATAGACACAAAAATCCTCAATAAAATGTCAGGAAATTGAATCTAACAATGTATAAAAAGAATTATATCCTTTCAAAAGTGTTAGAATTTCACATTTAATTTAGTATTTTACTCTATAGGTTGATCAAAGTTGAAATGTAAGCAAGGAACCATATAAGAAAGCAAGTCTACAATAACAACTAAAAAGTTTACCTAGTTATGTATCTACCTAAAGGACCAAATATTGTATGGTTCTGGTTAAATTCATGTATATATGTATTCATTAATTCTGCTAACACTAGTACTAATGCCAGACTACCTAGAATCTGCTCTGAGTTAGGCACATGTAGTTCTTTTATACATGCCTATATTACAAATACCTCCGCAAAACCTAATTTATGCTTATTTTGGGTATGTAAGTAAGAATTAAAACATGATTTTTTAAAAGATCAAAGAACATATGCTTATGATCAATTATCAGAGATTCTAACAAGATGTATGGGTGTGGGTTGGGTAGAAGAATTCTCTATAGCGTTGCCTTAATTAGTATTACCTTAATTATTTCAATGAGGATAAAGCAGGGGAGGAATATAATGTAACCCAGGGAACTATATGAACCCAGATTTGGAGCAGATAAGCATAGATCACAAAAGAAATGAGACAAGAATAATACAGAAGACTGATGGTTACCAGAGGGGCGGTTGGTTGGGGAGATGGGCAAAATAGGTGACGGCGATTAAGGAGTATAGTGCACTTGTAAAGAGCACCAGGTGTTGTATAAAAGTGTTGAATCACTATATTGTACACCTGAAACTAGTATTACATTTATGTTAACTGTCTCAAATTTTTAAATAAAACTTTTAAAGAAGAATAATATGGAGGCACCCAGGTGGCTCAGTGGGTTAAAGCCTCTGCCTTCGGCTCAGGTCATGATCTCAGGGTCCTGGAATCGAGTCCCGCATCCGGCTCTCTGCTCAACAGGGAGCCTGTTTCCTTCTCTCTCTCTGCCTACTTCTGATCTCTCTCTCTGCCAAATAAATAAATAAAATCTTTTTTAAAAGAAAGAATAATATGAAATAATGACGCAAATTTTTAAAAATAGTATCAGCAAATTGAAAGCCTAGAATAAGCTGAGATTATTGGGAAAGAAAAGAAATTGTTAAGCAACCAAATATTTTTAGCTACTGGGCAGAAAAATTAAAAGAAAGAATTATTAGGTCTCTTGCAAGATAATTAATGTAATTCTAACAAATGAGAATGTGAAGGGAGAATGACATCATTCTACATTGTTTCCATCTTTCTATTAAGAATAATCTTCAAAAACTGGAAGGAATAGGATAAACATAGACAGGACAGCTGAAGTCCCAAATATGCAGAAATAACAGGAGAGTACCTATTGCATTAAAATAATCCAGCTTTTCTGGTCCAGATAAATAATCCAACTCTTCTGGTTTGCTACTGCAAGAACCAAGGGATGGCCTGCAAAGCTACTACTAGTAATCTTAAAAAACAATGAAAGCCGATATGTGCATACATCTAAAGATCGCTAATGTAAGTTATCAAGTGAAACAAGAGTTAATATTTATTTCATGATCTCACATATATAAAAAATAATAATAAATAAACACATATATATTCATCTATATTAATTACAAAATAACTAAAAAGATGTATATCAAATATCCACAACTGGTGTTATTTTTAAAATGAAAAATGAAAGCAAAACCAATAATGAGATATCCATATTATAGAAAATATGAAGTGTAAAAAATGGAGGTGGGAAGAAATGTTAAAATTAGACAAATGGCAAGATCCCTTTGCTTCTAAGATTACACAAACACACATGTAACTAATTGGTGGGACCCTGTACAAAAGGAAAATATGTGCTCTATGTTCAAAAATTATTGAGAATTTTAGTACTCCAATAGTTAAACCAAGTGCAAAACTCCCCTAACCAGGGCACACACACACACACACACAAATTATCTACATCTACATACACATACATATATACACATACATATTTTTTCTTGAATGCTAGGATGCCCTGTGACCCAATCTCTTTGTACTCCTTCCTTGCCCACTAGCCTGAGTGCATCATCTCTCTGTCTTCTTATGAAGAAACATCTTCCTACTGCCTGTAGGAAGAGTTCTAGAGAGTTCTAGCTCCTCCACGTAGTTCTCTTTATGTTTTAATAGACCACATCAGAGGCAATGACTTTTAAAAACTCTATGTTAATTAATGGTGTGAAATTATATGTGAGGAGTTTGTCACAAGGTTGATACCAAGACATATAAATTTGTTATTTCACTCCTGCATTTTCCCAAGGTAACACTAATACTTACAAGAAATAAAAACTTTTTAAGTACTTAATAGGTTAGAACTCTGCTATAATGTCAGCCAGCAGAGTGTGAATGAGTCCTTGGGCTTCTTCATAGCTTCCGTATAATGTAAGTGGGAGAGACAGATGACAGTAGCTGATAGATAAGTCATAGATGGACAGACGGATGGATGGATGGATGGAGAGATAGATGAATAGATAACCAAGCATAGTAACAGTAGAGAATATTGAAAGAGGATATGATGCGAAGATTGTCCAAGTCAAAGAAATTTTGTTACAGATGATTCCCAACCACCAGAGCTGGAACAGACTTAAATCTTAAAATAAAGCAAAACATTGTTTATTAAATAATTATTCTGTACTAATCACTGTATATGTATTTCTTATTTAATCTTCCCAGTAATTCTGACTTAATTTCTATTATTTTTATTTTACAGATGAAGAGATTAGGGAACAAAGTTTTATATTTTGTCAGTATCAAATAGACTCCAAATGTTGGATCTGATTTGTTTTTCAGAGAATGTAACTATACTGGCTATATTATACTGTTTCCCAGGCCTTAAATATTATCTGATACATTTATGTTTCTGATGTTGAATTCTTTAGCATCCAACCCAGTGGTTTTCCAGCGTATCCTTGAATTCCCCAACTGGAGACTTCTCTAAAACAACCACTTTATGTTCAGACAGCAAATATTTCTCTCTTCCTCATAACATCAACTTACTAGCTCTAACACTGCCATTCATGAGAACATGTCTGATTTCTTTTCTGCACTATACCCTTTCAGATATCTGACAAATAATTTGAAGCTAACTACCTTTGCCCAAGCTTCTCTAGGTTAATATTCTCAGTACCTTCAGATGAAACTCACAGAAATCTGTTTCAAGTTTTCTCATCCAAGGACTATTCCTCTCCGAATATGGTCTAATTTGTCTGTGTTTCCCAGTTTCTTGGAGCTGAATGCAACACACCAGGATTGGTTCAGTCAGCTCCAGAGCATGACAATCACTTCCCTCATTCAAACCATCATAAGTCTATTACCACACTCAATAGTACATTAGCTTTCTCAGCAGTCACATCCTGCTGCCAGCTTTTATTGAAATCAAATCCACGAATCTTTGTCATGTAAGTGCCAATAAGCCAGCCTATAGGAATGCAAGTGTGTGTGTGTGTGTGTGTGTGTGTGAGAGAGAGAGAGAGAGAGAGAGAGGAAGAGACAGACAGAAACAAGAAAAAGACTCAAGTCTTGATTTTCGAATTTGCCCATATTAAGTTTCATGTTAGATTTGCCCCTTCCTGGCACATGTTGGAGTTTTTGTTTTTGCAGATCTTAATACCACCATACATGGAATTTTCTTACCTCTGAAAATTATCATCAAAAGCAAATTTGACAAACATTCCTTTATATTTTCATCTAAGTCTCTGACAAAAGAAAAAGATGGACTGGACAAGATAGAGCCCTTTGGCTCGCCTCTAGAGACCAGACTCTAGATTAACACCTACTTCAATCTTATTTTTTGAACATACAATGAATAATGTATAAAAATACAAAGATATATAGCCCATAATTTTTCATCCTATCTAGGTTTGATTAGTGCCATGCATGAAAGATAAGCAGGAAATAGAGAAAGAAATTGTGGTTTTCTTACAGGGAAATGCTCTATGTCAACACAGCTGATTTATGTGGGAGACAGGTTTTCAAGGCAGGACAGTAGAGCAGCCCTCCTGCAGTTCCCTAGAAAAGCAGGTTTTCCTTCTTTGAAGTTGAACTGAAAATAAACTTGGGCTATCAGGGCAGATTTTCTTTGTTCTTCTTTAGTCTTGGAAACAAAACAATAGGACTTTTCTGTGAACCCCCACTCTATCCCTCCCACACATGTATAAAATACATGTTAATAATCACAGTTAAAGGAAAATGTATTTTTATTGTATTCTAGCTTTTCAAAATTTCATCCCATTTACCAGTGTGGTGTGACCAAGAAGACACTGAACTAGGCAGAGAACTAGTTGGGGAAGCAAGTCCTTGGTTTTTAAATTGTCCATCAAGTGGTTATCTAGGATTCTGGGTTAATGTCATGGGATTTTGAAGTAGATGAATTAAAAGTGTTACTCACCTATGTCTGTTTCATGGTTGGTTAATGTCTCAACACTTCCTATTGGAAGGGAAGATAAATCTTGGAGTCTACAAAAAGCCAGTGAGATGACACTCATTATTCTACGTTCTTACTGAGATCTTTGGGAAGACAAAAGCTGTCTGGAAGAATTCTGAAAAACTATCATATAAATACCAATTGTCACCAATTTTAAATTTTTCCGCACAGCCTACAATTTCATGGTATACAATATTTTAATTTTATTTTCTTAAGAGATCTACCCTCTCAACAAATATTTAAGTGCACAATAAAGTATGACTGACTCTACTATGTTGTTCGGCAGATTTCTACAACTTACTCACCTTGCTTAACTGAAACCTTGTGCCTGTTATTAGTAACTCCCTTCCTTAGCCTCTGGCAGTGGTTATTCCATTCTTTGATTTTATGAATTTGACTATTTTATATACATCATATGAGTAAAATCATGCAATATTTGTCTTTCTGTGACAGGCTTCTTTCACTTAGCATAACGTCCTCAATGTTCATCCACGTTGTTGCACATTGCAAAGTTTCCTTCTTTGTCAGGGTGGAAAATAACCCATTGGAGAGAATATTAATTGACTTTTAAGAGACCTTTATTCTTAGCCCATATTCTTTCCACAGAATTTACCCTTGCCATACCATCCCACTAACCAATAATGAGGCTGTTTTCCAATCCTGTGTGTGTGTACACGCCCATGTGCCCTTTCTCTGCCCGGTGAAGCCTGTCTACTTCTCTCACTCCACTTGCCTTGCCTCTCCCTGGAACTGGTGGTTGGCTTCTCAACCTTGGCTAGACTGAGAAGGGCAATATGAAACCTTCTCTATGCCCCCAGGATGACTGGTGACAGTAGCACCAGATCCTACTTGTGAACCTAGGGAGAAGGGAGGAGGAAGGCCTCTATGATTCCACAGACTTTCTCAATCCTTATTCTATTTCTGCATCTCCTGCTTTTCTTCTATTCCTTTTCCATCAACTTTTTATTCTCACTATTTTATCTCTTTTCATTCTTTTATTCCTCTTCTGTGCATTTTTAAAAAAATAAATTGACCTCTCCTGTCCCTTCCTGTTTTTAACTTTCTTATTTCCCATCTCTTCCTCCTATCTGTATCTTCAGATTACTTTCTCCTTCAATCTGTATCACACCTTTTCTTTTACATAGTCTCTGGGCTCTCATTTTCATCCACTCTGATTCAGTCACTGGATTTTGTCCCTTCCTTCATCTTTAGTCACTAGTCTTTGGTTCAAAAGTATCTTTTTTCAGGGCGCCTGGGTGGCTCAGTGGGTTAAGCCTCTGCCTTCAGCTCGGGTCCTGGTCTCAGGGTCCTGGGATCGAGCCCCACATCGGTCTCTTTGCTCAGCAGGGAGCCTGCTTTCTTCCTCTCTCTGCCTGCCTCTCTGCCTACTTGTGATCTCTGATTGTCAAATAAATAAAATCTTAAAAAAGAAAAGTATCTTTTTTCTTTCATTCTTCTTATTTTATGCAGTTCACTTGTTCAGGGGAGAACCAACTTCCAAACAACAAAATAAGTGAGTTTATTCTCAGATGAAAGGTCAGAAATTGACAGTACATTGAAAATGTTGACAAAGCTATAAAAAATACACCACCACCTAGGGCTGCCAGATTTGGGGGTGGGGGAGAAAGTATGTATATATACAGTTCAATTTGGTTTTCAGTTTCAGTGAAACAATAAACGATTCTTAGTATAAATAAGCCCCATCAGTGTTGTTATTCTAAATTTTTGTGTGTATCTGAAAGTCAAATTTACCTGGGTTTCCTATATTTTCCCGGGCAAGCCAACCACTACTACATTTAGTCATATTATCAGCTAATAAATATCCAAACTGTGTGTCTGAAGAGTATGCTAGACAATGAGAAAGCTATCACATGTGTACAAAATCAATCCCTGCCACAAAGAATTCACAAAGAATGTAAAGGGTTAAGAAGTTAAAAAATGTAATAAATAATTAGAAAACAACACCAAATAGCATATAATCAAAATGTTTAACTGTTTCAATTATAAGTCCAGCACAAGTTTAAGTACTGATCTGAGTGGAACAGCTCAGGAACTGGTCTGGAGTGGAGGATGAGATATGGGCTTAAGGGATGAAATGCACTCTCCAAGCAAACCAAAGAAACAAAGCAACCCCAGGTCTTCCCCATGCTTTCCTGTCTCTGCCTTCTGATACTTTTCTTTTCTCCAATCTTACCTAGACTTCAAAGTACATTTAGTGCCATGTACTTCTTGATGATCTTTCCTTCTTTAAGCTCTCCATAGCACCTCCACACGTCATCCACTGTACTCTCCATTGTTTCTTGGCTAATTTTGGACATATCTCCCAGGGATTATCTGCTTTTTGAAGGAAAATGCTGTGTCTGTGTGGAGCAACTACTCCCCACATCTTGATGAAATGAATAAATGAATGCATCTTGAACTATATGTGACTCTTCGGTGATAGTCCACAACTACCATCTTCACCACCTCTGGACTTCTTACAGGGAAAGTTGGATACTTTTTCTTCTGGGCACTCATAGCTCTCAATGCTTTTAATATATGCAGAATGTGCTTCTACATTGCAGCTGTTTGGACACATGTTAATTCCTTCTATTGGCCTGTGAGCTTCCTTCCACTGGCCTGTGAGCTACGCCCCCTTGGTCTTTGTAACTCCAGTGCCTTTTCAGCAAGTCCTAAAAAATGAGGTGGAAGAGACTCTCTAGGAGAAAAAAAATTCAGTCTTTTTCTGTTTTACAGTAAGTTTGTTCTTATATTGATTAAAGTCATGTACTGTAAATTAATAAAAGCTATCTCTATTATACAGAGAAAAGCCTATTTATAGTAAAATAAATTATAGGTGGCACATACTGCATCATGAAACAGGCCAAATTCTTTTTAGATGCGTATAATTTAACTTCCCAGTTATTATAAAAAATTTCTATTTGAGATGTGACCTCACTATAATTTGTTTTAATGTATACAGTAGATAAATATATTGCTTTCTTTTAAAATAACTGTATTTTTATGGTAATATATTTACAAGAACACAGTCATTATTTATAGGGTTTGGGTCTATTTGGAATTATTGTTTGTAAATATTTGTTCTTGTCTATAGCAAAAATTTTTCCATGATGCTCTAAGTCCTTTCTACAAGCTTTTGTTAGCTGTATTTGGAAGATCTCCAGGCAGCACAAATTACTAAGAAACAATACAGGACTTCAAAAGCATGTTTATTTGCACTATCATGTGGAATTTACTATCACACATAGGTACTTGGAGGCCTTTACTCTCATTCAAACAATAGGAGATTCTCCTGCAAAAAGTCTCATAATTCACTATGATTTTCTTCTTTTGCCTCTAAAGACTTTTTAATACTATACTTCTAGGGATCAGAAAGAAAGGAGAAAAACCTAGTCAGGTATGATTAACTCCTTGTGCAGGGCAGTGATGCTCAACCAGGCCGGCAGATCAGAATATGTAGTTTTTTTTTTAAAGTCCCCATGCTGAGATCCCACCCCAGACCTGCTGAATCAGCATTCCCGCAGCGGGGCTCTGGGAATGAATATTTTCAGAAGTTGTATAGTGAATCTGGTATTCAGCCACCATTTGAAACCACTACAGCAGCTATTATTCAAGGGGAATAATCTCCAGGAACTAGAAATATATTTTATTTTAGAAAATGATTAGAATTACGAAAAATACGGTTGATGTAATATACTTGCTTTTCACAAATTATATCTCTTCTTTTCAACTGCACTAATTATTCTGCATTTTGATTAGGCTTTTTCTTATTCATAGAAATAACTAAACAACTGACCTAATAGCATAGTTAATTATAATTATGACATCTCATCAGTTTGGCAACTGGTTATTTCTAACCAATTATTTTGATTATCTTTTAACAACCAAATATGATTGGCTATTCTGCAATTCTAACTATTTTTCAGAAGGTTTGAAGAAAAAAAACATTTTTGTCTTATTGACTTGGAATTTATTAAAAGAAAATCATTATCATGATAAACAGTGACAATTTTATATGTAAAAACAAACCAGTATATGTTATTGATCTTCAAGTATTCCAAACCCTATATCACAATTCAATCATGTTACACAATACCTAATTGGTGTATTTATATTTAGTATAAACTTCTATAAATCTATTTAATTTCCCCATTATTTCTTAAATACACCCTTAAAAGATAGATGATTTGCCTCCTTGCTAAACCAGATAAACAATCCAATGGTCAACTCTAATTGAAATGAATCACATGAAAAAGTACACAGTAGAAGTACATATAGCACTTTTTGGAATGGTCATAGAAAGTATTACTTTATGTAAATTTTCATCTCTCAACTAAAACAAATTCACCCCTCTTTAAAACTACAGTTTTTGCAAAATGTTAGAATGGACAAGAACAATAACTATTTCTGAACCTTGTGTCAAAATGTTTTTGAAGCAACTTTCATTGATATTTTTGGCATCCATTACATTATATTATTTAATTAACCTGGTTTCAGAGGAAATAAGGTCACTGTGTGCATTTAAATCTTGTTGGGATAATTCCATGTTCTTTTAGGATGGAAGAACATTACCCCCTCTAGTGGATGATGGCAAAACACAAATCCTTGATGGGTGGAAAAAGGACTGGGCTTTCTTAAACCGTCATCATCTAATAGGTTGATGGATTAATTTCCCTACTTCATAACTTAATTTCAAGCATATTGTCTCGGAAAAGGTGCTATGTCACCCATATTTCTTATATTAAGATGTATAACGGTATTTGGAATCTAAAACAGTGCAATAAAGGACATGCAGATCATGCCAGGCATTCTGTTTCATATTGAGAAGACTAGGTTTAGAGGTGCCATCTTAAAACGTTTACTTCTAATGAACAAAGCACCATAAAAACATGTTTTTTCTAGTCAGAGAAAATAAAAAAATAGCACAAATGAAATTCACCTTAATTTTTTAACCTAGAAGTTTTAATCACAGGTTTACCTAAAGTACATTTTTTCTGTTCAGTTGAATGAGCCAGCCTTTTGACTTCAGCATCTTTGTTTATATAGAAAGTTGTTTGGAACTTACTATTTAAAATTTTCTTTTTAAAAATATTTATTTATTTTTATGTAAGCTCTACGCCCAACATGGGGCTTGAACTCATGACTCTGAGATCAAGAGCCACATGCTCCAGCAACTCAGCCAGCCAGCACCCCTCATTTAAAATTTTCCACTGAAAGACTCATTTTTCTTTAAAGTTGAGTAGGATAATATATGATATATATACCAGACACTCACAGACTTGGGGCTGGTTTATTTTCTGGAATTCAGGTATTAGCAAATGGTCCATTAAGTTCTGCTCAAATACCGAGACTTAAGGTCATTCAATCTGTTTTGATAGTTGATTTTAACATCAGGTAAACAGAATAAACATATACCTGCTCAAGTATAAACTAGTTTTACTTTCTCTATTTAAATCATCAAAGCCAGGTTTCAAAGCCAGTGTCTCTGAATTTATTGTTCATTACATTTATCACTAGTAAAGTGAAGTTATCCTCAGTTGCCATATCCCTAATAGATCTTTTAAAAACATGTAGCAAATGGCTTTGAATTACTCTTAATATTGTCCCCTTTACCGGGTCATATTTGATTGCTTCTTTAAATGTATTTTGAAATTTTGCAAACAAGACACATTTTATTTCTGCTTATATATATCCACCCTGAGGCAGCCCACATAAGTGAGGTTTATCTTTTATCCTTGGTAACCCCTCCAAAGCCCCTTTATTATCATGGATGTGACTGCCAAATAGGCAAAAACAAAAAAAGAGAGAAGAAGACTGTAAGCTCCTCTGATGGAAAGGTAAAATCCTCCATCAACTATCACCATAAGCTATATATCAAAATAAATCTGAAAATATTTACAAAGCAATTATTAACTCTAGCAACTATCATGAGAGATTATAAAGAAACATATAAAGTCATTTTTGCTTTTAAATAACTTAAAATGTAGTTGGAGGAATTATTAAAATTCCATAAAATAGAAGATTTAATAGCAGGTCACAAGTAGAAAAACCCACATTTTTATAGTTGTTTCTCAGCTTTCAAAGTATTTATATACAAATTATTGCTTCATTTTCCTTATCTACAAAGTAAAAATAAGACCTACCTATATCACATTAATTCTTGGAAATTTTTAGTAAGATAACCTGTTACCTTGGGGTACCTATGTGGCTCAGTCAGTTGAGTGTCCAACTCTTGGTTTTGGCTCAGGTCATAATCTCCAGGTCCTGGGATACAGGCCTGCTTCCAGCTCTGCGTTCAGCAGGGAGTCTGCTTGTCTCCCTCTCCCTCTGCCCCTCCCCACCAATGTTCTCTCTCTCCAAAATAAATAAATAAATCTTAAAAAAAAAAAAAGATAACAACATTACCTTATTAAAACTAGCAGGGGACCTAGGTGGCTCAGTGAGTTAAGCTTCTGCCTTTGGCTCGAGTCATGATCTCAGGGTCCTGAGATCAAGCCCTGCATCAGGCACTTTCCTCAGCAGGAAGCCTGCTTCCCCGCTTCTCTCTGCCTCCCTCTCTGCCTACTTGTGATCTCTATCAAATAAATAAATAAAATCTTAAAAAAATGTAAAACTAGCAAAGGGAGTGCCTGGGTGGCTCAGTCAGTTAAGCGTTGGCCTTTAGCTCAGGTCATGATCCCGGGATCCTGGGATCAAGCCTGCATAGGAATCCCTGCTCAGTGGAGAGCCTTCTTCTCCCTCTCCCTCTGCTGCTCCCCCTGCTTGTGCTCTCTCTTGCACATGCTCTCTCTCAAATAAATAAAATGTTTAAGAAAAAAAAAAAACTAGCAAAGTGTTTGGTACATAACAAGGAGTCAATAAATATTAGTTTCCCCTCCTACACTGTTGGTGGGAATGCAAGCTGGTGCAACCACTCTGGAAAACAGCATGGAGGTTCCTCAAAAAGTTGAAAATAGAGCTACCCTACAACCCAGCAATTGCACTACTGGGTATTTACCCTAAAGATACAAACGTAGTGGTCCAAAGGGGCACGTGCACCCGAATGTTTATAGCAGCAATGTCCACAATAGCCAAACTATGGAAAGAACCTAGATGTCCATCAACAGATGAATGGATAAAGAAGATGTGGTATATATATATACAATGGGGTACTATGCAGCCATCAAAAGAAATGAAATCCTGCCATTTGCGACGACGTGGGTGGAAATAGAGGGTATTATGCTTAGCAAAATAAGTCAATTGGAGAAAGACAATTATCATATGATCTCCCTAATATGAGGAAGTGGAGATGCAATGTGGGGGGTTTGGGAGGTAGGAAAAGAATAAATGAAATAAGATGGGATCGGGAGGGAGATAAACCATAAGAGACTCTTAATCTCACAAAACAAACTGAGGGTTGCTGTGGGTGGGGAGAGGACGGTGGGGTTATGGATATTGGAGAGCGTATGTGCTATGGTGAGTGCTGTGAAGTGTGTAAACCTGGTGATTCACAGACCTGTACCCCTAGGGCTAATAATACATTATACGTTTATAAAAAAATAAAAAATAAATCATAAATAAATAAAATAAAAATCAATATTAGTTCCTTTGATTCTCATGAAAACTCTGTAAGACTGGGAATTTGTGTATTATACAACTTCATTTTACAGATGAAAATCATACTCCTACGAGTTCCAAGAATGGTCAGAAGCAGCACAAAACTCAAATCTATAGTTCTCTCTCTTTCTCTCTCTCTCTCTGCCTGTGTGTGGATAAACCATGAGTAAATATATGGAAGTGGAAAAATGTAGAGGGTTAAGGAATGGTGAGTAAACCTTTCTACTGAAATAGAAGCCTTAAGATGTGTGGTTACACACGTAGGATGTTTGAGGACAAATTTAATATGAAGTTAAAGAGTTTAGATTTAATCTGAAGCTTAGCAGGGTTAAAGGTCTGCTGTAGCACAAATTGTAATTGAGGTACAACAAGTGCCCGAAGCTAAATTTTAGAAGTCTTTACACTGCATCAAAGGCAGAAACGATATGATCAAAATAGTGTCATAATGACAGTTTTCAGTATAGATAAAGGGAAGGAAAAGCTGAAGACAGAGAGATCCATTCAGTTGTTGACACATCAGCTGAGATTGAGGTGGAACACAGGGAAAAAGGAAGGGATTGTCAAAGAATGAAAAGAATATGGCCAAAAATACAAAATGGGAGTTGAGAAGGAAGATTGGAATGTACAGTCAAAGGTGATTTTGTGGTTTCTTATGTCTATTACCATTTATAAAAATAGGGGAGTTGGCTTGATCAGGAAGCTAAAGTTTTCAATTTTAGATCTGCAGAACATATGCATCTTAATATGTTGAGCAGTTTCTTTGGGAGAGTAATTGGGTCCTGCCACTAAAGCATTCAGCATATAACATTTTTTAAATGCTAAGGAAAACTTATTCTTAACCAATGAAATCATAGACTCTAGGGAATCCTGTATTTCCGAAGTTAACTTCCCTTTTTCAAGGAAGCTTTTGCACACTTCATCAGTTGTGGTTGGGGTTGGACACCTGTGGGCACGACCCGCGCCAGCTTTAGGCAAAACTGTGAAGTAGTAGAGTCAGATTTGGCGAATCTCTTTTCCTTTTTCTGTGCCTCTTTCCTGCCTTTGGGTCCTCTCACCAGCTCCGCCTTCTGCTGCCAACTGGGGCTGAGCTACTCAAGGGCGACTCAAGATTTCCATCACCTAGAGGAGTGCTTG
Source organism: Lontra canadensis (assembly GCF_010015895.1). Classification (NCBI taxonomy): domain Eukaryota; kingdom Metazoa; phylum Chordata; class Mammalia; order Carnivora; family Mustelidae; genus Lontra; species Lontra canadensis. Next base: position 33,330,060 of record NW_022631003.1, on the reverse strand, counting down.
GCATGCAGAAGGTACTCCCTAAATTTCAGTTGTAGGAATCAATAAGATAAGTGAAAGCATGAAAAATACTGATGAATGAATACAATACCTGATAAATTCATTCTTTCCAAGATCTGGGGTGTTTAATTTGGCCATCACTCCCCAAATTATCTCCACTGAAAAACAGCCACATGAAAAAGTATTCTGTACTCCAAGGGAAGGAATTATTACTGATAGATTTCAGACAATAGTGGAGACTGAATTTTGAGAGCAAGGGCCTCCGCTTACAACTTTAAGTCATATGATAAAGACAATCATCCTCCAATAAGATTGGCTCCTTTTGACGGTAGCCCTCATTTTGGTTGTCACCCACTATTTAACAGCTATTGGTGAAAAGAAATTATATTACAAGAAAAGAAAATTCTGTACAGTGGGTAGTATTAATTCAGTATCACTATCTGGGCCTAAAATATAGCTTTACTCTCTCTCGCCCTTCTTATAATAGGCAACCTAAACGTCAGGTTGAATATGAATGTTGGTTTTGTCTCATGTCTACACAGCACACCAGGAGGCTCTGTTAGATTTGCCAAGTTGCATAGGGACCGTCAATATGATTTAATTTGAACTTCGGTTGCTTCAGTCAGGCATTGAGGACAGGGTCTTGACTAAAACTGGAACCAAATTTCAAGGGCTGCTGGTGACACTGTACATAGAAATAAATTATAATGTTCATGGTCACTGATTTTTATTGCTTTCATTTAAACATTGAAGTAATGTTTCTTGTAATCAGCAGTGAATAGATGCATAATAAATATTTGGAAACATAGTTCTAATGGATAGCCTGAGATTCCATGCTTTGGAATCCCTTTAATTCTGAATTTGTGTCTAGACATTGCAGGAGAATGACTTACCTACCAGCTCTTTTCAACAATGACTTTTCTCAGAGTTTTTTGTAACTTCTGCTTGTGGCTACGCATCTGGCCAACAACAGGAAACACTGTCAAGAGAATGGAAAGAGCTCTAAGTGTTCTGATTCACTATAGAATGTGAGTGAAATTTTCCTGTTATGTCAGATTTTAATGGCATTTCTGGGGGACTGTGTAGTTATTATTACTTATTGATTAAAATAAGTTCATGTATTTATAAAAATCTATGTATGTAATATTAGTATCCAAACATGGATGAGTTAGATTTTCTGTTTAAAAAAAAAAAAAGAGTACACAAGAATGAATGGTAAACATGGTAACATGTGGGTCTTATAACTCACAAAGTATATAGCACTACGTTATTTATATTTATTTGTATTTTAAATGTGTTTAATAGAACTGGGTGAATTACAATTTTTGTATCTTCAAGTTTAATAAGGTATTAATTAATGAAATCATAACCATAAATATCAGAATACAATTTCTCAATATATTTTAGATACCTTTTAAAAATGTATACCATTTTGGGGCACCTGGGTGGCTCAATGGGTTGGGACCTCTGCCTTAGGCTCAGGTCATGATCTCAGGGTCTAGAATGGAGCCCCGCATCGAGCTCTCTGCTCAGCAGGGAGCCTGCTTCCCCCCTCTCTCTGCCTGCCTCTCTGCCTACTTGTGATATCTCTGTGTCAAATAAATAAATAAAATCTTAAAAAAAATGTATACCATTTTACTTAATCTATGCAGTTTTTAGATCTGAGGTTTTCTTATAATTCTTCATATGACAAAGCTTGCAGAAGTAATTGAAGTTCGTGTGACTTGCTAAAGATGGTTTGAAGAATTGCAGAAACTATGTAAATAAAATAAATTAATAGAACTTGAAGCGCATTTAAGTTAGTGATCTTGTTTTACAAAAACATTAAGGCCTAGAGTTTGTGTACTCCAACCCCTAGAGTTTGTGTATCTGTAATACAGATATATGTATTAAAGATTCCAAAAACATGATATGGACTTACCTATTTAAAAATGGTTCTAAATTGTTATTCAAACATTAATTTTTTTTAAAAATGATTTTATTTATTTATTTATTTATTTATTTGAGAAAGACTGAGAGAGAGCTGTGGGAGAGGGTCATAGGGAGAGGAACAAGCAAGACTCTGTGCTGAGTGCAAGCCCTACATGGGGCTTGATCCCACAACCCTAAGATCATGACCTGAGCAGAAATGGAGTCAGATGCTTAACCAACTGAGCGACCCAGGCACCCCTCAAGTGTTATTTTTTTTTAAACGTAGCAAGCTATGTGGCTTTTTATGGACTTGCATATTCAGTAGAACATATTTAATTTCATTTAACATGGGGCTCATCTAATAAAAAGTTCAGTGTTTAAGTACTGTTTGTAGTGACATCTATGAGAGGTCCTTAGTGTCAACATTCCAATGCTAATGTAGGAGGCATTTTTTTTATGTTGAAATCTACTGATCGGGCCCTTTATAACATTAAAAATAAGGTATACAAATAAGAAAAAATACATATTTAAAGAGAAAATTCAGTTATATGCATTACAAATTTATATTTTTTAAAAAGAGCCTAGTTTACTGATAAGTAAAACAAATAAAAATGTTTTTCAGTTTTTATGGCTAGTTAAGTGCAAGAAACAGTGTGTGTGTGTGTGTGTGTGTGTACTTAGAGAAAGAGAGAGAAGGAATGTAAAAAAATAAAAATCATGGGAGGAAATAAAAATATAAAGAAAATTAGGGAATTCAGTAACTTGGGGAAGGACACATAGAAAAGATTTAAAAAAAAAAATGACCAACCCACATTAACAAACATTCAAGGAATAATATTTTCATGTACTAGTTTAGGACATTGCTAAATGGACTTAAAAACCATACTGCAATTTTATACCTTTGGGTATAAACAGGTAGACTGCACAGAAGTATTTTTCCACCCAGATGACTGAAAGCACTGGAGGCTGTAAGGAGCTAACAGAACTGAACTCCCCAATTCTTCTTACCATTAATTAATTAATTAGTTAATTAATGGTGGTCTAAAAAAATGATAGTTTAAACTTTGACTTTGAAGTTGGAAATTAAGCTCATGCAAACCTGGAAATGTTCATCTCTCTCAGAACTCACCCTGTGTATGTCTTCTTCCTAGTGCTATCCCTTTGTAGCAGAATATATACTTTTTAAAGATTTTATTTATTTATTTGACAGAGATCTCAAGCAGGCAGAGAGAGAGAGAGGAGGAAGACTCCCCACCGAGCAGAGAGCCTGACGCGGGGCTCGATCCTAGAACCCTGGGATCATGATCTGAGCCGAAGGCAGAGGCTTTAACCCACTAAGCCACCCAGGTGCCCCTGCAGCAGAATATTTTTGCACTTGTTCCTCAAACCCTTACTTTGTCCCACTTTGTCCCTCTCAGGCCACTGTACTTATTAGGTCACTTTTTATCCAGAGCATAAGCAGGACAGCTAGACATTAACACATATCATTGCTGTGATATTGTTGTTCGAATGTGTGACAGTGACCTTGAAGTTAATCTCAAAATCAGCTGTGAAAACACTCTCTAGAAAAGGTTGAAACATTGACATTTCTTATAAAAAAAAAGGCTAGTAGGACTGTGCCTTCAGTAATCTTTAGAATTATTTTAATTAGCTTTGCCTACTTCCTAATTTGCTAGCTGCCTATTTCTTATTTTATTTTAGCAGATATTTTTAACCTAGAATCTATTTAAAGCATTAAGATAGGCAAAGAGTGGAAAATCATTACCGGAACGTTTGGTTGTTAAAAAAAAAAAAAAAGAAGAAGAAGAAGAAGAAGAAGATTTGCATCACTTTTTTTTTTTTCTTTTTCTTTTTTCCTTCAAGGGATAGTGCTAACAACTTTTCAGAAATTCTAATAATGTTCCTGGCCAATTCAGGGTTGATAGGGTATGGTAAACATTTCATGGATCAAGCAAGGGGTCTCACATGTTTCTGCCATGGGACTTCATGCCCATTTAAAAAACAGAGTAGAAAACACCTCTTAAGTGAGAGAAGTATTGAAAAGAATTCAATTTTCCATCTCTAAATGTTATAACTGAAAAGATATCATGACTGAACCATAGTCACTCACTTTGAATGTGGCTACTTTGCCAATTCCTTTTCCAAATGACATTCTAGTGCTTTCTATCCTTCTGTTCAATGGTTTCAGTGAGTGTTGGTGTTTTCATTATGTACTCTTAGGGACTAATTTATTACACTTAAAGCTTTAATTTTTAAAATTTCTAGGTAATAATTTTTCATCCATTGATACAACCTAAATTCACAACCATTCATTGTCATAGGTAGGAGATTGTATTATTCTTCTCACCTACAGCTCCCATGTAATGTAAATCCGTGTTCTTTGCCTTGTAACTTCTTATGCCCTTCCAGGCAGCATGTACTGTTCTGTCACACTGTTGATCTGGCTAAATGATTGGCTTTGGCCAATGGAATGTGAATGGACATGATGTATGATACTTCTGAGCAGAAACTATAAACATATTTAGATGATTTAATTTGGCCTCTTGTATTCCTGTCTCTGCCATGAAAACAGCATTTCTAGACAAAGACAGCCCCTGTAGCTTTGTTTCTTTACTGGGATGTGAGGATATATAGAACAGACCTGAACAGACTTGGGAAGGGTCTATCTAGCTGAGCCACAGCCAACTGACAGACCCATGAACCAAGAATAAATGTTCGATGTTGAAGGCCACTGAAATTTGGGGGTGTTTGTTATCATAGCAAAAAATGCTTAATAGGCCATACCATGAAACAAAACAATACAAGATAAACAAACAAAAACACTAGTGATTCAAGTTTGTTTGTTGAAAGAATGGAGGGGCACCTGGGTGGCTCAGTAGGTTAAGCATCTGCCTTCAGCTCAGGTCATGATCCCAGGGTCCTGGGATGGAGCCCCATGTCGTCGGGTTCTCTGCTAAGCAGGGAACCTGCTTCCCCTTCTCCCTCTGCCTGCAGCTCCCCCTGCTTGTGCTCCTTCTCTCTGTCAAATAAATAAATAAAATCCTTAAAGGAAGGAAGGAAGGAAGGCAGGAAGGAAGGGAGGGAGGGAGGAAGGGAGGAAGAGAGAAAGGGAGAAAGGAAGGAGAATGGTAGTACCACAAAGTAGAGTAGAGATAAAAGAGTATGACACAGCTAGACAAAGCTTTGGGGTAAGTTTCAATGGTGTGTTCTGCTGCTTACTCACTTTGAACTTTGGATACTATATTAGTTTTCTTCTGTCACTTAAAAATTATCCCCAAACTTTTATGTTTGAAAGTTTTATGTTTAAAATAAATGTTTAATAAACATTTATTATGTCACAGTTTCTGTGGATCAAGAATGCCTTAGGTGGCTTCTCTGGCTCAAGGTCTGTCATGAGGCTGCCGTCAAGCTGTTCATCTGAGCTGTGGTCCCAGCCATAGGCTTGACTGGGGGTAAAGAGGGAGGATCTACTTCCAAATTCATATGGTGGTTGGCAGGCCTAGGTCCCCTGCCACATGGATATCCCCATGGGGTTGCTTTAACTACATGGCAACTGATTTCCATCAGGGCAAATGATTCAAAAGAAAGCAAGGCAGAGCACTCAAGATGGAAGCTGTGGTCTTTTATAATCTAATGTGCAAAGTGACAATCCATTAGTTGTGTCGTATTGTGTTCATGAGGAGTCAGTCAGTAGTCCAGTCTACTCACAAGGGGAGGGGAACCAGGAGGCAGGGATTGTCAAGAGCCATTTTATAGGCTGCACACCAATCAATAGCACTGGAGCCCTCTGATACTCAATTTCCAAACATGAAAAATGGATATAATTGTACCTACCCTGCCTACCTTGCAAAACTCTTGACAGGTCAAATGAGCAAAAATATGTAAAAGTGCTTTGTAAATTGTATAGTATGATACAAATGTAAGATGTTTTTGTTTGTCTGGGTCTTACAAGAGGCAGAAGTCCAGATGGTATTAAGGTGCAAGGATTTTATTAGGGGAAACATCTATAAAAAGAAATGAGGAGGAAAGCAGTGGGGGCGGGGGTTCTTGTCAGATCACAACTGATAATTAGTGGAGAAAGAAAGTGTTGTGTAGAAGCTTACTATGCTATCTACGGAAAGTTAGGCAAGGTTTTTTCAAACCAAAACAGCCTTTCAAAGACTCCCCATATCCCCCAGGACACGGTCTGCCTTGGTATCACTACTATACTCAGTCATGGGCTATGAGCAGCCCAGGGGAGGTTGAGCCTTGGCGCCAACATGGTGATGGCTTCAATCTCATCAATAAGGTTAACTGGGTTCCATTCTTGTTTTCTTTGTTTGAGTTCTATCTTGGTACCATTTCTAGTATTTTTACTTCTAGAAGAGAGGCCATCCTGAAAAGGCTGCCAGGGGCCCTACAGACAAATGTTTATCTGAATTTCCTCCCAATGCTCTTTCTCGATCTGTTGGAACACCCCCAACTCAGGCCATACGTCTTTGGGTCTGACTGCGGGACTGTACCACCACCTGTTAAATATCACCACACCCTCTGGACACCATGCTCTACCCACGAGACTGAACTTCCTCCTTACGCATGTATTTGGGTCTGTTCTTTCAGGGATCATCTCCATTCTAGGAGGTGGTTTTCATTATAGCTCTGGATCCCTCTCAGGCTATTCCATTGGCCTGTGGTTGTTAATCATAGTTGGAACCAGATTTCGTGGGTTTTAATTCTTACTCTGCCACTCTCCTCTTAAGTTCTATGACATCTGGTAAGTCACTTAAACTATGTCATTATAAAATGGGGATGATAACAGCACTTATCTTACAAAGTTTTTTTTTGCTTTGTTTTGTTTTGTAAAGTGCTAAGACAATGCCAGACACATAGAAAGTATTCTGTAAATGTTACCTATTATTATTTATTACCTCAAAGACTTCCCAATGTACAAACTAAAATACCCTATGCCATTTAGAGCCCTGCTGTGTTTTCTATTTGTGTCAATTCTGTTTCATATTAAGGATAAGGAAATAAATAATTATGGGAAGAGAGAGGGATGAGAAGAGAGAAAAAGAGAAAGAACACTTTCATGTGCTTCATATAACTTTTGAAAGCCTTATTAGTTCATTCCCAGGCTGACTGTGCTTACCTATTTAATCTATATTGGGCTCTAAGCCTCCATTGATTTAACTCCTCATCTACTTTGTCAACTTTTGTTGGTTGACTTCATTGGCTAACTGCTTCGTATGGTCTGGTTCTGGGTCTTGCTACCAGGCTTTGCCTCCTAATATCAAGTTCCTATTACCAGGTTCTGTATCTGAACTAAGCTTCAATCCTAGTCAGAGAGATTGGGGAGGCAGGGATTAGGACACAGCCAGCATTCATTTTTAGCTGTTTTTGTGCAAACTTTCCCTTCCACCTCTGCTTCCACAATAGGTTTTATTTGCTTTTTACTATCTGAAATAGGATCATCAATAAGAAAAAACAGTGTAGAATTTGTTCTAGAAAAGATGGACGTGCTTTTGCTGGTCTAATTTGTTACCCTCCCACCTTCCCTCCATTCCTTCCTTCCTTCCTTTCTTTCCTTTTTTATTTTATTATTTTTCTTTTCATTATACCTGTTCCCATAGGAATTGTATTTAGGTTTCAGTATTGTATTTAGGTTTCAAGAACAGTGAATGGAGAGGTTTAATTAAAAACACTTTCAGAAACAGCCTTGTAGCTTAGAACTTCCACAGCCTCCTTCTCCTGCACAGTTGTGCTCTCCCCTCTGCTCCTTTTATCACTTCATTATCTCAAGCCAAATGTTGATTTGGTCAATTTCCTGTTTGAGTGTAAGCCAATTCCTTGAAGTTATTTCAGTATTGTGGTTCTTAAAACACAAGGTTTTCCTGTTATATTTCCACCATTTTAACACTTCATCTATTGTTTCTTTTTTTCTTAATGACAAGCACCAATGGATATTTTCAAGTCTACCACTTAATAACTCCATGTGTTTTTGATACCCTAAACTCCACTGGTCTGTGTTGACAGTGACTAATCCTCAGAACTGTTAAAACAGTCTTGTGCAAATAGAGGTACATCAGAGGAATTTTTTATATGAAAACTTTATTTAGGGAGCCACTTTCTTTCCTGTATTTGCTTATTCAAACTTTCCATTTCAACTTGTTTTGAAATACTGTCAAACTACATAAATCAGAGTTTCCTTTTTCAATTTCATTAATATAGCCTGATAAAATGCAACCAAAATTCTTGATTAAACGTTCTTCAAAAGTGGTTATCCTTGACAAAGACAAACAAAAACACCTAAACCTTTTGTCAATTTCAGAGCTATAAAGAAAGGTCACTCTGTTTACTCGCCTTACTTTATGTCTGGGGACAACTAGGGGTCATAGAGGTTATGCTATTTGTCCAAAATTGTCCTTTTAGTTAGTTGAGAAAATGATATTTTCCTTCCAGTAGGTTAACTCCCTCAAGTTAAAGCATGACGATGTCTTTACTGGTCTTTGTAATTCTTTTCTTTACTGGTTTGTTTTCAAATTCAGTAACTATAAGTTAGTTTTTAAAATCAGATATATTTAAATATAATTTCCTATGCTGTAAAGTTAATGAATTTTAAGCGTATACTTTGGAAAGTTTTGACCAATTAATATAGTCATATAACCACTACCATAACTGAGATATAATTCTCAAATTCCCCTCATGCCCCTTGCATTAATGGCCTGACTCATGGTGGTACCTTTTTTTTTTTTCTTTCACTATAGTTTTGCCTTTTCTGAAATTTCAGAGAAATGGTATCTTACAGCATATAGTTTTTTATATGCCTGGTTTTTTTCAGCCATGTTTTATACATTTGTAGTTTGTTCCTTTTCGTTACTTAATAACATCCCATCGTATAAATATAATTTGTTTATCTATTCACCAGCTGATGAACCTGGTTGTTTCCAGTTTCTGGTCACTATGAATAAAGCTGTTATAAATATTCATATTCAAGTTTTTGTGCAATCATATGTTTCCAATTCTCTTCAGGAAAAACTTAGATGTGGGATTATCGGTTTGTACATTAAGTATATACTTAACTTTATAAGCAACTGCCTTTTGATTGTACCATTTTACCTTCTCACCAACTATGTGTGAAAATTCCAGTTGCTCTGCATTTCTGCGAACACTTAATATGGTCAGTCATTGTCAGTTGAGTCATTTTAATTGGTATGCAGTGGTATCTCAGTGTGGTTTTAACTTCCCTTATAAATAATAACATTGAGTATCTTTCATGTGCTTCTTTTTCATCAGCATATTTTCCTTAGCAGGAATGTTTATGCAAATCTATTCTTTATTTTCAAAAAATGGGTTGTTTGTCTTCTTATTAAGATTGAAATTATATTATTGTAGGTGACAGATGGTAGCTATGTTGTGGTGAGCACAGGGTAATGTGCCAACTTGTCAAATTGCTATGTTGTACACCTGAAACTAATGTAACACTGTGCGTCAACTATACTTCAATTTAAAAAGAAAGAATTCTTCGTGTACTCTGCCCATTAGTTTCTTCAACAGACATATAATTTTTAAAAATTTTCTCCCAGCTGCAACTTAACCTTTCAGTTTTTTAACAATATCTTTCAAAGAACAAAGATTTTAATTGATGAAATCCAATGTATCAAATTTTCCTTTATGGCTTGTGATTATTGTGTCCCGCCTAAGACATCTTGTCTAACTTAAGATCTGAAAAACTCTCCCCTATGTTTGTAGTTTTAGGTTTTGCCTCTACGCTTATGATCCACTTTGAATTAACTTTTGTGTGTGGTTTGGAGTCCATTTTGAATCTTCGGTCCTCTCATCACAGCACTGCCCTCTGCTGATTCTGTTACTTGCTTCATGTGCTGCTTAAACCAGCCTCTTCTGATGATGCTACTTTCAGGTCCCCAGACACCTCATACCTAGATTCCTGAAGTCTGCCCCTAGGTGGTTTCTTCATGTGATTATTCCCCTTCAAAAAGTTTATCCTGATCATAAAACTTCACTCTACACCTAAGTGTTTGTTCCCCAATACCTGCTTGTTACAGAGCTTAGGAAGTACCCACAGCCAATGCCATTTAGTGAAAATACAAGAAGACCCTAGTTGAAAAAAAAAAAAAATTATAGGATAAATGTCTTTTTAGTTAAAGTTGACTAGAGCCCAAAGAAGGTTTAAAATATGTCCTTCTTCTTCCATTCAGGGAAAATGCTATTATCTCAAATAGAAGATACTCTTAGAGATGCACTGACTTAAATCTCATTTATGAAAGCTAAATCTTTGGGGATCCTATTCATCCTTGTCCCCTTCATCTTGTTCAATATCCATAGCCTATCAGTGAGGGTTCAAACTAGAAGTGGGAGTACTCCTTATAGAGACTTGGCGGTTTTGTAATATACAGCTAAATCTCTCGTTATCAGAAGTAGGAAGGGAGACAGAGCAGCTCCATCCCCAGAGGGTGAGAAGGGAATCTACACCCAAGCATACATCCCTGTACTTTTAAAATACATTAGTTTTATAAGATGCATTTTCACTTGAGGAGGAGTCCATGAAACCATAGCAGATGTCCCATAGTTGGCCGCCTTTTGGATAAAGTGGTTCTAACTTTACTCCTTTCCCAACTTTGGTTGCTATCACTCAAGCAGTTTCTCGTGGAGAAGTGGAGTCAGCCATGGTCATCACCACAGTGGATTGTAGTGAGAGAGGAAGCCACCACATAAAAGCCAGCAGGAAGCAACTCATCCACCTGACAGGTGCTTATCAACCACTTACCCAAGGAGCCCCCCCCCCCCCCCCCCGCCTAGCGGCACCAAAACAATTGCTGACTTTCAGACATGTGAGATGGGTGGCTCACTTGGTTCAAGATTGTTTTCTGAAGCAAATTAGGACAATCTCATGATTTCTTTTCATGTCTACCACACCTCTCAGAACCAAGAGAACTGTGATAGAAGCAGGTATTCTGTGTACCTTGAAAAGACTTTCCATCACTGGATTCTCAAATCTTAAGGTTATCTGCTTGGACAGACAGAATACTACTGTAAAGCAGGTTTGAAGATTATATTTAAACAAATAAAAAAAAAACCCTGATTCAATATGAAGAATTATAAATCTACATATATCTATTTATAGAAACAAAATTATATTAAGTGAACATACCTGGAGCAGCCTCAAAAGATCTTGTTTTCTTTTAAGGAACAAGACATTGGAACACAGACATTGGAACACAGGGATCATGTTCTTTTATGTTCTTCTCTGACCATCATTTCCAAGCACTTTGAAAGTATTCAATAAATATTACTAATCTCCCCTGAGGTACACAGATCATAAACACAGACTGTTACTTAACCTGGAGAAAATGAAGAATAAATAATCCTAAAGCTTTGATACTCATACATTGTTATTTTTCTGTCTCTATAGCTGAATTACTTATACCCAGGTAATTCTATGTAAAATTAGTAGACACTCCTACAACATGACATTATAACCAATTTCCTTCCAGCGAACCTGAGCATGAGCCTCTAGAGCTGAGTGAAGACGAAAATCTTGCCATTTGAATGCCTGGGACTTAATATTTTTATACGAACTGGCCACTAGCTAATATAATTATCTAAGGTAAAATTGTATTTCTTCTTTCACATTAGTTTTATTGTGAGCAAAGGGAAAAAGAACATTATTCTAAATTTGTCAGAACTTTGTCTTTTAAAAATAAAGAATAAAACCATGTCAGAGTGAAATTTTGTGATTCAGTGAAAATAATGTAATCAGATGTATGTGTTTGTGTGTGTGTGTGCATATAAAATCACCACCAAAAAACAACAACAACAACAACAAAAAACACTGAAGGGTCAATCAGTTAACATTAACGTACTTGAATGCTGAAATTTAGTAGAGCATGGATTAATTAAATTGACATAGCATCTCCAGAGTTTGTTAGTATGATTATTCTAAGTTAGGCTGCAAAAAGACAGAGGGATTAATTAAGCCTTATATTGGATAAGATTAGAGCACAAATTAAAAGGCTCCTAACTGTAAGTCCATAAGGAGCACTTACTAGTTGAAGGTCACGCTGCTGGTCACACGGCTCGATTACTCACTTTAAACTGTAAACTAACTAGACTACGGTGAGTCAGGCTTGTTTCCTTTCTCTTCTCTTCTGGCCTCCCTGGGGGGCTTCTCAATTCAAAGAAACTCCAGGAGGAACAGGCCACTTACTGTGAATAATCCGAAACAATCTATAAATTCAAAAGCAGTTGAAATTCCTAGAAGAGATTGAATGTTATAAGAATAAACGGGTTAGTATTTTAAAAGACAGAACTGCCCTTGTTTAATATCAAGGGAGTGTTAGCGGGACACAGGTTTTACAGTAACTTTCATTATTTATGTAGCAGGCTGTATCACTCTACACTTCAGGAAATGGAGTCCATGCACTCAGTCCAAGCAAATTTTAAAACAGAGGGGTTCTTTTTCTTTCTTTCTCTCTGTCTCTCTCTCTCTCTTTTTTTTAACATAACAATAGCAACATCTGTAATTAGTAGTTATCTACTTCTGCCACAGTAAGACCAAGTACATGGAACTCTTACTTAGAAACATTTAGACAAATTCAATCTATTGCTCTAAGAGGGAAAGATTACATGAATTTGGACAAATTCAAAAGCAGAAACTTTGTAATTTATCAGAAATGAGAATGCTACAGGGAAAGAAAAAGGAATTGTTTTTACACTAGACTATTCTAACTTAAATACTTGGTTCCAAAAATATCACTTTTTTTAAATGGAGACAATACCCTTCTGAACCTCAAATCTATTTCCAATAGTAAAGAAAGACAGTTATATGTTTGGAATATCTTACTTTCTTTTTTTTTTTTTTTTTTAAGATTTTATTTGTTTATTTGACAGAGAGAGATCACAAGTACGTAGAAAAGCAAGCAGAGAGCTGATGTAGGGCTCAATCCCAGGACCCTGAGATCATGACCTGAGCCCAAGACAAAGGCTTAACCCGCTGAGCCATCCAGGTGCCCCCTGGAACATCTTTCAAATGACTTTGACTTCCAAGAACACCATCAAAGTTTTAGCTTCACAAGGATTAACATCTTCGGGTATTCATCACCAGAAGAGAGAAAGGAGAGGGAAATGCCAAATTCTGTATTTATTTTTAAGTTTGTACAATGTAAGTACTATTCCTCAAGGCAACAGAAAAAGTTACATAGAAGTGGAAGCCAAATCAGGGAAATATGTCAAATTTAATTCATTTCACTTCTAATGTATATTAAGATTTTACTTTGTATAAAATATCACTAGTGGAAAGGCAAGCAAAATATAATTCCTATTCTAATAGAGCTTACAGTATCACTGGAAGTATATAAATGTTAAGGATAAATCAAAATGTTAATTTTATAGGGATAGGTACAAGGCATTTAATAATATAAAAGAGATTTCCCATTTAATTAGAGGTATCAGAAAATGTTTTAAGAACTAATAATTAATTTAAAGGATACATACATCCAACATGCAAATGTAACAAAAGGAGCATGGGCAAAAGGAGAAAAGCCAATGACCAATGGGAAAAATTCTGTTCAGAAACAGAGTTGGGTCCAATTTGGTTGCCAGAAGGATAAGAAGGAGGGAAAAAAACATGGGCAAAAATTTGCAAAAGTAGTTTGAGACCAAATCTACTTTTGAAGGTCATTCCACAGAGTTTTTCTTAACTTTATATATCATTAGGAGATTGTGTTCTGAACAATTGCATGGAGAACCACTGTCTATTAATGAAATTTAGTTGAATTAAGGATTTGCCATACTGCATAGTATGAATACGGTAAGGTAGAGATTAACCAGAAATGCTGGTTAGTTGTCTATTAATGAAATTTAGTTGAATTGAGGATTTGCCATACTGCATAGTATTAATACGGTAAGGTAAAGATTAACCAGAAATGCTATTAAAAGAAAGAGAAAATAAATTTAATATGCACTTATTATCAAAAAGGGCTATAACAAGTATTATCTAACAAACATAATGTTAGCAGTTAATCTTCAATGTACTGGAGATAAATAAATAAAACTGTGAAGCAGGTTAATTTATTTAGTGATATAGCCTTACTGTCTACAATTATTGTCTGGTAGCATAGCAGGGGCCCATGTTATGTAGAACTCTTTTATGGGAATTACTGAAGCTATTGCATGGCTAGACTGATGCCTAGGGCCACTTCATAAAACACAGTAACATACTTCTGCTTTAATAATCCTTGCTGTGTGAAAAGAATGCAGTGCTGTGGTCTCTGGTGAACAGGTTGTGGGGAAAATCCTTATACTGGGTACTTGTGCAAGTGGAGTTTTCTCTTATTCAGGCAAGAATAGAACCTGTTAGACTTCCTAATTTTTATAATACAAGATTAACTTTACTACTTGCTTATGTGCGATCCAAAGGATCTGTTGCAGATCAGCAATGAAGGTACCATTACTCCAAGTTCTTGCTAGAGAAAATACCTTGACTGTTTTACCCTGTGCCTATCAAAGCCTGGCAGAAGAAATTGCTTTTAGGTATATTGGCTTGGGGAATGATCTATCAACTTACTCCTTTAGGGATTCCAAAAATTTCAGAGTTCAAAGTACCAGCAGAGACTGTGTATTTAGACCACATCACTTTTGCCCTCAACAGAATGATCTACATTCTAGGTTCATTCTTGGTGTGGTACATTCTATGGGTTTTGACTAATGACATGTATCTACCATTATAGTATCATGCAGAATAGTTTCACTAGCCTAAAAATCCTCTGTGTTCTGCCTCTTTATCCTTCCCTCCCTCTAACTCATGGCAACCTCTGATCTTTTTACTATCTCCATTTTGCTTTTTCCAGAATGTTACTTAGTTGAAATTTTACAGCATGTAACCTTTTCAGATTGGCTTCTTTCACTTAGTATTTGCATTTAAGCTTCCTCCCTATCTTTTCATGGCTTGATAATCATTTCAGCGCATACCACGGTTTATTTATCTACTCACCTACTGAAGGGTATCTTGGTTGCTTCCAAGTTTTGGCAATTATGAATAAAGATGTTATAAACATCTGCATTCTTAGTTTTGTGTGAACACAAATTTTCAATTCCACTGGGCAAATACCAAGGAACATGACTGCTGGAGCACATAAGAGCATACTTAGTTTTGTGAAAAACTGCCAAACTGTCTTCCAAAGTGGCTGTACTTTTTGGCATTCATATTTGCAATGAATGAAAGTTTCCCTTGTTTCACATCCTTACCAGAACTGGGTCTTCTCAGCGTTCTGGATTTTGGCCATTCTAATGGATATGTAGTTGTAGTAGTATCTCATTGTTTTAATTTCCCTGAACACATAAGAAGTGGAACATCTCTTCATATGCTTATTTGCCATCTGTATATCTTCTTTGGTGAGATGTCAGTTAAGACCTTTGACCCTTTTTTAAATTGGATTGTTAGTTTTCCTGCTGTAGTTTTAAGAGTTCTTTGTATGTTTTAGGTAACAGTCCTTTATCAGATATGACTTTTGCAAATGTTTTTCTCCCAGTCTGTGGCTTGTCTTTTCTCTTGACAGTGTGTTTCACAGAGCACAAGTTTTTAATTTTAATAAGTCCAGGTTCTCAATTATTTCTCCCACAGATTGTGCCTTTGGTGTTTTTTAAAAAGTCATTGCCATATCCAAATAGAAATGGTTATCTAGATTTTTTTCCCCTGCATTATCTTCCAGGAGTTTTTGTAGTTCTCCATTTTACATTAGGTCTATGATCCATTCTGAGTTAATTTTTGTGAAAGATGTAGGGTCTGTGGCTAGATCAATTGTTGTATGTGGATAGCCAGTTGTTCCTGCAACATTTGTTGAAAAAAGTATTTTTCCCATTGTATTATCTTTGCTCCTTTGTCAAATATCATTTAGTTATATGTATGTGAGTCCAATTCTGGACTCTTAGTTCTCTTCCATTAATCTAATTTTTTTTTAAAGATTTTATTTATTTATTTGACAGACAGAGATCACAAGTAGGCAGAGAGGCAGGCAGAGAGAGAGAGGGGGAAGCAGGCTCCCCACTGAGCAGAGAGCCCGATGCGGGGCTCCATCCCAGGACCCTGGGATCATGACCCGAGCAGAAGGCAGAGGCTTTAACCCACTGAGCCACCCAGGCGCCCCACCATTAATCTAATTTTTTATTCTTTCACTAATTACACTGTTTTGATTACTGTAGCTATGTACTAAATCTTGAAGTTGGGTAGTGTTAGTCTTCTAACTTTGTTCTTCTAGTTCAACATTGAGTTAGCTATTCTGGGTCATTTGCCTCTCCATTTAAACTTCAGAATCAGTTTGTCCCTAGTCTTAAAATAACTTGCTGGGATTTTAATTGGGATTGTGTTAAAGTGATAGATCAAGTTGGGGATAAATACTATCTTGATAATATTGAGTCTTCCTACCCATAAACATGGAAAAATCTCTCCAGTTAATAAGTTCTTCACATAGAACTCATACTTCACACTCTTCACACTCTTAAAACTTCAGTTTCATAGCTTTCCTCACAGAGATCTTTACATAATCTGTCAGATTTATATGTAAGTCTTGTAAATGATAGTCTTGTAAATTATATGTAAACGATACCATGTTTTTAATTTCAAATTCCACTTACTTGTGCTATTATATAGAAAAGCAACTGACAAAAAAGAAAAGAAAAGAAAAGAAAAGAAAAGAAAAGAAAAGCAACTGACTTTTGTATATTAACCTTGATGTTGCAAAGCTGCCATATTTGTTTATTGGTTACAGGAGTTTTTTGTCAATTCTTCAGATTTTTCTCCATAGACACTAATGTCATTTGCAAACAGATACAGTTCTATTTCTTCCTTTCCAACCTGTGTATCTTTAGTTATATATATTCTACCTAACTGTATATTACATCTCTGTATATCATACCTAAATCTAACTGGGGGTTGTGCACTAGGGCCTGCCATACTGTTAAAGATCTGAGAAGATTCTAGCACCCTTTAAGTGAAGAATGAGGAGGATCAAGGTAAATCTGTTTGTCCTGTGCATTGGCAAAGAGCATGTCTTGGTAACTCTACATTTCTGAGAAATAATATATAATGGGTGGGAGTGGGAAGAAAACTAGTAAGGAGATTATATAGTAATTAATTCTTGAGGCATTGTTATAAATCACTTAATTTATCATCTTCATAAGTTACCCCCATTCTCTTTGTTTTTGTTGGGAAAAAGGCAAAATGAATTATGGATGGCAGTATGATGTCATTCATCACTTCATTAACTCCTGATGCAATTTGCTATATCAACAGAATTTATTTTTAGGAAGATGAAATTTGGTATTTAGCCAAAGGATGCCTCTTAATTTGGATTTACTCACTTGTTTGATGCTTAACCTTTCATGAATATATCAGGAAGCACATTTCCCACAGCACATATCCCAGAAGAACAGCTTCCTCTAGTATAACTGTCTATAGATCTGTCTGCATTAACTCAAAAAAGCACTCTGCTCACAGGTATCCAAAATGAGGTTCTATCATATATAAATAGTGAGCTAAATGTTTAAAAGCCCATCATCCAAGTGATATCAATATTTCCCAGCTAAGTGCCCTTTTCTGCATTGTACGCAACATTGATCAAAGCATTTTTTTTTTCTTCTTAACAACAACAACAAAAAACACTTGGAAGTATGAAAATTTAGATAGGATTCTCTGACATTAGATGCTGTACATTATGTTCTCTTCCCAAGAGATATATCAACTTTCTACTAGCATATATACATAGAACAATGTTTTAAAACAATTCCATTTCATATTTGGTATGTATATTATACCTATTTAAAGCAAACATGTGAATTTATTCTTAGCCAAATGAAGAAATTCTCATAACCTTAATCAATTCATTCCGGATGCAATTTTAGAGAAACATATGGACTTTCTCAAAATCCTATATCTGCAAGGTCAAGGAAATCTAGGTCAGACACCATCGTTGCTGATGTAGTTGCATTTTGTGTTAAAATATACCACTGCTCTACAGTTTCTTGCCACCACTCCCTACCTTTTCCATGTATATCCATTCTCTTCCATGCTCTCCCTCCCTGTGCACCCACGGCTCACTCCTCAATTTTTTCTTCATGTATCTTCTTTTTCTGTTTTGTTTTTGCTTATTTGTTTTGTTTGTTTGCTCTACTCTTTCCAATGTATGCACATGCATGTGGCAAAGCATATATATTTGTGTGTTGATATATGTATATATGTATATGTCCATCTGTAAATCTTTGTCAATTAAAAAAATGCATGCATGTGTGTGGTTTGCTATGAGGATATAGTACATAGATATTGGGCTATGTAGGGATATTTGGGGACCAGCAAAATTATAAATATTATCTGAATCCATGATGCATTTAAAATGTATAATATGATGGAATAAGTTATCTTGGAGTTCTCTTCCTCTCCATTGTCTTTTAAAGCAGAGTGTAAGGAATCTCCTTATGTGCCAAATTAGGCAAAATATTGATATTAAGACTACTTTTTCATGGCTTCATATAGGAGTATATAGTCTCCTATTCACTTTGAGAAAAATATCAGTGATCAAACATACAATCTATTTATTATTAAATGATTAATTCACTTAGATGTTCCCACTTACTTGACACACAATCAGATTTGAGAGACTATATTGGTGATGTTATTTCTCAAAAGTTTAAAACTCTTTAGGTGGAGGAATTATTAGTAGATGGTTTTGCTATGCTTTCAAAAAAAACTTCTATTTGCCACTGAAAATCCTTCTAGTAATACAAATGATCTTAAGGTAAGTGATAAATGTTTTTCTGGATCTTATTAAAAAGCTGTTAATAAAGAGTATGTAGGAGTCATTAAGTTACTTTAAAGTATAAATAATTTCTTTAAGATTTTATGTAACCGCTACACCCAACACCGGGCTTTACATGACTTGCCAAAATCATGACCCCATCATCAAGAGTCACATGCTGTACTGACTGAGCCAGACAGGAACCCCTAAATAATTTTTTAAAGAATACTTTTAATGCCATGTAAGAAAGGATAAAATTTCAGTGATTATTACAAACATTGGTTAATAAAGAACACAAAAGGTATAGCAGAATTTGTTACAGTACTTAAAAAACTGATCTACGAATTCGCAATGAAGAGACAATGTCAAGAATAGGTAAGAATAAAAAGAATAGGTAGGAAACTTTTAAGAAAGGGAAAAAATTAATGCTGGGAATTTGTCATGTTATGTATCAACGTGAAATTTTAAAATAGAGAAATTTAAGTAGTGTATCTTAGACAAAGAGATAAATACTTAGAGATAAATTCTTCTTAATAGAATAGAGAAGTCAGAAAGAAATGCCCATATATAAACATTTAGAAATGGGCGCATTAGGAATCAGGAGAAAATACACCATAATTAATAAATAGCATTTAGAAATTGGAAATTTATATAAAAATTAAGTTAGATTTTCAAAATAATAAAATACATGAAAATAAATTACAAATGGATTAAACAAAAAAGGAAAATAATAGAATGTGCAGGAGAAATTTTTTTATAATATTGGTGTAATGAGGGTTTTATAAAGCAAAACCTAAATCCAGAAGTCATAAAAACTAACAGATTTGATTGCATAAAAATGTTAAATTTTTTTATGCCCCAACATCATACTTGAAGGAAAAAAAGAGAAACGACAGTGAAGGAAAACATGATAGAACTATATAATTCATGAAAGGTAAAAGTCTACAACCAATAGTAAAAGGACAGGTAGGTAGAAAAATGAGGAAAGAAAACATGTAAACAAGTCACATTTGTGGGTGTGCATGCGTATGTATATATAATGAGAAAAATATGTACCTACATAATTTATAAAATAAATTACAATGCATAATTATGCAAATTCAAGTAAGTATATGTAAGATTTCATATATATATGTAAAAATCTCAAAGTGTCATAAATTTTTAAGAATTATATTACTTAGTATTGATAAGACAGAAATGGACACTAGCATACATATATGCTAGGTAAATTGGTACAGCATTTTGCATAGATCTTTGGTGGTATTTTGAAATCTAAATACTCCACTTTAAGAATCTATCCTATAGAAATAAATAAATATGTATGCAGATGTGAATGTGCAAAGATGTTCATTTCAGCATAGCTTATAGCAGTGAAAAACAACAAGCCATATAAGTAATCATATCCAGAGAAATGATTAGGAAAATTACAGTACACTTATAATACAGAATACAATGTATCAGAAAGGATGAAAATAAATATACTCTGATACTTAGCAATCTTTTAGACTTATTAGTAAGTGAGAAAATAAAATTATAGAATGATATAATCACATTTATGAGCAAAACAGTCTTTACTTAAATGTATGTACAAACATATATGTGTACATATATGTAAATAAATACCATAAAAAGGGTCTATACCACACTGGTAATAGAATTTCCATCTTGTGAAGGGAAGTGAGAAATGGGGCTGGGGGAAGAATAGGATAATTTGGAACAGAAGTGATGGAGATCTTTGAGTTTCAGTTTAAATACTTTTGTGTATTTCAACTTTTTTCAATATGCATATATTTTTCATTACTCATTTATGCTTAAAACAATATATTTTGTTGCCAAAATTTAAAATCTGATGTATAGTCTTATCATTATCATGTTTTATCAATTGCTTAATTTCTGACCTGTACTGGAAAAATTGTGCTCACTTTGAAGTTTAGTTTAAATGCCAAAACGGTTTTCCAAATTGTCCATTTCCTGGGAAGATGGCAAAGTAGGAGGACCCTAAGATCACTTTGTCCATAGGATACAACTCAATAACACCCACATAGGTATAAATAACCCAGAAAATGACCTGAAGACTAGCAGAACAGGCTTCACAGCTAAATGTAGAGAAGAGGCTATATTGAAGGGTAGGAGGGGCAGAGACGTGGTCTGGAGCTAAACAGACCTGCAGAACTGTCCATAGGAGGAATAGTGACTCCATGGAAACAGAGAGAGGAGAGGAGCAAATCTCTATGGCAGGCAACCCAGGCATGACGAACCCACCGGCGGCGGTCGGGAATGGTGTGTGTGTGGGGGTAAGTGCTGGGAGTGGTAGGGAGATGAATCCCCATAATGTGGGGCTTTGAAAATTAGAGGGCTTGACTTTTGTAAGTTCTTACAATCAGTGGGATTTGATACCTGAACGTTTAAAAATCAGCAGGCTCTTGAGAGATTCAGGAGGCAGAGAGGAAATGGAGATAGCACAGTAAACAGCCCCTGCAAATAAAGCATAGAAGTGGCAGTTTGAAAAATGCTTAGGGTATACCAAAGGAAGATTTTTTTTCTAATCTCAGAGTGTGTGCCAGAGGGGCAGGGATGATTGGGAGACTTCTTTAGGAGTAATGAAACTAATGGGTGCTATCTCCCTCCCCGACCCTCCAGCTTAGACACACAGACACCCAGAGGAACCAGTGCATTGTCAACATGTTCTACTTTACTTGCTAATCGTGTGCCCTCCCCTGTGTTCCCTTGGAGAATTGACTCCTCCAATAATGCTCATGGAAGGAGCCCATCCAAAGTGGTGTTACAAGACTGGCAATGTGCAAGCAGCCCTAGTAGGGCCAACACTACTTCAAAGTGATTTCTGCCCTGAGAAGAGGGGAAGATAACTACATATACCATTCCTACTGAGACCGTAGCATCGGGCATGAGGCAGACATCTGGTCTTGCCGCAGGCTCTGACCACCAATGAAAACTTCTCATAGGACAACACAGGAAAAGTGCCCTGCAGTTCTGTGCTACTATATCTCTGGAAAAGGCCTGTCTGACTCAATCCAAACTCAAGGTGGCCTCAGACTGGCCTACTAACAATACATGGCCTAAACCCTGCCCACAATAGACAAAGAGTGCTATTGCAGATAACTGGACTAAAGGCAAAAGTGGTTTAGGGTGCATTCAAGACACACAGGAGATACCTCTGAAGCACCAGATTCTGGTGAACAGGGATATTGCACTATAGGACACTACAAGACCTCTTCTTTGTAAGGCCACTATTTTTAAGGTGGGGGTGCATATGGCATCTGGGTGGCTCAGTGGGTTAAAGCCTCTGCCTTCGGCTCAGGTCATGATCTCAGGGTCCTGGAATTGAGCCCCACATCAGGCTCTCTGCTCAGCGGGGAGCCTGCTTCCTCCTCTCTCTCTCTGCCTCCCTCTCTGCCTACTTGAGATCTCTGTCTGTCAAATAAATAAATAAAATCTTTAAAAAAAAAAAAAAGAGCAGGGGACATACCTGAATTTCCTAACCCACAGAAGCAGATGCAGAGAGTTAGACAAAGTGAGGAGACAGAGGAATATAATAACCCAAATTAAAGAACAGGAAAAATCACTGCAAGAGACCTAAATGCAACAGAGATCAGTACTATGCCTGAGAGAGAATTTAAAGTGATGGTCATAAAAATACTTGAGGACTGGAGAAGAGACTGGAGGACCTCAGTGAGATCCTCAACAAAGAATGAGAAAACATATAAACTAATTAGAGATGAAGAACTAAGTAACTGGAATTAAAAAAATGCACTAAATGGAATAAATAGTAAACTAGAGGAAGGAGAGAAGCAAGTCAGAGATCTAGAGGACAGAGTAATGGAAAGCAATCCAGCTGAACAGGAGAGAGAGAAAAAATAATAGAAAATGAAAATAGACTTAGGGAACTCAGGGACAGCATCAAGAGTAAAAACATCCGCATTTATAGGGACCACAGAAAGAAAAAAGAGAGAGAACAGGGGGCACTGAAGCTATTTGAAGAAATAATAGCTGAAAACTTCCCAAATCTGGGGCAGGACACAGAAATCCAGATCCAGGAGATACAAAGAGCCCCCCAAAAAATCAACATAAGGAGGTCTACACGAAGATATGCAGTAATGAAAATGGCAAAAAGTAGTGATAAGGAGAATTTTAAAAGCAGCAAGAAAAAAAGAAAACTGTTACATACAAGGGAAACTGCAAAAGACTATATGCTGATTTTTCAGCAGAAACTTTGAAAGTCAGAAGAGTGTGGCTCATTCAAAGTGCTGAAAGAGAAATACCTGCAGCCAACAATACTTTATTCAGCAAAGCTATCATTCAAAATAGAAGGAGAGCTATAGTTTTCCAGAAAAACAAAAGTTTAAGGAATTCATGACCACTAAACCAGCCCTCTATTAAGGGGGACTGTGAGTGGAAAGTAAAGGCCATAAGTAGGAGTGAAAAAAGTAGGAAATACAAAAGCATTAAAAATAAGTATAAGCATAAAAGATTGGCTGAAGTATTCACAAAATAAAAGGATGTCACGTATGATACCATATACCTAAGATGTCAGGGAGTAAGGAGTAAAAAATGAATTCAAATGTTAACGACCATCAACTTAAAAAAGACTGCTTTCTGCATAAGATGTTATACACAAGCTTAATGGTAATCCAAAAATCAAACAATGGATGTGTAAAAAATAAACAGAAAGGAATCCAGGAATATCATTAAACAAATCAAACAAACCATGAAAGAGGAGAGCAACAGAGGAAAGGAACAGAAAAGAACTACAAAATCAACTGTAAATTGAGCAATACAGTGACAATAAGTACATAGATATCAATAATACTTTGAATGTAAATAGACAAAACATTCCAATCAAAAGACATGGGATGACAGAATGGATAAAAAAGCAAGACCCATCTATATGCTGTTTACAAGAGACTCATTTCAGACCTAAGGACACTTGCAGGTTGAAAGTAAAGAGAGGGAGAAACATTTATCATGCAAATGGATGTGAAAAGAAAACTAAGGTAGCAGTATTTATATTGGACAAAATAGACTTTAAAACAAAGACTATAACAAGAGACAAAGAAGCACACTACATAATCATAAAGGGAACAATCCAACAAGAAGATATAACAAAGGTAATGTATGCATCCAATATAGGAGCATCCAAATAAATAAAGCAGCTAATAACAAACATAAAGGAAGTAACTGATCATAATAATAATAATAGTAGGGTCTTACACCTTACTTATATCAATCGATAGATCATCCAGACAGAAAGTTAACAATAACAAAGTGGCTTTGAATGACACATTGGACCAGATGGATGTAACAGATATATTCACATTTCCTCTTAAAACAGCAGAATACACTTTCTTTCAAGTGTATGTGGAACATTCTCCAGAACAGATCACATATTAGGCCACAAAACAAGTCTCAACAATTAAAAAAGATTGAAGTCACACAATACATTTTTTCTGACCATAATGCTATGAAACTAAAAATCAACAAGTAATAATCTAGAAAGAACACAAATATAAGGAGGTTAAATAACATACTACTAAGCAATGAATGGCCAACCAAGAAATCAAAAAGGAAATAAAGAATATTTGGAGATAAATGAAAATGAAAACAAAATGGTCCAAAATATTGGTGATACAGCAAAAGATTCCTAAGAAGGAAGTTTATAGCAATACAGGCCTGCCTCAGGAAGCAAGAAAAATCTCAAATAAACGACTTAAACTTACACCTTAAAGGAGCTAGAAAAAGAAGAACAAACAAAACCCAAATTATTAATGAAATAATAAAGATTAGAGCAGAAATCAAGGAAGAAGAAGTTAAAAAAACCTGAACGTATCAATAAAAGCAGGAGCTGGTTCTGTGAAAAGATCAAAACAAAATTGATAAACCTTTAGCCACACTCATCCAGAGAAGGACAGAGAGGACTCAAATGAACAAATTCAGAAATGAAAAAGGAGAAATTAAAACAAATACCACAGAGGCATAAAAATTATAAGAGAATACTATGAAAAATTGTATGCCAATAAATTGAACACCTAGAAGAAATGGGTAAATTCCTAGAAACATGTAACCTCCCAAAACTAAATCAGGAAGAACTAGAAAATTTGAACACTGATTTCCAGCAATGTAATTGAGTCAGTAATCAAAAAATCCCAACAAACAGAAGTCCAGGACCAATGGCTTCACAGATAAATTCTACCAAACCATTTAAAGAAGAGTTAAGGTCTATTCTTCTCAAACTATACAAAAAAATACAATAACAGAGAAATCTTCCAAATTCATTCTATGAGGCCAGCATTGCCCTGATACCAAAACCAGATAGACACTTCAAGAAAAGAGAACAAACAGGCCAATATGTCTGATGAACATAGATGCAAAAATCCGTAAACAAAATCTTGCAAACCAAATCCAACAATACATTTAAAAAATCATTCAACATGATCAAGTGGGATTTATTCCTAGGGTGCAAGGGGGGTCAATATATGCAAATCACTCAAAGTGAAACATTACATCAACAAAAGAAAGGATTAAAAACCTTATGATCATTTCAATAGATGCAGAAAAGGCATTTGACAAAGTACAGCCTACATTCATGATAAAAAACCTTAACAAAGTAGGCTTTGAGGGAACCTCAACATAGTAAAGACCATATATGCAAAACCGACAACGATCATCATACTCAATAGTGAAAAAACTATGAGCTTTCCTCCTAAGATCAGAACAAGACATGGATGTCCACTTTCACTTCTATTCAACAGAGTACCAGAAGTCCTACCCACAGCCAACAGATGAGAAAAAGAAAGAAAAGGCAAGTTGGTAAGGAAGAAGTCAAACTTTCACTATTTTCAGGTAATATAATATTATACATAGAAAACTATAAAGATTACACCGAAAACACTTAGAACTAATAAATGAATTCAGTAAGGTTACAGGACACAAAATCAATATCCAGAAATCCACTGCATTTCTATAATAATGAAGTAGCAGAAAGAGAGATAAAGAAAACAACTCTATTTACAATTGCACCTAAAACAATAAAATACCTAGGTATAAGTATAACCAAAGACATGAAATACATATACTTTTAAAACCATAAAACTCTGAGTGGGTCAATACATTAAGCATCTGCCTTCAGCCCAGGTCATGATCCCAGGGTCCTAGGATTGAGTAGCACCTCAGGCTTCTTGCTCAGCAGGGAGCCTGTTTGTGTCTCTGCCCCTCCCTGTCACTCCCCCTGCTCATTCTCCCTCTCTCTCCCTCTGTCAAATAAATAAATAAAATCTTAAAAAAAAAAAAGAACCTGTTTTCAGGGTGCCTGGGCGGCTCACTTGCTAAGCATGGGCCTTCAGCTCAGGTCATGATCCCAGTGTCCTGGGATTGAGCCCCATGTCAGGCTCCCTGCTCAGAAGGGAGCCTGCTTCTCCCTCTCCAACTCCCCTGTGCTGTGTTCCCTCTCTCGCTATCTCTCTGTCATAAATTTTTTAAAAAAATTTTTAAAAACAACCTGTTTTCAGTTCTTTAAAAAAAAAAAAAAAAAACTATAGGGGCCCCTGGGTGGCTCAGTGGGTTAAAGCCTCTGCCTTTGGCTCAGGTCGTGATCCCGGGGTCCTCAGATCTAGCCCCGCATTGGGCTCTCTGCTCAGCGGGGAGCCTGCTTCTCCCTCTCTCTGTCTCTGCCTGTCTCTGCCTACATGTGATCTCTGTCAAATAAATAAATAAAATCTTTAAAAAAAACACTATAAAACACTGACAAAAGAAATTTAAGAAAACATAAACAAATGGAAAGCTTTTCTATGCTCATGGATTGGGAAAACAAATACTGTTAAAATATCTATACTACAGAAAGTGATCTACAGATTTAATGCAATCCCTATTAAAATGCCAACAGCATTTTTCACAGAATTAGAGCAAATAATCCTAAAAATTGTATGGAACCACAAAAGAGCCAATGCAGTCTTTAAAAAGAACAAAACCTGAGGTATCACAATTGCAGGTTTCAAGATATACTACAAAGATGTATTAATCAGAACAGTGTATTACTGGCACAAATACACATATAGATCACTAGAACAAAATAGAGAGCCCAGAAGTAAACCCATGAGTATATGGTCAAGTAATCATCAACAAAGGAGAAAAGAATATGCGATGGGAAAAAGACTCTTCAAAAAATGATGCAAAAAATGATGTTGGGAAACTGGACAGCTACATGCAAACTAGACCACTTTTTTTTTTATGCCATACACAAAAATAAACTAAAAATGGATGAAATATCCAAATGTGATACCTAAAACTATAAAACTTCCAGAAGAGAGCACAGGCAGTAATTTCTCTGACATCAGCCATAGCTACACTTTCTAGATATGTCTCCTGGGGCAAGGGAAACAAAAGCAAAATAAACTATTGGGACTATAACAAAATCAAAAGCTTTTGTACAGCCAAGGAAACAACTAACAAAAGTAAAACACAACTTACTGAATGGGAGAAGATATTTGCAAATGACATATGCTATAAAGGACTAGTATTCAAAATATATAAAGAACTTATAAAACTCAATATCCCAAAAGCAAATAATTCAATTAAAAAATGGGCAGAAGACATGCACAGACATTTCCTCAAAGAAAACATTCAGATGGCCAATAGACATATGAAAACATGTTCATCATCACTTACCATCAGGTAAATGCAAATCAAAACTGCAATGAGATATCACCTCACATGTATCAGAATGGTTAAAATCAACAACACAAGAAACAACAGGTGTTGGCCAGGATGTGGGGAAAAAGAAACACTGGTCCACTGTTGGTGGGAATGCAACCTAGTACACTCACTGTGGAAAACAGTATGGAGCTCCCTCAAGAAGCTAAAAATAGAGCTACTCTATAATCTAGCAGTCACACTCCTGGGGACTTACCTGAAACACTAATTCAAAGGGATACACGCACCCTGATAGTTAAAGCAACATTATTTACAGTAGCCAAGACAGGGAAGCAGTCTAAGTGCCTATTGATTCGTGAATTGACTACACACACACACACACACACACACACATATAAACAATGGAATATTATTCAGCCATAAAAAGAATGAAATCTTGCCATTTACAACAACATGGATGGAGCTAGAGAATATTATGCTAAGTGAAATAAATCAGTTGGAGAAAGACAAATAATATATGATCTTCTATGTTGAATTTCAGAAACAAAACAAATGAACAAAAGAAAAAAAGAGACAAATTAATAAACAGACTCTCAGCTATAGAGATTAAGTGATGGTTTCCAGAGGGGAGGTGGGTAGGGGGATGGGTGAAATGGATGAAAGGGATTGGTGAACCAATACATACTGACTCTCATAAGACTGTTGAATCAGTTGTTACGATGTTAATTCCACAATGTGTCAAGGGGGAAAAAGAGGACCTGAGAGAGAGGATGCACTATACCAATCAGGGCTCACCAATGTTTTCTTGATGAGCAGCCATAATTGATCTACTAAAAGCCATAGAAAAAATTTTTAGTTATATATTCTGTAGGTCCCAGAACACTTAAGCCCTCAATGGGCAAAATTTTGCAAGCTAAACAATCCATTTTCCTTCCTGAAATACAGTTATTTAGAATCATGGATGTTTTATCAGACTAAGGGTATTCATTTGCCTTCAATTACTAATAAGCTGGGTCAACCCAACTGTAATATCATGCTAAAATGCTCAAGAATAATAGAGGCTCAATATCTAGGGATGGTTTATAAATTATACTTATCCTTCAATGCCTCTCATTGCTTTTGCATGCATATTTGTGCCTTCGTAGTTCATAATTTATCTCTCTCTCCCATCTTCTCCTACAGTACAGCCTCTATTTAAATAGAAAGAGCTTTAATCTAAGTCAGAGCCAAGCTTTGGGAGTCAGGAGGAAGGCAAATCTCCCGAAGTTCAAAATCAATTTGGTTGCTATTAACAGCCTTGCTCTTGTACCAGTTTCAGCACTGAGTGCTGAAGCTTGGAGCTTTTTTATCTGTAGCCACTTATTTTGTCTCAGAGTATGGTGAGGGTCCCCAAGAAATGACCCAGAATCAAGTGCTGGGGAGGTACTGAACTTTTATAGCCTGAGACTAAACACAAACTTGAAAGTAAATTTCATCATTAAAGCTAGAAGAAATGACAATAGGATTCCTGCTTCTTTTAAGAGCCAACACTAGAACACCCACTGGCAGTGAACACCAGGTATTGAAGATTTTTTCCTTTTAACAAAGGTCATCTTCTTTATCCAGCTGCCTTTTTGTGTGGTAAGACAAAAATCGACTCAGCTCACACAAGATTTACTTTATGTTTCTCTTGAATAACAGACTTTAATGTATGCAATAGAAGCCTTACTTGCCACTCTGGAAACAAATTACTGTTTGTGATTTTGAGGCTGTTCTGATTTCACCAATAACAACTAGAAGATCAAATATGTTTTGCAGTTTATGGTGCATTTCACCAAGAGTTTAAAAGTTCATTTTCATGGACTGCAAGACTCTAGTATAGTATAACCATAAAGTAGTTCTTACTATGTACATATTTTATAAATGTAAACTGAGGCACTAGGAATCTGACTTCTTTCTGAACATTACATAAGGCACCAGAAAATTTAAAAATAAAAGGCCCAGTTTGAGGGGTGCCTAGGTGGTTTGGTTGGTTAAACCACTGATTCTGTAGTTCAGCTAAGGTCATGATCTCAGGGTCATGGGATCAAGCCCTGCCTCAGGCTCTGCACTCAGCATGGCACCTTCTTGAGGTTCTCTCTCTCCCTCTGTCTCCCTCTACCCTTCTCTCTGCTCACATGTTCTCTTTCTCTCTAAATAAATAAATAAATCTTTTTAAAAAGTCCTACTTTGATGAATTTAGTTAACAGTGTGAGTACATGGGTGAAAAACAAAAACTATAAAGAAAAAATAATAGAGAATTGGGAGTTATTTGGTTGAGAAAAACAGAGCATGATACTATGTTTCACATGGCATGCTGGTAACACACAGGATCTAAGGTCTTACTATTTATACTTAAGTCTTTACTATTGTCAAAACTGTGAAGAACTTTCTGGCCAGATTGGGTGGGTATTAAAACAATATTATAACGTAATGGATGTGATATTATTCATCTAATTTGGCTTCACTTTGCACGAATTAACCTCAGTAAGTTTCTTATGTTGTGAACCATTTGTTCCATTGTTCATTTGAAATTTTAGTAGATTTTTTTTTTTTTTTTTTTTTTTTTGAGAGAGAGAGGGAAGAAGGCAGAGGGAGAGGAGAGAGATAATCTCAAACAGTCTCCCCACTGAATGTGAAGCCTGACTCAGGTATCAATCCCACCACTGGGAGATCATGACCTGAGCAGAAACTAAGAGTCCACTGCTTAACAAACTGAGCCACCCAGGCACCCCTTTAGTAGACTTTCTTAATTAATTAGAAAGAACTTATTTTCACCCCAACATAGACACCAAGACTGTGTGTTGTAGTTAGACTTTAATAACTATCATTACCATCTGCTCCATTATTCATAGGAGTGTGAAGGGGAATAACCCTCTGGAAGTATCTTAGCAACAATAATAATAACACTAATAGAGCTCTTACCAAGTACCAGGAAATTTGCTAATCATTATCTTTATTGTCACACATATTAGTCAGAGGTTATAATTTTTTTTTTTTTATACTTTACAAATGAGGAAACTAAGACTCACTGGGGTTGACTTTCCCAACTACAGGTGGCAGAAGTGGGATCTGGACCCATGTGTTTAAGGCTTTAGCATCTGTGCTCTAAACTTTACAATCTAGATCAAGATTTATACACCTCACATCTTTGACTCTTAGGAATTCTGTTCCCAGGGCTCTAATAAAATAATCTTTAGTACTTGTGAAGGGATGGAATGTATTAATTTTAGAGGTTTTTTAGATTTTCCCCCAATGTAAAGAGAATTCTGACATTCCAGGTCAATCCCTGTCCCCAGCCTCTAAGATGAGTCTGTCTCGATCAGAATGCTATTATACAGAATCTGAGCAAAGTAAGAGGAGTCAAGAATTAGAGATGGGCAGGAAAATGGAGAGAAAGAGAGGATGGCAGAAAGTTAAACTCATGTTATTTGTAAAGTTGGGATTGAGGAGCCTGCAAGCTTGGGAGGGAGATTAGCAAAAGGAACACAAGAAAATCTAAGGACTAAGATCTGGAGAGGAGAGAAATATAAAAAATATGAGCAACAGACATGAATTGATCCTTTTACTGTCTTTTAAGACTGTGACTTAAATCATTAGTTTCAATTGGGCATGTGTTAGAAATGCAAATTCTCAGATCCCATCCCAGATCTCCTGAATCAAAATCTTCAGGGGTGGGGCCCAATAATCAACATTTTAGCAAGTTTGTGATGGATACATTTGAGAAACACTACTTTAAAAGACAGATATAAAGAACAGAACCCTTCTAATTATTTTTTGACTATTGAGATTGTAACCTCTTTAACTATGCACAGATCTGGGACCAAACTATGTAAGTCACAACCTCAGTAGGGTTATACCGCTAATCTTTTGTATCTCTGTATATCATCTCATCAGTTAAAAATCAAAATATCCAAGTGTGTGAATAATTAGGTTATTATTAGGAATAAATACATATTAGGGATATTTAATAATATTAAATAATATTATTTATATATAAATTTATTTTATAAATATTGTATTATTATTATCTATAAATAATATTAATTATTATTAATAATATTTCTAAATAAACATTAGGAATAAAAAAGCTATACCCACTTAACAAAATACAAACATCAAAATATTTTTATCATGTTTTTACTTTTATCATTTAAAAAAAATTTTTAGATTTTATTTATTTGACAGAGAGAGAGATTACAAGTAGGCAGAAAGGCAGGCAGAGGGAGAGGAGGGAAGCAGGCTTCCTGCTGAGCAGAGAGCCTGATGTGGGGCTCAATCCCAGAACCCTGAGACCATGACCTGAGTCGAAGGCAGAGGCTTAAACCCACTGAGCCACCCAGGCACCCCAGTATTCTTATTATCTTCGAAGAGCAAATTAGTACAGTACAACTCATACATGTAATATATTTATATGCTCTAGAAACTCAGCAGAAATAAAGACCCTGGGTAAATATTTTGAAATATTAACTACAGTTATTTTTGGGTAGTTGGAATATGGGTTAGGTTTTCTTCCATTTCTTCCTATATTCTGAGCTTCTGATATTTTCTATAATAAGCATGCACATAATTTTTAAACTAGCAGCTAAAGTGTACTTTCTGCCTAGGTACTATCCCTGAAGTGAGGAAAGAGCAGGGCTGAAATGGACAGGGAACTATTGTGCTAATCAGCAAAACCTCTACCAAATTAAATAAATTTAATTTGGCAAATTATTTCACTTGAAAAAATTACTGGATACTACTTTGGTAATCCCGGATGTACATAAATAGTTCATGAATATATGTGTGTGTGTATATATATATATATATATATATATATATATATATATAGTTTAAAGTTTTTCTCCTACAGTCTCCTAATTCATATTTCATTTTGTGTTATCTTTGTTTCACAAAAATCAAACAATTCATTTTGTAAGTGTAAGTATTAGTTGGGATAAGACTGAATGTTTCAATTTCAAGGCCTGTATGAACACCTTAAGGTATGTTCAAGGCAGAGAATTACAAAGGAGAGGGGAAAACCCTAGAGATGGGAGGGGTCATCTATCTCCTAAGTACATGTAACCCTGAATGGTTACACACAAGCTAGCTCTACAGAACTTGGACTTCGAGATACTTTGGAAATTTCCATATTTAAAAAAAAAAAAACACTCTAGAACTTTCAAAGGTTCATGACCCTAATTTTGAATAAGACATTAGTTATTAATCTAAATAGAATTCTGGTAGCCTATCTTTCACCCAGTTAAATATTTAATTATAAAGATTAAATTATAAAGAAGAAATCTATGTGAAACAATGGGTATGACAGTAAGTTATCATTTTTTGAAATGATATTATCTCTCAGCTAAAACCCAATATAAAGGTTAGCACTCAAGAGAATCTTCTCAAGAAATGGTGTGAATGAATTCAAGAAAACCCTAAAATATCACCCCAGACATCAGTTAGAGCTTCACAAAAATAACAAGAATAGGCTACTCAAATGAGATACATGGAATTTCTAGTGGATTTGGGAGAAAGTTGTGTTCTTAAATTTTTAAGGAGCTAAATGAGTAGCAGTTAAAACATGCATAAAAATAATATCCAGTTGCCTTAAATTATGGAAAATCATCAACTTGTAAATGTTAGGGATTTTTACCTTCCTTGATATGATCAAAGTTGTTTTAGAAAAGTAAGCAAATAATCAGAAAATTAGGGAAATGGCACAATAGAAAGCATAACCAACTGGTACCATCTTCTGCACATGCAGAGCTGTTTTCTTAGTCAATTCCTTAATACCTTTTCCAGCTGTACTGAAAATGACTCCAGTAGAACAGTTTACACAACTGTTCTTGGCAAACTATCCTACAATTGAATTAGAAAATTTAAGTCTGGGTGATATAAAAAATTAACTCAGAATGGATTATATAGACCTAAGTATAAAATCTAAAATTATAAAACCACTAGAAGAACATGTAGGGAAAACCTTTCCAACCTTGAATTAGGCAAATATTTCTTAGATACGATGCCAAAAGCACAATCCTGAAAAGAAAAAACTGATAAATTTCCTACATCAAAATTAAAAACTTCTGCTCTTTGAAAGATACTGTTAATAGAATGAAAAATCAAGGCATAGACTGGAAAAAAATATTTTCAAATTACATATCTAAAATATTTTCAATTATATATCCTGTGTTCAGAATATATAAAGAATTGATATGTCATTAATAAGAAAACAACCATAAAAATGGCAAAAGATTTAAATACACTTCACCAAAGGCGATAAATAGATGTCAAATAAACAGAAGAAAAGATGATTTCATTACTTCTTAGAGAAACAAATTAAAATCACAGTAAGATACTATTAAATGTCTATTACAATGGCTAAAATTAAAAAGACTGACCATATCAAGTGTTGATAGGATACAGAGAAATTGTTACTCAGATGTAATGCTGGTGGAAATGTAAATGCACTTCCCTTTGGAAAGTGGTATAACATCTTTTTGAAAAACAGTTTGGCAGGCTATTAAAAAATTAATACAGCCATTCTATTCTTAGAGATTTACCCAAGAGAAATAAAAGTCTATGTCCATATAAAGACTTGTAGACAAATGTTCATTACAGCTCTATTTATAATACCTGAAATGTGGAAACAACACACAAGTTCATCAACAGGTGAATAGATAAACTGTATTTTATCTATCTTAGAAAACACTACTCATCATTAAAAAGAAAATGAATGGGGCGCCTGGGTGGCTCAGTGGGTTAAGCCGCTGCCTTCGGCTCAGGTCATGATCTCAGGGTCCTGGGATTGATCCCCGCATCGGGCTATCTGCTCAGCGGGGAGCCTGCTTCCTCCTCTCTCTCTGCCTGCCTCTCTGCCTGCTTGTGATCTCTCTCTGTCAAATAAATGAATAAAATCTTTAAAAAAAAAAAAAAAAGAAAATGAACTACTCATACAAGCTACAGCATGGACAAATCACAAAATCATTATGCTGAGTAAAATAAGCCAGTGGAAATAAAAGAATATAAAGCATGTCGTGCATTTATATGAAATCATAGAAAAGGCAAGCTAATCTATAGCGACAGAACACAGACCAGGGGTTGCCTCAGAAAAGGGGGAAGAGGGTGGGAAAGGGCAGAAAAGAGAAACTACAAAGGGGCAGGAGGAAACTTTCAGGGATGATGGATAAGTTCATCATCTTGACTATGGTGATGTTTTCACAGGTGTATATATATAAAAGCTCATCAAATCATACACTATTTTCTTTTAATTGAGGCACTATTGATGTATAACACTGTATTAGTTTCAGCTGTGCAACATAATGATTCAATATTTGTATGTATTATGAAATGTTTGCCATATTAAGCCAAGTTGACATTTGTCATCATTTTAAATATGCACAACTTATTGTATGCCATCACAACAAGAGAGATGTTAAAAAATAAAATGAGGGGTTCCTCTTTTTGTCGATCACTCTATCATTTTAATACTGTATGCTCGAAGACATCAACTTTCTTGTACATTACAACTTTTCAATATTAAGTTACAAGTATTTCTATGTTTAACTTACTATAAGAATTTTCATTTTTAAGCAATTTCCCTCATGTTGGCTCTACTGTACAAATAAGAATTGATTAGTATGTTTCTCAAACATTTTGCCACCTTGAGACAACTGGAGCCTATTTCCTCACCACTTAAATGGAAGAAATAACAATTTACATAGGACCATGGGGGTAAATGAGATGATGTTCTTATAAACTCTGAAGTGCAATACAAATCAGACTTTGTATTATGATTATTATAATTAATGATCTTTAGCATAATTATTATTATTTCTAACCTCTAAACCACTGCAGTTTTTCTATAATCAATAGCTACAGGGACGCCTGGGTGGCTCAGTGGGTTAAGGCCTCTGCCTTCGGCTCAGGTCATGATCCCAGGGTCATCGGGCTCTCTGCTCAGCAGGAAGCCTGCTTCCCTTCCTTTCTCTCTGCCTGCCTCTCTGCCTACTGTGATCTCTGTCTGTCAAATAAATAAATAAAATCTTTAAAAAAAATAGCTACAATGCAATACATTCAGATCTGGCAAGAACAATGTTTTTTTTTTTTTTTTTTTCGTTTCTCATGACACCTTATGTACTTCTCAATATAGAATAGAGACTCAATAAATACCTGAGTGATAATATTTTCTCTTCTCACTATACATAAAGGAAAACATCAGAGAAGACATACCACAGCTTTTGTTACATTTTTCCTCTAGAAAAATTCGGATTGTATTAAAATACTGGGTATTACTGAATGCTAGAATGGGAGTCTAAAAGTCTAGATTATTTTTCTGAAAATAGAGTTAGATAGCACTTGAAAAAAGCCTGCTTTGGGCTCTCCAAATTTCAAATTCCTTACCTAAGAAAGTGTTTAAGTCCCCCAAATTGAAATACATATGTTTCTCATCACTACAAACTTTCAACATTCCTTCATTAATAAGAGGATGGTAAAAAGTTAGTTTTATGATGAACATTTGCCACCTTTAGTTCAGAAAAAAATTATAAGGAGCATTCTAGGTAAGCTAGATCAAAAAGATAAGAAAATAAATTTGTGAAAGATTTTTATCCCTGGTAGTTTCTTAAATTTTAAATATATATCACAGGAAAAAAAATTGGAACTTTGTTATTATTCCTTTTGTTTTTCAGTTTAGTAATGAAAAAAATATTTTAATTACATTTTGGGGGAGAGGGGTACTCTCTACAACTTTTTACTGATTAGGACCTCTACTGAACCTATTGCAAAGACCATTTATGTAACAGAACCACTTCTGGAGGGAGCAGTACGTCATAGAGCAGTTACGTTTAACAATTATATTTAACTGGCCCTAAGATCAGAAGGTCTCATATCTCTCCCTGAATCTATTGTAATTGCTCATTGTGGCATAGTGTTGGATCACCTTAAAAGATCCCCTTTTATTTTTCTACTATAATTGGCAACAAAACGGCATTAAAGAGAAATTTTTAATTAAGTGTTGATTCCATTAAAAGTTGGAGCACTTCTCGTTTGCTAAAGAGCTCAACTCTACAGATTTGGGTGACCTCCTGACTTCTTTATTTGTTAAATAAAGCCCTTCTAGTTTTCAGCTCCACAAATATTTATTAAACACTATTATAGGCTAAGAACTGGGAATACAGAAGTTAATGGCACAGTAAGTTCCAAAGAACTTAGAGAAAGGATCAGAGATGAGTAAACAAACTGTAACTCTTCGGATTCCCTGTGTTTATGTGGTCCAATCTGACAGTAGTTGTAAAAGCCTAGTCAGACAACTAAAAAAGTACTTTTAAAGTAAGTCAACTTATATATCTTTAACCCTAAGAAATGAAGTACAACTTATCTTTTAAAAATCCTTTTCTCAACCATTTTACTCTCACTGTAGCTGCCTCTGCTTTTCTTCCAAACTCCCCAAATGTTTCTTCCTTTTCCCACCCCCAACTGGACCCTCCATGAAATTTTGCTTCAAAACATTCTTATCTCCTGATTCTGCTGTAAACCTGCCCAAGAGAATGCTAGGAGTAAGGGAAGAAACAGATCTGGCTAGGCCAGTAATCTCTTTGGCAGCCAGGAGTGGCGAAAAGGCTAGAATTATTTACATGCTATTTCTTTTTTTCCCTAACATAAAAGTACTATGAAATAGGGTGAAAAATCTTGTAATAGAAATATGTACAAGGGTGAGTACAAGTTTAAAGGAAGTATAAAGAAGACATTGTCAAGGACATCTTGCCACTTAGCTCTGATGGGTCTTAAATTTGTCCGGCAGGGAAGGAGGGATTGTGGTGAGGGACAAAATTCCATTTATATAATATCTTTGGAGTTGAGTAAATTAGGGAACAAAAGCCCTTGAAGAAAATACATTTCTTCCACTATGAAACTTATCCCCTGGTTAAAGCTATGGTAGAAATGTACAGGATAGAGAGCTGGACATTTCCTTTGGAACAGATAATATTTTATAGGATTGCATACAAAAATGTCTCTATTTCTGTGAAGATGTTTTGATATAATAGGATTAAAAAGAAAATAGGAACAAATAAAAATCTTTCTAATTCTGATACATTATGTTCACTTCTGTGATTCTGAATGTAATTCTAACCCACATGACATAACTGGCAAGGAGATCAAATGTAGTGGTATTGGGAGACTTCAATGATCAAGGGAGCTGCTAGGAAAATCATTCTGCTAAAAGTGAAATGTCTGATAATTTCTTGGCTTGCCTGCTGACTGTCATTTCACAGAAAGAGGAGGTAGTGACAGAGGGAGCTGCATCTTTGAAATTAATTCTGAATACAAGGGAGAGCTACTTGGTCAGGTGGGCATCACAAGGAATTTGGGAGAAACGAATTATATCATTTTAGAATTCATAACAACCAAATAAAGTAATGTCAGATATTCTTATGGCATCCATTTGAATGGTTTTATTGAATCTGAAATATTTATCAAGTACCTACTGTGTGCTATAGTTTCTTATTCTTTAGGTGTGCATGTTTGTGTGTGTAGAGAGAGTCTTTATCCTTGAGTACTTTCAGAAAGGTTAAAGAAAAAAACAGAACTCTCCCCACCACAGATTCATGTCACTGTGAATTTAAACGCATCACATAAATGATAATAACTCATATTTCCCTGGATCTGGCCTCTAAACTACTTGCATAAGATTTCAGAATCTGCAACTACTCCCCCAACACACACACACACACACACACACACACACACACACAAAGACACACACACTTGGTGTATTCAGAAAATGACCCAATTCTGGGAATTTAGAAATCAAAAAGAGACATTTGGATTTTCTCATTCATGGAATTGGGAGTGTGAGCCAAGTTTATCTATAAATCTGATAGCCCCAGCTAAGAATCCTGTCTCTCCCTAAGAACTAGATAAGGACAGGGATGAATCAAGTGACAGTCACCACCATACATCATATTCAAAATCATTCTTCCTTTCCTGAACAGAATCTGTTTCATCAGAGGTTTTGTTATTGGGCCAACTGACACGTCTGTCTCCGTCTTCTCTGAGGCATTCTCTGCCACAAACCTCTGCAGTCTCACACTAAATAGACTTCTAGAAAGCTTGCCACACTAACTTACAAGACTTGTCTTCGAGGCAGCTTAACCTCAGGGTGGGGGCTCTACCACAGACAGTTTTTTCCATGGCTCACGTCAGTGGGGATGGGAGCAAGTTTAAATATAAACATCTCAAATTTAATTTTAGATGATCTCAAATTATGATAAAAAGAAGGTAGAGAACAAACGAAACTCCTTAGGTCACTTGGGGAGTTCTGTTGGGGTCATATGTAAAAGGTAAGGAGGACATATAACCAAAAACGAAAAAAAAAAAACAAAACAGAAAAAGTTAAGTTAGAGAATTTTTTAAAAGATTTATTTATTTATTTTAGAGAGAACAGGGAGAGGAGCAGAAGGAGAGATAATCCTGAAGCAGACTCCCTACTGAGTAGGGAGCCCCACATGGAGCTCAATCCCAGTACCCTGAGATCATGACCGGAGCCGAAATCAAGAGTGAACGGCTTGGGGCGCCTGGGTGGCTCAGTGGGTTAAAGCCTCTGCCTTCGGCTCAGGTCGTGATCTCAGGGCCCTGGGATCAAGCCCCACATCGAGCCCCACATCGGGCTCTCTGCTCGCAGGAGCCTGCTTCCCTCTCTCTCTCTCCCTGCCTGCCTCTCTGCCCACTTCTGGTCTCTGTCAAATAAATAAATAAAATCTTTTAAAAAAAAAAGAAAGAAAAGAGTGAACTGCTTTAACTGACTAATTCACCCCGGCACCCCAAGCTGGAGAATTTTATCAACAAAACTGAACCTCTGGGTAAGTTTGAGTGTGTAAAATAGCCAAACAGCACAGCGAAAAAACTTTTAAAGCTATCACAGAATGAAGAAGGAACAAGGTAAAAATGGGTTCAGTGTTTGATTTTCATCTCATTATGCTAACAGATTACAGCAAGAAAAAACTACTCATCTCCTAATTTGCTTCTATTTTCTCTATCCAGGAAAATGATCTCCAAACTGAAAAGAGTAGAACAAATATGGTTAAGGGGTAAATAATGCCCAAATTAGCTGAAGAGATGAAGAGAGAGCTCCTAGCTGTTTCAAATAAATTCAAGTCCCCAGATTCAACAAAATTATTCCCTGGGAACCAGGAGAATTTACAGGTGTGATCTCAGAAACACTGTCAGCAGCGGCTGCTGAGTATTTACGGGGAAGAAATGTGAGGGCAAAAGACTGAAATAGGTAAATGTCCTGATTTTCTACAAGTGGAAAATGGTATATTGCAAACACAAGAGAATGCTGGGCTAACCAATAATCCCTGGGAAAGTATTCATGAACTTCATTAAAAAGCTCTTTTGAAAGTCCATAGAGTAGAGTGTGGCAAACTTTGGGGAACAGTGTGGGTTTGCTGAGAGCAGAGCACATCAAGATGCCTGTTGGATTTTATTAAGAGCAAGATAAGGGAAGGGAGTGGGATTAATAATGACCTAAAGAAGAGAAGCACAGTAAAAAGAAGGGGTGGGGGTTGGCATGGGAGACAGGGAAAATGGAAGATAAAATGTGCACCATCCCTGGTCATTGTCATGTGTTAATAATGTAGGGCAAAGTGCATCCTTTTCTCTGGACTATTTTTTGGGGTAATGAACAATAATCAATTGGATCAGAGCAGTAAATTAACTCAACCTACAATTTTTGTGCTAAAAGGGATCTTTGTACTACTTGAAGTAGCAAAAACTGATCAGGACACAAGTTTCTATCAATATCGCACAGACTGAATGCTAAAGTCTTTTAGTTTCTTTTGATGTGCTTACCAACTGAAGTTCAATATGATGCTGTAGACATTTGGATTTTGGGAGGGCATTTAACCAATCTCTCCTTTTAGCCATTTATAAACGATTGTCATTTTTCTAAGTCTTCTATATGAGACACATTGTGGCAAGCATTTTGTGTTCATTATTTCTAATGCTTACAAAACCCTTGTGTTGGTATGTTATCTTCAAATTATAGATGGGGAAAGTGAGGCTCAGAGTGATTACGTTATTGGCCTGCATTGTCAGCTAGTAAGAGGTGAAGGCAGGGTTTGAATACAGATCTTCTCTAAACCTGCACCCTTCCATTACATTGTTCATCTTCCATTAGGAACTATAGGTGTGAATTTGGGGCCAGTTGATAATATGCTTAAGAGGATTTCTAAATAAGTAAACACCCGTACTACAGGAATTTTAATAAACCTCAGGTATAAAACCAAGTTCAAAGTCTTTGGGCCTGTTTAATGTTATTAAACATGATTTGGGTAAAGATACATGGCATGGAATTCAGAAGGATAACTAATGCTTTATGAAAAATAATAATACTTAAAGGTATGTATAAGGTATTAACTATGGGCCAAAACTAGCTGGGTAAAACTAGATAGGGATGAAAAGATAAATCTTGCATTTAGAATAAAAAATATAATCTTTCTAAATATGTACTGAGGAGATGTGGTTTATCAGCTATATATATGAAAAAAAGACATAGGGATTTTAATTGACAGCAACTTCAATAGGAGTGAGCAGTGTAATATATGAACAAGAAGAAGGCAAAGGAAAAATAAGTCTTTTTTTTTTAAAGATTTTATTTATTTATTTGACAGACAGATCACAAGTGGGCAAAGAGGCAGGCAGAGATGGGTGGGGGGAGGTAGGCTCCCTGCTGAGCAGAGAGCCCAATGCGGGGCTCGATCCCAGGACCCTGGGATCATGACCTGAGCCAAAGGCAGAAGCTTCAACCCACTAAGCCACCCAGGCACCCCAGGAAAAAGAAATCTTAAGGCTGCATTAGTACTCACTCATTCATTCATTTATACTTAGTATATATTAATCAAAGGAAATAAAAGATCATTATATGCTTCATACTATATCTCATATAGATGTACTACAGTTTAAAATGAACTTTTGAATAATTGAAATGTGACCCAGGATGTATCCTGTTGATAAGATATGGAAAAAGTTCTGGATAACATGTCCATTGAGAAAGAGTTGTAAGAACTTAGAATGTTTAGCCTGAAAGTTCCTCAAATATTTAAAGGGGGTAGACTTCATGAAACTAGTCAATCATTCATTCATTCTGAATTCATTGAACAAATATATATTTAGCTTTTGCTATATGCTAAATATGTCAGGCACTGTCCTTGGTACTAGGAAGAAAAAATTCTAAAAGACGTATGACTCCTGCTCTGAAAGGCTTTTTAGTGTAGTGGGAGAGACAGACAACAAAAAGCAAGCATCATAGTATGTGCCATTTTAGAGGTATTCCTAGGGCACAGAGAAAAGGCATCTTGATCAGACGATGGAGGTCAGTGAAGGTTTTAGAGAAAAGTGCACTTGAGATAAGATTAGAAAGAAGAATAGGCATTAACTAGCCAAAAATAAGGGGGGGAAGTAAGGGCATTAGGTATAGAGAACATCATGTGTGAATGTATGGGAAAATCAAGAGAGCAGAGAAGAATTGGTGAAAACACAAGTAATTCTGGCAATTGGAAAAAAGGACATATGTGGAGCACCGATAGGGAATGTGGCCTGACTTATATTCTAAACTAAGGAATTTGAACTTTATCCTGAAATCTATATGGAGTCTTGAAGCATTTAAAACTGGGCAATGACAGGATTATATTTCAGTTTTAAAGATTTTATTTATTTATTTGACAGACAGATCACAAGTAGGCAGAGAGGCAGGCAGAGAGAGAGGACAGGAAGCAGGCTCCCTGCAGAGCCAAGAGCCTGACACAGGGCTTGATCCCAGGACCCTGGGATCATGACCTGAGCTGAAGGCAGTGGCTTTAACCCACTGAGCCACTCAGGCGCCCCTATATTTCAGTTTTAGAAAGCTCCCTCAAGAACAGTGAGGCCAGGCTAGAGGTATTAGGTAGTACCCATTAGGAGGATCAGTAAATTCTCATCAATTGTTGTACTTATGCTCTTTAAGGACGCGCAAACACTGAATTAGTGGAAGTACTGGGTTAAGTTCCTGCAAGCCTCTCGTCACAGTATTTTCATCAACGGGCTAATACATAACTTTGCTTTATGTTTAAAGATGCTTTATTATATAGATATAGATATAATGTTGTATATATCTCTCACTATGCGTCTTATAAATACTTAGTTACATGCAGTATTTCTAGCTGAGAAAGGTTTAACATTTTCATGACTCTGAACAGCATGACCATGACCTTCACCAGCTTTCAGCCTCACAACATTGCTGTCCACTATGCTCTAAAAAAAATCAGTCGTCATTCTATGAATCCACAAATTTAGCCATTTTCCCAAAACTTCATAATGTACTATAGATATTACTTTAGCACTTTCTGGAGTGCCTCACGTCTAGATCATCTTTCTCTGGAGGTTGTTGATTCATTAACATGGAAATTATGATCAACAGCACTGTAACTCATGCCTGAACAATTTTTAACTAATACACGTATTTTCTCCATAAAGCACATTCAGCCTTCTTACACTTGGGAACATTAGACAGCTCCTCAGCACTATAGCTGCTACTGATTTTAAACAGCAGACTCACACAAAAAAAAAAAAAAAAAAAAAGACACACAAAAATGCAAAAAATGTAGCACTAAACAGACTGCCAAAAGGATACTTGTTTACAATATGAGAACTGAACCGAGAAGGAAAATATTGCCTTGTTTGACCTTATCTGGGAACACACTTGCTGTGGGACTCAAGTTTTTTTTTTACCACTCTGAGCATGTCCAGGAATGACTCCAAAAACCTGCAAATATTGATTTTTGGGTTATTAATAAATATAAGCAAGTAGGAAATCCACAATTAATAAGAATCAACTGTACTTAATACTAATCATTATATAGCTATAATCTAATCCATAGCTGATAAACACCTGAATTAAGGCAGCAGCAGTGGGATAGGTGAAATATTTATCGCATTTCAACTATGTACGAATTTTAGTGCTAGGAACCAAGAATATGGGGGAGCTGGTGAACCCAGAGGTAATGAGAGAGAATTGCAGGATAGATGAAGAATTGCAGGGAAAGGTGTATTCTTTAATAGGAGGTACATATATCAGATATGGCAAAAGAGGCACAGGGAAAACTTCCAGAATTGCTTGATGATATCTTAAAATTTGCTCTTTCTGCTGCTCAATCTTAGAGGGTATTGTTGGAGGAATGGAGGCTTAGAGGATAGGGTATAAGTAAGAGGTCTGGGTTAGTTCAAGAAAGTATAAAGCAATACAGGAGTGATGATAAGACAGATCAATGGCCACAGATACCTATCTTTTGGACAATTACTTGA
Source organism: Lontra canadensis (assembly GCF_010015895.1). Classification (NCBI taxonomy): domain Eukaryota; kingdom Metazoa; phylum Chordata; class Mammalia; order Carnivora; family Mustelidae; genus Lontra; species Lontra canadensis. The sequence goes on along the minus strand of NW_022631003.1, from coordinate 33,286,366 downwards.
AAAATACTTTTTGAGGAAAAAATGGAAATTTACTCAACGTCTGTTTACAAAAGGTGAGCATTGACTTAAATTGAGTAAAATATTTTTAAGCATGTAGAAACCCCTGGAGGTTTACAGGAAGGCCAGACTGATGAGGGAAGAAAAACATCTAGATTTTTTTCCCTAGATCTTTGGCTTGGGTAGATGATTGCCTGATAATCCCACTTACTAAGATAGGAAAACAATAGGAAAATGTGTTGGGAAGGGAAGGATAAGAAGATGAGTTCTGTTTGAGACACATTCATTTGAAGGACCCACGAGACATCCAAGCAAAGGTGGTCAACAGAGAACTGAGATTACAGTGCTTGAGTTTTCTGAGGGTTCTGGGTTAGAAAAAGATAATTGGGAGTTGATAGTTGAAGTCAGAGGTTTAAATAAGGACACGTTGGACTTACGTATTGAAGGAAAAAAAATCAGATGACCAAAGCAGCAGCCCAGGAAATATGGTCATTTAAGGGACAACTCGAGGAAGAGAAACTGCTATAGAGATCTGATTTAAAAATAGTCGTAGAGAGAGAAGAAAAAAAAATCAACTATCACAGAAGCTGCGGGTGGATAGAATTCTAAGGGAAAAGAAAATTCTGACATAATATTTGAAGCTGGAGGGAGGCCAAATAAAGAATAGTAAAGATAACAGTGAGAACATGGTTTGAAATGATAAGTGGATTGATTTTTGCTTAATATAAAAAATTTCCTAATAGGAAAAATGGAAAAAGGAAACAGGTTTCCTTATGAGATGAATACCTTGTCACTGAGTTATGCAAACAGTGACTCAGTGACTGTCTTTGAATAGTATTTCAGGAAGATTTCTCCCACTAGGTAAGGAGGTTCTATTAAATAATCTTCTCAGTGCATCTTTCCAACACTAAGATAATTTGTTCTCAATCAGGGAGAGAGAAAGGGTTTGGAAGGGGTGAAGTGTAAAGCTGGACAGGGAAGATTTTATTGATGGAGCCACTCGGGAGTCAATGTTCAGTCAAGAACTTCTGGAACCAGCCCTCATAGTTTATTAGTATGGTCCCTTGAAACTTGGATGCAATAATGGGCAATAGTCAAGGCACCAGACCTTCTTTGGCATAGTATAGAAGGAAGAGTTAGATGGCTCAGAAAGATGGGAGTATTTGAATGGATAGGTGGTGTAAGTCCTGACATCTCACAACCTTGCTGTCTTTCCTGAGAAGGGCCAGAAGGACATGGCCCCATGTAATGAGCAGTCAATTACATGTAGCAATAGCCATCTGCTTTACTCTGCTTATGCCTCGTTCCTTCCCTCTGGGATTGCACCTGATTATAAAATAAGAGTACACATACTCTGCCTTCTGGGGAACTTAGATTTCACAGTTTTATCATAAGTATGTCTCAGAAAAAAGGATCTCTTGTGAGGTGATATAACAACAGTGTAAGTATCACCTATTATCGATGTTTTACCCTACATCTTATATAATTTCCTCCATAATGTCATCTGTGACACCTTATAATATTGCTTATTATTTCACTATTATCTCACTCCCACTTGAATTTTTCAGAGGAGGTGTTAGGATTTCCATTGGTATTATCTGGCAAATCCAAATTGAGTCTTGGTTTTGTTTCCTAGCTTTATTACTAACCACCCTAGGATCCTTTGTAGTATTTCTCTTTCTTAACTGGTGCTTTCAGCACCTTCCAATTTCGTATTGTCTGAGAACTAAATAAATGTGGGCATGCTAGAACTCAAACAGCTGTATGTATTTAACTACAAGGTTGGATGCCCAATCCGTGCACTGCTTATGCAGCCATCAGGAGAGCTCTGAAAGGAAAATCTGCAAAGCTTCCAGCATATTTTATTAATGACCAGCCAGACACCATAACCCACACCAGGGAGATGAGGACCTAATTAATTAGGCATAATACCACTTAGCACTTACCATTTTCAATAAATATTACTACATGAATGAAAGAATCCTCAAAAGACTCCTGTGAAGCAGGAACTATTAATCCTATTTTACAGCTGGGGAAACAGAAGCAGAAAGGTTCTTATATTTGCCCAAAGCCACAAAGAGAGGTGGCATCAGTTCCCAGTTTGGCTCTCTCAGAGTTGGCCCTCTAGACTATTTTTAGAGCATGGCTTTCTCAAAGGTCAAAGGGCTATCATAGATCAAGGGTACTCATGCATAAAATTTTAAGCAATGTATGGGAATAACAATAAAGTAGGTGCATGGAAGTGTGAGGCTATTGTCAGGAGCTTTATAAGGAAATTGGTCATTTGTCTCTCACTTCTCTTGAGGGCAGGGATTATACGCCATATAGATGTGCTAGCAAGTAGCACAGCCTCTGGAACACAGTAGGTATTCGGTAAATATTTGCTTATTCATTCTTTAAACAAAATCTTTATTTAATTCCTGCAGTATTCTAGGCAGTATTTTTCCCTCATGGAATTTAAGAGTCCAACTGACAAAAAATATACATAATAAGCCTATAAATAAGTAAAATATAGGTAATCACAAGGGCTAAATGCTAAAGAGGAGGAAGTAAGCCATGAAAATATCTGGGATAAGAATATTCCAGGTGGTAGGAATAGCAAGTACAAACTCTTAATATAGGAGCACCCTTGGCATGCTCAAGAAATAGCAAGGACAGTATAGCTGTGCAGAGTAAGTAAGGGGACAGTAAAAGAAGGAAAAGTCAAAAGAGATGATATATGCAAAATCTTATGGGCCATTTTGATAATGTTTTAATTAGTAAGGAGATGAAGATGTTGAAGATTGAGTGGTGTTATGGAATAAAGTGACTTACATTTTAATGAGCTACTCCTGCCTATGCCAAAGAGATAAGTAGGGAAATGGGGAGACAAGTTTGGAGATTATTGCAATCATTTACTTGAGGTAGTAATGGTGATTTGTACAAGAATTGTAGTCATGGGGGGTAGTGAGAGATGGTCAGACCCTAGATATATTTTGAAGGTGAAGCCAAGAGGATTAGATTTGATGGACAGATTTCTGAAGGTCTGGAAGAAGGTGATGAGTCAAGGCTTGTTCCAAGGTTTTGATCTGAGACACCAAAGGGACAGACTTACTATTTACTGAGATAAAGAAGACAATGTAAGGAGAAAATTTCAGACGATAAATCAAGAGTCTGGGTTTGGACAAGTTATCTATGAGATGCCTTTGGGCTATCCAAGAGGAGATGCTGAGTAGAAAATGATGTGTCCTAGAAGATAAGGGAATAAAGTATTTCAAAGAGGAGGGATAGCAATCAACTGTGTCAAAAGTTTCTGTTACATTGAAAAAGTGAAGACTGAGAATTGATGATGGGATTTAAAAAACAGAAAGACACTGATGATCTTGATAAGGTAAGTGTTGGTAGAAAGTGTGAAAGCCCGATAGAGTGGGCTCAAGAGAGAATAGTGTGAATTCATTGTCTATCTATAGGTAGCTGTATCTGTAGATACATCTACATTATCTGTAGATAAATTTTTGCTCTGGCAACTGCAAGAATCCAGAAACAAAAAACAACTTAGTAGTTATGAATTTCTCTAGCATTCTGACTTTGGTCTTCAGATACCATTTCCCGTAAAAGGAACCAGGGCTTATTAGGGAAAAAACTGCTGCCAGATCTGCCACCCAAAATGTACAAGATTAACCTGGGATGTCTTCTCATACCAACTAGCAAAGAAATTTTTGCATTTCTAGGTTTGTGTCAAAAGGAGACACGAGGGCACTTGGGTAGCTCAGTAGGTTAAGCAACTGCCTTTGGCTCAGGTCCTGACCGCAGGGCCATGGGGTGGAGTTCCACATCAGTCTCCCTGCTCAGTGGGGAGTCTACTTCTCCCTCTCCCTTTGCCACTCTCCTCTGCTCACAAGCTCTCTCTCTCTCTCAAAATAAATAAATAAAATCTTAAAAACAACAACAACAGAGTCATGGGAGTCTGGTCATCATGGACTAACTAGTATCATATTAAATCTCCTTCCATATACAACTAAAAAACAGGGCAAAATATTTGAACCTGTTTTCAGATATTGGACAGCAGGCAATGCAGGACTGGATCTCTGAGAGGAAGGTTATAAACAAGGTGAGCTTTCCAAGCTTTCTATCTAGATGTACTTTCCAGAGACAGTACAGAAAGGGGGAGCCTAAGAAGAGCCCAGTAGTCTCTGAGTTCGAAAGACAAAGATTGGAGTTTAGATAGATGAAAAAAGCTGGAATTTGATGGAGAGTACCAGAGAGTAGTTAAGTAGACAAAGAATTCCAGAAATACACATACAGACCTGTAAGTCTATGACTGAATATTAAATTGCATATGCATAGGATGGGTGGGAGGCCAGGGAAAGATAACTACTGGGGAGTTCTGACCTGAATGTTTCCGGAGCTGGAATACATCTAGGAGACACTTAGGTTTTTGTTTTGTTTTTAATTTTTTTTTGAAGATTTTTTATTTATTTATTTGACAGACAGATCACAAGTAGGCAGAGAGGCAGGCAGAGAGAGAGAGGAGGAAGCAGGCTGGCTCCCTGCTGAGCAAAGAGCCAGATGCGGAGCTCGATCCCAGATCATGACCTAAGCCGAAAGCAGAGGCTTTAACCCACTGAGCCACCCAGGCACCCCAAGGAGACACTTAGTTTTAACCAGCCAGAGTGGAGACTATGCTAGACATTCAGTAATAATAAGTTCTTATTTCTGGGAGAGAAAGTAATTTTAAGAGTGTTTTGGCTTGGGGTGCCTGGGTGGCTTAGTGGGTTAAAACCTCTGCCTTTGGCTCGGGTCATGGTCTCAGGGTCCTGGGATCAAGCCCCACATCAGGCTCTCTGCTCAGTGGGGAGTCTGCATCCTCCTATCTCCCTGCCTCTCTGACTACTTGTGATCTCTGTCAAATGAATAAATAAAATCTTTAAAAAAAAATTAAAAAAAAAGTGTTTTGGCTCTTCTTGACCCTTTGCTCTTATATATGCATTTTAGAATCAGTTTACCAAGTTTTATGAAAAACTGTTAAGTATTTGATTGGAATAATACTGAACCCATATACTGAATATTAAGTCTCCCTATCTAAGAATGTGATGTGTCTCTGTACTATTTAGATCTTATTTAATGGTTTAAAATAAAATTTAAATTTTATCTACTTAAAATTTTTAAACTTTTTTTAGATTTTTTCCTTTATGGCTTACAAATTTGTTACTATTCTAAGTAGTTTCTTATTTCACTGCATTTTCTAGGTATTTTTATATAAATAATAAAAAGAATTCACTTTCATGTTAATTTTACATTTAGAAGATTTGCCACTCTTATTAATTTTAATAAGTTGTCCATGAGTCTTTTAGGTTTTCTATGTAAACCATAAAATCATATGTGAATAATAGCAATTATTTTCCTTGACAACGTGAATCTTTTTTTTTTTTTTTTCCTTGCCTTATCTGCTGGTCAGGGACTCTGGTATCATGTTGGCTAGAAGATATTTTTAAACATCTTTACAAAAGATGGTATATATATATATATATATATATATATATATATATATGGTATTGATTTCTACCCACATCTTTATTATTTCCTTTGTTTTACATTTTTGGGACATATTCTGCTGGTATTTTTCTATTTTTTATTTTTATTTTATTTATTTTTCTATTTTTTATGCATAATAAAAACAGCAAAATCACAGTAGGATTCTACTTCACAGTCACCACATTGTTAAAAAGGCTGGAAAAAAAAAGTGTTGGCAAATATGTGGAGCAAGGGCAACTCTCATAGATTTCTAGTAAAAAATGTACATTGGTACAACCACTTTGAAAACAAATTGAAGTTTATTGGGCATGTACTCTATGATTCTGCGATTATATTCCCTTATATATTTCCTGGAAGAAATCTCACACAAGTGGATCAGAAAGTACAATGGTTAATTTTATGTGTCCGCTTGACTGGGCTGTAGGTACCAGGCTAACCATTATTCAAGGCGTGTGTATGTGAGGGTGTATGGGGATGAGATTGACATCTGAATTGGTAGATTGGACTGAGTAAAGCAGATTGCCTTCCCTAATGTGGAAGGTCCTCCTCTAATCAATTGAAGGCCTAAAAGGAACAAAAAGGTTGACCCTCCAGAAAGTAGAAGGGAACTCCTTCTGTCGTCTGTCTGTTTGAGTTAAGACACTGTTTTTTTTCAACATGATTGGTTTTTCTTGGGTCTTATACCTGCCAGCTTTCAAACCAGAACTACACATTGACCCTCCTGGGTTTCCAGCTTGCTGATAGCAGATCTTGGGACTTGACAGTCTCCATAATTGCATAAGCCAATTCCTTACCATAAACCTATCTCTATCTCTGGATATATACATATAGATATATAGTTACCTTACTGCTTCTGTTTCTCTGGACAGCCCAGACTAATATAGGAAGCATGGGTGAAAAATATTCATAACAACATAGTTCACAACAGTAAAAAAAAGAAAAACATAAACACATAGGGGCACCTGAGGGGGCTCAGTTGGTGAAGTGACTTCTGCTCAGGTCATGATCTCAAGGTCCTGGGATCGAGCTCTGTATTGGGCCCACACTCAGCAGGGAATCTCCTTGTCCCTTTCCTTCTGCCACTCATGTTCTCTCTCTTTCTCAAATAAATAAATAAAATCTTTAAAATCTTTATTTCAAAAAAATCTTTAAAATAAATAAACAAAATCTTTAAGAAAACTTAAAGGTAACCTACAGAATGGGAGAAGATATTTGCAAATGACCTATCTGATAAAGGGTTAGTATCCAACATATACAGACAACTTATATAAAACTCAACACCCCAAAAAACAAATAATTCAATTAAAAAATGGGCAGAACACATGCACAGACACTTCTCAAAAGAAGACATTCAGATGGCCAACAGACACATGAAAAAATGCTAATCATCACTTACCATCAGGTAAATGCAAATCAAAACTACAATGAGATATCACCTCACAGGTGTCAGAATGGCTAAAATCAAAGACACAAGATAGAAGAGATGTTGGTGAGGATGTGGAGAAAGAGGAACCCTCTTATAGTATCGGCAGGAATGCAAACTGATATAGCCACTCTGGAAAACAGTATGGAGCTCCCTCAAGAAGCTAAAAATATAACTACTCTGTAATCTAGCAGTCACACTCCTGGGTACTTATCCCATTCAAAGGGATACATGCACCCTGATGTTTATAGTAACATTATTTATAACAGCTGAGTTACGGAAGTAGCCCATGTGTGTATCAATTGATGAACTGATGATACACACACACACACACACACACACACACACACACACACAGTGGAATATTACTCAGGCATAAAAAGGGTGAAATCTTGCCATTTGCAACAACATGGATGGAGCTAGAGAGTATTATTCTAAGTGAAATAGGTCAGTGAGAGAAAGACAAATACCCTATGACCTCATTTATATGTGGAATTTATTTTTTTAAAGATTTTATTTATTTATTTGACACACAGAGAGAGCACAAGCAACGGGAACAGCAGAGGCAGAGTGAGAAGCAGACTCCCTGCTGAGTAGGGAGCCTGATGCAGGGCTCGATCCCAGGTCCCCAGAATCATGACCCGAGCCAAAGGCAAACGCTTAACTGACTGAGTCACCCAGGGACCCTTATATGTGGAATTTAAGAAACAAAACAAATGAGCAAAGGGGAAAAACAGAGAGGGAGAAAGAAACCAAAAAACAGACTCAGCTGTAGAGAACAAACCATTCTCTAGTTACAGAGGGGAGGTGGTGTGGGGGGATGGGCTGAATAGGTGATGGGGATTAAGGAGCACACTTGTCATGATGAGCACAGGGTGATGTATGGAATTGTTGAATCACCGTATTGTACACCTGAAACTAATATAACACTGTATTTTAGCTAACTAGAATGAAAATAAAAGCTTGAAAAAAAGTATTGTATTGTTGAACCCCGCCAAAATCAAGTTAGTAAAATATGTAAAGTATGACTACATTAATGTAGAATTTAAATATGGGAAAAATAAAATGCCTTTAAAAAGTAACTATAAACAAATATGCTATACGCATATAGTAATATCCTAATGTTATTAGTATATTATATATAACGTGTATATATCACGGAGAATCAAGTGACCTAAGAAAATTTCCTGTTCAGCCATTTTCCGACACAGATCAGGTGCTGGACAAATACTGAATATTAAAAGGTGAAGCCCAAAGCATCTGCTTTCTACCTCAAACTCTGGTGACTGGTAATGCCTGTCCTTCAGTTTGGTCACAGTTCTTTCAGGCTTCGTAAGACACCATCCCCTCTGTCCATCTCCATCTCCATACTCCTGGACCTCTCTCATCTCTGGCCACTTCCTTGTTACCTTTGGCTTGTGCTCCAGAGACACAGCTATGAATTTAGAGTCAGACTCTGGAAGTCAGGGACTGTTCATCTAGGAGCTAAATGTAATTTCTAGGCATATTTTGTTTGGCTTAATGGTATTTTAAAATCTTTGAGCATAACTAAAATATCAGAAGACTGCACACAATCTCAACTTCCAGCTTCTCTTGAAAAATAGGAAGATCTGGCAACACTGAGTTCTCATTCTTTCTTGCCAGAAACTACCTGGAATTGCACAGTGGTTGCCCATCTGAGGCCTGTGCCGGCCACCACGTTGTCCCCACCACTCTCTGTTCTCTATGACAGAAGTGAGTGTCCATTTCCATTTTACCCCCGCTCTTTCATTGTTGTCGCTACTGTTATTTAGAGAAGTATTTCCCAAGGCACTGAGCAAAATGACAAGTCAGACAAGGTGGCTGGGGGCTTTTTCCTTAATCGAGGTCATTTCATTTATTAAGTGTGAATTTTACTTTCTTGGTCCAACGGGCATTGGTGTTTGCCGTCTCTATTCCATGACCTTTTCTAACCATGTTGGAGCGAATTCTCCGTCCTCTTATGCATAAATTTTGGCAATCCAGAGTATTGTTTTCCCCTTCCTGGCATCAAAAAGAGTTGCAGAAATCACCTAAACTTATTCTGCTGAAAGAGGACTAACTCTACATTTCAAAATCTTAGGAGAAGAAGAGAGTCCAGAAAGGTAAGAGTGTCTCGACCTGGTATGTGTCCACGCTCTCCAAATGAGAGCGCTTGGAAATCAACACCTCAATCTGTTTTCTTTCCCTTTGCCTTGACTTTCCTCTGTTTTCTCCACCCTGTGTGCTCTTCTTGGCAGGAAACTCAAGCCTTAGAAATCTGAGTCTATTCATAAATGCACTTCTTTCAGTTACTATGGCAATGCTGAAGGAATCTGTCACGGCCCAAACAGGATCACAAAAGGATCACTTTTATTTTTATTCTCAATGCTTCCACCAACAAACAAATAAATAAAATGCTACAACCAGCCAGAGTCACATTTGCTTCTTGGTAAACAACTCCCAAGGACTGGCTTCCAACCTTCATTTCTTACTTTTTTCCCTCCTATTTTATACATAGTTTTATTTTCCCACTTATTAGAAAGGACTTCAGTGAGTGGCATGCTGCATCCAGGTTTTCCCCCCTTACCTTTTTGCTCTCATAAACATGGCATTAGAGTCACAATTACTTTTAGAAAGAATACATTATATGATAATAAAAAAATAATAAAAAGTTTAAAAAATGATATTAAGGAAAAGAAGCAGTCTAGTTTCCCAAGATGATACAGTAAGAATTCGTTTATTGAAAATATAGGTTGCACATTCCCATCTCCATGAGCTAAAGGTAACGACTCCAGAGAGCTGCGTTTTGTCTTCAGCTCTTTTTTATTTCATCATTGACAGTATGGGAATGAAATAGTTCAAAAGTCCTTATTTAAAGAAAGCACAAGACAAACTTCCCGCCCTATCCTTAGGGCAGGGATGACAAGTTAAGTTGACATCAAGATTAGCAGACGAGCACTCAGCCACTTTGCCAGTCATTGCTACGGCATGGACTCTGTGCAGCAACAGAACATTTGCTCAGAACAACCTACAGTCTGTCAAATTCCATAGCAGTTTCCAAGGCAATGATATGTTCTTGGTCTTTTCTTTATGTATCGTACAATGCTTTAGAAATTGCACAACAAAGGAGAGGGAAGTCCTTTGAACCCAGTGGGGGAAGACCCCCTGATTCCCAGAAAGAGGTTATTTTGCAGATTGTTTCAAATTCTTCCTGCTTCTTATAGGAGAGCACCAGCTCTACATCCTCTGGGTGAGGGGGTGACACTTAAATCTCTAACCTCAGTGCCCATTTCCAGAGAGAGATTTTTATTTGAAATTTCACGAACACCTGACTGGTACTGACTGCCCCATGTTTCTGAGTGAAGGAAGGAAGAAAATACTTAACATAGGAAATAAACACAGGTGTCTTTGATTGGCTACGATTCCTCCACTGGTCACACTAATGTGTTTTCATCAGCTTCACACACAGGGACCATATAGAAAAGTAAAGAATGAAGGCACTGGGTCAAGTATACCTGGTTTGGAATCCTTTTTCTGCAGCTTATCACCTATCACCTTTGGACATGTTATTTAATCTCTCTAAACCTCATTGTTCTTACCTGAAAAAACAATACTACCTGTAGCATCAGGTCATTGTTGGGATTAAGTTGGAAACTGCATATAAAGCACTGAGCACAGTGCATTCTGAGTGACTATATGCTCTAAATAAATATCAGCATTATTATTGCTTTTGTTACATGTTTCCATGGGAGAATACATATTCGTATCTCTGATTTTTCCTGTATTTGTTTTATATAATTTGTATTTATATATTTGTATTTATTTCTTTATATTTTAACAATTCAGTGTGCCCTAGAATATGCTGAAAAAATGGAAAGCAAATCTTTCCTTCACCATAAATGGTATTTAAAGATGCTTGATATAATTTAGAAACAGCTCTTATCTCCTCACTTACTATGAATATATTAGGTAGGAAGTAGTATACTCCTTTTACCAACTAAAAAAATTAGTTAAAGCTGAATCCACCTAAATAAATCTAGAAATATGAATAAAGATATTTCTGATATGAGAATTTTTACCCAAATACTAATATTCAGTATTCTCCCCAAATCAGAAGCTGAATAACACATCCACTCACTACTGAAGAAATTGTGGTATCTGATTTGATAAATTTTAAAAAATAGAACCCTATAGAAATGATCAGAAGATTAGCGTAATACACTTTCCCTCATCCTTTCTTTCATTTATTCAACAGATACTTACTGAGTTCACTTCATACCAGGTGCTGTGAGAAACAGTGTAGAGAGCAGAGACATAAGCAAGGTCCCGATGCTTTTCGCAAGGGACTAGGAGAAGTTCATTTGGAGGTATGCAAATGTACACGGACTCAAATAGAAAGTGGCAAGCATCCCGAGAGAGGTATACAGCAAGTGCTAGAAGAATGAGTATGTAAAAATGCTAATATTAATTATGCCTTATCATTAAAGTGATTTTGTATGTAGGGAATAACCGAACCTATAATTTGTCTTTTGATTCCACAACTTGTAGTGATACCAACTACTTTGTAAATCTATGGTTGGGTGTATCAAAATTTAGGCACAGAGAAGTATCAAGAAATCAGGTGGTTCAAAATCAAATAACATATTTTTAATGTAGTCTAAAAAGAAAGTGGACGTAACGGCAATAAAATGCATAAAAAATGGAAGCAGCTTAGTAGTGATCTCTATGCCTGAGTTCTGCATGGTGTATCTGTAGAGTTGAAATAAACTAATTTATTTTCTTCAAAAAGTTTAACCTTGAATTTCTTCTCATATTAAAGAAAAAAAAACCTAGTGGAAAATTGACATTTGTGTGAATTCTGAATAAAAATGTGAAACAAACTGAGTCAGTAGCGCTCTAGTCCGCCATCTGGGATTTTGCACTGCTCAGTCGATTCCAGAAATTAGATTAATATGGAGGAACTCAGAAAGGGGAATTTCCTTTCGGAGGTAATTACAAGGCTCACCTATTAACAGTGGAAAATCTGCAGCCACTAATTGCTCTCTTCAAGTCAGATAGGAGACCTCAAATGAAATACAACCTCAGGATGTTTTTTCAGAATGAGAGTTTTATTCCAATTATCAATGGGCATAACCACCAATATTATTTGAAAATGCCAAAGTATAAAGACATTTTCTTACAAGAGTACTACAAAAGCACAGCTCAAAATATCAATCTGCTCTTCCTCAAAACATTTTGAAGTTATCGTTTTGCTTCAACATTTTCACTTGCTCCAAAAAGCTTTCTTTATCCCCCAAATGGCTTTCTATGAATTGCGTAAAATTTGAGTTCAGAAAAATTGGTTCTGGTTTAGGATTTGCACACTCAGCACTGCTCTCAGACTGAGGGGATTCAGAACATCTTCTCTGGACAGCACATGCAATGGCTGGATACTTTTGGATTTGTCAGACTCCAAATGACCCAGCTGATGAACTGCAAGACCAGACTGAACACAGTATCCATCTCCTCCCCCCATTCCTGTTGCCAGACCCTCCAGACAGAAGGTAATGGAACACCTATGGTGGTTTCAGAGATGCGGTTTTCTCTTAAAATAAGTAAAAAGCCCAGTTTTTCAGAGGAAACAAAGGATGCAATTATTTCCTTAGAAAATGTAGATGTAAACAATGTGATGTGCGGGAGAATATTTTTGTTCCTTCTGAAACTTTGGAAATCACAGTCAAGCAACTTAGAATGTATGTGTTAATGAAAGATCTTTTGTCTAATTTATGTACATCACTTTACTACAGATCTATGGAATTTAGGTTACATTTGTATAATTCCATAAGGGGTTTTTGATTGCTTAAGCGCCACCTGTTCTTTATAAATGCTGTGACTGACATCAAGTTTTCCTCCATATGGTGATGACATTTTTGATTACTATTTGTCTTCTTACATTTTAATAGTGATTTGAGTTAAAATAATTTAAAGTCTGTTTCCCAATAGCTTTATATAACTGAACAGTTCTGTTTATGAGTTTTATCTTTCTGTATTTTGAGTCCACATAATTTTTTTAAAAGAGCTTAAACTAGCTACAGAATACAGCTTTAGAGAACTAAATGAGTAATTTTTCAGTTGTGATTTAAAATCAAGAGTAGAATCAATATGGGCATCTCTGTAATTGAAAAGCAGTGGGTGATAATTCTGTACTGAAAACAAGATAATAAGAATAAAAACAAGCCATTGGTGGGAGAAAGATAAGATTAAAGATGTGATCTCAATTAAATATGAACTATTATTAACATTGTAATAAAACTTCCACTTCTAATTTGTCCCATATTTTCCTCTTTTGGAGAACAATTATGAGGATATGTAAAAATAACTTAAGTAAATCATGCTAGGATCCATTTATTATTTCCTGCTAAATTAATATTTACAGCATTTTTAATATCCAAATATTTTGGCTTGCAGAAATAGTTCAGTTTTTTTTTTCAGTATGTCAAGATTTACTTCTTTATTTGTCTGATATATTATTTATCACTTGGTATGCATTAATTTTAAAAATAACAGAAAAGGCCAAGGCAAAGCATGTGGCATTGAGAAGCACAGTGAAAGAAAATGTCGATTTCTCCCATCTTCATGCCTCATGGTGATTTTTTTAGTGTTAAAAGCCTACATGTGTGTATATTCGAAAAAAAAAAATCACTGAAGAAAACAAGTGGCCACTTTCCTCTTTATAATAACTTTCTATTTCTTTCTTTTTTTTTAAATTGCAAAAGTTTTTTGGTATATAGAAAACAGTTTTGCCTATTCAATAAATGGTTCTGGGAAATTGGTATACAGTTCAGGATCAACATCCCAGTTCTTCCTTTGGGAAAAGTCATTCCTTACACAAATGCAAATTTCTGCTGGGTTTGCTAGGCTCATAGAGTATAACTTGAGAGCAGAACCAACACTGAGGAAGGCAGATTAAAAGTTAGAGACAGATTCTTCTGAGCTCTTAAATTCAGCAATGCCTGAACTAATTCTCCTGAGTTTTGCGATTATTTAAGTCAATAATCCCCACCACCCTCAACCTAGTCTGATGGGTTTTGTAGACCACATTGAAGAAATGAGACCTAATGGAAAGATAAATAGGGAAACACTGATTGTCCTTCATGTGAACACTCTATGTTTTAGAGATAACTACTTGCTGGCATGAAAATCTAACACCTTGGTGTCTCCAGCTTCTAAAGCCCTTCCCAGACTTTTCTACCTATTTTTCTCTTCATTCTCCAACACACACCCGCTTACCCTTCAAAATGCAGTTCAAACATCACTTATTATGAAATCTTCCTCTATAGCAGATTAAGGCATTTTCTCCTTTCTGCTTCCATTACACCTTATATAGGACTCACTCATAATTTTTCCCTGTTTTACTGAAATTTTTTGTTTAAACATGTGTTTCATCTCTTTGAGAGCTGAATTCTAATTTGAATTATCAGCATGTAGTATAATAGTTAAGTAGGTAACTAATAAATTAATGTTTGATAATGGAAGGAGTGGAGGAATGAATGAATGTAGCACTAAAAATAGTAAAAATTATCTACTCACCAATCTGTTAGGAATTTCTTTTTTTTTTTATTGTGTTATGTTAGTCACCATACAGTACATCGTTAGATTTTGATATAGTGTTCCATGATTCATCGTTTGCCTATAACACCCAGTGCTCCATGCAATATGTGCCTTCCTTAACACCCATCACAGGGCTAACCCATCTCCCTACCCCTCTTCCCTCTGAAACCCTCAGACTGATTCTTGGAGTCCATAGTCTCTCATAGTTCGCCTTCCCTTCTTGAGTCCCCCCCTTCATTTTTCCCTTCCTTTTCCTACTGTCCTCCATGCAATTCCTTCTGTTCCACAAGTAAGTGAAACCATATGATAATTGACTTTCTCTGCTTGACTTATTTCACTTAGCATAACTCCCCCAGTTCCATCCATGTTGATGCAAAGTTGAGTACGCATCCTTTCTGATGGCTGAGTAAGATTCCATTGTATGTATGGGCCGCATCTTAATCCATTCATCTGTTGAAAGGTATCTTGGCTCTTTCCACAGATCGGCTATTGTGTTAGGAATTTCTTCACTGCTCAAGTGTTAACATCTTCTTGCAGTCTAAATGATACATTTTATCTTTCTGGGAAAGCCACTGTGACCTCTTTCTTGCTTTCACAGGAGTTCAGTCTATTCAGGTAAATTCTTGAGGAAACAAATTTTGTTTCATTAACTATGACAGCACAGCCCACATGCATCTGCCCCTGAAACGCTGATAGCAGATCTCATTGTCTCCTTCACTCTTCTCAGCATAATCCAGGAGAACTCGAGTATGGAGTTCTGTTCAAGCATCAGTCTTTCTAATAGTAACAAGTCTTTCCGCCAACACAACTGTTTCCTTTCTTTTTTAACAATGGCATATGGTTCATATGTTTACAGCAAATCTCTACAAAATACTTCTTTGTTTTTACAGAAAGATAGGCTGGGTTGTGAACTCCTAATCTGCACCTCACTTCCTACACACAAAAGCAGAGTCCTTGGAGCTGTACAAGCTGTGGTCATATTTGTAATGAAAGCACAGCAAAGGCAAATGGAAATTTATTTCAATGAGTTTACTGTAAGCACACTGTTTTTTTTTTTTTAATTGGTAGGTTTTAAAATTGGTATTGGTAGGTTTTAAATGCCTAATTATCTTCATATAAATGGCACCCTATCATCCTAGAAGTGTTGTACTCCTGCCCTGTGCTGTTTATTATTTTGCATTACAATTATCAGGCAAAGCAGAGAAGGTGACTTTAAACAGCTCATTTAAAGTGCTTTTTTTCTTAAGTGTAAAATCTTCGGGAGGCTATTCACATAGATGTTTATCATTGGGTGTTAAAAATCAGTCCAATTATAAGTACACAAAAGTTTTTATTATGAGTTTAATTTTGAAATGTAAATGGCCATTGTAAAGTGCCTGCTGAAATTTTAATTTGTGCTTGTATTTTCGTCTATGGATTAACAAGCCATCCTGTATTGAAATTAATTATAGAGATACACAAAATGTTCAAAGATAACAGAACCTGTATGGCAAAATTGCCTAAAGGTATGCAATGCAATCCCCTCTTTGGAGTTGAACATTAGAGATGTTGTAAGAAAGTGCTTGTCTGCCGCCCAGACGACCAGCGACACTGTGCAGATGACAGGACCGCACTTCGAGATCTGTTCTGTTGCCATGGCTATGACGGCCTTAATATTGTATGCTCACAGCAAGGTTGCAATTAGTATTTGGATTTAGAAGAGAAACATAATGATCTCATATTGAAGAAACACTTGTTTAATACTATTTTGAGTCTAGGCGTCCTTTCAAACTGCTAACGAGCAGCACTGCCGGTCAGAAAAAAAAATTCACTCAGCCATTTTGTACCTGTGTCCTCAGTTTCTCCCAAAAAAACTTCACTGGGACAGAGAAGCTGCTGATCTTGCTGGTGTGTCTCCACGTGCCCTCTGCTAGACTTCAAAAACATGCCTTGCCTACTTTGGAAGTTATAACGGAGTTTCATAAGATTTCCTGTACAGTGAACAGAGATGAAGCTGTACTGCCTTAATAATCAAATTGAAACACTTACTTGATATCCCCAAAAGAACAGCCAAGGTGTGCACCGTACGAATTTTAGGGTTTGCTCTATTCACAACCTAATGAAATATTGTTCTGGATCAGCAGTAATCATCTATTATGGGCATCTTCACTGTCATTTATAAAGTGTTCCGTTTCCTGTCATTCACAGGTGAGGAGCTCATGAGTGGGCCCTGAGTGTGGGAGACAGAGAAGCTTAGCCATATAATAAATGAGGAGAAAGAAGTGAGATAGGCAGGATGGTTGCCCGAGCTTCTCAGACTACAAACACCCCAGGATTCCAGTCACAGAGCAAGGAGAGGAGGTCAGGAGCTAAAGCTAAGAGCTCAAGTTGGGGAGAAAGGCACCAGACAAATGGGCAGAGGTTTCTCTAATAGCAAACAGTGGAAGAGACAGAATTAAGGACACCAGTTTTGTTTCATTACAAAAAAGAGGTTTTTAAAGACAGATTGACCTAAGATATGGAATGGCAACAGCAAATACGTAGAAGACAAAAAAACAACCTCATTTTCCATGCTAGAACCATAAATATCTCTAAGGCTTTCAGCTTCATTGTAGAGTCATAGCTTGTTTTATTGCACTTTACTTTATTGTACTTTGCAGGTATCATGTTGTGTTATAAATCGAAGGTTTGTAGCAACCCTGCCTTGTGAGCAAGTTTTTCGGTGCCATTTGTTCAACAGCATTTGTTCACTTCATGTCTCTGTGTTACATTTTGGCAATTCTTGCAATATTTTAAACTTTTTCATGATTATTATGTTTGTTAGGGTGGTCTGTGATCAGTGATCTGTGATGTTACTATTATAATTGTTCTGAGACCCCAAAAACCACACCTATAGAAGATACTTAATAAGTTGACTGCTCTACTGACGGACAGTTCCCCGTCTCTCCCCCACCTTCCTTGGGCCTCCCTATTCCTTGAGACACAAGAATATTGAAATTAGGTCATGTAATAACCCTACAATGGCCTCTAAGTATTCAAGAGAAAGGAAGAGTTGCATGACTCTCCATTTAAATCAAACACTAGAAATGATTAAGTTCAGTGAGAAAGGCATGTCAAAAGCCCAGACTGGCCAAAATGTAGGCTTCTTGCACCAAACAGTTAGCCAAATTATGAGTGCAAAGGAAAAGTTCTTGAGGGAAATTAGAAATGCTACGTCAGTGAACACATGAGTGATAAGAAAGCAAAACAGCTTATTACTGATATGAAGGAAGATTTAGAGTCTGCATAGAAGATCAAAGCAGCTAGAACATTACCTTAAACCAAAGCCTAACTCAGAATAAGGACCTAACATCCTTCAATTCTATGAAGGCTGAAAGAGGTAAAGAACCTGCAGAACCAAAGTTTGAAGCTAGCAGAGGTTGATTCCTGTGGTTTAAGGAAAGAAGCTGTCGTAATAACATAAAAGTATAAAGTGAAAAAAAAAAGTGCAAGATGAAGCAGCAAATACTGATGTAGAAGCTACAGCACGTTATCCAAAAGATTTTCAATGTAGACAGAACAACCTTCTATTGGAAGAAGATGCCAGCTACGACTTTCAAAGTTAGAAAGCAGAAGTCAGTGTCTGGCTTCAAAGCTTCAAAGAACATGTGTCTCTCTTGTTAGAAGCTAATGCAGTTGGTGACCCTAAGTTGAAGCCAGTACTCCTTTACAATTCTGAAAATACTAGAACCCTTGAGAATTATGCTAAGTCTCCTGTGCTCTATCATAGGAAGAAAAGAACCTGAGTGGCAGACAGCACATCTGTTTACAACCCGGTTTACCAAATATTTTAAGCTCACTATTGAGACCTACTTCTCAAAAGAAAAGATTCAAGTATGATTGTCAAGTATGACAGTAACAATGCACCTGGTCACCCAAGAGCTCTGATGGAGATGTCCAATGAGATGAATGTTGTTTTCATGCCTGATAACACAGCATCCACTTTGCAGCCCATAGATCAAGGGGTAATTTCAAACTTTAAGAATTATTATTTACAAATGCATTTTCTAAGGCTATCACTGCCATGAATAGTGATTCCTCTGATGGATATAGGCAAAGTAATACAAAAACCTGGAAAGGATTCACCACTCTAGATGCCATTAAGAACATTCCTGATTCATGGGAAGAGGTCAAAATGCCAACATTGAAAGGAATTTGGAATTTGGAAGAATTCCAGCCCTCATGGATGATTTGGAGAAGTTCAAGACTTCAGTGGAAGAAGAAATAGCAAAGGAACCAGAATTAGAAGTGGAGCCTGAAGAAGTAGAGCCTGTGCTGCGGCCATCTCAGGACGAAACTTTAATGGATGAGAAGCTGCTTCTTATGGATGAACAGAGTGGTTTCTTGAGAGGGAATCTACTCCTGGTAAAGATGCTATGCAGATTATTGAAAAGACAAGGAAGGATTTAGAATATTATATCTACCGAGTTGCCAAAGCAGAGGCAGGGTTTGAAAGGACTGCTTTCAATCTTGGAAGAAGGTCTACTTTGAGTTAAATGCTATCAAACAGCACTCCTTGCTTACAGAGAAGTTGTTTGTGAAAGGAAGAGTCCATCAATGCAGCAAACTTCATTGTTGTCTTATTTTAAGAAATTGCCACAGCCACTCCAACCTTCAGCAACCACCACCCTGATCAGTTCACAGCCATCAGCATCGAGGCAAGACTCTCCACAAGCAAGAAGATTAGGACTCTGAAAGCTTAGATGATGGTTAGCATTTTTAAGCAATAAAGTACTTTTTAATTAAGCTATGTACACTGTCTTTTTAAAAAATTATGCTATTATACACTTAATAGACTACAGTATGGTGTAAACATAACTTTCATATGCACTGTGAAGCCAGAAACTCATTTGACTCACTTTATTGCAATATTCATTTTATTATGGTGGTCTGGAAATGCCCACAATATCTCCAAGGTATGCCTATATTATAAAGGATGAAATCTGATCCTCTAATCTACTTATCTTCATAGAATCATACGATTAGAAATAGGGGCTGTTATTATGATTTCACTTGCAAATAAGCTTTGGTAAACTACAGAATGCTCATGGATTTTCCTAGACTCAGTATTATTTGAATTCTGGTGATGAGCTCAAGACGGAGGTGAGGAGCTGTCCTATAGGGGAAGAATCAGAAAGAGATATGCTGGGGCCAGGCCATCTTAGGAGGGATAGTATCAAGAAGGCATTATGTAAAACTACTAAGCAGAAAGGGTTGAAAAAGATGAAAGTGAAGAGATAAAAGCAAGAGCCTGGAAGTGGAGTGAAGGAGGAAATAAGAGAAACAAAACAGATGAAAGTGTTACAAGGAAGACCTGGAGGTATACATAAAAGCTAGAAGTCTTATTGTGGTATAAAACAGGAGAAGAAAAATGGTGATGCTACTATTTATTGAGTCATGTTATGCCAATCTTGTACAAGTTTCCATATATCATCTCATTTAACCTCCCAACTATGAGCAATAATCATTTCCATATTGGAAAAGAAGCCTTTTATATTTTCATCATCAGCTCTAATTCTTTACAATACTAATTTCAAAGATTCTCCATTGTCCCTCTCCAAATTTCCAGTCTCAACCTCCCCACTCAAAATCAACAGAGGATCTGCCTTCCAACCATAAAAGGAAAATAGCCAAGACATGAGAACTCCCTTAACTGCACAACTACAAAATCTAGATATTTAGCTGTTTTCATAGCCATTCTTTCTGCTTCTGTCTAGTTATAATAGAAGAGATGTTCTTAATATCTGAATTTTTTTTCTCTACCCAAGCCCTGGATCCCATTCCTTCTTGTCTCTTTAACAGAACCCTTTCATCTACCTTCCTGCACTGTTGGTGGTAATGCAAATTAGAGCAGCCTCTCTGGAAAACAGTATGGAGGTTCCTCAAAAAGTTAACAATAGAACTATCCTATGATCCAACAATCACACTACTAGGTATTTATCCAAATATAAAAATACTGATTCAAAGTGATACATGCACCCCAATATTTATAGCAGCACTATTTACAAAAGCCAAATTATGGAAAAAGCCCAAGTGTCCATCAATAGATGAGTGGATAAAGAAGATGTGTGTGCGCGCACACACACACACACACACACATATATACACGCAATGAAATATTACTCAGCCATAAAAAAGAATGAAATCTTGTCGTTTGCAATGACATGGATAGAGCTAAAGAGTATTATGCTACACAGAATAAATCAGTTAGAGAAAGACAAATACTGTATGATTTCACTCATATGTGGAACTTAAGAAACAAAAAAAAATGAGCAAATGGAAAAAGAGAGAGAGAGAGAAAAAAAGACAAATCAAGAAACAGACTCAACTATAGAGAATGAACTGATGGTTACCAGATGCGAGGGGGGAGGAGGACGGGTTAAATAGGTGATGGGGAGTAATGAGGGCACTTGCCATGATGAGCTCTGGGTGCTGTACGGAAGGGCTGAATCATTAAACTGTACACCTGAAACTAATATTATACTTTATATTAACTAACTGAAATTTAAATAAAAACTTTAAATATTTAAATTTAAATATGAAAATATGAAATAAAAATAAAAAACCCTTCTATCTGCTTCCTCTAGGGCTTCTACCTTTCCCTTTTTGTAGTCTCCCTTAATACTAGCTTTAAAACCAAAGAAAAATTCCTTTAGCCTATATCTCCTTCCACCTATTCTCTTTCTTTTCTTTCAAAGGCAAGTTTCTTGAAAGAATTATTTATGTGTATTCTCTTCATTTACTTACATTTCTTTTACTTATGAACTGACCACAACATGATTTTTTTCCTACCATGGTCCACTGACACTGTTTGTTCCAACAGAAACCTTCTAGTTATGAAATCTAATAGAAAGATTTTGGTCCCCAGTATATGGAAGCTTTTAATACCACTAGTTTTTGAAATAAACTCTTATGCTCTGTGATACCTCATTCTCCTAGTATATCTGTCTTCGGATACTTCTTAGTTTCCTTCACAGTTCTTTTCCTGCCAGGCCCTTAAAGATCAATGTTCATCTTGCTTCTGTTCTTAATCCTGTTCTCCCCATATGATCCTTGTGTTATCAACCTCTTATGGGGCTTCAATGCAGATGTCTATGCTAACTGCCAAATTAGTGCCTCCATACTAAAACTCCTTCTTGCTCTTCAAGTCATAAGCCACCATCCTCTCTCATCTGGATGTCTGAAACATCCTCATTTCTATCTTCACTCCCAGTCTTTACCCCACCATCTTGCCATAGCCAGAACAATTATTTGAAAATGCAAATCTTACCATATTACCCACCCCCAAATTTTTTAATGGCTTCCCATTGTCCTTAGGATAGATCCAAACTTTTTGACGTACCTTACAAATCCTTCATGATCATGTTCCCATAAAATGCTCCAGTCTTATTTCTTTCCACTTTCCCCCTTTTGTTCAATATGGTGGTTTATTTGCATATACTGAAAAAAAAATGCTTGAATGTATTAATCAATGTTGCATAAGGTCTAAATGTTGCTAAAAGAGAAAGTATCTCACTTCAAAATTCATGCTTTGGAGTTTTAAATATGAGCTAGACTTCTTTTTATTTATGTCTTGGGGGAAATTTTTTAAAGTACCTAATCTGGACTGAACATATGGGAGGGGGTGGTTTATGAAGTACATTTTCTGGTTGTGATCAAATCTTTCTTTGATTTCAGGTCCTGCCACAAGAAAACGTTGGGATATACACTCCAACCCCTTGGAAGAATATCTGTGAGGGAATTAGACAATTAACTTGGAGAAAAGGAAGAGCCTATAGGACATTGGGCTCTTGTTTCATTATAGGGCAGAGTAGAGATGTTATTAGACTGCATAATAATAAAGGCAAAAAGACCATTTGCTTTTCCCACTAGCTTACTGGACCCAAGCTTGCTGCCAGACCAAGACTATAGGTAATTCTTTAAAAGATCTTTTAAAGAACATCAAATTGGCCCCAGTGGACTGAGTTGGGTCTTATGACTGACTGAGAGCAATAGAAGCAAATATGACTTCTGAAGGATCTCTGAGGCTTTACTGAGAACCACGAGCAGGAAGTGGAGTATCAAGGAACCACTATTAACAGAAACCACTGCTCTCTGGATCTGGCTCAAGCTGCTGCTAGGAACCACGGGTAGGCCACTCCACAGAGATCCAGCCCTGGGAGTAGCACATCTGGCTGGGAGAGACGATCTTGCCAAGCAGTATTGCCATGCAGCTCTCTGCGTCTTTTGGGGAAAAGGCCTAAATCCTTACTATTTACATAGCATCTGGAGAGAAGTGTAGATATTTGTGTAAGTATTTTATTACTGTCTTCATCGATGAAGGAGAGTAACCCGAACCTGAAGGAACAACAAGTTGAGTGAAAGTTTAAGATAATAGAAGGCTTACGTTATCTGAGCTCTCAGAATATCATCTTGCAGGGGATAGACTGAGAGGAAAGGCTGTGCCGGGAAACTGGCTGACTTTTGATTTATACAGCAACTATCATCATGTCTTAGACACAATAGATGCAATTAGGGTACCTACAAGTCAGAACGTGATGGTGACAATGTGCAAATCTCAACAGTTTAAATCAAACAAATACTTCATTTCTCATGCACGTTTTGTGTCCAACGTAAGTTGGCAGGGAGGCTCAGGGTTGCAGCCAATGAACAGCTAAAACTTGAAAAAGTGGGTTCTGGAAGGTCTTGAACCAGTAATTAAACACCCTGGCACAGAAGCAACACGTCAAAAAAAAAAAAAAAAGAAAGAAAGAAAGAAAGAAAGAAAGAAAGAAAGAAAGAAAGAAA